>NC_045950.1:5181459-5806459 GCF_004382195.2 Drosophila sechellia | reverse complement strand
CGCTTGAGGTCCTCCGGAACCACGATGGGCTGTGGCAGGACGGGACCGACGCCCGCGTGCATCTCCACGGTGAGACCGAGTGCTTGCGGAATGACAAGGATGTCTGAAAATATTATGGAGGCGTCCAGGTCGAATCGGCGCAATGGCTGCATGGTCACTTCGCAGGCCAGCTCCGGGGTGCGGCAGACGGTGAAGAAGTCGTGCTGCTTTCGCAGCTCCTGGAACTCCGGCAGGTAGCGACCCGCTTGGCGCATTACCCACACTGGTACCCGGTCCACCACCTCGCCACGTGCGGCGCGCAGCAGGTTATCATTCTTGAGCACGGGAAAGGGCTGAAACTCACATCCAATTTGATCAGTTTTAACGTTTTTCAGCAGGAAAATACATAGACACAGCAATCGAAGTCCAAATGACATGATGTAACTGCAGGCGGCACTCCGATCAGCTGGGAAACTCACCTTTGCGTCTTTCATAGTGACTTTTGGCAGTTAAAAGAGTAGTATAGCTCTCTATACGAAGTTATTTCCACTAATGAAACCAGTAAATTTGATGAAATCCGTCACGGAATTCTGCAATTCTGCATGAGTGTGCGTTCTCTGCCGTCCGTGCTTTGTTTACGTTTTCGCCTGGTGGTGGGAGAAGTGCGATAGTCGCCGGCAAATCGATAATTAGCTAATCCTGACAGCTTTTTTTAGGAGCATCAATTGTATTTTTTAGTTCGAAAAAGATTTTCCCTCAAGTGTACGTATTCGACTAATGAATAGTTATTTCTTTTAATTGGCTTCGGCTTGTTCAGTGTCGAGTGCTCGTAAGAAAATCCAGATTTTTAAATAACCCGAGATAATAAAACATTTAATTTGAATAAGTTAAAAGGTATCTTTTGTTTGACTTTATAATATCCCTTGATTTCAATAGAATGTGAAATAATTCCATAGGGAATAGAACTAACTAGCAAAATAGACATTATATTGAAAAATAATCGATTCTTACATTTGCGGCTACTCGAAAAGCACCTAAAATTCACCAACCGCATGATTTGATTTTTGTAAACAATTTTTGCAGCCGGTGGATATGGAACGTTTGGCCAGAATTTTCTCCCAGCAGAACGAACTGATAACCCTGATTGGGGGCTACAAGGATGAGTTCGAAACCTTTAAGTCACTGGCCTCCATGCCGGCGGACACTCTGCAAATATTCCAGAAGCTGGCGCTCGATTTGCTGCAGGATTTGGAGCAACCGGTTGACAGGAAAGGATGCGCAGAACGTTCGAGGAATCTGCGCGAGGAGGGTAACCTTGTGTTCAAAGAGTCCGCATCGGTATCCTCCAAGGACTCGGTTCTGAAAGCATGCAGGCTTTATACGGCAGCCGTTTTCGAGGCTGAGAATGCTGCGGAAGAGCTGTCGCTGGCGTTTGCCAACCGAGGAATAGCTTTGCAGGAGTACGGGTACTACAGAGAAGCCTATGACGACTGCGCCAATGCGCTGGAGTGTGGATACCCGGAAAGGCTGCGGCACAAGGTGATCATGCGGCAGGCCTACTGCGCCTGGAAGCTGAAGAAGATCGCTTCGCTGGAGGAGCATTTGGAACATCTCGGGCAGCTGCAGCTTAAGGAGAACTTCAAGCAGCAGCTGGAAGAACTGAAGCAGAAACTGGAGCTGCTGAAGAACCAACCCAAAGAGCAGGAAACGCTAGCGAAAGTGGTGGATAAATCTCTAGGGAAAATGTAAGTTTCCAAATCGGTACTGGCCACTTCTTAATTTGTAAACTTTACTACTCAGCCTAACAGATCCTGGGCCGCGTGGTCGATATATGGTGGCTAAGGAAGCGATTAGCAAAGGCAACGTAATCTTTTCAGAGCGCGCTTCCTGCTTTGTTCCACTGGAGCAACAGCTTATTTGCCAGCATTGCGCCGCCAGCTTAATGAGCGCACCCATACCCTGCCCCAATTGCCATCAGCGGGTCGTCTACTGCTCTAGAAAGTGTCGGGATCCGCAATCGGTCATCCACAAATTCGAGTGTGCCGCCTACAGAAAGGATATCCTCCGACTTTTGGGCATTTCGCATCTGGCCTTGCGATTGCTTTTGACTTACATTCCCTACATAATGCCTCATTTGCAAGAGATGACCAGTGCAAAGGGTATGTGGAAAGAAATTATGAATCTGTCCCGAAAACCGGAAGCAAGTGAAAACGCCCCAGAGTATTTGCGAAGCCTGCGCATGGTTAGTCAACTGGATCAGGCTAACAATGAAGAGGTTAATTACCACATCCTCTGTGTCAACCTCCTTCAACTTTACCTGAAAGAGCACACCGATTTCTATGATCAGTTCCACTCATTGCCAGCCAGCATTGAAGATTGGCAACTGATTATATCAGCACTGATTCTGCGATTCTCCGGCCAGTTGCTGGCGAATGGGCATGTAGGCGATGGGTTGCTCGGGGTTGGCATGGAGCCAAAAGAGTTTGTCATGCTGCAGCCGGAGTTGTGGCAAAAGCCTCGACACCTGAAACGCGGACAGCTGCACAATCTATCTCATTCGGATCCTATCACGGCTGTCAATCTGCCCTACTTGAGCTTGTGCAACCACGCCTGCGAACCCTCGATTCGCACCAAGTTCGATGGATGTTCCGTGGTGAACTACGCTGCAAAGGACATTCTAGATGGCGAGGAGATCTCCAATTGCTATACGAATGATTACAGAACCAGTTTAAAGCTACATCGAGCTCGTCCCCTCAAGGACATCTACAAATTTGAGTGCACATGCGCTAAGTGCACACGAACTGATCCCGACCAGAACTATGTACGTTTTCAAGCCAAGCAAAGCCATTTGTAAATGTGTTTCCACATCTTCCAGCTTTCTTTCCATCGTTATCGCTGCGAAAAGCCCAACTGCCGACAAGAATTTCTGCCAGACGCCAAAGTTCAGCAGAATAATCTGCGCTGGTGGCTGAGATCCAATGCAGAGAAACCGATTACTTGCACGGCGTGCCAGGAGCTTCAACATTTCGCCTGGTACAATGAGTTCCTTGAACTCATCGGCAGCAGTGCCGATTCGTCAAGAAGGCAGGCGCTGTTCAAGGCATTCGATGATTTAGACAAGTGGCTTGTGGATCACCACAGCTTAAAACGAATTATGGCCGAGGAACTGGTAACAGCCTGTTTTTATGAGATAGATGGTAGGCTACGACTGGATTTTTTTATGTCTTAATTTATAAACCTCTACTTAAACAGGGGGCACTTCACTGAATGACTCTGAGTATGAAGATCTGGCGAGGATTATCCGCAAACAGCTGGAAGGCACTGCTGCGCAGTGTGGCGATAACTCCACGGAATACATTGCTCGCATGACCTATTTGTGGGATATCATAGCCCAGAAGAAATGCCGCACCGACAAAAAGGAACTGCTAGAGATGAAAGGTAAGGTGGATTATCTGGCTAGCGAGCATCGCGAGGTTTTCTTGAACTATTACAACGATTTTATTGAGCAATAATGTAAATAACGATATACACGTATTAAATTCACTAGTTTCGAGCTACAAGCATTAAACACTGGCACTTCTTGTTACCTACAACTAATCTGAGCTTCCTAACGGGCATTCGTCCCCCCAAAATCTCTAGATGAAGTGGGAGGCATATTCGTGCGGCATTACACCCCGTCGGGGATAGAAGGTGTGGGTGGTGGAGAACTTGAGCAGGTTGGTTATGTCGCTGGTGTAGATGTCGGCAAAGCGGAAGAGGCGTCTTGAGAAGTACGTGGGGTTGTGGTAGGTGCGGAAAACGCTGCCAAACTGCTCGTTGAACACGTTCTTCGTTTTGTTGCTGTCGAAGATCGGATTAGGATTGGGAGATATTATCGTACGCCACTAGAGAAATGTATATTTGCTTACCGCAACTGATCTCGCTCCTCCATCCACTCCTTCAGGCAGATCTGCGCTGCCTCGCTATCATCGTCCTGGGTGTCCTCGATGAGCTGCGTCAGCATTTGCAGCCAGTTGGCGCTCATCTTAAAGTCCTTACGATTGAGGGTTTTAATTTCGTGCTACAATACGAAAAGACCATTAGAGGCAATAGGTTAATTGTTTAATATAAAACACACACAGCCAGTTCGCTGATAATGGCTCCTGTCCTCCAGCTGTGCTTCAGAGTAACATCTGCTAGATCGCTGTACGGATGATCTCCGAAATAGAGCACAGAGTGACCACGCCAGCCCTTCAGCTCTTGAAGCTGTCTCACCGAACCCTGTGAAGAACATCAGACTACAGTCTTGGTTTCTAACCAAGTGGGAATGGGTAACTCTTACCTCGTAGTAGATTTTTCCCTTTTCCAGCTTAAATACCCGATCCCATAGGTGCGACTGCGTTCGCTCGTCGAACAGCCTTATTGGTCGAGATTCATCCGTAAAGAACTTTGGTTTGCGGGCCTGCACGATGACCACATCGAAGAAATCACGCCAGTTGGCGCCGACCAGAAAGGACATGCCACAGTTTCTACAATGCAGACATAACGATTACACAAATTGTGATTGTGGTAAAATAAAAGATGTTCCTTACACAAAAGAGTACGGGCTATTGGTGACTAGAAAGAGATTCTTGCCCGCCTGCTGCAGCTTCTCGAAGAACTTGACCAGCTTCGGGTTTCGTTCTATGTACTTCTCAGTGTTCCGCATCACCTTGCCGTGCATAATGGGATGGCAGGAGCCCATGGCGGTCCTGGTGTCATGGAAAACAATCTCAGGATTGTAGTCGATGCGATTGCGCTCGAAATATTCGATTACATTGCACAGCAGGCACATTTCAGGTACAGAAAACAAGTCGGCCAGTTGCACCATTTTGGAGTTGGTGTTATGCTGTGCGGAAGGAGATCGTAAATCACAGATTGCTAAACACAAAATATAAGCGCAAACCAGGTGATAAGATATAGATACGAACCCTGTAGCTATTGTTCGGCCCCTCCACGTAGGCAATGGGCAGCAGGCGGTTGTGGTAGAGCTTCAGCACTTCATCCGCCTCCACTTTGGTACGTCCCCTGTATACCGAGCCCAGCTGCAGCTGCAGGAAACTGTCCAGTTTCACCAGTAGCCCCTTCTCCACGTCATAGTGCAGGCCGCGCACCGCAAAGTTCGGTTCGTACTCCAGCTGGAGGATGTCATCCGGGTAGCGGAACCTCTTCACCAGCATCTCGCGAGCCAGATTGTATAGCAGGTCCTCCAGGATGGGCTTATAGCATGCCAGCGTGTAGTCGTAGTCGAATCCGTACACCTGCACCTCGCTGAGATCGAGCTCGTTGCAGGCGAAGACCGCATCTGGATGCACATCGGAGGGCAGCTTCTTGGCTGAAAATGTCAAGTGGTGCGAAACGGGGGGGTATGTTACTAATGGGACCACTTTGCGGGTGGTATTTATAGATCGTGCACATACTACGCATATATGCATATGCCTGCGACTGGTTGAGGCTTACATTGGAACTTCTTTTTGGTGGCTTCATGAAGCTTTTGGAAATCACTCACTGTTTTTGGGTGCGAGATCTGGGAGGTCGCAGCTGGAGCGGAAGCTCCAGCGTCCGACGTGAAAGCGCGCGCCTCAAAACTATAGTTCGGTTTGCACGGCGAGGGGCACAGGCTGGAGGAGATGGGGTCCCAGCTCCGGAGGACACCACCAGCTCGCAGGAGCACGTTCTGGCGGAGGAGCGCACTGACGATGGGATTGCCTGCCGCGCACATTTAACTGACTGCTTGCTAAATTGCCAATTAAGCCCGTTTGTTATATACACTATGTGGTGGCGGAGTGGGCTGCATGTGGATGGGGCGGGGTGTGACCGAACGGAGAGCCCCCAAAAAATACCGACTCGCGGTTATAACTACTGTGGCCATATGCATATTCAAAATATTGAACGCAGCATTTGAAAAATTCTAAATATTATCCAATAGAGTAGTGGGTTATCATAAACTTACCTTTGTGGAAACAATATCTTTATCTTTACCATAACCATTAAAAGAATAAGTTAATACTGCTTGACTCTACAAAATTAAACAATTGTCTTATATTTATATATTATCTATACTAATAATGCATTTATTAGTATTTCAATTTATTGTTTATATTTCGTTATTAGTTTAAATTTAACGGAAAAACATCGGCTATCTATCCGTTACTAATCGGCAAAGATTAGTAGTGAGTGTAGTAGTGCCGCCGTTTTTGGTAATTCAAAAGAGTATTACAGCTTTTCTGGTTTTTATCACAAACCAGTGACTTGTGACAATATTCGTTGTGAGTGCCAAGCAGTAGTGACTGAACTATCGGTTTCTGAACACGCTTCCCAGCGAATGCAAAATTTTCATTTTCGGCAATAATTAAAAAATCCACGAGTGCAAACAAATTTGAAGTAATTTTCCTAGCAAACATATACAAACGAGCCCAAAAGCTATAGACTCGAAACACCAAAACAAACGGAAGGAATTGGAAAAGGAGAGCGACGACGATCAACCATATATTCTGCCTCAACTGCCCGTGTGTGCGTGCGTGTGTGTGGTAGTAGTAGTATTTTTTCATTTCTGTTTTCGCTGTACGTGCGGATTGATTCATATTGTTTCATTACGTGAGCTATTGCAATATTGTACACACTGGGCCGAGGACAAAGCCAATCGGATTTCTCCCATGAAACCATGAAACCGAGTTTATTGTTTATTTGATTTATGCGTTAATAGATGCCGCCTGCAATGTAGAGCTGCTGATGGCCCCTTTTGTATGGGGGCCGCGGCCAATGAATCTACAGACCCAAAAAAGAACAAAAAAAAAACCAAGGAAGGCAGAGACAAAAACAAATTGCGCCGTAGGTGAAATGAAAAGCGCCAAGAAGCAACAGCGAATACGTCAAATATCTCTAATCTCCAATACCAGTGCACGCTAAACGTGTGTGCTCAACAAAAAATTCTGGTGGCCTCCAACAAAAGCAACAGCAACAAGAAACATCCGCTGAGGAATTGACAACTGATACGTAGAATTATGAACGTAGAGAGCCAACTGAAGACACCGCTAACGCACATTCGAAATCTGGTCAAGCACGTGAACAAGCGAAATTTTAATGAGAGCAGCGAGCAAATAACTCAGGTAGGTGCCCCCCAAGTTATTCTACCAAAGTTTCCATGAACCTTTTCCAATTCATTTTGTCAACAATAACAACAAAATTTTGAAGGGGGGTGGGGGGTTTAGTGTTGCCAAACCGACAACATATCGCACCTGGCCAACCAGAGTTGCCAATTGTTCGCACTCACGAATGGGCTATTGCCATTTCACTCGCTCGTGCATTTTTGCCGACGCCATTACAGTTTTTTGGTAAAGGCAGCTGAAAAAATTTCTCTGCACGGCGTTGCGCGTTTTGTGAGCGTTTTGTTTAAGCTAAAAGTTTTCTAGAATGTGTAAAACCAGGCAAATTGTGTGCGCTTAGCCACGCACGTGTTTCGTGAGTTGTCGGCAGTGTGAATTTCGCAGCGTAGTAGTGCGAAATCGAGTTGCGAAATTCGAATTGGGAAGCCCAAGCCAAGCGCAGGGCTTTTCGGCCCCGAAACTTCTGTTTTTTCATTGCCAATCGACAGAAACCAAATTGAATAGTAAGTTCGTGGGACAAATTGCGTGGGAATATCAATTGCGGCCGCTTTCTTTTCGCTAGAGTTGCAATATGTCGCACTTTTTGCTGTGACCCCCTTCCTTTCCCGCACCGTCATGCTCTCTTCTCTCCTCACCCATGTAACGTTTCGCCAGAGTGTGTGAGCGAGTGGGCGCGTGTGTAATTTGTTGTGGAGCAGCTGCGACGGCGGGGCCACAGCTGTTGTCTCGCTCCCCCGCTCGGAGTGAGGCCTTGATTCCGGACTCCGAACTCCGGATCAAATATTTCAACAGTTTTGGATCCGCAGGGGGGGAGGGGGGGGGGGGGGGGATATCTAGCCGCCTGGCAAAGTTTTGCAATTCAAATTACTATCATAACAAATACTTGGCTTAGAATGGCCCCATTTGTCCAACAATCCCCTAAAAAGTAAATGTTTTTGGGACAAACCATGCTACAGATCCCGTTTTCTTGACAGTAAATGGCATATTCCTCAAAAATTGTATTAAAAAAATGATAATAACAATTTTGAAATACTAAACAATCTGTGTCTGCCATTTAAAAAGCCTAATATGGTAAGTTTCCAAGTTATTCGAACGGTCTACCTTTCGAAGAATGGTCTAGGATTTTGTTGGATTCCGTGGAGCAATTATCGGATAGAAAATACATTAACTAAGCTTAAGGATACCCAATTTGTGCCCCTTTAGTTATAGCATTCAAGATAATCTCAGAAACCTGTGAGCCCAACAGTAGTGCATCTAAACTGGAATTCTCAGTGATAAAATTCATGTTTTAACTAACCCTCTGGTTGCGCTTTTTGTAATCCAATTATGTAAAGTTTTTAAGCGGGAAAGAAATAATGACTACATGAATTTACTTTTGAAAACAGTTGCCTGGAATTAAAAATAATCCCTCCAAAATGTTACTTTACATCTTGCCCTGTATCCGTAAACACATATCCAACTGTACAGAGAAAAGTTCAGACACTCACAGAACATAATAGAACCTGTCAAAATTTCCAAGTTTGCGATGAAAATCACATAAAAAAAAAACCCCTGGTCACCGCAGAATCTGAGGAATCGTTTGAAACATAAACTGTCCCTTATACAGTGATATGTGTCCCAGATTGCGGGCAGTCGCTGTCAAGGCACTTATATTGGCTTTCCAACCCTACGCAATGCAGCTCTTTGATACTAAACCATACGTTACTGATAGTATTTACGACATCTTGCAGTTCGTTAAAGAGCACGGCCTGGAAGCGGATCGCAGCAGCCTGCGCCACCTGTTCTCCGTGATCAACTTCAGCGATCTCGTGCCATCAGTTACGGTCCAGCTGCAGGCGAAGCTCCTGGGCATCCAGTTGGAGCGTCAGCTTCACAGTTCCTCGTTTGTGTCCAACATCTGCTACGCTTTTGACCAGTTCTTCGCCAGCAACCAGAAGGTGAGTTGAGTGTACAATGCCCACAAAGTGTTGATTACTTATGGATACTCATTCCTGAGCAGTCCCTGAAGCCTGTTGCGGTAGCGGATCTCGTTGGCCAGGTCGCCCGACTGACCGGCATCAACAAGGTTTGTGAGTGCGTCTTTGCCTTGGCCTTGACCCACTCCTCGTACCTAGAACTCAAGCATTCTGCCAGGAACAACCTAAAAGGTAGCCTCAGCGAACTGATAGACTCTTACTTGGGTAATAAAGGAACCGGACCGGCCGACAGCGGTCTCCGGGAGATCTCCTTCGATCTACTGCAGTATTTGTTGTGCTGCCTTAGCGAGTACGTACAACCGCAGGTGGAGGCACAGTTTTTGGTCAAGCTTCGGGAGGAGTTTCCGCGCCAGGCGGTACCGCTGGTTCTAGCGCCGTTCCTTTACGGCTCGACGACGGCGACTATTGCGGGAGCAGGTGCCAGCGAAACGGATGCGGAGGCCGAAGCGACGACTAACAGCAACAGCTCCAGTTTCGAAGCAGATGCTTTGAACGAGGTGGGAATCGAGGATATTTATGACCATTTAAGCGAGATAATATTCACCAACCAGGTGCGTAAGCCACTTATTGAAAAAGAAAATTCGCTAATGTAATGTTATGTTGCAGGGCAAAAATAATATTATGGACACATCTTGGATTAATCTAATCCTTGAAATCGGTTATGAATTTACATCGAGCGTTGAAGAGTGTAAGAATCATTTGTGTTCCCGTGAGCGAGAACGCGCTGAGCTTCAGTCCAAAGATGTCGCCAAGATCGTGGGTCTTATGTGCCGAAGGCACTCGTCCCTGCTCGATTGTAATGTGAATCTACCGACGCCGGCGAACTTCTGGCCTGGTCAGGGACAGGGCGGTGGCAGCAACAGCAGTGGCTCTTCGCAGACACAAATCACTCCGCAGCAACAGACCCCGGGCAACAGTAACAACAACGATGGCAGCGATGGCAATTCGTCCAGTGATAAGAAGGACAAGAAGGAGACGACGGAGGCCACGCAAACTTGGAAGCCAGATGTCTTTGTGCAGGCGCTCAAGGAGGTGGTGCCTCAGCTCAACTGGAAGGACGTGTGCATGGGTAACAGCTAGATAATTGCTTCGCAATAGCCAATCTTTAGGAATATCATTCTTCATTTTTAGAACTTGATCATCCCGAGTTTGTGCTGAAGGATCGCATCGGTTTGGAGCTATTGCTCACCATCCTTCGGCTGGCCACTGGCTCTAACATATTTCCACATCCAGAATGCATTTACCGTCACTGGGCAAACACGGAAGGTCAGCTGTCGCTTATCGCGACAATGCTGAAGAACCCGGATCTCTTCTCCTTCGCCGACTTTGTATTTAGCCAGCCAGCGTTGGATGTGCTTAAGACGGCTCCGGATGCGGACAATAAGGAGATCTCGTCCTGGAAGTCGCTTCACCTGGTGGAGGTGCTGCTCTCCATTGCGGACAAGGGATACTATACGCAGGTCCATGAGCTATTCAAGTTCCCAGCGCAGAACTGTCCCGATGTGCTATTTTTGGCCTTATTGAACACCAGTCCGCCGATGACGCCACTCCGTCAGGATCTGTTTAACCAACTGATACCAACGTTCCTTGGCAACCATCCCAACTCGAACGTGATCTTGGCCAGCGCCTGGAGCTCGAACAACTTCCAACTTCGGTCCAATATCATGAATGCTATGTCCGAGTGGTATCTCCGAGGCAATGAGTTCGATCAGGTGAAACTGTCGCGCATCCTGGATCTTGCCCAGGATTTAAAAGCGCTATCAGCGCTGCTCAACGCTCGTTCATTTTTATTCATTATCGACCTGGCTTGCCTTGCCTCTCGGCGCGAGTACCTGAAGCTGGAAAAGTGGCTTACCGATAAAATTCGCGAACATGGGGAGCCTTTTATGCAGGCTATAATCAAGGTTCTGCACCGCCGCTGCCCGCAGGTTATCAACGCCAAAGTGCCAGAGGACCAGCTGCCTCCCAAGCAGGCGCAGCTCTTGCCCGAGACAGTTACCACCATGATCAACTGTCTGCAAACGTGCATCAATAACTGCATGCAGCCGGAGATGGTCGAAGTCATCATGCAAATGACCGCGAACGTGGCGATTATGGCTAACAAGGCACGTGCCCAACAACAGCAGCAGCCAGGATTGGTTCCGCCGCCTCCACCAACAATTCTGCGCGGCCATCGAGGTATGGATCTGCCTGGAGGCATAGTCCCTCCGCCACCGCAGCAACCGTTCTCCGGAAACCTCAACGCGCAGATGTTCGGACCAGGAATGGATCCGCTGACGAATATGTCCAACAACTTGGCCGGCCTCAACCTCAGCGGCCCGAACGGAGCTTTTAATTTTGGCAACATGCTGAGTAAGTGGCATTCATAGGCAAAGAGTGCATAATCTATCACAGATACTCCTTAATCCTATCTAACAAAATTCTACGTGCAATTTTAGCCTCTCCATCGCGTCTGATGACTCCGGGAGCCAATCCCTATCCGCTGAACCTCATGCAGATGCCGCAGGCTCCGCCACCACCCAACGTAGGAAACCTAGGCCGCATGCTGCCAGGGGGTCCACAACAGCAGACTCCAACGCCGACTCCAACGGCCCCCAATCCAAACAACCCTGTGATGGCCGATCTCCAGATACCTGTGTCAAAGGAAGTTGAAGACGAGGTCAACTCATACTTTCAGCGCATCTACAACCACCAGCCGAATCCAACGCTGTCCATCGATGAAGTGCTGGACATTTTGCAACGATTTAAAGAGTCAAGTAACCGGCGCGAGCAGGAAGTCTTTTTGTGCATGCTGCGCAATCTGTTCGAGGAATATCGCTTTTTCTGTCAATACCCAGAGAAAGAGCTCCAGATTACTGCGCAGCTATTTGGTGGCATTATAGATCGCAACCTGGTGCCCACTTTTGTTGCCCTGGGCCTTTCTCTGCGCTGTGTCTTGGATGCCCTCCGCAAGCCCGATGGATCTAAGCTTTACTATTTCGGTGTGACGGCACTGGACAGATTCAGAACTCGATTGCACACCTACAACAAATACTGCGAGCATATCCGCTCCATTCCTCACTTCTCTGACTTCCCGCCGCACCTTATTCAGTATGTGGAATACGGAATGCACGGCCAGGAGCCGCCGCCTCAGAAGTTGATTGGACTCAGCAATACTATACCTTCGGCGATATCTAGCGGACCAGGAACGGAACCAATTTACAGGAATAGCTCCATGTTAGGTATGAGAAATATACAAAACAAGACGTTATACGACATTAATATAAATTAGTAAACACAATGGACACTTAGGAAAGCGCTATATTATAAAGAATCAATTTCCGCATGGAATAACGTTGATTTCCACTCTTTCTTCTGTAGGTAATATGCCCGCTGCCACCCCGGGATCGGGACCGAAATCAAGCGCTGCTGTGTCGCATGCCACGAGAATGAAGTCCATCGCCAATGCCACCAATATCGACACACTTTTGGTGGCCAACCAGGAGGAGAAAGTGACTGTGCCACCCGAGCCTGTACAGGACAAAACTGCCTTTATTTTCAACAACTTGAGCCAGCTGAACATACCACAGAAGTGCGATGAGATAAAGGAGATTATGACCAAGGAGTATTGGCCGTGGCTAGCACAATATCTGGTCCTCAAACGCGCATCAATGGAGTTCAACTTCCACACACTCTATTACAACTTTTTGGATGCCCTCAAAAACGGCGAGATCAACCGATTCGTAACCAAAGAGACCCTACGCAACATCAAGGTACTCTTGCGCTCCGATAAGGGAGTTATTAATTTCTCCGATCGAAGTCTCCTGAAGAACCTCGGACACTGGTTGGGCATGATGACCTTAGGTCGCAATCGCCCCATCTTGCAGTTGGATCTGGATCTTAAATCCCTTTTGGCTGAGGCTTACCATAAGGGCCAGCAGGAACTGCTTTTTGTGGTTCCTTTCGTAGCCAAGATCCTTGAGTCATCCGCCAAGTCTCGCATCTTCCGATCGCCCAATCCATGGACAATGGGTATCATGTACGTGCTTGGTGAGCTTCACCAGGAGCCAGACCTCAAGCTGAACCTGAAGTTTGAAATCGAAGTACTCTGCAAAACACTTAATCTGGAGTTGGCCAAGTTGCGACCAGTGATCTACCTGAAGGATCCCAATCGAACTCATCTGATTGAACAGATGTCGCAACCAAAACCGAAACAACTTGAGCCAGTGGCTTCTGCACCAGCTCTACCGCGTGAACAGCAATCCCCGGCACAACCTCCGCCGCCACCACAACAGCAGCAACCACCGCAGCAGCAGGTACCTCCACCGCCATCCTCTGCGGACGTGGACGCCCAAAATGCGGCCGCTATGATGATGGCAGCAGGCGGAGCTAATAGTACTCCTGGATCGGTATCTTCGCCCAATCTACCGACCGATTCCAACCAGGTGGCACTACCGCCACCGGAGCCGCGCTATTCATACGTGGACGTAAACGTGAGCAATTTCCAGCTTATTGGTCAGCAGTTGGTACTGCCACCCAATACTCCGTTCCTGCACGCCAATCCCGGAATCAAACACATTGTGGTCAACGCCGTGGAGCGCACGATAACCGACTGGTTGCAGCCCATTGTGGACCGAAGCATCCGCATTGCCTGTGCCACTACCGAGCAGATCATCCGCAAGGACTTCGCCCTAGATGCCGACGAGAACCGAATGCGCACTGCCGCTCATCAGATGGTACGAAACCTTGCCGCCGGCATGGCCATGATTACCGGTAAGGATGAGATAGCGCGTGCTATTAGCCAGAATCTGCACAAGGCCTTGCTGTCGGGTCTAAATGGGATGCCCAGCATGGCTGAGATCCAAGCTGCTGCTATGCAGTTAGCCAGCGAAAATGTTGAGCTAGTTTGCGCTTTCATTCAGAAAACATCTGCTGAAAAGGCAGCCGCAGAGATTGATAGGCGTCTAAGCACCGATTTCGAGACCAGAAAAATTGCTCGTGAAGAGGGCAACCGTTTTGTGGACGCCCAGATCCTCACCTATCAACAGGAGCGTCTTCCAGAAGCAGTGCGCATCAAGGTGGGCGCGGCTCCAGCTACACTTTATGCTGTGTACTCGGAGTTCGCTAGAAGCATACCTGGCTTCCAGCAGATGAGCGATCGCGATATTGCCCTTTTTGTGCCCAAGCCGACGGATTTGTCTCAGCCAAATGTATTTGCTAATGATGATAACAGCATGGTATACGGGGAACTGGCAAGCAAAATGGAGACCTTCATGAACACTGCAATCGGAGTGCCGACACTCCAGATCCAGGCTAGCAAGATGCACATGCTCCTCAACGCCCTGATTGCGACGCGTCGACTGCGTGACCAAGAGTCTGCCTTTAATCTGCTGACCCGCGCGGTCGAGGGTTTGACCGAAGGATTGGTCAATATGCATGAGAACATGGAGCAAATGAAGATGTACCAAAACATCCATCTCCGTATCCTTGGCTTGCTGAACAACAGTTTCGGTGCTCCAAACACAGAGCGAGCGGTAACAAAGTGTTTCTTCGATATCCGAGAGGAGGTGCGATACAACGTGGAGGCAGCTCGCGCTTTGATTACGTCGCACTTTGTCAATCTGAATCAGTTTGACGGAATGCTACGCGACTGCATGGACAACGGAAACAATTATGTGGCCATATCGTTCGGTATCGCACTGCTGGAGCGCCTCATCATGGACGATCGAGTGATTAACATTGTTTCGGACAACGAATTCATGGCAACTGTTGAGCTGCTAGGTAGGCTCACTCAGCATCGCCATCGGTATCCAGAATGCATTGTGAATGCTATTGATACGCTGTGGAGCGGAAACTTTAACACGAGCAGCGACTACAGCCCGTTCAACGGCAATGATCGTTATCTGTCGGGAGCCTCCCATTACATCCACTCCGGCATGCATCACGTAAGGGTAAGGACAACAATATCATTTGAATTTATTAACTAAGGAAATTTTTATTGTAGTCATGCGATACAGATGATCCGCCGGGCTTACAAGAGAAGACGGAGTTTCTGCTTAAGGATTGGGTTGCACTGTACACGCAACAGAACCAGCAGTCTACGCGCGATGCACGCAACTTCGGTGCATTTGTCCAGAAGATGAACACATATGGAATCTTGAAAACGGACGACTTGATCACCCGTTTTTTCCGCCAGGCCACACACATTTGCACGGATGTGGTGTACAGAATGTTCGCCGAGCCGAGTTTACCAATCAACCAGGCCAAGAACAAGATATTCCAGTGGATCGATGCGTTCGTCCATCTGATCGCAATGCTCGTGCGACACTCAGGCGAAGCAGGTAATCCAACCACCAAGATCAACCTGTTAAACAAGGTGCTGGGCATTGTGCTGGGAACACTGATTAAGGACCATGAGATGCGTGGCGTGAGCTTCCAGCAGGTTGGCTATCATCGCTTCTTCATGATGCTGTTCATGGAGCTGTGCTCAGCCGATGTGATTCTCGAGTCCCTGATGCACAGTATTGTGTCGGCCTTCGCCTACACATATCACCTCTTGAATCCCAGCGTGGCTCCGGGCTTCTGCTTTGCTTGGTTGGAGCTCATTTCGCATCGCGTCTTCCTGGGCCGCATCCTGGTCCAAATTCCCGGGCAGAAGGGCTGGCCGCTTTACGCTCAACTGCTGCAGGACCTCTTTAAATATCTTGCGCCCTTCTTACGCAACACTGAGCTCGGCAAACCAGTCCAACTTTTGTACAAGGGGACGCTACGTGTTCTACTCGTTCTGCTTCACGACTTCCCGGAGTTCTTGTGTGACTATCATTTTGGGTTCTGTGACACCATCCCGCCCAACTGCGTCCAGATGCGTAACATCATCCTGTCGGCGTTTCCGCGCAACATGCGCTTGCCCGATCCTTTCACTCCCAACCTAAAGGTGGACATGCTGTCGGACAGTAGTAATGCACCTAAGGTGCTCAGCAGCTACATTATGAACATCCAGCCGCCGAACTTCAAGAAGGATTTGGACTCGTACCTCAAGGCCCGGGCGCCAGTTACTTTTCTATCGGAGTTACGTGGTCACTTGCAGGTGACCAGCGAGCCAGGAACTCGTTACAACATGGCACTGATGAATGCTCTGGTCATGTATGTGGGAACTCAGGCGATTGCTTTGATCAGGTGAGTTCTAAAGAATGAGCTACTCTGCAAAGTGGTTTCCTAATCGAGTTGAACATTTTTAGAAACAAAAACTTTGTGCCCAACACCTCGAACATAGCACACAGCGCCCACATGGATATCTTCCAGAATCTTGCTGTTGATTTGGATACGGAGGGTCGCTATCTGTTCTTGAATGCGATTGCGAACCAGTTGCGCTATCCCAACAGCCACACGCACTACTTCAGCTGTGCGGTGCTGCATCTGTTTGCCGAGGCCAACTCGGAGGCAATTCAGGAGCAGATCACTCGCGTACTTCTGGAACGTTTGATTGTGAACCGCCCGCATCCTTGGGGACTGTTGATCACTTTTATTGAGCTGATCAAAAATCCCATCTACAAGTTCTGGGACCATGACTTTGTGCACTGTGCGCCAGAGATCACCAAGTGAGTTGGCCTGATTAGATGGCCTTTCTGTTAATCACATTGATTCACTATAAAATTTCCGCTAGGCTCATTATACGTAGTTTGTAGTAGATTTGCATTGCACGCAAATAACAAACCCGGCTTTATCCATTTCTAACCCAAATTCTTACCTAACTTACATTTTACCACAACTTCTGTTTTCAGATATTTCGGTGAATGTTTGATTGTAGTTAAGCGGTTTGAGAATTCAATTGGCATTCAGTGTGCATCGTAGCAAGAAATCAAGATCAGATCCTAAAGTGAATCAACCAGTCCCATTCCTCTCATTTTGCATGTTACCTTTCTTTGTATTCGTTTGTAAACTCCTATTTTATACAATTTAGCATTAATCTGTGAAAATATAACTTTTTAGTAAGCAAATCACTACTGGGGTGCTTTCCACAAAGCGAAACGACTTTATATTAAACCGCAACGTGTTTTCCATATTCCGTAGGCTCTTTGAATCGGTGGCCCGTTCCTGTCTGGCCAAGTCGAACGTCACCCAGCAGTTGAACATGCCTGTCGTCGATGGCGAGGGCCAGGAGGTAGCCACCATCAACTGAGAAAACGCCACCGTCCGACGCTTCTGCCTGGAGGTCTGCGCGAGACCCAGACGCAGGCAGTAGCTGCCTGGGCAGCACACCACCACCACCACCCACAACACCACACAGTACAGCGTTCATTGAATTCTACTAACCATTACTGTGTTTAGTTCTTAGCAAATCGTTTTAAGGAGACAGTGAAATCAGCAACAGCACACACAAACATTTACAAAACAACCGCAACAATAAGCATAGGGAAGGGAAACAGCAGGCCAGGCCAACTGGTGGGCTGTGCCGGAAACCGAAATTCGACATGTATTTAAACGAACGGAAGCGATATTTTAAATGCCTCCCCCCCTCCTCGTGGGGGAATGTTACAAATTTTTAATTGAGTTGTATTATAAATGGTAGATGAAGGCGTTAGTGTTGATGACAGATACCGTGTAAAGAAATCAATCAAACAGATAAAAACAGAAAAGCGAAAAACAAAAGAAAAAAAAAACGAAAATCGAAAAAGGGAAAAATATTTTCTGCAAAAAAAATGGCAAAATGTACAATGAAAAAGCGAAAAAACTAACAAATGCGAACGGTCACATATGAAATTTGTGTACACATATTGAAAAGCAAAGGAACCAGGTAGCAGAGACCGAGCAAACCTACTCTCAACGCCGCTGAGAGCGATATTTATATACGTGAATCGAATCGGAGAGCGGAGAGGAGGAGACGGAGAAGGAGAAGCCGAGCAGCAAGTTAAAAAGATCCTCAAGTCAATACTAATTCGAGTTGTCAAAGTAGCTTACCTCCCCAGCCAACTCAATGATGTATCATTTGCAAATTCGTAACCTCTAACAGTCCCTCAGTTAGTCTACTCGTATACGTTAACCTTTTAAAATGTTTCCGCACAACAACAAGAGCAGCCACTGCAACATTAACCAGAACCAACCAATGTTTGATCTTCTTATACGCAATATAAGCGATACGTTTTGTTTTAACCTACATTATTTTATGAACTGATTATTAACTGAAATGGAAATACATTGAACACATCTAGCTTGTTAAACGTATAATCGATCCTCCATGTAAAGATAAACGCTGTTAGAATCAGATAGATGAGTGAATGTAGAGAGAGAGCGCGGCGCCGAGTCGAAGCCATTATCTATGTAGATCAGATCTTTATATAAATATATAAAATATGTATTTCTTAATATAAATACGTAACGTAAAACGAGTTCGATTGATGCGTGTAGTGGGTGAAAGTGGACGTGGAAGTGTAAGTGGAGAGGGGAGCGAAGCGAGATCGAATCTAAATTCATTATCCTACGTTAGGCAATTTGCGAGTTATGTATGTACATGTACGTGTTATTCAGTCCCTCATCCACTCGACACTCAGCAGCCTGCAGCAAAGCAACTCTATTAGTTTGTAGTCTACTGCAAATGAACATTCATTGTATTTACGCAAGTCAAATCTATTTTGAATTAAACTGAATTGAAGCCTGAAGCCGAGCAAAGTGCACATGTAGAAAGCGAGAGAGAAGAGAGTAGATGTTGGAAGAAGGGCTAGCTTTTTAGCTAAAGGCCGAACTCATTTATAGACTAATTCCGTTTGCAATGGCTAAGAAGTATGTATATGATGGATGTACAGACATTCGTTCACCGATCGACCGACACATTCATTAACGAAAGCTGCGACACAAGAAACCACAACAAATCTACATTGATAAATAAAAATCCATTAATATCGATATAAGTAACAGTACGCATTAAGAAAACAATATATATATATAAAAATTAATATGTATACAAAACAAATATTAAATGTATAAATGGCAAAATTTTAAAAACCCCCGCGTTTCAGCTACTTTGTGCCCTTATGGCCCTAATGTGTATGTGTGTGTGCGACCACCATGTGTGTGTTTGTGTGGGCAAACACTTAAAAAAGCTCGTTCCATTGGAGCAAAGGCCCCACATACGTGGCTAGTACATATGTAGCCCATTTCCGCACCCTGGCTTACATAACCCCCATATAGACACCTACCCCCCTCCTCATTCTTTTAGCTGGTTGTTGGGGCGCATTTGGGTTAAGTAAACACAAACGTCGATAAATGCGGAGGGAGCGGCCGCAGCTTGGAAAGCCGAAATGTACGGCTGTATCTATGTATCTATTGTGCGACACGAATTCAGCATTAATTGAAATGCTGCAGTCATCGCAGTGTCCCCGCCGCCGCTTGTTTTCGTTGCCAATTCACATGAATTTGTCATAAGGCTGATAAACGACGATTGTGTAGAGTGCACTCTTCAAAAAACTAACAAGAGAACAATCATATTTTCCTCTCTCAAGCGCTATAGTTTTCGTTTCTACTGCATTTTTGTAAATAAACATATAGCTTCCTAAATAAATTTCACTTAAGCTTAAAGTTTATAACACTTTTCATTGGCAATTCTTTCGGTTGACTAGAGGCTAATTTTTGTCGAGTGTATAGTGTAGAGTAAAAAATGCCCACCGAGCTGCAGAAGTGTGTGTGTGGTGGCGTATCTGTGAGAGCGCTTGGAAACAGAATGTGGCACACTTAGCGCTCTGCCGACGTCGCTGCGCAAAAGCAAAAAATTCCCCTACTGCCCTGGCCGTACATTATGTGGCCCCCAATCCGCGTCGCATGTATCCGAAAGATACAAAAAGCGAAAGAGCGGCGCTGCAGCTTTGTGGCTCTACATGGCCATTTGAATCGGCTTAGAAGTGCGCGCGCGCCGTGCGAAAGAGACGGATATGGAGTTTCGTTAAAAAGCTCGCCAGTTCAGTCCAGTTTGCTCCAACACAGTCACGTGTTTTTTGTATCTGTGACGGCGTATCTTTGTATCTTTGCGGCAAGCTTCTTAGCTGAGTCAGCTAAAGCAGCACCATTAGTTGTGAGTACATTTTGTGTATGCTGCCATTAGTTTTTTCTCTTCTTCTGTCCCTGCAGATACAGATATACATAATTGGTAGAACCCCCCCGCCTTCCGTTGGAATATCCAAGAACCAGACCGCAGCTGCATTTCTTTGGAGCTATTTGGCCCCCGCCCCCTCCCCATTAGCCAGCACTTGGGTCTTGATGACCCAGTTTCAGTTTCTCTAGGCCCGTTGCACTGCCGCTTTGGCCAAAAACCCTGTGTTTAGGTGCAGTCCAGTCGAAACTGGGCCTTCTCTTGACCGCACAAATTGAGACTCGGTAAACTGAGGCTCCTCTTAAACAGAAATCGTAGCGGAAATTGCACGTAAATAAAATTCTGTCGCAGGCCAAGTGAAATCGGAAATGGAACACAACCCATTACCAAATATTTCTGTTCGCCTTTGGGAATCGCCAATCATCGCATGTTGACACCAAATGGGAATCCTAATTCAATCATTCGGACGGGGGTGGCAATGGGAAATTATTTGAAAATAGGCTCAAAAGATCAAAATGATGCAAAATTGACTTTATGTCCCGAAATATACATATAAAATTACATATATGCATTAACTGAATTCAAAATGTATTAAAATTAGACAGAACATTCTTATAGGGGTGCCATTGAAAATATGCGAAAATGGAAATGTTAATATTTAATGGGCCTTAACCTTCTCTGAAAGATATGAGATATTATTTCCAGGAGGATTTTCTGCTCTGATCCTTGTTACTTCGCTGACAATTCCTACTTGAATCCATTAAATGTGCATGTTTGACAGTTAAAGCCCATTTTAAATGAATCCCCCTTAGATATTAATAGCCATCTTTAACGCAGGAAATGCACGGATTCCCGATGGATTCCATTTGAATGTCATGTTCTCTCTGATTTATGATGAAATATGGCATGAAACGGCTGATGGCTGACCGTTCTTTCTGGTCGCGTTTCTCTCTTCATTTGGCCAGAAACCACCTGGTCAATTGGCTCAGCCCCAAAGTGATTGCAGCTGACTGATTGAGGCTGCCTGCAGGTTGTCAGATGCCAGTTGCCATTGCTAGTTAATTGAATTTGCCGTCAGGTGGCATTTATTGGGGGGCAGCTCCCCTGCTCCACAGGAAATTGCACAGCTTGTCAGTTCAATTAGACGGAATTCGATTTGCCCCATTCCCGGTACAGTTTCCCATGCAAGATTCGTTTAGCAATGATGCATTTTAATTATTCCATCTCAGCGAGAGGAGTTTTACATGCGCCAAGAAAAGCATGATCCTAGGCATAGGGACCGATACCCGCTGCTCTGGCCATCAGCGCCGGAATATTGCTCTGCTCGTAGTTGCCGCTGAAGTACTGGGCATAGGGCCCCGAGGCGTACACCGCCACATCGTCTCCTCCGTGGGTTTCCGCGTCCAAGGGCGCCAGCGTGGGATACTGGTAGTCTGAGTCCGCCACCAACTTCTCCTTTAGAAGGGCACGTCCCTCAGCACGATTATAGGCGGAGTAGTAGCCAGGTCCATTGGCATAGGACAAAATCGTATAGGGCAGATTATCATCCGCCAGCTGTGCCAATCCGGTTATCTCCTGGTCACGATACTGCCGAAATTAAGAAATCACAAGTCAAATATCTATCGCTGTTAGAAAGGAAACCTTCAGGTACTCACAGGATAACCATTGATGGACATAACATGAGCATGATCAGCGGTCACCACGATCAGTGTGTCATCCTCGGAGGTAAGTTCGCGTGCCTTCTGGACGGCCCTCGCAAACTCAGCCGTATCCTCGAGGGATCTCTTGGCGAAGGTATCGTGGTGGGCCATGTCGATACGAGCACCCTCGACGAAGAGGAAGAATCCCTTGTCATTGCGACTCAAAACCTTAATGGCAGCCTCCGTGAGCTCACTCAGCGAAGGATCCGCCAACTGACTACGTTTCCTGTCCCGATCACCGTTGTACGGCAGATGGTCATTGGCAAAAAGACCCAAGAGGTAGTCCGTATTCTCGAGATCCACCAGACGGAGTCCCTTGCGACTCCACACGTATTTGGCTGAGACATTGGCCTCCTTCTTCTGATCCAACCAGCTGCGGATTAAGTGGCGACCGTCGGTACGCTGGCCGGGATATCCCTCCTCATCGTTCACCGTTGCGTCGATGAAGTTCTTGCGACCGCCTCCAAGGATTACCTTCAGCTGCTGACCCACAGGCTGCTCCACGAGCTGGCGGGCAATATCGATGGTCTGCTCGGGATCGCACTCCCTGTTGGCCACCTCCCAGTCGTTCTCCCAATTGCGATCTGCGATGTGGGCATAAACGCCAGCCGGTGATGCATGAGTCACCCGGGCTGTGGTCACCAGACCTGCATCCTTGCCAGCCGCCTGTGCCCACTGCGCGATGCTGTGCACCTGATCCTCCTCGTTAGCGGCGCCATCACAGCTGTATCTGGACACATTGGCGTTCACGCCAATGGTTCCATAGTTTGCCTTCACACCGCCCAAATAGGCGGTGGCCGTGCAGGCGGAATCGGCCACCTGGCGGTTCACGCAGTAGGTCTTGGACAAGCCAGTGTAGGGAAATCCCTCGAAGTACACCTGCTCCGCACTGTCGCCCAGCAGATTCCGGGTGGCCGTGACCGTGTGAACGGACATTCCATCGCCCAGGAACAGAATAACGTTCTTCGCCTTGTTTGTGGTCGCGGACGGCTGCTCGGCCAGCTTCGATAACAGCTTCGCCTGGGCCTTATCCACCCAGTACTGGGTCTGCTGCTCCTCTGCATGCTTGATGGGATGCGATTCGGCATCAATGGAACGCCCACGAGGATGGTCTAAAAAGAATGGCAAAATAGTTAATCATATCGAGGAAGCAAAATGGATTAAATACTCTCGAATTCTAATTTATAAAATGATGAATAAAGTTTAAAGTGCACTTTTGAAAAAATATTGATATATATTAAAAAATATAAAATAACAATAAGGGGTTATCGGTAAGCCAATATTAATATTGCCATTGGTCAAAAAATATAAGGGCAATAAAAAATTTCCAGTTTGGGTTTTCTGTAATATATCAAGGGGATTAATTGAGTCTTATCTCTACACATGGTTTTCCAGTAAACTTGGGAGATAAGAAGTTATTTTAAAGAACTTAATCTTAAAGTACCTCGTCCTACACGCTGAAACTTACAACTACTCATACAAGTTATGGCCAGTCAAAATACCACATCCTTTGGGAGTACAAACATCAAATTTGGCTTATATTTTGGCTAATTAATTATACTTTTAGTTATCTTGTAAAATCAATTACCCGAACTGGTGTGCAAAACAAAATAAATTTAACAAAGTAACATTTATTTTGAACATTTTCAAAATATTCTAAAAAAAACACTTTTGAGGTACCGCTGAGCTCTTAAAATCAGGATCAGAGCACCTTACCTCTTTGTCCGCTGGCACTTCCGCTCAGGCAGACAGCTAAGACGAGCAACAGAATGAATCTCCTGGCCATTTTCAGCTAATCCCAGGCGTGGTGTGGAGGTCAGACCTTGGTTAAAGACTGAACCGAATGACCGACAAAGGAATTGGACACTGCCTCGGAGCTATCGCTCAGTATCAGAGTAAATCTAATCAGAGGAAACTAATCTAGACGGTTCAATCAAATCATCATTTATGGCTGGCCAAGTTTAAGTTGACAGAAGTCGTAGAACAGACCAAAACCGAGGCCAAAACACACTCACGTGCCTTTTTTCGAAGCTTTATATGGCTGTGATTCTCTGTCCATTAACCGATTGCGTATACCACCTACGTAATCAATCTGAAGCCGGGCAATCCTTTTTGCCTCAACTTTTAAACGTTGTTAACTTATGGCACTTACTTTATTGAATCATGCCAGTAGCTTTGTTAAACGATGAAGAATAAATGGCTTCACTGCTACTAGAAAAGTTTATGGTCCAAACTTCACCTCAAGCCCTATAATCCCACACTTGAACCCTTGACCCCGGCAATTAATTGACTTGGAGTCTGCACAATTGTTCTTGTATTATGTGAATTGCATACTTTCGGGCTAGGCTACAACCACAAACTAGTAATAATAGTAGCCATTAAATTTAAGTGCTTGCTTATTTTTTTAATTCAGCACTCTCATATTCACAGTATAGTCTTAGCCAGTGCCACAATCGAACCTGTAAATTTGATGACCTGAAAAAGGGGTTTCATTAATGGAGTGCACTAAGTGCAATACGGATTAAAACCCACCGATGTGAAGACTGGTAACGAAGGTGCAAAGAAGGGCACCCTCACCGTAATGGGTCGTTGAGCTCGCAGGATAATGAGAAAGACCCGCCTGCGGGTCTCCCGATCCCAAGTGTACCAGGCACTGCTGTAGGCCGCTTCTCCCAAGGAAAGGCTCTAGAAATGAAAGAGGTCAAAGGTTAATCAAGAGATTCGACCTGACCCACCTCAGTTGACATTTCTGTGCCTCCGTAGCAATAGAGGAATATGGCCGAGGAAACCGTGAACGTGTACACCACGTAGCGGATGATGTTATAGCCGGAATACTAGAGAAACTATTTTTTTGAGGTACTGTGCTTATTACTGAAAGGACGGATATTACCAAAAGTATATCAATGACGCTGGTGGCTATCACTAAGCTGGCTGATACGAAGTGAACAAAAGTGGGAGCAGCCATGATTCCCGAAAATTCCTTGACAATCTTCTCTATCTCATTGTGGCGATCCACGATGTCCGCCAATCGCTGACAGCAGATTTTGGATTGCCTAACCGAGGGATCTACAAAGTATGCACCCGAATTTAATGTTAACCATATGCATAATGGACCACCCACCTCTTGTTGGCTTGAAGGCGTCCTGGATATCGTATCTTAAGGCCTGCAGCAAGAAGGCCATGTAGAGGGTAAAGCCAAAAAAGAAGCCATCTGTTCCAGCAAATGCGTACACAGTAACCTGGCCACTCCATGTGGAGTAGAGGTAGAAAACTGGAAACCAGGGCATGCGATGTGCAAAGTCGTGGAACCTGTGGAACAGCTTATCAGAACATCTAATCCTCACTGGCAAACTACAACATCACACACAGCATGCGAAAGGGCATGTCGAATTTGAACTCCTGATGCCGGCGCACCCACATTTCCCAAAGGGAGCGCAGGACGAAGGCTCCAGTGGTAATGCTGCCCAGGGTGAAGACCAGCATCCCACACCTGGTGACCATAAGATAGTAGCTCCTTTGAGCCACCTTTCTACGGGAGTCCTCCCTCTTCTCCTGCTCCCCGATTAGCAAGCGGATGCGGTCCATCAGATCAGCTACTTCCTGGCGACGCCACCACATCCATCCCAGCTTGAAGAGCGTGGTGAAACTGCAGGCCAGCGGACAGAAGGCGTCCATGGCGTCCACGGGACTGGTGCGCAAGTGACTCCAGCCGAAGACGAACTCCGCCTGGCAGCAGTGCGCCAGGTTCACGAAATTGAACGCCAGCCACAAGAGGTGTAGCCACGATTGCTCTTTGCCAAATCTCAGACCCAGCAGGCCAAAGGAGTATCTGGTGACGAAGAACAAATGCTTGGCCAGCGGATAGTTACGGCTGAGAAATCGCGGATACATGATTTTAACCGCTTGCAGAACCCTTTCCTTATATCCTTATATAGCGCCACATGAATAGCTCCTAATGGTTTAATAATTGTTTTGCAGTCCGAACAAAAGACACCTGGCCGTGTTTAATGACGTGATTACTTGCAGGACCTAATTGAGTGGGCGACGATCTCTGACGTCCAAAACATGTTATTATGGTAATGAGCCAGCCCTTATAATTAAAAAGGTTCCCTTAATCCGTTGAAATCATTTGGTATTTGTGATTGCGACATCAGTTGAAGACAGCTGTCAAGCTCGTAAGTCAGATCTCAAGGTATTTCTAAGATACATTTGGTACATAAGAATCATCTTCAAGGGATTAAGAATGAATCTAAACTAAATACCATAATATATGATCAAGTTTGCACACTAGTTTTGGTACGAAAGATTAACCTATTTTACTTGTATGCACAAAATACTATCTAAATATATATTAAGCTAACTAATGTTAGAATACATTAGCAAACTAATGCGACTTGAGCTATGACCATATGGTGTATACAGTGTTATAATTTGTTTATATATTTCGAAATTTTTTACAACAATTAACATGTTTACCATAGCCGCATATACTTGTTCTTAAGGAAATCGTTGATTATATAAGCGCTCTGAAGGCAGAAGGAATTCATAAAGCATTTTAAAGCACTTCTTGGCCTGCGCCCAGCCAAACCAGCATCCATAAATATGAGCTCCTTGTGTTGTGGGTTCCGAGCATAAATTTGTGTTTGGCCTTTTTGCTGTGTGTTGTTTGGCTTGTTGTGGGAAGTTTGCCGGAGTGCCGATGAACTCGCGACGAATTCGAATTTCAAATCAGCAGGAGATGTGGGTCAGGCGAAGGGAAACATTCTCGGATTTGCATGGGATTCGCCGCACACAGATTTATGTTGATGCATGCAACGTTTGCTGGCTTTGGCCCTATGGGGTGAATCACTTTTGATTAGGTCCCAAGTTCTGTGCTCGGCTCACGTTGCGTATGAGCAATGCTGTGCCCTGCTCCGGTATTGATTTCCAGTTCCAGTAGGGCACTTTTGATTATGATTATGTGTGGACGAGCCCGGGGGTGGGTTTGGTCTTAGAGCTTCGTTCTCCGAGCGGAAAAACATCCACCCCTAAGGCTGATATCATCGCGCCACCCAGCGAGAACCCAAGGCCCAGAATTTCGGCGCCTCGTTTTATGGTTAACCACCCCCGAAAAAACGGCAACAAAGGTGACCCCGACACACCCTGCTGAGCCACCCAGGCCAGCGCCTTGGAAAATCTCGCCTGGAAGGGCCCCATCTCATTACATTTTCCCCAGATTTCGCCCCTATGCCCGATCTCCTGCTGCAGGAAAATGAGGAAAATCAGCACAAGCACAGCGCAGCAAGTGGAAAAGCTAGGAGTGCCAGTGCTGGAAGCGAGGAAAAAGGAGGCCAGCGTGTCAGCGAGTCGCCAAAAAAAACAGTTGCAGAACCCGAATGAAAAACCCGTTTGCCCACCAACACAGAAGACACGCTGGTTGGCCCACATTCGCGTTGTGTCGCTGTGGAAATTGGAAGCGAGTTTTCCCAGTTTCAAAGGGGCCGGCAAAGGGGCGGGTGGGCAATGCGAAACAGGTTGATTTTCCTGCTGACGCCGTTGGCCATTAGCCAAATGGGATTTCACACGCTTCCTTTGGGCTCCGCTCTGATGCGTCGCCTCACGTCATGGCCCAGTTGGAGTTGGCGTCGCTGCAGTCGGTGCCTGTCAGCACCACCATCCATTGGAGACCATATACCAAGGCGCAGTCACCACCCATCATCACATGCCGTCATATGCACCGAGAATATACATATGTAGATCGATAAAGTAGAATAATTATTTTTGATAAGTGAGTGATGTCAAGCAGATAACTACACTAACTTACTACACCTGCTTCCTTTCCACCCACAATAATAGCTCTAGTCAAGGTAACCCTATTGCTTGCTGAGTTTTCTCCCTGTGTAGCACCTCATCGCATCCGACCCACTCAACTGCCGTCATCATCGTCGTCCAGCTGCAGGCGGGATCAATTATTAAGGCGCCGCTCGGGTTGGACGAGTATGTGCGACAACCTGATTGACAACCTGCTCCGAGGCGTTCAGCACGTCATCCGAGTGGCATAAACTCATTCACGGTGGACAATCGGTTGGGACAGCAGTAATAGCCTAAAACAAGTCGAAAGGAAATCTAGATACAATTGAGCTGATCCCTTAGAGGAGCTGAGCTCTTAACAATCAGTTACATAAGTATAAATATACATAGTATTGTACTTGTACTTACTATTCAAGAGATAGTGGAACCAGATTCCTTGGAACCAACCCATTGCCCTATAATCAAGATAGACAGAACGCGGCTTTCGCTTTAGTTTTATAAGGTTTTGACATGACAATCCAGTTGGGTGTGCGTGCTCACATGGACACGCCAGAAGCAGTTAGCCCAAATGATTTTTATCTCAATGGAAGCACTACGTTTCGATAATTTTAAGACTAATTTCTGCACTAATCGGAGGCAGCTAGTTTTCCTTAGGGGTAGCCAAGTGCCCCAGCCCCTTTGGATGCCACGTTTGCCGCTGGTTAATGTGCAAAGCGGCGTTAATTATAATTAAAACAGGCCAACTAAATGAATAAACGTATAAATAGCATGTACATGACTGTGTGCCCGAGTCATATCTATATGGCCTAGCACTATGAGTGCGCTCGCATGTATAAACATATGTACCATACACATATGTACATATATGTATATGTATAGTACTGTATATGTATATACTTTACAGCCTAGTAAATATACACATGAATATGTGGGGTTCATATCCCCGTTCGCATGGCAGCAGATCGAGCGTGACACAATACAATTTGTGGCGCTTTGTTCTAAGCGCTTGAAACTCTTCGTTCCACCCCCGAGTTCCCCCCTCCCCCTCCCCCATTGGGGCTGCTAGCAGACGTGACATAAGCTAAATTGTTTTAAATTTTGTTGAATCGCTTTTCCAATGACTGGCGAGCGTACTCGGTACGATAAATTGGAACCGCTTCGCATGTCATGTGGTTGAGTGGCCGAGTGCTTGAGGGGGTGGCACTATCTGCTTCTGGGTGGGTTGCGGCCTGCGGCTTGGGGCTAACTTAGCCACAAGTGAGATCTTAGACGCTCGGTTTTTCCCGCGCCAAAAGTGCAGCGGATAATTACCGCCCGAATGGAGATGTCAGCTGACCGAGGGGGGCCCCCCCACACACTCCTCAATTTTTCCCAGGCAAACAAACGCCTCTGATTAATGACAATTGGCGCGGATCGATGGTGGATCGTTGGGCTCCAGTTTGGCCACATTGCAGACCGAAGAAACGTGAGTGTTCATTTCCGCTAATTCGGGGCGACAAATGTGCTGACATCAACATGCTGAGCATTACAAGGCTGCTCATGTGGCAGGGGGAGTGGAGGGGTGGTGAAAACGAGTTGACATTAATTAATGCCCGTTTAATGGATGAATGTAATTCATTTGCTTAGCATCGTTTTGGAAAGGTCAGAGAAGTGTCCGAATACAACTGCTTGAAACACATAACAAATAAAAATGACGTTTTATTTAATTATTCTAGATTTTCGTTACTAAGCATCCAGATGGTAGTTGTTAAAACATAAACTTCTCTATCTGAAAGGAAATAATATAAAATATGCGAATTGCATAGAATGAGCATGTCTAACGTCTCTCTGTTTCTCTTGCCAGTTTTGGATATAGCAACGTTATCTGCCAAATCCAACCGGGATTATCTTACGGAACTTCACTTCCTGCATCCGAAGCGTTGAGCTCAAAGCTTCACTGGAGCCAAAGTCTAATTCAAAGCAAAAGGCAGAGGCTGCTCCAACCGCAAGAATCCCTCATTAATCACACACTGGAGCCGAAGTGCGGCTGAGAAACTGAGAAACTCAGAACTCAGAGATTTGAAACTGGCTGCCTTCAAGGCCAACTTCTTATTAAATGCCAAGATGTGAGTTAGCGAGTGGAAGCCGCACCGCAAAGTTGCAAGGGGCAGCTGAAGGACTGGATTGGCTGATAATTACACACCGAGCAAAGATCAAGAGTGGGACGGGCATTAGCTAGTTCAGTTCTATTGGTTTATTGTAAAACTTGCTTGGAAGATCGTCAAATGCAAGATGGCGTCATTTCAGCTTAGCAACTGATGTGGAATCAACCCGGATGACTGCTGGGGGAAGGGTCTCGGTTCGGGGGATGTGGATGTCGCTGCTAATGAGTAACAAGTATGGGCATATACTACAGTAAGACTCCCGAAAGCAGAACTTTCTAAAATGCTTTTATCGCTTGATAGTCGCTTCCGTTCTCGAGTGACGGGGTTTGTTTTTAATTCAACTGTCATAACTACAAATTACTTAACTTGAACCATAACTTCCGTTAATTGTGTTTGCAATTTTAGCTAACTACTAAGTATAGTTATGATTACAGATATAAAGTTTTTATTCATGTAAATTGTAATTGGACAGAACGAATCGTTCTAATGTTCGCTATTAGTAACTAGTGGTTTAGTGTACCTATCGACTATCGTTGTACAATGTAGGATTATTTTTTCGAGTTATAGTAGTCCGACTGTAGATATACACAGGTAGTCTGTTCGCCTGTCTCTTTCTGAACGCTTTGTTTGCTCGTCGGCTTTGCTTTGTCTCGTTCTCAAGGTCAGCTGCTGCAGGCGTTAGAGAGAGATAGAGTGGCTCGACTCCGGACTGCAAAGTCAAAGTTTCGAATGCAAAAAATAAATTATACATTCCGAATAGTAATAGTAATTGTGTGAATTTCCAAGGTCCAAACGCAATTATATAATATCTGTAATCGAGTTATTAACATGCCATTTCGAATATCTACATTTATTTTTTCCAAGCGAATGATTCGTGTAATGGCCACTTGAAAATCCAATTTATTACATTTTTTGCAAAATAATTTCAGCGGCAGCGAAAGTTGCATCACCAACAATTGCAAATCTCTTACTTATATCGCCTAATTAATGGGAAAAATAAGTGTCAGCAAAAGTCCCATGACAAATGGAAATTGTTTATTAGTCTGAGCGAATCATGCTACGAAATATGAATCATTCCATCGATAGAAACTTGATTTTCTACTTCTCCTTTACGAAAAACTAGAAACAACACACCATCGCAGACACAAACACACACACACACACACACCGATGCGTAGACATGCGTGTTTACGTAAGTTTCGCTTTTGTGTAGTTCGTATCTCCCCCTCTATCGCGCTCTCTATGCTTCTTCTCCTTGCCCACTGTCGCTCATTGTACAGTTTCATTTGCTGCGATACAACAATAATATATCATTCACTCTTGGCAACAGCAAAAAGACCAACAACAAGCACGCGCTGTCGTAACGGTTCTTGGCGCAACCTCTCCCTCCCACCCGTTAGCTTTGCGCGCACACATCCAAAAAGTTTGTGTACGTGTGATTATTCGTGGATGGTTGGAGTGGTTGTGTGTGAAATGATAAAACATAAAACGTCTAATAAAGCGATTGATGAGGAGAGCGGAGAGAAGAGAGCACAATGGAAAGAGACAAACGGATTCGGTTGAATGACTGCTGCTGGAAATATAGAGGGCATTTATTCATTTCAATTACATGTCTGCTTAATAATACGTCACAAAACTATGGATTTCTTGTGCCATGATGATACGCCCGCAATTTGTATAGGAGAGAGAAAAAGACTGACTATTTAATAAGCACAGTGAGTCCCCGTCTCGCTCCCACATAGGTTGCAGTACGTTACGTTGTTGTTCTTGCTGGCTGATAAATAATTGAAACTAGTCCACTGTTGGTTGACTGAAAACACTCGCGGGCGCAAAAAATTCCATTAGATTGGCGCGAAGGAGAAGCGAAACGCGCGGAAAAAACGCGGCCAACTTTGGTCGCTGTGCATCTGCAAATGACGCGAGTTGACGAAGCACGAAGCGAAACCAAGGCAACAGACTTGACGAAAGCCAAGCTGAACGAACCGAAAGCGTTTCGTTAGAATTCACGCGTGCGTAGGCATGTATGAGTGTTTGTTCCATAAAAATATGACGTTGCCGGAGCTTTTTCGCTCTCTTATTCTCTTTGGATTTGGGTGAAAAATATGTACGTCTACGTGTGCTTGTGTGAATTTTTTACTCTGCGTTTGCCTTTAGATAATGAAAAGCACACATTTACGAGGCCTTAGAAACACGCGAGCGAGCGAGACAGCGGGCAGCGCCATTTGCAAGTTGCGTAATTGATTCGGCAAAAGAAATGTGTCATCCAGTTCCTGCTGCCGTCTCCCTCTTTTCGTTTTGTTCTCCTTTAAACTCCTGCTCTTTACGTAATCCGCGGTTTGATTATACATTTTTTTTTCATTTTTTTGTGTGAATTTAATTGTCTGCTTTCTTTAGTTGTTCTTGATTTATGGCTCTGCAGGCAAAGTTCACTGGGAAAACCACCACCAATTGGACCGCCGCGACTATTTTCGACGTTAGCAACAGCGTAGGACGCGCTCTCTCTCTCCACCAGTAGTGCTCTCCTTGAGGTTTTCCCATGCAGGGTTTTTTATACTGCTTTATACTCTGCGTTTTGTACTTTGTATTTTAAACCTCCAACTTCAAGCGCTGAACCAACCGCACTGTTCGCCGTTCGACGACGAATGAAACGCAGAACGGAAAAACGCGAGCCAAAATCGCTTCCAAACGCGCTAGTGGAGAGTTGGCGTCGACGTCGACGTTGTGGAGAGTTGCGCGCAAGTACAGTGCAGCGCTATTTACGCCGCGCGAGTGCGAGCGGGAAGCAGCACAAAGCTTTCGATGCTGTATATAAACGTTTTATATGTGCGCCAGTCCGTGTGCGCGAGTGTGTGTGCTGCTTTGTCGCTGACACACATTTGTTGTTGCTGGTTTTCCATTGAATTGTAGCTTTGTGGCCGTGTGGCGCACTTTTGATGAAATTTTCCGCGTCTCGTTGTATTTCCATTGAAAGCAACGTAACCATGTAAATTACGAAAGATAAACCTGCAATCTAATTAGAAATCTGCATGCTGGCCAAAGAAAGTGGGTTAGTTTGATTAGATGTAAGGCACACACTTATTCTTGACAAAACATGTGTGTAAAAGTGTGTCATCATTTGTTATGTACTGGGGACATATGTATGTTTGTTCACAACTATGTAAGTATGTATGTATGCATACACAAGTTTTTCCACTGCACACACACACACATTTATAGTTCCTTGTGTGCTACTTGCCAACTAGAAACGGAAAACTGAAAACTGGGTTATTGGCGCGCGAATCTCTTGCGAATCTTGCCTCGCCGCTCCCTTACTAAATCATTTTGCTTCTTCTCTCTTGTCCTCCTCCGCTGCAGCACTGTTTTTGTTTCTACTTCCAATTCTACAATTTCGGTTGCCTGGCAACGGGTGCTATGGGTGCGGGCTTGGAAGTGGGCGGATGTTGATGCAATTTCTGGGATCTTCGCGATGACGACATCAAAATTAAATAAAACGGAAAACAAAAAACACAAACCAGTTCGAAAGCGAAAAAAATTTTGGGCGATGACGCCACAATTGCCGCTGCCTTTTGCGTTTTATGTTTTTATGCTCAAAAATTAAGAGCCGCACGGGAAGAAAACGAGAAACGCGAAGCAAACGCAAAAGAAAGCTGCCAGAGAGCTATTGCCATCCCGCTCGCTCTGCAGACGTGCGTTGCATGTGATTTCTTTTAATTTTCGTCTCTGTTTACGTTTACTTAACCGCAAAACAGAAACCGAAAAAATACGAGAAAATCTCCTGTCTTTTTTTTGGGTTAAAAGTTAATGCGCTCCAGGAACGAATCTCTGGGTTCTTTCCCTCAATTCTTTGCAGAGTGTCTTTCAATTACGCGGGACACGCACAAATGCCAAAAAGGTTATGTATCTTTACTTTAGAATAAATATTTAGCTTAAAACTCGTTATCTTCTACTTTTATAATTATGTAAATGTTTACATATTGTGTAATCTTATTGTTTGTAAAAATGTAATTTAAAAGAAAAGAGTATGATTGTTTTACAAATATTTAGATTTGTACTTCAAAAAAGGTTTTTTGAAAGCCTACGTATTCTTCCTATAAACCACCAATTTTACATTGTATGGATGAATGCTTAGCATAGTTTGAAACTTTCATTGAATGAGTCGATTAATTTTTAACATACTTATGGTTGATTTGCTTTTAAGTCCTCAGTGCACAAAACAAGACGCTTTGAGGAATACGACGGTCTTTGGAGCACTTTCAGTGGACTTGCTGGGTAGCCGTCTCGAAACAGGTTTCTCTAGCCCCACAGCAAGACCACATTTTTAATTGGAGGCGAGCTACAGCCTTGTGGACCGAGCTTTTGAACTTTAAATTCTAATCCATCAGCTGGGGTCTGGGAACGAAAAGCCGTACACCTTGAGCAACCCACACGTATTAATGACTAATTAGAGAGTCCGTACCGTCGCCGCGAACAACTAGAAAAATCGATGTCGAATATGCAGCTTCTTAGCTATTCGCTGAGTTCTGTAATTTTATGCAATTATCGTGCAGGTCTGCCGTTTGCCAATAGCTATTAATACTTAATGGTAGCCCCGACACATCGACATCTGGTCATCTGGTCATCTGGTCCAAAGTTGGACTTTAAACAAATGCGATTTGGTCGGGGTATGAGGCGATGTCGATGGACGTAATGCCAGCGCTGTTATCAGTTTGACTACACCATGGGGTCGAAATTCCATAGCTGAAGTTCCTATTTCTAAACTGTTGTGGGGTCTGCTAAACAAACAAGTACAAGATCTATATTCTATATCTATCTATCTATATTCCAGAGTAATCAGGTACGAGTAGTAGTGCTGAACTGTTTTTGAAATTTTTGGAAGCGAATTTACCACTTGAAACACGGAACCACATATTTTATAAGGTATTGCAAGTCCGACTATCTGAACGGTAGCCATAGGAAGCACTAGTCATCGATTTTGGCATCGAATAGTCAATACTACAACAGATGGCTCGGTATAGAGACTCCCGCCTATCGTTCGATACTTACTTGGTCCAGATTGTACAGGAACTGGTTTATCAGCCAACTGATAAGCGAAATCGCGCGCCACACACCCATACACTCGCCTCCGCGTGAGCAACGCGTCTAATGCCAGCGGATCAAGATTGGCGAATGCCCCATCGGACTCCAACTCGCATTTTGTTCGGCCAAAAACCCATCGGGCCCCACAAAAGCCCCTGCACATGGCCATAAAAGTGTACATAAAGTTAAGTTCTCTATAAGCTTTTTCATGTACTTTGCGGGAGGTGTACGTGTGTGTGCGTGTGTGTGTTTGGGGGCTTTGGGGGTGTGCCAGTGTGTAGGTCACCGAGGCACGACGTCGACTTCGATTTTGCTGCTCGCGGGGCCACCAAGATGTCTGCGACAGAGTCTCAGACCTCGAAAAACCCCATTTGGCGCACAAAGCTCGTAGAGGAGCGCTCTTGAATGGCGGAGATGTGAAGACGGGGGACTGGGAATTGCGCACAAAAGGCGCAAAATCTTGGCCAGCTGCTGCGCAGTAGATAGGGAAAGCGAAGACTTGGTCGCTTCCAGGCGATAGAAGTTCTGGCGTTTCCGCCTTCGAAATGATTAGGCCAGTGGTGGTTTCCTGCGTTGAATGAGCTGCAGCCAGACCGAATTATCCGCGATAATGCACAGCTCGCTGGTTTGGTACTGCTCGGAAACAATTGTCCTTGCAACATCTTTTGATTTTCGGGAAAATCAAGTCACCCCTGGGCTTTTTTCCCGCCTCAAAACCTCAAACCCTCCCTGGAAAGTCGGACGGTACTGCGCATGTTTCCACATTCTTTTACATTTTCCTTTTGTGAAGCGATTCGGCCTGCATAAGTGGCACATATAGGAACTGAAAATGACTCTTTGTTTCTTGTTCTTACCTGGCGGCCAAGGAATTTTTCATTAGAATGATAACTTGGCAAGAAATGGCGCCTTATCAAGGGGCTTCTGCTTCCTTTGTTTACATTTTTATTTTCCCCGAATACGATGGCAATGCCAGGGGAGGTTTTTCTGAACTGGAACCAGTTTGGTGGCTTTTCCCTAAATGCACGTACATTCATAGGTTCCTGTAAAAGATACATATGTAGATCTTATGAATACGGTTTGATCGAGCGAGTTTACAATGAATGCAATCAGTTCTTTTCACTTATCCTCGTAAATCACCTCAAAATGTTCGGAACGGATTTTGTAATTTATAGAATCTATGTACATATACTCGTAAATTTATGGAAAATTTAAATGTAAAACCAATGAATACAGCACCTTAAACGGGATATTTACATATTGAATGTTTTTCTAAAACTGAAAACTATAATCTTGATAAAAGTATGAATACTTATGAATATAAATAATTTCAGTCCCTTATGATATGAAATATAAATTGTTTATAAGATACATATAAGAATGTAATACAGAAATGCATACTTGGCATGGTCAATTAACTATTAATTTGATACTCCAAAACAAGTACCTATTAATGACCCGTTTAGAGATATCTTGTTGACAGTGCTGAGTTTCCTGGCCGCAATCTTGGTCGGGGGCAAACAATCTGGGCCTAATTGGTAACCAAAGGAGCTGGCTGCCTCTGAAATAAATATAATTAGAAGGTCTCAGCGTTTGAGGCACGGATTTCGGGTGAGTTTTCCGTATCAGCGGGCTTGTTTCGGATCGCGGTGGTGGGGGAAGTGCTGTCAGGTCAGGTAGAGGTTGCGAAAATGTAAACCGAAATGAATTCGGGGGATGAGAAGGTCGTCTGCCCGAGCACTGGGCACTCTTCCCTTCGACCCGGTCCGGGAATCCGTGACACGGAATTTCCATAGGGCTCCCCACATTTTCCCCTTCCAGATCTGTGTGCGTCGTTAATGAAGGCATTTGAACCGAACAAGTTGCCGTTGCCCTTCTTTGAAAGAGGAAACCCGAAAAGACAGAAGAAACTGCGACTCCGGAAAGTAGTCGTCCCAAAATGAGGGAAAAAGAAAAGGGAGCCGACACACAGCGACTAAGCAGCTAAGTAAACAAAAAGAGGGGCCCAAAGAAAGCAGAGAGGGACAGAGAAAGATAGAGAAGAAGAGAGAGAGAGAGAGGGACGCAGAGAGCGAAGAAAGGAAAACATTTACAAAAGAAAGTTCAATGAACCGGTGTGCCAGCGCGTTCATCGCTGGCTACTTCACTTATGAGCCATGGATGTTGATGACGTCTTGAGGTTGAATTTCAAACCAATATGTGCTCCGAGCAACCCAGAAACGCAGGAGTGTGAACGTCGGTGACCGCTAAAATTTTCCCCACCACCCACTTTTCACAATCGGAAACGTACTCCGCGAACGGAGATCGGCTTGCTGAGATTCTTCTAAGGAAATTTCAACCAAAAAACAAAGCAATCAATTAAATCCGATGTGTTATATTAGATTAAATAGTTTTTCTAAAATTCTATAAAAAAAATCCCGTGAGATTGGCGTTAGTAATAAACTTTCAGAGGAATAACCATTCGGACGCACTTCGGTATAGTATTCGAATATAATACATATGTATGTATGTATGTACATCTAAGCATGTATATGTAAACACACATAGACAATACCAAATTATTTAAAACAACAAATGTTCAACGAGTTCTAGCTGTTCTACCGGATGGAAACGACATTATTTTATAGGCAAGCAGAAATAAATAGGAACGCTATATTCGATTTCACAAAGTATTAGATACCCTACACGCAAACAGTAAGATGATATCCTAAATTAATACTCTATGCAATGTCAAAAACCATTACGTATACAAGTTATATTCCAGCTATAATTTTTAAGAATCTGTAGGTATTTCTGCTTTACAACTAACGAATATTAATTTTAAGAAATTTTCTTTGAAAATTTGAAACCTAAATATTTTATCAAACAATTTTTAAAAATGAAATTGTTTAAATTACTTAAATTTAAATATCGTGTACATACATATGTATGTATATAATACAATAAAAGGGTGCCGTTCGGTCAGATTTATCCGTTTGGGTAACAAGAGGTTGGTGCGAAATTTTATCAATAAGCACTCAAACAAACTTACGTGCAGCCACATAAAAACACACAAAAATAAATGAAAACAGTACAACGCTGCATTACACACACGCCAGCTCAGGTATGAATGTGTACATACGCGTACATACCATGGGCGTAGTCTTGATTACATTTGTAATAATTACATCTGATTGCACGTCCAAAGCAAATACGCTAACTAAACGATCAAGTGTTTAATAGCGACAAGTCAAAACCAGATTTCCATGTTAACCCCTTCTGCATAACTGACTACGCCCTTGGTACATACGCTGTTCGTTGAGTTGGCGAAGCCGACTACGAATGAACGAAACAAAAACGATGAAAGACAGAACAGACGGCGATGAAATCGAAACGAAAACCGTATGTATGAGGGTATGTGTGCGGTGAGGGACGGGAGAGAACAACGCGCCTGTTGCAAAATTTCAGTGCTGCACTCTCATTCGTGACGAAAGGATGTACGCCCGGTTGTAGTCGAATGAATCCGTGTACATCATCGCCCCCACAGATGCCACGTGGCTCTGGATCCGTGGAAAACTCAAACCTGGAATCTCACGGCCTGCAACTGCTCGAGATGGCTGGAAAGGAGGACTACGAGGATCTGCGCGACCTTCTGCAGTCGTGGGACGTCGCCGATCTGCTGCCCCACCTGCAAGGTATGTACATGCAAACATACGTACATATTACTGTACATGCATGCGTAAATACGTATGTATGTCTGTACTTGTGTACCACATGTAAACAAAGCGAAGCATAGACGCCGATAAAGAGCGAGCAAAAAGAGGACGCGACTTTAACCCTGTGCTTGTCGCTGGCGGTTGGTTTTAAACTTTGGTTTCGTTGAGTTGAGATCTGCATACTTCGCTTCCGTTAAAACTTGGAACTGCTAGAAATTGTGTTTAAGGGTTAACACTTTTGTTTTGTTTAGTTAGGTCTCTTTAGTTATAGAACTACTGTATATGTTTTTTTATGCACTTATAGTTTTTAAGTTAGCTGTCTAAAAGTCTTTTAGAATACCCCTGCCTTTATTGCTAAGAATTAAATTTCTTGATAGTAAACGTTATTATTCTTCGGGTCAAACTTTAATTTTTGCCACGCTGTGTTGCAGATGAAGCCATTAATGTGGACGAGCTGCAAATGATCAAACGTCATCATCTGTCCGAGTTGCTGCGGAACTTTCGCTTTGGAACCCGCATTCGCTTCGAGCATCACTTGGAGCGCTGGCGCCGCTGGCTGAACGTACCGCTCCAGGGTGCCCAGGGCCAGGGGTCGAGTCACTGCTCCGGCTGCCGCTGTCCGGAGATTCAGGGCCAGTCGCGTTGCCAGGAGCAGTCGCCGTTGCCCATGGAACAGCCGTCAGAGCAGGATGAATTGCACAAACCTGAAGATCTGGCAAAGACAATACCAGCAGAATCGCTGGTGGCCCTAAGTGATCCCAGGGAAATGCCAGTTCCGTTTCCATTGCCGTTGGTTCATCCGCCTGCGGAGATAACCAACGACATAATGATGGTCAAACAGGAGCTAATGCCAATGCAGCAAACTAGGACGTCTGAAGCTGTACTGGTGGCTGGGTCTTCAGGAGGAACCTCAGGCAACAAGGAGGATGCCACTGCCGCTCCTGACCAAGAAGTTAGCATTTTGGGAATACTTCGATCCTCGGGTATGAAGGCACAGAGCTTGCTGGAGCGTATTGGCCAGAACGATCCGCTGGACGCCGTGCAGCGCCTTTTGCTCATCCAACTGGTGTGCAGCTACTACGAGGAGAACCAGATGCACCTGACCCTGCAGAGGAGTCACTTGCTGGAACGCGAGATACTGCAGCTTTTCCCGCAGGAACAACTCAGCTATTACCGCACGGAGCGGAGGGGCAAGATCTATGTGAGATTCACCAACATGAAGCGAAGCAAGAGGCTCAGTTCGTCGCGCCAGGAACTCAAACGACGCCGTTCCGAACTCATAAGAGCGATTCCCACGGTTCAAGGACACGATCCTAGTGCTAGTGTGTCCTTCGCCGGCGACCAAATCTCCAGTCCCGATCGCTCCGATTGAGCTGGCTTGTTATGCAGTTGTCAGCTCAACCCAAAGCCTAAATGCAATGCTAATCTTAAGTCCAACTAGCTACTCGATGTGTAATTTCTTGACTTTATTGTATATGAACCGACCACTTATAGGGTATTTTGCGGGTCGACGCGATCCGCCGACTGACGAAACTAAATCGAAACTGAATTTTGGTTACATGGCCTGTTTTTCTTGTCTTGAAGGAGGGTTCTGTTCCGTTCAGCTGTAGCTGAAAAAAAGTGATTACATCAGCGGCGAAAATAGCTGAGCGACGGCGTGTTAACAATCGGCAAACACGGCAAGCGCGGCCAGCGATTTGCTGACTAACTGCTAAGTACAGCCAAAGTGTGTTTTGCACTGCGCAAAAATGTGGCTGGGCTTTGGACAATATAGGTTTTGATGATGTATCTGATGTACTGATGATGAAAGCTGTACTGATGCTTATTAATCAAGTCGAAATATTTTGTGTCTAGAAAGTTATCGATTAATGCTACGAGCTATAAAACCAATAGTGTATCTTTTTGAACCAATGGAGAAAATGTCTTAAAAGTTTCTTACTCTAGAAATTAGAATCCAAGGTATTGCACACATTTGTTAGAGATACGTTTCAGTTTTAGCTGTTTTTTCTTTTTGGTTTCTGTGTGCTGAAGACACGCGAATGGCAAAGGGGCGTTTCGCTCGAAACTAATTAATTAAGTTGCTCGCTTAGTGCTGCGCTTTCAGTGTTTTTGTTTTTAGTCAGACTTTCTGGTCTTTTCGACTCGCCAGTTTCGCCGCACATGTTCGCTGCTAATTGCCTTTATCAGTGTCGCGCCGGAGAGCAAACAAAACTATCTGCAGGTCTTACCAGATAGCGTGTAATTGCCTTTTGGGGCTCCGTTTAACATTTTAGCCACCACCTACAAGGGGGCGGCAATTTTTTGCATTCTCGCATTTTACATTTTCAGCATTGTTCGATTCCGCAGCCAGCGCATTCCAATAGATCTCTCGGAAACCCCTTAATCTCCTCCTTACTTTTTTCTGTGTTTCCAATTGTTCTGTGCATGTATCTGATGGATACGCCGCAGTAAATAGGTCGCCAGCCACATGGCTACAAAAGTGGCTGGCGACAGGGCGACAAACTATTTCAATTGTGGTCAGAGCGTATCTGAGAGCTTTGCTAGCGGCAAAAGCTCCTATGTACTTCGTATCTGCAAGATACTTTTTACATTTTTCCTGCTTTAATTACACAAATTCTGGTTTATTACACACGATCGGGGTTCTTGTACATATGTGCACACATCGCAGTGACTTTCGGTGAGTAATGCTGTACTTGTTTCGTTTATCTTATCTAGGTTTTTGTGCTTTTTCAGCCGCCTCTTCTGCTTGCTCGTACCACTCTTTTTTCTTCTTGTTTTTTCCCCCACTTTTTCTATGGCATCCAAATAGCTGGACAGGCAACTTACACAGATACACTTTTTCGAGTGGGGAAAGTAGGTCAATTACACGTGTCGTGTGTGTATGTACATCTGTATTTTGTATTTGTGTTTTGTATCTGCGGCATTCGTTTGTACATAGGGGTTTTATGCTTGGCCAGCATAATCAAACAAGCGCTTTGTTGTCGCTTCTTCGTGGCCCGTTCAAAAGTCTACTACTTGCCGCCCAGTTCTCCATTCTCCATTATCCATTCTCCATTCTCCATTCTGCATGCTTCGCTCATTGTTTTCTCTTTCTCGGCCCCCCATTTGGTTTCTTTTCTAGGCCAAAACGCTGCAATGGGCGTTCTTCTTGTTTATCTTTCAGTGGAGTTTTATGGACGGAACTCGGACCGAAGATAAACCCGCTAGATGAGAAATTGGGGCCACTTCTATGTGGTTCTCTGTTAAACAGAGATTGGGAAATAGTTTTCCAGATAGCTTAAAATTATAACCCTAAGATAAATGGAATAGCTAGCAATTTGCACATAATAAATAGTTTTTTTTTTCGACCAAAAGAGGGTACTGATTAGATATTGTGGTATATACATATGTATGTACATACCAGTAACAAAACTAGCACTAGTTAATAAGTCGATAGTTTTATTCTTAGGTCCGTTACAGTAAAAATAGTTCTCTCAGTAAGCCAACCGTTGGAATGTATGTGTTTGTGTGGAAAGGAAAGGACGTTGAAAGGACAAGGAAACCATTGGAATCTGCGGGGGTGGCTACACATTACGCACACACACACTCCGAATGCCGCAATTCGGTGGGTGGTTGCGTTGGTTTGAGTTGGGTGGGTGATATAAAAAAGCGCCCAACTACTCTATGCCCGCAAATTGGGTCAATCGATAAAAGAGGCAGCGACGGTGGCGTCGACTGCGGCACATGCGCCGAAAAGGGGCGGGGGATGGGTGGGTGGGTGTGGCGCCCAAGGAGCTTTTCCACCGCTTTTCCTTTTTCCGAGAGCCTGTTGTTGGTAATCCAATTGTAGGTGGGCCAAAAGCGTGCTAAATATATGGGGCCATGTAATGTATACATTACACATAGGAGTCATGTGCCTTATGTACATGGTATATATGTATATATATACCCTTCCTGCGTTACATGGCTCCAGCAATATGGATTACATCACACGAGGTTCTGCAGCCCGTTTTGGCTGTGTGTATGTGCGACTTTTAATATTTTATAGGGCAGCTGTCACTGCTCCACTTGCCACCCAACGCAAACCCCCGGAACCCCCGAAAGCCCACAGAAAACCACCCGTCACACCCACTAACTGCGGGCTGGGAAAGCGGAGTTTGGGGCATGTTGTCGTTGCAAGCTGATAAAATAAGTAAAGGAGCCGTAATGAATGTTTCTCTTCCAGGGCTGATTAAATTTTTGCCAGCAATTCTAAATAACTTATCCCACAGGAATGTTAAACATTGCGGTGCAGGCAAAAGTTTCACTGGAACTCGAAACTTTATGCTGAGCGGCCCAAAATTGATTTTCTCTAAGTGCTTGGGGCCATATTGTTTCAAAAGTGGCAGGGGAATGTTTTACTTCTTTGTAGTTTTCTTTGCACAATGCGATTTTGTCGTGTTTGCTTATGAATACTTATTACCATACAATCTAATTTTTCCCACTTTTTTCAAGAAAGAGATCGCAGGCTAAAACTGCAAGATATGCTTTTGCTAAATATAAATGCGAAAAGGTCTTAGTTGCTTAATATATTCCTTGCACCTACTATGCTTTGTGTTATAATAAATACAAATAAAACCGGATAAAAAAATATATTAAGACCACCTAAATAATAAAATAATTCATTTACCCAGCATCTGAATTTGAACTTGCGACTTCGGCGTAATAAAAAGTAGCATTTACCATCTGCAACATCAAGATTTTCTCGCGCGCGACTTCAAGATGTCAATTTTAGTTATTCAATCTTTTAGTTTTGTTAGCGAAGACCTAAACCATAAATATCATTTTACATACAATTTAGACAAGCTGGTCGTCTGTGTAGAGCATTCCGATAAAGCTGATATGGCAACGCTCAATTGATAGATAGGGCAGCACTGTTCGAAATAGCGCGTCTTTCAAATAAATCAGAAACTAGAACTTACGAAAGTTAAGCCAAATTATAGTTATAAAAAATTCTTCCCCACCTGCTATAGGAATACCTTCCGAAGGTATATTTTATTTAATAGGACACTGGTTGATATTATTTGAAATATATTTTATTGGTAGGCAGTTTTGAAGAACATTTTTAATGACATTTATATATAATGAACATGTTTCAAATAATCATTTTCATCTCGCTTTCATTTTGCTCGACTTTCTCCCATTTGTAATATTCTTCTATGTATGTATGTATATAATAAATTTATTTACTTTATTATTATAATATTTTCCCACCTCATCTCTAATCGTTTACTTTGTTTTACTTTGTTGCTGCGGTTGCGTTTTTGTTGTTGTTGTTATTTACCTTTTTGTTGCTCTTTTTTGTTGTGGTTGATTCTTAATTTGGTTTTTGTTGTTTTTGTTTTGTTTTTGTCATATACCTTGTAAACTTATGTAGTTTCATATATGTATAATTTATATATATATGTGTGTATATATACTGGCTTACTATAAGTTACTTAAAAAACATTATATAATAAATATTTACTCGTACTTTATGTATGTCTCCCCTTGTTTCCGTTCTTATTTTTTTTTTGCCTACTCCTGCTTAAAGTCCAGTGCTCAGATCGGCAAATTAAAATTGTTCAATCACAAAGTATCAAAAGAAATGAGGGAAATCTCAGAATGGAAAATCGACAGCACAGTGTGATCGTTTGACTATCGGTGATCTTTGCAATCTATCGAGAGTTCACACTGTGTTAAACATGACTTAGTCACTTTACAAGACCAAATTGTCGTTCTGAGTACTGGGCTTTACTTCATATATTTGTATAATATATGTATGTATATATATATATATATCCTTTTATATTATTTTATTTATCAATAATTATTACCAATATCGTAGATCACCAAACTTGTTTAAAAAAATGTTACACGAAATTGTTGTTCTTGTTTTGCTTAATGCTTTTGTTGCTCATCTGCGGATATTTCGGTATCGGTTTCAGTTTGGGGACTTTGTTTCTGGGGGTCTAGGTCTAGACTTCTGCTCTGCCTCTCTGCCTCTCCATCCAAGTTTTTGCTCTGACTACGATCTTCGGCTTTGATCTTGATGAGTGATGCTGTAGTATCTATATAATTTGCGCTCTCTTTCCATATCTGCTATGTGTATGCTTTGTTTCCGTATATTCCTATATTCATCTATCGTATGCTTTGCTCTAGTCATAATCGTAAGTATTTATATATATATATATAGGTCTATGTACAGAGAAGTACACACTGGGGTTACACATAATTCTTCGCTAGCATTTATCGATAGGTAACGCTCGACTCCCGATCGAGTGGGACTCCACCATATAAATTCATTAATCTGCCATCGATTCTCGCCTGATATTCGGGTTTTTGTTTGCGAGCGAGTGTCTGCCTATATTGAGTTTACAATTTGCTAAATTACATTATACGAGAATTGGGTTTTGCTGTTCGATTTATCATATATCATATATCTCTTGTTATTGTTATGTTCGCTAGATTTGTATAGAAAAAGTTGTCGAAGCTTTCCTTGCTATCCGATAGTTTCGTATTTGTATCTGTAAGTAGGGTACACGACGGCGGGGATAATATGATTAAAGTGTTACGGCAAATACTAGAAGTAGATAGACCGTTAGTTCATGTTCTTAATCTCAGTTTGTTCGTCACTGCTGCTGCTGCTGTAATTGAGACTATCTAGGCTAACAATACGATACGTGGTAAGTTAAGTTAAGTAGTTAAAGGCAAACGTTTCATCCTCTATAACTGCTAATCGAGATCAAGATCGAAGGTGAAAGTGACCGGTGATCGGTGACCTACTAATCGAGTGACCAAGAAATCCACTCGTAGCGCTAGGAAATCGCTCCCAAAATGTCCGTTCGACTATGTGATATCTGGGGTTAGGCCACAGTTAACATGAGATTAGCGCTATCTCGACTCGGATATGTTGGCTTCCATCTAGCGTCAATGGATCGTAATTGAGTGGTATAAACTGGGGGCATCAAAAGGTGTATCAGTGTTAACGTGTTTTTGTGGGTGATTGTATTGTCAACGTGGTGTGTAATTTGTATGCAGCTTGGGTAGCCAAAGTGATGTGTCCTACGGTGAAGTTTGTTCGGTTTGATTTGTCGATAGTAATTGTTCTCGTGTTCTCAATGGTCTGGATATAGATTGATGATTACATTATATCGTTTAGTATATGGTAAACTTTCATATATTATACAGCTTCTGTTATGCTTACATAACTAGACACTTATGTACACTTCTGTCGAGCATGAAGGTGTTGCTAACTTTTACTTTTTACTTGACTCGCGAACTCGTATGGCTTTCTGCCCTCCAGCTGCACCGTAAACCCGAGATTCCTGGTATAGGAACTTTGTGGGGAACTCATTTGGCGAGAGAGGGGGGCGAAAAGCAGGGCCCTAACTTATGTACACAAATCGAACGACTGCGAAACCGAAAAGAAAGCAGAGAGTGCAGCTCTATCGTTGTTTACTTGGTCGTTAATCGATTACCTAAAGGGTGGAGGGTGCTCTATCAATTCAACCATCGATCATTCTAGAATGGGTGGAAGGATTCAAGGACAATTAAAGCGCTAGGGTCAGCTATCCTTCGTTCTTGGGGTTATGATATAGGCTTGCATGATATGATTGTGTTGTGTCTCTTGCTTCGTCTCTCGCTGAATGTCTTCGTGGTTGGTTTCATTAGTAACCGAAAGTCAAATGATATTCTAATGTTAGGCCCTAAGATTAAACGGATCTTTAATTTCCCATCTATCGATATTCTTGCTTACACTGGCAGTGATAACTCCATACTCTCTTCTACCTTCGTACATCATACTTCTTCTATTCAATTTCTACTTTATTTAGGTTTAAATTATAGGAAACATAAATGCACTCAACCAAAAAAAAAAAGAAACAGAAAAGTTCATGCTAGTTTATATGTGGTACTCTATAGTTTGTACACATCTGCAACTATTCCTCTATTCGCTAGGTATGCATTACAGGGGCATAGGTCATTCATTCAACAATAACACTTTCGCACCTTATCTAGACCAAAAGCAACGTTTCGAGTGAACTGGACTAGAGTGGAACTACCGATCTACTAGAAGTACTATAGTACTCGTACTATGCGCATTCACAGCTGACTTGGGTAAAGCTTGCGTAGTGGACTTGATCTATTTAGTCGGGGGCTAAGGAACGTGGGGTATCGTGTAGATTTAACTAATTAAAATAGAGATTGCACTTGTTGTAGTTGACGTTCGAGTTTATTTTATCGATAATATCCATATTAGCTGAATGGTAGGTAGTGATTGGTTGGTACACGGCTAAAGGCTAGGCAATATAATTTTATAATCGCAATAATTTTACATATGGTACTCGTATCTATACCATACTTGTATTATCTGTGGTCTATCAATTATTGCTCTACGTATTGTATCCGTATCTGTATCTATACTTTTCCGATGCGAATGTCTTATGTACAGTGCGACTGATGGGCGAATGATGGGCGTAGGATGCTCATGTTTGACTAACTATAACAGAGGCTGGCATACATATATGTATATATATCGTCGATAATTGTAAGTGCATGCTGCACTTTGGGTCCAAAGCAGCACTCAGTTAATGCAATTACTGCTCTGCCTTTCTTCTCGTTTCAATTTCAATGCCATCTCACATCCGCGCAGTGGGATAACTAATGGGTGGGTCTTACAGAAATTTTACTAGGATGATGGGGATGGCGATGGGGATGCAGTGCCCGAGGACGTAGTCTACGTGCTGCAGCTCCGACCGACAGAGAGAAAGTGAAGGACAGAAGGACTCTCGAGTTGGGGTAATTGGGCTAAGAAGGACTTGGTGTTTTGGCTAACGATAAACTTTAAGTTGATTTCGATTTTGAGTTCGAAAAGGATTGAGTTAGTGAGTTAGAGAGAAAGTTAAGAGAGTTTACAAAGTACGCTATACGAGCTGACTTTTAAATGCATCCACAATTTGAGTATAGCGGCAACCTAATTACACAATACACATAAATATCAAATAATATGCATTTCGCATTGCATTTACATGGTGTCATTTACAAATGTGTGTGTCCCTGTGTGTATCAGTGTGTGTAAAGAGTGTATGTGTGTGAGAGTCGTAGAAATACTGCATAGTTGGTATTGGTATCGGCATCGGTAGTATACAAAATAGTAGACAGTGCTTTTGGTAACTTCTTGCTGCTTTTGGTTTTCAATTATCGCATTGGGTAAGTAGTACGTGTAAAATCCTTTTGCCTCATCTGCATCACTAGATGTGTGTACCTGTGGCCCTGCGAGGGCACTGTTTAGAAAAAGCTCTTCAAGAAGCCAGCTGGTCCAGCCTGAAAAAGGATGTGGATTGGGGATTAGCCATATCCTTGCATACCTTAAACTTCATTCTAACTTACATCCTGCTGTTGCTGTTGCTGCGTTTGTGCTTGTTTGACTTTGGCTTGAGCGATCTTTAAGGCTCTAAAATAGGGATAATACGGAATGAATTCAATGGGTGTGTTTAAGCATAGTAACCACTGAGACACTCACTGTTGCAAATCCATGATGGTCTTCTCCTTGGCGTTCTGCTCCTCCTGCGACATTTGTACCAATTGCAGCAAACGTTCCGTTTCGGTTGCCGCCTTCTTGTGCTCCTCCTTTGTATTTTGCAGCTCCTTGACGCATCTGAAATAGAGTTACAACAATATATCAATCATTCAGATACAAAAAGCTTTATCGCCGTTTTTCTGTCCGTATAAACGTCAGGGTGTCCGTATTTAGAGATTTGCAACTTGAGTTACTGGTATATGAAAGATAGCTTTACAATCAAGTTAGTTCACTACATCCTTTCCTTCATTGGTTTACGTAATACTGCGTTATTTGTTGTTATGCAAAACTTACGCTTCCAGTTGCCGCTGCGTGTCCATGAGCTTCTTGTTCAGCTCGCCGGCTGCCGCCGCTCCGCCTCCCTGCGTTTGGAGGGACTTCTCCAGCTGGTCCATCTGCTCCTTGCGCTTGCGCAGCTGGACATCGAACTCGGCCATCTTCTTCTCCTTTTCCTCGATGTCCTTGCGCTTGGCGTCGATCTGCTTGCGCTGCTCGTCGATGATCTTGCGCTCGCCCTCGGTGGCCTTGGCCTGGTTGTCGATCTGCTTGCGCACCTCCTCCAGTTGCTTCTGTTGCTGCTCCAGCTGCTGGCGCTGCACGTCGGTGGCGCCTGCTCCCGCACTGGCAGCCTGCTGCAGTTGCTGCATCTGCTGCTGCAACTGTTGCACCTGCTGCTGCAGTTGCTGCACTTGCTGCTGTGCCGTTTGGAGCTGTTTTGCCTGCTCCTGGTTGGACATCTGGCAGTGATAAATGCGATTAATGGTTATATATTTGTTTGATGCAATGGATAACCCACCTTGCTCTTCTCCAGCTCTGTGACCAGGAGCTCCAGCTGCTGCTGGAAGCGATCCCGCTCGGTGCACGCCACCTGGAGTTCGCCTCTAACCTTCTCCAACTCTTTAGCGTCCGCTCCGCCTGCTGCACCTGCTGCGGACTGCTGCTGCGCCGCCTGCTGTGCTGCCTGCTGTGCCGCCTGCTGTGCCGCCTGCTGCTGCTGTTGCATCTGCTGCTGCATCTTCTGCATCTGGGCGTGCTGATCCTTGATGTGTTGGTCCATAAGCTAAACCATTTAAATGCATTGGAATATTAGTTTAGTTTAATGAGAATATATAAGTGTAACATGGAACTTCAATAATTGTTTAACACCCATCCAAAGTAACGTAATTTTAAACGCAATAACCAAATGATAATGTTAAGTACTTACATATTGACATAAAAAATGTGTGGAAATAAGTGATTTAATGTGTTAGAAAGTATCAGAATGTTTAGTTGTGTTAAGGACAAACTCCTTGTGCTCATTGTGTCCTGTAGTAATGCGCCCACATCGATCCTCACCTGAATGCGCTTGTGCATCTCCTGGGCGGCCTTGTCGGCCATGTCGGCGCGACTCTTCTCCTGCTCGATGACCTTGCGCCATTGCTCGATCTCCTCGCGACTCGCTCCTGCCGCCGCTGCAGCCTGGGCCTGCTGGGGACCGGCGGCTTGCAGGGCGCGCTCCGACTCCTGGAGCTTCTGCTGGAGGGTCTGGATTTCCTTTTGCATGGCCTGGATCTCGGCGGGAGAGGCTCCGGCGGGTGGAGCGGCGGCTGGTGGCATTTGGTGACCGTTGCGCAGCTTGCGGTTCTCCTCGCGCGTCTTCTGCAACTCCGCCTCTGCGTTCTGGAGCTCCTTCTGGAAGTTCATGAGGATCTCCTGGCTCTTCTCCAGTTGCAGGACCAGCTGCTCCCGCTCCATGGCCAGCTGCTTGACGTCTGACTCCAGCTTCTGGACGTGCTTCTCCAGCTGCGGATGGGGGGCAGCGCCAGCTCCGCCGCTCCGGTTCGCTTGACGCAGGGCTTCCCTTTCGGCCTCGGCCTTCTCGAGGCGATCGTGCAGGCGACCGAGCTCAGCGCCCATGCGCTCGAACTCGATGCGCGTGGACTCGGTGTTCTCCTGCTGCTTGGCCAGATGCATTTGCGCCTTCTCCAGTTCCTTGGCCAAGCGACCGGCCTCCAGCTCGGTGGCGTCACGCGACTGCAGCGCCTTTTCAAGGCGATCCCGCAGGCGGTCGATCTCCTGCCGCTCGCCAGCGGACAGAGCGGAAGAGGAGGACGTCGACGCTCGGACCGGATCGCCGGGGCTCACCGAGGACTGTTGCAGGCGCAAACGATCGACCTCCTTCAGTAGCTTCTCATGCTTGTCGCGTGCCTTCTCCCGCTCGATGTGCGCCCGTTCCAGCTCGGATCGCTGCTTGTCCTGGTTGGCCAGCATCTTGGCCACCTCGCCCTTCGACAGCTCCAGCTGCAGGCTGGTCTCGTGCAGCTTCGACTCCATGTTCTGCACCTCCATCTCGATCTTCTCGTACTTGTCCTTGTACTTCTCGAAGGACTCCGATTCGTACTGCGATTTGCCGCGGATGGTTTCCAGTTCCATGAGCGTCTTGTCCAGCTTCTCGCGCAGCCGCTCGTTCTCCTCCTTGAGGCGTCGCGTCTCCCGCCCGAAGGTGTCCGTGTCCTGCAGCTTGCGCAGCTCCACCTGGCTCTTCTCGTAGCGGTCGCGCATCTTCTCAAGCTCTACGGCATAGTGGGCCGCCTCCTCCTTGGCCGCCTCCACGCTGGCGCTCGCCTTGGTCTGGGCGGCATGTGCCCGCTCCAGTTCGTAGGTGACCCTCTCCAGCTCGGACTGGAAGTGCTCCTTCTCGCCCTGGGCACGCCGAATGTCCGTTTGTAGCTTGTCGAAGCGATCGCGACTGTGCTCCAGTTCGCTGCGCGCATTGTCCTCGCACTCCTTGGCGCGGCTCAACTGGAGCGCCGCCCGATCGCAGGCCTCCTGCAGCCGAGTGCTCTCGTCCTGCAGCTTGCGCAGATCCTCGCGAGCCTTGCTGGCAGCCAGGCCAGATCGCTCCGCCTCCACCTCCAGGCGGGCTCTATCCGCTTCTGCCGTATCGCAACGGGACTGAAGGCGATAGATCTCGTTCTGGGCCCGATCGTACTTCTCCAGCATCTTTTCGAACTCCTTGTTGGAGGTGTCCTTCTCGTCGATCAGCTTCTGGCTGGCGTACAGCGCCTTGTCCAGTTTCTCCTTGAGGATCTCGACTTCGGTGACCGCATCGTCGCGCTCCATCTGAAAGGAAGTGATAGGGGAAGACTGAGGGGTTAGGTCTGGGAATTCGGGTTTGCAATGGCATGTAGCTACGGATTACACAAACAGACAATTTTTCTGATTTCTTAGTTCAGTTCTCATGCGGTTTTTCAAACAATATGCAGTACAGACAACGTATTTTAGTATAGAGTTTAGTAAGGGTGATAGCCAATAGTTTTGGGTTTCGTTTTCGAAGAGGATACCTTAAGCAATTGCCTTCGCTGGTGGGGAGTTGGGTGTCAATTACCTGGAGTTTCTGCTGAATGGCGTGTGACTTCTCGTAGCGCTCCTTGAGGACCTCCAGATCCGTTTGCATCGCCTCCCTGTCGCGGGCGGCCTTCATCAGGAGGGTCTGTGCCGATTCCGAGCGCTCCTTGAGCGTCTCCAGCTCGTCGGAGAATTGATCCCGCTCCTTCTGGATGCGACCCAGTTGCACCTGGTATTTCGAAGTTGTGTGTGTGTTTTAGTTGCGTGTGTGTGTTGTGGGGTGTGACAGTCGAAAGATAGTTACGCATACGTAGAGATATATGTTAGGGATAAATAGTTTTAGTTATGTACAAGGCGGGAGGTTAGGGGTTAAGGTTGTTCTGGGTTAAGCAATAGCAATCACATCGATCTAAGCGAGGTTTTAGTGGCATGTCGGTTAATAGTTTATCTCTGGGGGTTAGCACAACACAGTTACGGTTACAGTCACACATTTTCGGTTAGCTAGTCTCTTCGAAGATGGGTGTGTGGTTCAGAGCGTGTGTGGTGTAGGTGTGGTGGTTCTGGGGGCTGGGACTTGGACCCGGGCATACCTGCGTCTTCTCCAGCTTCTCGCGTATGCGGTCCGTGTCCAAGGAGAGGGTCTCGCGCTCCTTCTGCATCCTGGCCGCCTGGCCCAAGGCCTTGTCCAGCTGCGACTGCAGGTTGTCGTAGTCGTAGGTGAGCTTCTCCTTCTCGAGCACCAGGCGGCGGTTCTCCGTGCAGGCCTTGTCCAGCTTATCCTGCAGATGATCGACCTCGTTCTGGGCCTTGTCCAGCGAGTTCTGCAGCTTCTCGTGCTGCAGCTGCGACTTGCCCAACGTGGCCTGGGTGCGCTCCATCTCCTCCTTGATCTTTTCCACCTCGGAGAAGGCCTGTGCAACGGATGGTGGTTTGGGTGAGTGAGTGAGGATGGTTGGTTGGGTCATTCATGGGGTTCATTGGGGGTTTTATTTCGGATTTGGGTGCTCAGCTATAGCTAAGCGGTTTTGCCTACCCGATCGCGGTCGGCGTGGATGCGAGAGACACCGCTCTGCGCCTTCTCCAGCTCCTGGCGCAGACTCTCCTGCTCGCCCTGGGCGTTCTCCAGCTTGGCCTTGAGTCGGTACACCTCGCCCTGGCTCTTCTCCAGCTTCTCCTGCAGGGCGGCCGCCTCCTCGCGTGCTCTTTCCGCATCCGACTGTTTTCGGGTTTTGGTTTGGTCGAATTTCATTATCAATCGATCGTTGGGGATCGAAGGGTTTGTCATGTTGTTGTCGGGGGGGTAGAGTGGATGTTGGATAACGGATATTATTTACAGGCCATTATGTGGGACAAAGGTTCTTAAATGACTGATTCGACTGACTGACTGACTGACTGAATGTCTGACTGATTAGTAGACACGAAACAGAGAGGTTAAGGTGACAAACGACAAATATAACGACAAAAAGTACTTAAATTACGATAACGATTACGAACACGATCACAACTTCTAGCGAGCGATTCAGAGCGATTTATGCTGCGAGCGAGCGGCTGACTTTGAGGTAGATATAGAGCAGAAATCAAAACTTTAGGAAGATATAGAGTAGGAATCTAAATTTGAGGTTGATATAGGGCAGGAATAAAAATTTAAGCAGGAGAATGGATAGTTGAGAGAAGAGAACAGAAGAGGACTTGTTGCGAGCTTAGTAAAGAATTTGGCAAAGAAAAGCTCAAAAGAAAGTACAGAAAGAGCATAATACGGATGTGAACGGAAACAACAGTGGAAATAGCATGGACAACTTCTGAGAAAGAAATAGATAAAGATATCTTAGGTAAAATGTATTGGAAACAAACGGACAAATAAAGTTTTTAAAAGTTTGCAAAACAAATACGAAGTTTAAACCAAATGTAAAGAAGTTCAACGGGATAAGAAGAAAGGGTGTAGCTGGGTAATGGGTTGAAAAAGACGGACATTAAAACACTGGACCAACTTGTTATGGGACACATGGCGGGCATTTGGGCATGAGTTCGCGATGGATTAGACGACCACAGATGGCTCATTAGTGCAAGAGGAAAATTAGGGAAAATTGGCGAAAGTGCGAGAGCAAAGTAAGGCAAAGTGTGCGTAAGAAATGCTGGCGGATGTGTGGGTGTCAATGTATTTGTGGGCGCGAGAGAGCAGTTAAGTCAATTAGCTGGGGATATCAGCGGCCTTCCGCTTCCTGTAGTCCTTGTACGTGTGTACGTGAGTGCGTGGGTGTGTGTGGGTGGAAAGTCCAAGGGAAAGCGCTCCAGGAGCTGAGCTGCTCTAAGGATACTTTGTCATACTTTGCTTGCATCCGGTTTTCGGGCAGGTTGCTTTTTTTTCCGAACAAACCGGAAGAGTGACAGATGAGCTCGAGGCTATAGCGTACAAGGTCAATGATGTATGCGTATGTGTTGGCTATATGTATAGGCACGTGTGTATGGGTATGTGCGTATGTATATGCTGGTATGGCAATGTTAGTACATCAGGCAATGCAAGTTACATTAAATTGAACAAGTGACAGATTGCAACTAGCTTTGGTTATCTTTTTTTGGGTTTCTTTGGATTACTTTGGCATAGTCAGATGCAGTTCAAGTTTGCAATCGAATTCAATTACGGTTAGTTGCGTTACTAAAAACTTGTTTGATTGATTGATTGCTTGGAAGCGGTTTACTCACAAAACGTTTTTCAGTTTCGCCCTATATTTAGAGAATGAATGTAAGCACAACGGTTTAGATAGAGTTTGGTTTTAGTATACATGGTCTCAACGGCGGCATTTGCAATAAAATCTTTACAATTACGATTACATTTACAGTTTACTAATACATTTACGGTTACGTTAGAGTTAAAGTTACGAAAGAAGCAAACATAAAAGGAGTTTAAATCGAGTTGAACAACTTTATCCCTATCCTTTATCCCCGCCAAAAGGACTCTGCGTGTTTGCCATAGCAAGTGCTCGGGTGTGTGCGTGTGTGTGTGTGTGTGTGGTTGGGGTGGCATGTTGCAGCAGAGAAAGTTATAGACAGGCGGATGGGGGTCCCTTCGACTTTTGTATTGGTATTGGTGTTCTGTGTGGGTGTGTAGAATCTCCTCTTATAGCCAGGCGAAAGTTTTCGGTCCATCAACAAAGCACACGCACACCGAGATATGTACATGTACAGCATACATACACATACATATATACACACAGACAGTTGTATGTAAGAATTGCACTTGCAATTGCGAGTTCGGAGTTCGATTTATACATAAAGTATACGTAAATAATATATGTAAAGCTAACTAAAAGAGCATTCAGATATGCATATCGATATATGTACGAGTATATGGCTGTCTCGATTCGCAGGCAAGTGAGGGAGCATTTGGACCATACCTGTGTGACTCTCAGCTCGGCCTGGGTGCGTCGAAGCTCGGCTGAGGCCTTGTCGGCCCGCTCCTGGGCTCGATCCAGTTCCTGGGACGTGGTCATCGTGGTCCTGCCAAAGGTTGTCTTTGGGCGGGAAACGTGAAACATTCAAATTAGTTGGTTGGCCATGGTTGGGGCAATATGGATAACAAGTGCAAGACAACAATCGAAAGCAGTTCAAGGCATTAGCAAATGTGTTTACAGAGATGGTTGCGAATACGGGTGACTTGAGGTGATGATGAGTCGATGAGTCCAGCAGGCAAGCTGTTTACAATGGATACCAATCCAATCCATGAAGCTGTGAATGATTCAATGAACGTTTGGCATTTTGGATTTCGAAATACGTTTCTCTCATATTTGGGTGCATTTGACGCTTGGTTCTCTAGATTAGGTTTGTATTTGTATTTGGGCTGCTATGGCGCTTAGTGAACTAAGTGGGTTAGGCTGGGTCAGCGGCTTTGGCCGACTTACCGATATCTTGCCCGTTTCGAACATTAACTTTTGTACATTCTGCAAAGTACGATACGAACATATTTATATCTTAATCTTAGGGTATGCATGTTCGGCGGCAATTCAACTTGTTCACACCTCCCTCTGTCCGCACAGCGATTAAATCAAAACCCAACTATGTAGGCGAGTGCTGCTAATCCTGTCTAAGTATCTAAGTGCGCAATATGTTAGGGCTTTATCGGATCTGAAATAGTTGCTGCTGGTGGGTGGTTGACTGAGCTCGACTTCAGCCTGCTGGCTCTAAATGGCGAGTGATAGTCGGTTGACAGCAAACATTAGTACTACGAGTTTTTGGGTGATGAGTGATAGTTACAAGGCTCTAAATTAGATGCAATACGATACTATACATGTGTAGGCGATACATCAAAGGTGCGCTTTTGCATAATAGCGATATATTCCATATTCGTTTTCGATGAAACTAATTACCAATATCAATTTTAGTTTGATCTTTGAACAAAACCAAGTCACTTTATGAAATTACCAAAATATTACTTTGTTCGATTTAACTTTAAAAGTTTAAAACCATTTATTGGGTAAACAATTTGGGCAGACTTATGGTGAGTGAAAGGATTTCAAACTACTTTACTCGAAAACTACGATACTCGATATTATGCAATCTAGTTGGTAAGTGGAAGTTTGGAATTCGGATTTTTGGGCTTACTTTGTGTAGTGTGGTCTGTTCTTCTAGCTGCATCTATATTTGGTTTATGTCGGGTGAGTTTATAATTCAGGTTGATTGGTTGTTGTAGTTATTATAATTGTAGTTGTTGTAGTTGGGTAGTTGGTAGTTGGGATGCGTAATGTGTACATGTAAATACATATTCAGATACAGATATATAGATATAGATGTAGATACAGATAGCACATAGATATGTACGTGTTGTATGCATATGGGTTCATAGATTATCGATAGCAGTATGTATGCAAGTCTCTCGATTATATGTACACAGCGCAAACATACATACGAATAGACTGATGATAAGTTATTAGGGTAATGTCGGGGAAACTGGTCATAATGCACGAGTACCTGCGAACGCTCCAGATCGTGTTTCAGCCGCTCGTTCTCCAGCTCCAGGCGGGCGATCCTCTGCTTGGTGGACTCCCAGTCGGCGCTGCTCCTGCCCATTTCGCAGGTGGCCTTCTCCAGCTCGGCCTTCGACTTGCCCAGTTCGCTCTGCGAGGCCTCCAGCTTGATCTCCAGCCGCTCCCGCTCGGTGACCGCCCGCTCCAGGCGCGTCTGCAGCTTCTCCACCTCACTCTCGGCGGCCCGCAGCTTGATCTTGTAGTCGGCCACCTCGCGCTCATGAAGATCCCGCTCCTCCTGCTTCTCGTGCTCGGCGCGATCCCGCTGATCACGCAGCTGGGCCATCTGCTTCTCCTTGTCGCCGATGGCCTCCTCCAGACTGGTCAAGGCGCCCTCGGAGCTGCTGTGGTGCGCCTGCATGGCCGACAAACGGGCCCGCGCCATGTCCACCTGGTTGTCCTTCTCCTTCAGCAGATCCTCCAGGTTTTCGATCTATCGAAAAAGATCGGGGGAATTGAGGAGCGAACAGAGAAAGAATGGTAAACCCTATTTCGAGGTTCCTCATTTTGATCTAGAAAGCTTTGGTGACCTGGACTTAGCAGTTGGCAAAGATATTTTCTATCACTTTTAAAGGATCCTATCAAATGTTACTATAGATACTTGTTTAGACCACCTTTTTTATGACTTTTGTAAACGGAATACATAAATAGAAAACAGTTTAATTATTTAGAGCTACTTCGACATATAATAGTTGAACAAATACTAAGTATAATTTCCAGGGATCTTAAAAACATTTCAAAATCCTCCCATACCTAAGCAGAATAATGATCTTTCTAGTTGTAGTACCTCTTTAGAACTAGATTAGTATCAAATTGTTGCTGAAGGCGGAAAGGATGGGGGTATGGGATGTCTAACCTTGCGCTGCAGCACGCTGATCTTGCGGTCCTTGATGTCCATGTGGTCCTTGAGCTCGGTAAGCTCGCTGGTGAGGCGATTTCGCTCCTGGACCGTCTGCAGGGTGCCCTGGGTCTTCTTCTCGATGAGGCGGTTCTTCTCCTCGAGGCGGGCGCGCATCTCCTCGACATCCGTCTGCAGCATGTTGTAGTGCTCCTCTTTGGCACATAGCGACTCCTTGAGCACCGCTATGTGCCGCTGGTAGTCCTGACGGGAATTACTTTACTGTGCAAACGGAAAACTTGGGCGCTAGCGTTTCAATTTACCTGGTGCTGCTCCTCGAGGGTTTTCATTTTGGCCGCCATCGCCAGGATCTCTTGATCCCTTCTCTGTATTTCAAGACGGAATTCGTCCAGCTGAATTTCGATTCGGATGGGGTTTGGGTGGTGGTTATGGGGTGGTTGGAAAGGAACAAGTACAGATAACATTAGATCAGAGAGTGTTGCCACGCATGGTGCTGCCTGGGCCGGGGACTGATCCTTAGCCAGGACTACAAATACTTGGTGGTTGGTGTTCTTGGTCTGCTTGTTGTCTCAAAGTATCATTTGCTGTTGCAACTGAGTGTGAATATGAGCGATTTGGAGGTGCGGACAGCGAGCTTACGCTTTGTATAGAATGAGAGTTGGTGGATATGGGTAATGTCTTGGGCCCCCAATCCCAGTTATCGGGTTTGGTTTGGTACTTAACCTTAACCTAACCGCCCTCGTTGCGTGTCCTATTCGGTATAATCGTGTAGTGGGATGGTCTGTTTTGGTGTATGTCTGGTGTTTTCTTTCGGGGATCGAAGGTTGGGTGTTCTGAACTAGTAGGTGGGGTTGCTTGGCTGCTTTTCCGTACGATGCTCGACGTTCGGTTTTCGTATGTAATTTTATTGTTTGCTTTCGAAAAGTTTCCATTTTATAATGCTTACAGCTTAGGTTAAGTTTAACAGATTTCGAGAATATTCTTGCTTGTCGGAATTAAGTCTGAATGCAATCTTAATTAGGTTTACAGTTAAATCATTGTATAAATAGTACATCCCGTGGGATCATAAATGTATATGCGTATAATAGAATATTAACCATAATTATTTAAATACAATACAAGTATATAGAGAGTTATGTATAATGTGTATATCTTATATCAATATTCAAATGCCTCGTTTCTTGTTCTGTTCGTCGTCTTGTAGAAAAGGGTTACAAATCAATCTGAGTCGAAGAGGAGAATCAAGTTTGGCTGAGCAACAAGAACAGAAGTAGGAAAAGCAATTGGATAGTATCTTTGTATCTTTGTATCTATTTATCTATTCACACGCTCGCACATTGTGCTATCTTTCGAATTGGCTAGTGATAAGCTTTTATCTTTCGGTTACGCTCACATTCTTTAATGTACATATATTTGTATATATACGTATATAAACAATTGAAAAAAGTTTATCTATGAACACAATTTCCGTTTTTCTTACGATTGCTGCATATTTAAGGGGTTCTCGAACTACGAACTACGACTAGGCAAAATTAAAGTAACTCCAGACTCACATCCCCGTTTTCAATTCATCTAGTATATATTTAAACACTACTTTAACAAGAATTTTTACTTTCTTTGAGAAATATCTATGCGTAATTTCGATTTTCAAGCACAAAAAAACAAGTTAGCACGCTATAACCGATAGTCCGACTAAAAGGTTTCTATATTCAAAAGTAATCAGTAGTAAGTAGTCTAGCATGCATTCACTGTGAATTTTGATAAAAAAGTTTCGGTTGTATTTGGGGCACAAAACTGAACAAAATGTCGGCCAGAGGTCTGGGGTAATGGCACTCTATATATTTTGTATACTTATCGATGTCTACCGATTTTTAAGTGTTTAAAGCGCTTCTTCGAATACGAAATACAAACACTAGTTGAGTCGAATACATAATAATACAGTACAGTGTATAGTATTCGCATAGACACATTTTGAATGCTTCTTCGTTTCATTTTTCCATGTTGTCTCAGACACACAAAAACTAATTCAACCAGGCGATCCAAAGCGATTCGATCCCCCACATCACCTATTCGGTTATAGATTGCACATACAAATTTCCATGTTTTCGTTCATAATTGACCTTCATTGCTAATCACACGCTAGTTTGTTCATAACTCTTGCATTTGCTTTTGCTGGGGAAGGCTTTGGGGGCACTTAAAACGTAGTGTTGCACGGAGGAGGCGGAAGAAAGTCGAGTAAGGTAAATTATTTATGCAAAAATATGCACATTATGCCCACTAATGCGAGAGAGCAAGTTATAATTGGATTAGGCTAGTCCTGGTTAGTTAGGCTAGGTAGTTTGGTAGTAGGTTAGGTATAGGAGGTCCTTGATGGCGCGGAAATACTATGTCCATGCAAGGGTTCGTTACTTACTCGCTTAAGCTTAGATTAGATAGAGTGTGTGTCTGTGCTGCACTAACAATTGGCTAAGTTGTCGAATCTTCATACTAAGTACGAGTTACTCTATAGGTTTTGATTTAATAAATTTCAAGCTTCGTTTTTGTTTTAATTCACGATTTTTTGTTTTATGTCAGCTCGCAAAACTCGCTACTTTCACAGGCGGCGAGACAAGTTTAAAGTAAACGTTATTTCATTTCGCATTTCTCCTTCTGTGTATATATATAAATTGTTGTTACGTGTGAGTAAATCTCATTTAGTTTTATATACAGTCTTTTACTTTTGAGAGTCAAGAGCAAGGTTCTACAATTTCCAAAAAAACATCCACAACAATACGAATATTCGCAGCCGAACTCGGCTTTCGGTTTTCTTAATGCCCTGAGTGCTCTATGCAAAGAACGTAAGTCCAAATGTATAACTAATATTCGGAATAACATTGGAATTTGGTAGCTTCATCTTTCGCTTCACTGTTTCTACTTTAAAATGGCACATGAAACAATAGTTCTTCTCCGACTTCACATTCACATCATCGCGAACTTTCTTAGCTTAGCCTAGATCTTCTAAGAGTATCCACTTTATTATCATATAGGTTGTATATTGTATGTATAATACTTGGTGTCTTATCTTCTCCCTACGCGACAAACTGGTTGATGCAGAGGAAAGCGTTAAATGCAGATCGGCCAGCCGTCTATATCTTTATCGGTATATAGACCGGTTATAGACGATTAGCCCTTCCAATTGGGTTCGTTTGCGCTCTGATTGTTATATATATATAGGATGCTAATGCTGATGCGGATTAATGAGGCTGATTGATGATCGATTTCGATTTTTCGATGTTGGGGTCGTCAGATTTCGGGGAATGGGGGTTTCTCGGTTCTTTTTTTTCGGTTTCTTTAGGAGTCTAGGGATAGCGTGTCTACGTCAAATTTAAAACTTACTTGTCGCTTATGCTCTTGCGGCAGTTTCGGGTAATCTAAGTCTAGTTTCGAGTATGGCAGATGGTGGTGATGGTGGGCTTGATGCGGCTGCTGCTGCTGATGGTGCGAATGCGAGTGCGGGTATGCCGTGTGATGCGAATGATGCGAGGAGTGGTGCGGATGCGAATGCGGATGCGTGTGCGAGTGGGCCGCATGATGCAGTCCATCCACATAGTCCCTGGCACTGCTGGCCAGCGTCCCTCCGAACGGACCGCTCGTGTTGGCCAGCGCCGCCAGCGGATGCGTCTGCAGGTGATTCTGATGCTGGTGCACATGGTACTGGTACTGCGGATGCATCTGCTGCTGCACCGACGCCTGGATGTGCGAGTGTCCCAGCGGCGGTCCCTGCGATCCGCCGCCGTAGTGTTGCGTTCCCGCGAACTGCTGCTGCAGGTTGTAGGCCAGTGCGGCCGCCGAGGCTCCCGTTCCGGTTGCGGCTCCCTGGTTCTGGTAGTACTGCGAAATGGCGGGATTGGAGGCGTGCAGCGACTGGTGGGCCATCAGCTGACGCTGCTGGAAGGGGGCCAGGGGATTGCCGTAGCCCAGATCGCTCTGGTACGGATTCCCGTAGCCCCCGTACTTGCAGCCATAGCCCGCCGCGGTCGTCGTCGGGTAGCTGGACACCAGATTCGTTACGGAGTAGGCCGGACGCAGTCGGGCTGCCGCCGCGGCGGCACTCTGTGCCGCCGTCAGCTGGGTGGGCAGCACCTGCTGCACCTGCGCCTGCGGCTGGAAGTACATGTTGGGCTGCGAGGAGAAGCTCGTGGACATCTGCATGAGGTTATCGTTGAGGTACGGCGGGGAGGTGTCTCCCGGATGCAGGGTGGGGTAACTGGACACCACTCGACCCAGGCCCATGCCAACTCCGCCTCCTCCCAGCGGCGTGGTCACCAGCTGACCCAATTGACGGGCCTGATTCGTGAGATTCAGTATCTGCGAGCTGCGCGATATCGACTTGTGTGCCTCGTTCAACAGATTCACAATGTTCGAGGAGCTGGTCTGCTGGAGCGGAGGTGCCGGATAGCCGTAGACATCATTGTACATAGTGGCCGAGGGCAGGCCGGCAATACTGTAGCGCCTTCTCCGGATGGGCGAGGTTTGCTGGCACGGTCCGTAGATCTGCGGATCGTACAGTCCGTATCCACCAGCTGCCGTCGAGGTCGAGGGGCCGTACAGATCGTAACCGGGCGGGCCGTAACCATTGCCCGAGCCGTAGGACAGGGGGCCCGGACCCAGACTTCCCGGCCCGTAGTACTGGCCAATAATGTCCGGCAATGGAGGACTGCTTCCGCTGGCGCCCGTGTAGTTATTGTACATCTGAAACGGGCGATTTCAAATGGTTGGTTGCTGTAACTGCTGTGACTGACTGACTGACTGGTAGTTGGGTTTTGGTTGGTTGGTTGGTTTTTCTGGTTTCTGGTTTCTGGTATCTGTTATCTGGTTTCTGGTTTCTGATTCTGTGGTGTCAATATTAGAGAGCACTCTCTTTTTGGGTCTGTTGTTGGGTCTGGTGTTATCTGTTATCTGTTTCGACTTTCCGGCTTCGATGCGTTATCGCTCACACAGCTTCTGGCAGCTTTTGCTCTTGATTTCTTGATCATGATCGTGGCTTAACAAACATTAGCTATCTATCTATATACATACATATATAAATTTATGTATTGAGGTGGTTTTGCACATATATGTATAGTAGTAGAATTGGCTTACATTTAACATAACGAATGCGATTTTTGCCCGAAACACTTACGAACTATTCTGGCCCCATATTTGAAACGTGATTTATTTGCTTAGTTCTTGTTATCATTATTTTTGTTGTTTTTCTACAAGTTCTTCAGTTTCGTTTTTGTTCGACTTTTTACACTTTTGCGCTTAATTTACAATAGGGTTTTGTAATAGAATGAGATTGGTTGATTATGAGTTATGATTTTTCGGTACTGTTTGTTTGGTTTTGTTTGGTTCTCTTTTCGTTTTTCCATTGGTTAACTTTTTGGCTTTATATGGTTAGTTATATAGTTAGTTCTGAGGCGCTTTCAACGGCTCTTGTAGGCACCCAAAAAAAGTTCAACAAGGGCGGGGGGTTGGGCTTAGGTGTAAGTGTTTGTGTGTGTATGTGTATGAGCGGTGTGATAGTGTGTTTCTTTGAAAAAGGGGGTGTGGTTTCGGTTTTGGGGGGCGAAGAGGAGGCGCAACATGAAATGTGTGTCACTTGGTTGACAGCCACGAGGATGTCGCTGGTTTTTGTATCTATTTATGTGTGGGATGCCTGTATCTTTGCAACTGAACGTGTATGGGTGGCCCTGTATGTGTGTCTGGGTGAATATATCTGTGAATGTATCTGTGTGTCGATGCTTCTCTTTTGTTGCTGTATTTGACTTGGTTCGTGTGATCGACGCGGCATACAAATGCAACTTGGATTCTGATTTCGTATTTCTCAGGTATATTTTTGGGTAATTGAGTACTTTAGTATTTTGGTTTTATTTTTGTTTTGTACAATTTGCTTTCAGTATTTTGTTTGTACGCAGAAAAGAAACATAAATATTCGTATAACAATATATAGTTCATATGCATTATAGAAATAACGTGCAAAAGTATATTTGTTAAATAATTTGGTTCGGTGTGTTGGAGAAACAAACAAAATATATATTCATATAGTTGTTTAGACAGACAGTGAAAGAGAGAGAGAGTGTGTGTATGAAAGAGACAGTCAGAGATTGAGATTGAGTTAGATAGAGACGGTTACAAAGAGACTTATAGAGAGATGAAAAGAACTCAAGTTGTGTGTGTCGTGTCAGACAGAGCAGAATATCACTTCTTTTCTTAATTCTTTTCATATAGAGAGTATTTCTTTCAGTGTAGGAGTGTTGGTGAGAGAGGGTCGGAACTGTGTGTGTATTTTGTGTGTGTGTGCGAGTGGAACCCATCATGAAGAGAGTGTTGTAGTTGTTGCATTGCGTGTTGTGTGAGAGTTCGAGTTCGATTCTGATTTCGATTTCGAGTGGATACGGTCAACGTTCGTAAGATTAGTTGGTACGTTCGATATTTACAAAAACCAAAAAGTAATATATCATACACAAACACGAGCGCACACAGACACATGTGAATGTGTGTGAGACAGGTGCAACGACACGACAACAATTGTTGCCTATCGGCCTTTCGGCCTCGAGATGGGCTTGGAATCTGGGTTTTTTTTGGTGGGCGGTGGGTTTCGGGTCAGAAGATCGGGGTTTTTTTGGGTCTCGGTCTGTCTTAAGCGGAATAACGCAATCAATATCAAAAACAACATACTGAAGAGTAACATATTTATATATATATATATATGACTGAATTTGCTGATATTCGAATATATATAAAGAGCGACAGAGAGACAGAGAGAGAGAGGAAGAGAGTGAGTGGGAGAAAGAGAGACAGAAACAGAGAGGTAGGAGTATATATTCATATGTTTGTTAGCCATATTGTGGATATATATACACGTCATAATTGTTTTATCATTTTATCGTCAAAAAGTTGTCAGTAAATGAAAGATTTGCTTTCTTCATCTTTTCTTCCTTTCTTCCGTCTACTCGAAGTTTAAATCAATTTGTTATTGCTTTCCCTTTGGTCCTTTTTTGTTATTTATATTTATGTTGATATTATTTTTTTTGGTATCGTGCGAAAATATTACAAAAGCATATTGTAAATAGTTGCATACGTTTTTTTCGATTCTTGGTAAACAAATTTGTTTTCATATTTGTCATAGCATTTCTTCAATCGTTTTTTGTTTTTTTTTTTTTTTGGTGATCGCTTTTAGAACAACAACAAAATATATGTTTTTGATGTAATTAAAAAAGATCAATTCTGGAAACAAATATATACTTTGAATTCATTAATTGCGTCGCTTGATTTGGTAATTTATTATTCAAGACAGCTTGCCTACGTTTTTAGACGTTTTTGTGTGGATTTAATTTTGGTTCATTAAGCCAATTATTGGAGCCATTACAATCGATAGGTTTCGTGAAAAAATCATCTGCATCTTTTGGCAATAAAATGACAAAAGAATTATTCTTGTATGCTAAACAGATCACAGTTCACTAATGGTTTGTTAATTCGTATCTGATCAATTCAGTTGAGGTTTTACTTTCTGATTTGCGATAAATGTTTTACTTTGATTTCTAAGGTTTGCTCTTTGGTGTGTTGGTTAAATGTTATATATTACTTTTTGATTATGTAAGAACAGTAAGAAAAAGGAGTTCAAAAATCAGCGTTCCGTTCAAAATGCTAAGTTTAAAGTTTAACAAACATTGTGTGAGTGTGTGTGTATGTGGGTGTGTGTGTGGGGTCACAAAGTAAAACGGAAGTACAAAGCGAGAGTAGAAAACTATACTATATACTATAATAAAACGATTACACAAACAACATTAAGACACAATACATACATTTACATAGTTTAAGGCTCGTAGTAAAACAAAGATTAGTATAAATTTGAAAAATGATGCCAAGAGAGAAAGGGAGAGAGAGCGAGGCAGAGAAGGAATACGAGAAAGAGAGCGCAGGTGAGCAGAACACTTAAAATAATGCCAAGAACTTTTGCTCACCCACGCACACACACACACACAAACACATGGAAATGGCGGACCGAAATAACAACATTTTGGTTACAAGGTTACGTATACGTCACGTGTGTTTGTGTGGGACTACAATGGAAAGAGAGGGGGCTACGAAGACGGAAAGAGAGATGGATAGAAAGGGAGAGAGAGGGAGAGGGAGAGAGAGTGAGAGAACAAAGCCAAAGTAAGAGGCGAAATCAAAAGCCGAGTGGGTGGATGTGTGGTTGTGTGTGGGTGGAAGTGTGTTAAGTACCGAATACATGTAGCAGAGTGTATTTTTTGTGGCTATTCAACCATTTTGTTGCTATTTTCGTTTGTTGCGTGCCCAGCAAAAATCACAAAATTAAAAACAAACCCGTAAAACGGAGTCTTGCAAACTGAAAAGAAAGCCAAGGGGAACAATTTCAATTTAATGACTTCGTGAGGCAGAAGGATAAAGCCAGAAAGAGGGAGAGAGATAGAGAGAGAGACAGAGAGGGGAAGAGGAAGAGAGAGACTGTACCCCCACGACATTGACATGTGGGCACATCACATCACGCAGGACAAACAAAGGGAATGCAAAACATTAAAGCGGTCGGAGGGGATGTCCCGCTTTTCAATGGGGATCCCCTTTTCCTGGCGTTAATCATGACAAATCATCACGTTCACGTTTCGTTTCGTTTGTGCCCGTGTTTTTTGTGAGCAAGGCCAGACAGAGTCCCTTTCCCTATTGTGTCCTGTCTGCCATTCACTACCCATCGTCCCTCAGAGTCCCCCACCTTAACCCATTGTCAGTTGTCCTGTCCCATCGCTCGCCTCCACGCACGTGCCTGATGGAAATGTATTTCAAGTGACATTTATGAAGTGCATCCCTGTCGGCTCTCATTTTTTAGAATTTCGGTGGGCTAGGCTTTTCTGTTAATGAGCGTGGATGCCGAAGGGTTAAGGCGAAAGGGGTGTTAAGGTTGCATGGCTGTGCACGAGTATATGCTTCTTGCACTTTTCTGCAAGTTCGCCCTGTTGCCGAATTTCACTAATTACGCAGAAAAGCAGGCAATGCGCCTTCCCCATTTTAGCCAGTATTAGTGTGTGTCTGTGTTAGCCCGAAAGTGTCCTGGTGTGTGTGAGTGCGCTGATATGTGCCACTGTGTGTGTGAATTTAATTTGCAACTCGAGGCCACAAAAGGACAGGCTAAACTAAAGAAGTTTAACCAGTTTTGTTTGTTTTGCGTGCTAGTTGCAAGCACAGAGAAAAACACTCAAGTACACTTAGTCGCTCTTAATTTAGTTATTTTTAGTTTCTCTACGATAGTTTCCCCCAATATTCTACATTCTTTTTATAGTCATTTTCTTGACGACGTATTTTTAAAACCAATGGATATAATCTTACTTTTGATAAAGATAAAAGCATTTGATTCATTTCGTATAGAGCTGATACCAAACATCTTTGGTTGAATACATTTCTGGGTCATCGTGGATAAAAAAAATCTTTAATACCAGCCAATTTGTATTTAGAGCCCCGCCTCTAAGTGCCGATATATCCTTAATTTATACGGTCAAAATTCGAAACCGAAACCGAAACCGTTCTTTCTTTTGCAGGAAGTTTTTATGTCCGTTCCCTCTCTCTCTTCGTGTCTCCTTCCTCCTGCCGCCCATCCTTCAACCTCGCCACCCCGCCCCTTTTGCTCATGGAGTTGCTCATGTTACGCCTCGACAGGACATTTAAATGGCTTTCGGTGTCTGGGTGCCTTGCAGCGCCTACTGCAGCGCCCCATTGATGGGTTAGCCATCGTTTTGATTTACACTACACCCTGTGTACCATCGCCACCCTTGGAATTCTCGCCCACAGACATTTTGGTTAGATGCATTTCGTCGGTTTGGTTGGTTTGTTATGCGAGCTGCCTTTTGGCTGATTGACTTTTGAATGGAGTCGATGGTTCTGTTCTGTTCTTGTTATTGTTCTTGTGTGCTGAATGATGAGTAATGACATTTCGAGCTGAGCTGATTTGATGACTGGATGATGATTCGCTGTTGGTTTTCGTGGATTTCAGTTGCCGCAGTTGTCTGACTGACTGACTGGATGGGGTGACTGTTTCCGGTGGAAGCAGTGGGCGGTACAATACCTTGTAGTAGACATAGGCATTGTCCATAGGTTTCTGGGTCTCTCGCCTGGGTCTTTAAGTGCTAATGTTGCTGCAATCGCAATGTTGCAGGGTTGCAGTATTGCAGTGTTGCAGTTCGTTGTACTTGGGCTTAGTGCTGCCTAGCTGCTATTTATGTAATTTGAGCTGGCTGCCGTTGCTGTGCGCAGGTGTGTGTTATTGTAATACAATAATAGACTGCTGCTTCCCCGTTACTTTTTACTTTTCACTCTTCACTTCTCCCCTGTTCCGCTGTTCTGGGAAAACTTGTATTTTCTTGGCGCTGCTTCCTGATTCTTAGCGCTGTCTGCTTAATGCAAACGCGAATGGGAGTGTGAGTGTAACCTTCTGGCCCACCATACGCACGCACACATTCTCACCAGGAGAAGGGACACGTACACGTACACGCACACGCACACTGCCACACAGACAGGACGAGGAGCTATAAAAAGAAATTGTTGTTGTTTTTCTCGCTGTCCTTTCGGTGTTGTTGCTAGTTAATGTTTGCTGCGAAAGATTTTTTTTGGCTGCTGCGGCTGCTTAAGCAAAAATTATTGATTTTATGCTGCTACTGCTGCTCTGCTTTTCTGCTTCTCTGCTGCTGCTGCTTTTCCTGCTGATTTTCCTACTGCTTTTCCTTCAGCTGCTGAACGATGGGGATGCAGTATTTGAAAAATTGCACTGGCACTCTCGATTTAAGCTATTATTTTCACACAGACACTGACATTTACAGGTAAAGGCACAATAATGAAATGCTCGACATTCCTCTTTATCTACATCCTTTTGCGGTCAAGGAATGGAATTTTCATTTGAATATTCTCTTTTTTTCCTTCCTGCACAGCACACGCGTTCGCGCCACGAGTGGGATCTTCTGTCGCGTTTCTATACGGATGATATTGGGGTTCGTGTGGATTTTTCGTATCCTAGCACAATCCTAATTCACTTGGCTTTGGCTCGCTGCCCACTGCCCAATTTTTTTTGCCATTTGACTGTGCCAAAACTTTATTTCTTCTGTGCGATTCGCGACGCGCTCTGTTCGATTCTAAATCAGTTCCTTTTTTAATTCCGTATCTCGGCTCGACGGCTGGAGCGTTGCGTGTACAACTGTTCGCGCCTGCGGAGCTTTTGCGACCACGAGGCCACTCAGCAGCACGGCATATCGCTCATCCGCACCGTTGCTTGGCCACTCGACTCTCGTTTGCTCAGCTTTCACTCGTCGCTCGTTCTTGGGGATTTGAGCCGCGTAGATTTCGGCACTTTGTGGGCTCAACTTTTGGCACTCATTCGAATCAATGCTCCTTGCAGTAGATTATATGTTCAACCATTTCAAATAATATTAAGCTGATGTTTAGCAATTCAGTTTTTATCTTATTTATGTTGACATTTAGCTTTAAATGCAACGTCAATCCATTTAAAATCTATTAAATCTATAAAAATGTAACTAAGGATTTATAAGACTTCAGCTTATAAACTGCTATGTAGAATATATCTTTTTAACTTTTGCACTTGAACATTTGCGATCGGCACTTGCCCCGTTTCCCTTCAAACTCGAATCTAGGCGAGAACATCATACATCATGATGCGTTTAGCTTTGAGTATTTATTTCGCAGTCAATCGGCTCTCGGCACTAAGCTCTTCACTCATCCTCGCAGCTTTTGTGATTCGGCTCTCGTCCCGATTGAGTCGTGTTCCCCATTTCCGCTCTCAGGTCCAGTCATGTGGTCTGTGGCACGAGAAAAGCTTCCCAGGCCGAGCGAGAGCTTTTACGTTCATTTACGCTCAAAAGCTGGCGGCAATATTGATTGCTTGCCAAAGGGCAGTGGAGTGGGGTGAGGCTGGCGGCGGTGGGAGGGAGTGGGCGAACTCGCTCTGCAGCTACTCGCTGCCAGCTTAACCCTGCACTGGCTGCGGCTGGTTGAAACGGCCTTTCCTGCAACTGAAGGCCTGCGCACGACACGGACTGCACTTCTCGAGCAGCTGACTAGGGGGCGCTCCCACCTCTGCCACCTGCCACGCCCCCTATCCGGATAAGCCTCCGACGCCATGCCAAATGGCCCCAACAAATGGCATTCCGGGCGCACTGGCCCGCAAAAGTAGGCAACACTTTGCATATTAAGGCAGCTTCCATTCAATTATTATGCTAAGTGGGCAACTCATTAGGCAGTCATTTGTTTTCGGATATGCCAGCACAAATTGAATTCCTCTGCGCCGGGCTAATCGATAATTCGGAGTGAAAAGTCCGCCCCGTCACCTGTCTCTTAAATGCATTTGTATCTCCTTAACACACTTAACTTGCAGGGGTTTTTTTTTCAGCGACTGGAAAATGAATTTTGCGGTAGGCCGCGTAATTATTTTATGCCCCCGCAAAAGCAAAGAGTCCCGGCAACCAGCAGCATAATATATCAAGCGTTGAGCGAGGCCCACTGGCAACCATAACGAGCTCCCAGCACCCAGCACCCAGTCTCCCCTCCCTCGTAGCGCCATGGTAACCCCCACGTCTTCCGTGCTCCATGCCCATTATTATTTATGCGTATGCATAGGACCCAGGGCTGGTTCTTTCGTCGGCAACTTTATGTGTGCGGGTGTCGTGTGAGTTTTATTTAGTGACCTGCGAGTGAAATGCCTGCCGCAATCGGTTGGCTCTGCTGGGGGGAATTTAATACGGAGCGGGCAGTATTTTATGGTTTTTCCGTCATGAATTAAAGCCCTGCATTTTTAGCCCTTAAATTTACGACACAGCGAAATTTTCAGTGCTTCCTGGGGTTTATTAGTTCATACCCTCACTTACAGCCAAATTTATGATTTATTCTCCTGAAATTGGTCTATTGCAACGTGTCTTATGCCTTCATGCCATATGAGTACCCAATTATTGCTCTTGAATATATTGAAGAAGTTACAATTCAATGATACTCCGAAGTGGCTTTGCTATTCAATTCACTATTCAGACGGTTCTAAGTATCCCTTCCACCAGGATTGCCCCAATTCAGATCAAGTTCACCTCTGTGGCTCGGCCCCAACGCACTTAAGTCCGCTCCTGATGCGGCATGTGCCAATCCCCGTAAGACATCCCCGTTTTAGCCCCGTTTACCCCGTTTTGGGCCCGGCTTAGGTTGCTAATTAAAATTCAGCCATTGGCATCGTTTTGCATAGTTTCTAATTTGCCAGGGCGTTGCGAGATGGCAGAGGGGAGGTTAGGGGTACAGGACATAAAGCCGAGTAAGGGCGAGCCAAACAACATGAATATTTGAATATGGATCTGTGTGGTCTGGCATACTGAGCAGCATGCTAAGCGTCGGTCATCGGCAGTCGGGGGTTAAGACGGGTTGGATTGGCCCTAAGAAGGTCTTTAGCTCAGAAGCGTTTCTTTTTTTTATTTTATATCGTATTTAGCATTTTTTGTTTTTTTTCTACGAGTAGCAAACACACACTCACCCTTACCCCTTGCTCCTCCTGAGCGAATTTCTTGATTTCACGCTCCAAATCAAGCTGTCTCGTTGTTGTTGTTTTAGTCGTTGTGGTTGTTGTTTTTGTGGGGTTCAGCCAAAGTGAGAAGGTTGAGTATCGCATAAGTTTGTTAGTTTTGTGTACATATTATATATGTATAAGCGTGCCAGAGTGCTTGGTTTGGGGTCAAATGTAAGCCGAAAGTTTGAGCATCAAGCAGACAAAGTGGCGTCGGTTAAATGGCCATAAGAAGCAGACAATAAAACCAAGTGGGGTGTTGCCACCACCCCTCCCCCCAGCTAAGTACATATATTCGCATATTCCAGCCGAGATGTGCCCCAACATGCGTGCCCGGCCTGGTCCTCCGGCTTACATAAGAGTGCCAAAAGTCAGGCCGGTCAGAGTGGAAAAAGTCGATTCAATGCGGCTCAACTTGGGCCAACTTGCTAAACAAGATGAATTATTGAAAGTTTTTCACCCCGAAAGAGGGTTAAAGGGGGCGGCAGTGGGGTCTGAGGGGGCCGAGGGGTGGCAGCTGGCAGCTGCAGTTTGCAATAAATAGAATCTGCGCTACCGAAAATAGGAAATGTAAAACGCAGTGGCCTCGAAAAAACTGCGCCAGCCGATTGTACTCTTTTCCGGCCCTGTTAACGTGGCGAATACGCAACAACTTTTAATTGCTCGCCTGTCAGAAAGTACAAAAAAAAAAAAAAAAAATAGGGAAAACCGAAGCGGCGGGCGAAATTTGTTTTCTTTTGTATGCTCATGTGGGCGTGGGTGGCTTTTCTTTAGACCGGTTTTGTGGGCTGATTTTTAATTACTGCTGTCCGGCCGTGTAACTATGCCGCATTTCCGCCCACCATTTGTTTGCTTTATCAGTGACAAATTAATTTCGAGCCTCGCCAATCGCCGGTGAAGGCGATTGTTGTCCTGTTCCGCGCTTCCATTCAATTGGTATAATATAATATAGCAAAGACCTGCAATCCCTTTGCTTGGAAAAAAATGTACAAGGACCTACGCAAAAAATGAAATGCGATTCCCGAAAAATGTCAGTGGGCGATGAGCCAAAAAGGCAATGGCAGAAAAAAGGCCATCCGAATACTTATTGTGCAGGGAATGCCATAGAAATGGTGGCCCGAAAAGGATGCTGAGCTCATGCAAATGGCTTAAACGCCACGGGGATTCGGTGCAGAGCTTAGATAAAATATGAAGTTCCGAATTCAGTCAAGAGTAGTGGCCATTCTTGGCTAATATCTGTCATTTTTATGGCCATTCATTGGTGTACAAAGCACTTGGATAATATGCAAATTTGAATTTGCAGCCTGGCCCTTTTTGACTTTTGGCTAGCAGCTAGCTGTAACATTTTCGATATCTATTAGCACGGACAGCTGAAGGGTTTAAAGTGTTTGTAATTCGATGACTTCACAATGAGCATCAAGTTGTGTTTTCTCGTATACTTGAATGCCAATCGGACAACGAGAAGAACATTTTCCATTTGTCCAGCTAATTCCCTTTGGCCTCTTCTCTGTGCGGCGTCTGTTGTCCTTAAATAGATTTTGTTTCTGTATCAAGGTTATTTATGCTGCCCACTGGGAATATGCCCAACTGTCTGACCAGGCTCGGGAAATGCTTTTTCCTATTTTCCTTCAGTCCCTTGTTTTCCCTTTCCCCCCACTTTACATTTTCTGTGTGCTTGGCTGCCTTTTGTTCCGTTTGCGCTTAATATTACGCATACGCCGTGTGTGTTTGTGTGGGAGTTTAGCTCGGGGCAAACATGTAATTAAAGGAACGAATTCGGATCAGTAATAAGCAGTTGGTTGTTTGCCGTGTCCTTGGGGAGGTCGATGGGTAGAAAGTTAAGCTGCAACTGCAGCGGCAACTTCGGACTTATTTCAGATTGATTTCCCCGGGGGGAGGCATTACGTCTCCGCCCAGGCCCCCGCCGATAAATAATGGAATGCAACAATGGAGGGGCAAATGCACTTTTCCTGGAACTGGCAATGCATTACTGCTGCATGCATAAATGGGGCACGCGAAGATGCCTCCATTGTGGCGCCGAAAAGTGTGCAACAAAATCGAGATTTTATTGGGTGGCGAACAAAGAAATGACTAAGCTGCTGTCGGAGTGTGCGTGATGGTGTGTGTGTGTGAAAGGGAGTGTGAGTGCGAGTGTATGTGTATGTGTGAAGGTGTAGGTGCGCGGGGTACTTGTATGGGTAGTGCACTGCACTTAATGTTAATTTGAACGACGTTCATTGATGTTGACTGCCTCCACTGTCCTCATTCGCGTCGGCACAAAGTTGCAAATTAATTAAGCGACAACGGCAACAAGAACAAAACAGTACAAAATATGCAAAACATGTAGCAAACTGAATGAAAAGTGTCAGGCTCTGTGGGCGTGTGTCTGTGTGTCCACGTGGGAAATGAAAAATCAACAGTGTGTGGGAAAAAGTGTGAAAACACTACGAACAACTCAAGCTTTAGTTGGCATAAAAGCGAACATTTTCTAGGCTCTACTTTTCCATGTTTTAACTATATTGTAACAGTTATAAAGCGGTTTGTATATATAAGATGTAGTATAAGTGTAGGTATATCGAGTATATAAGGCTTAAGGTGTGCGTGTGTGTGTCTTGGGTTAAACAAAAAGTGGTAAAAGTTTTGATGTTGCATCAAATGTATCGAACTCAAGATGCATAAAAAGTGTTTTTCGTGTTCAGAGAGAAAGGCCAGGCGGGGAGAAAGGAAGAATGAAAGTTCCCCTTTTCTCCCCGGCTGCCCGTGTACGAAATCATTCTCTAGAGCATTGTTTGCCGAACGAAAGAAAATTAGAGAGATAGATTGACAGAGACATATAGAAAGGTAGTCTGAGAGTCAGGGAGCGAGAGTGGGGCTCGGCCTCGTCCCTCGTTTCCGGTGAAGATTGGCAAGGGGCTCCAAGCATATGATCGGGTCTTACCTGCTTCTGGGCCATGGCCTGCATCTGCTGGAACATCTGGCGCTCCTCCTCTTTGCCTGTCAACAAAGAAGGATATCATTAGTATGACGATGCTTTAATGCTCAATCCATTCAAGGACTCACCCATTCCCTTGGCCTGCAGCATTTCCAGCAGCTTCTTGATACTCTCGTCGCGGGCAATCAGTGTTTGCTTCTGGGTCTCCACACGGCACTCGAGATCCTTGATCGTCTCGCGCAGGATGCTGATCTCCCGCTGCAAGTGGTCGTTCTCCGCGTAGATCGCCTCCATCTGCTGCTGCATCTCCAGGTTGGGCTGTCGCATCCGCAGGCGCAGCTCTTCCTCCAGCTGGCGCACCAACATGGCTTGTTTCTGGTGGGGGATATCGTTTGAACATACTTAATTTATAAATATTGCTTATACATTTGTGGTACATTCAGTTAGTTTATGCTGGTTTATTGAATATTAACCAGTCGAAGACTATATAGTTCTGGCAGACAATCTTCGCACTCACCTGGTTCTCCGTGCTGAGCAGTTTCAACTGATCGTTGATCAGACTGTACTTGGCGCTCTCCTCCTTGCGCAGAGCCCGCTCCTTCTTGAGCTCAGGCGACCAGAAGGTCTTGATGCTGTGCATCGAGCTGCCCAGCTTCTGGTTGGTCAGCTCCAGTTCCCGCTTCAGGTTCCCCAGCTCCCGCTGTAGGTCGGTGTTCTGGTGCTGCAGGTCGCCCAAATAAGCTCGATCCGATGTGGGGCCCATGCCCGTATTGTATCCACCCATGGCGCTGGGGCTCTGGCGCGCCGATCTGCCATAGAGCTCATCCTCTAGGTACAGGCCTCGTTCGAGGGATCTGTCCCTGGAGCGGTCGCGGGGCTCCCGAATGGGTATGAACTCGCGATCGTGGGGATCCACGAGTCCGCCGCGATCCAGCGATTGGTAGCGGGTTCCTAAGTGGGATTAGTTCGAGGAATGCTTTAGTCGGGGTCATGTGTTTTCACATATGTTAGGGTAACTTCACATTTAGGATAAAACGTTTATACTTCGAGGTCAGTTTGATATTTATATCTATTCATTGTATTCTATGCTTTCAAATGGACCTCGAAGATATAAACCTTGATCTGTGCCCCAATAGAATTCTGCGACGGTTATTACTTGGATAGTCCATGGCATGGGCCATCGGTGGTCTGCTGGCGCTCCGGCTGCGATGGTGACCCGCTCCGGCCGGACTGGTTGGCTCATCCATGTCGCGGTAGTATGGACTGCCCATTGCTGAAATTCACACACACACAGAATTCATGAGGATGACCAAATGAGGATGACGGAACGGGCGGAACGGGTGGTGGTTTTATCTCTGGTGGTGGTTCAGGTGGTTGTTTCGTGTTTTCGTTTCGGCCACCAGAACAAAAGGAACGCAACCAAAGAAAAGTATACAGAGTGATTTTTTTCTAGAGGTGGCAACTAGTGCAGTGGAGTCTCTGCCTCATTTCCTTTGCTTTTTTCTAATTTTTCAGTTGGGTTTTGGTTTGGTTTTGTTGGGTTAGGTTAGGTTAGTGGCAAGGAACGCAGGTAACTAAAAAGGAAAAGCAAAAGGAAAATTGAACAAACGAAGGCGGTGTTGGTCGTGTCCTGGCTTTGCTCACCGCCCCAATACAACACCCCACCCCACACACACAGCCGGTCGTAAGTCTGCTACCCTGTTTGTCCTGGTGCCTCGTTCATATTTCATATATCAGCCCACCGTCGAGGGTCATAAACTAAGTTTGGCCCGGCACGAAATCATTTTGCACGTCAGAGCACGAAACTAAATTTGCGGTTCCGCCAACGTCCTTGTCCGCCACTGTTCACTACTCACTACTCAGTGTTCGGGGTTCGACTCATAAATGGTTTATTCAAGCCCCCCGCAATGGCGGCCAAATGCTAATTAGCTGGCGTAATCAAGTGCTGACCCCGTTCAAGTGCAAAACAGTTTAGCTAACCATAATTGTAATCCAGTTTGAGGCTTTGATATCAAACGCGCGGCTCCGGGCAAAGTTTCAGATTCAGATACAGATTCTGTTGAGTTTCGGTTGCAGTGTTACTACAGTTGGTGGTGATATTTTCCAAGGTGCACTTTTCCGCAGTGGTTCTTCTAGCGTCTAACGGCTGAGCTGTGGGCCATTTCCCAGTGCTGTTGTCCCGTTCGGTTGCCCGGTTCTAATGCAATTTCCCGGCAGCGGCAGCTGCTTCACGGAAAATACCCATCCAATCCCCGCGTGGAATTCAATTTGCATGTGTTTGGAGTGTGTCGGTGGTGGAGTGTGTCGAGTGCCGTTTGTGTGGGTTAATTGAAATGAAAATCGGTTGAGATTCGCAGGATGAGTGAAGCGAAACGGAATACGAAATAAATGAAAATCGAATCAAGTGAAATGAAATGAAATCAAATTTATGTACCATGCGCATGCGTGTGATGTTAGACAGAAATAATAGACTTTAGTTAGAAATTGCATTAGTTGAGTCGACTACAAATAGTACGAAATGAAAATAGTTATATATGGCGTTAACAACTAGAGAGCTAGCGAGCGATATACAAATCTCCAAACATAAGCGTTAATTTTGCATAATGAATTTTGGCGAATCGAATTTGGAATTTTGGAATTTGGAATTTGTAATGACATCTGCGTTAGGTCTGCAGAAAGGGTTAGTACTTTCTAGATCGGTGAAAGCAAAGCCAATTGATCGTAATCGTAATGGAAAATAATCAATGTTCGCAGGGCTCTCGCACAAACAAATTTGATTTACTGGCCAAGTGCTGGACTACGTTTGTGCTCAGATTGCGTGGACTAGGTCCAGAGGTTCAGTTCGGTTTTGGTTTCAGATTGGGTTAAGTTTCGGGTTGGAGTGGTCATTCACCTAAAGGACTTCCGCGTGGCGCTCCGTAGTCCCGGGATGGGGATCGATCGACCGTCGGCAATTCCTGGAGACGCCGCACGCGACCCGGACTGCGCACACCAGAGCTAGTTACTGGATTATAATCGTCACGTGACATAATCCGCGGCTCATCCGCGGCATGCAATCACACACGGGGTGCAAGTGGAATGTGGTACGTGGAACCGTTGCAGTTGGAGTTGAACTGGGCTACCGGATGCAACCTTAAATGCAACGTTGAACTTTGATTTCGGTTCTCTGGTTGGTATTGGCCTCTCGGTTGATATGCTCGGTTTTGATTGATTAATTGATTGATCTATTCGCCACTTTCTCTCTCTCTCTCTTTTTCTTGTGCGGCATCTGCAAGTGGAAGATAGGAGAAGAGAACGAAAAACAAACACACAATAGTACAATAGCACACGGCACAATCGAGATGCTCTCTCGTCATAAACAATATATTGCACTACGCATACGCCCCGTTGCACCCTAAAAAGCCAAGGCTTTGCCGCTCTTCAGCGGCTTTCTTCTTTGCATTTAAATTGGCTGTAGCTCAACTTGCATATCCTTAACCTTTTTACCTAAATCTCGGTCGGTAGCTGACTCACTACCGGGCAAAAAGCGCTAAACAAATACGATAAACAGACTTAACAGGACTCAAAGGACGGAAACGGGTGCGGTGAGGAGAGCGCATCCCGACGAGCATTTGCTCTATGCAAATTCGTGCTCTACGGCGACGGCAACAAATCGCATGCAAATTGCCACTCGAGCGTCTGCCACTCGGTCGCGAGGAAGTCTCAAACAGAAGCTGTCAGCCGGAGTTTATGCGGTTCATCCTTAAATTGGCATAGGCCTTTTTTTTAATAAGACAGATATGGCCGTTCCTTAATAAACAAGATATGGCGGCTTAGGGCCATAACATATTACTCTATTACAATGGAAATCAGGAAGCCCTATTTAGCCAACTTGGCCCTTCAAAAACGTTACTGAGTTCAATTAGCATTTAGAAAGATGTCAATGGTTTTTTTATCGCAAGGAATAACATACTCATCCTTAGGTCTCAACTTAAAATATAACGTATAAATATACTACGTTAAATAAACTTTTTTTCATATAACAAACATATAATGTAACGCACTCATAATCTTCTTTGGCTTACTATAGCTTAAAAAACTTAAATCGTTACAAAATTATTATTTATTTTAAACAAAATGAAGAAATTAAATATTTGTCTTTTCCTGGCTAATAACTGACTTTAGTATTTTGATTCTGATGACCTCAAATCATGGAGTTTACTTTGTAGACTTTGTGTTTGAATGTCATGAATAGCTAGTTGCAATTAAGGTGCCCGCATAAACAATGCGGCCTGGTGATAAGACGCAGCGAAATGTTGAAGCTTCGGCTGCTGTGAATGATGTGAATGGGCCGAGAGTGCGGATATCAACGGCAGCAGTGCGAAAGCTGCAGCGGCTCAAATGAATGCTAAATGAATCAGCAAGCCGGAAGCCCATTCACACAGCCAAGAGCCGTGGGAAGGAAGCCTCAGCTTGATTCTGTGGATGTGGATGTGCCCGTCCCAGCTCTATGTGTGCGGCAGAGAATGGGGACATAAAAAGATGGAGGAAGCGCAGCAGATGAGGTCAGGATATGGCAGACAGGCCATAAAATATCAGGCCCAGATTCGATTACATCGCCATGCCATTAGGGAGCCCCAGGCAGTGCACTTTGCTGGGCAAACATATCCAGATATATACTGCCATGCTGCCAGATGTATGGAGATGCGGAGTGCGGGAGACGGATTGCACTTCTAGCTGCATACTTGGGGGACCTGGAGCTGAAGCTGGAAACCACTACGATTGTTGTCCGTCCGGAGGCCATCTTATCAAGCTATCTGCTCCGGGGGCCTCCACCCCAAAACAAACATGTTGAATAGCCTCCGAAAAAACGAGAGGCGTCCCCGGAGAAAGCCGGAGAGAGAACTCACCACACTGGGGGCAGTGCGCAAATGCGTGTCTTCTCACCAGCGCACTTCCCTTTCTACTCTCGCCTTGCTCCCTTCTTCTGGCTGCTTTCTCCATTCGCTCCCGCTCACAACAATAGCGTCATCGTAAAACATTTGCCGTATTTTGTTGTTACCACTGCCCCAATATATGGATTGGCGGCGTTTTCTTCGACCGCACACACACTGACACTCACACGCACACACACACACACTGACTCAGACCACATGTAAAATAAGGTTGAAATTTGAAATCAATAAAAGTTATTCGGCTGATCTAAAATTAGAGCAGGCAACTCAAATAACAGCCGAAAGAAGTAAATAATAAAGGCAAACACCGCATCATTGACACGCAAAGGAGGCGATTGGGCCGGCCCCCAAAAAAGCTGAACAAAAAACTGACAAATCATGCGAGCAAATCGAATGCGTCGAGCCTGCCCCACGAGGCACCATCCACAGATCTAATTATAAGTTTTCAAATTGCTTGCCAATCTCCGGATGATTGATTGATTGAACGGGGCGTATGGGTAATGCATGGAGAACAGACTAAAATTACTCGCTAAACTAAGTTACTCGACTACGTTCTAGGACTGCAACTAGGTCTAGATAATCGGGGATCGTAATTTATATTCAGCTGGACATATTCATCGGTAGAATAAAAGAAATCACAACAGATACGTACAGGAGATATAGAAGTTACACAGAGAGAACAAAGGCAGGCACAAAAACAGATTACTCATAACTGATTACGGTTAAATTATGGCGGCTCCTGTTACACAAGGCATACGCACAAATCAGAAATCAATATCGCTTATGGTTCACATCACAAATTGAAGTTTTTGCTGTGTTTCTCTGGTTGTGTGTGTGTGTGTATCTCAGTGTCGGTGTGGGTGTCGTTACGTATACGTAATACGGTTAAATAGCTCACCCGCTTTGCTTAGGCGATGAATTTTGAATGATTTTCCTTAACGAACTGCGGGCGAATGAAAAACTGGCTAAGCTAGCTGCTGCTCCTCCTCCTCCGGTTAATCCCCTTGCTCCTGCTCCTGCTGCTGCTCCTCGACTTCCGCTTCCGGTTTTCAGAGCCCGCACACACTGACGCACTCGCGCTGCAACTACATGTGTGTGTGGGCGATTTGTTGCTCGTCTTTATGGCCGTTGCCAATGCAATGGTGCTGGTGACTGCGATTGTGATTGTGTTTGTGGTTGTTGTCAGGCGGCTCAATGGGCATTTCCGGTTCCGGTCGGCTAGCTGCTTGCACTAATTTAGTTGATGACACTGGCTTAGTTAGTTTGTTGACTTTCGTGGCGTGCGCTCGCTGGCTAATTGCATTTTGTGTTTATGATTTAAACGGCTTTTGTTTTATGTACATGGCTGTGTGGGAGGATAATTAAACCGTGTGAGTTTACACCTAAACTAATTAAAGTCTTCATTCACTGAGTGGGTTTTTTGTGTTTCATTTATTTTTTCAAGTGGTTTGGTGGCTTCGTGCCCAACGAGGATATTTTTTACACTCGTTCCCGCTGACACACATTCGAGCCCCACACACACACACACAGGCACAGCACACAGCGATACGGAGAGATAGGGAGTTGAAGAGTGCTCCGCAAAATGGAGTGGAGAGTGTTCTACGCACGAGTTACGCTCACGAACAACGTAAGGTTCGACGTAACGAAAGGGGGTTGTGGGGCAAGGGGCGGTGGGGCGGTGGGGCAGAGGGGGCTTGGAGCTGAGCGGGTGGTTTGGGTGGCTCAACATTATGCTGGCACCCCACCTTCCGCCACTTCATTCGCTTGGCTCTAGGCTCTGTTATACAGCTTATAGCTTTTCAAACTTAATGTCTCTTTGTAGGCGTATGCGTATGTGTGTGAGTGTGTGTGAGGTTTTGTGGGTGTGCGAATGCGAGTGTGTGTGTATAACTCGCATGGCTTATATGTAGGTTGAAGCAATTTATAATAATTTTTTTGCTTTCGCCCCAATCGATAGGCAGCGTTTAGTGGGGCAAATGACTCCTTTTGATTGACAGTGTGTGTTTGTACGTGTGTGTTTCACACTGATATACTATACACAAATGCACATATATACGTATAAAGGGTGTGTGTGAAATGGTTTCTTGAGTTTGTCACACGATTTTGAGCGCTATAGGCGGCTTTTTGGCCTGCTCGATTTGATTTTAACTCGCTTTTTTCGCACTTTTTGCAGGAAATCACTTTTCTGTATCCAGGGAGCAGCCTCTAGCGCTATTGCTGCCACTCACGCACACTCACTCACTCGCACACATACACACACACTAACGGGGACTTTATGCATTTGATCAAAGCACTTTTCGCCAGTCAATGGAATTTTCTCGCGCTGTTCTTTCACTTTTCTCCGGTGCGAATGCAATTAAGTTGGACTTTTCTTGGCCTTATACATTTCTCGGCCAGATACATATACTGCGCGTGTGTGTATGTGTGTGTGCATGCGGGAGTGTATTGGTATTCGTGCCTATGTGTGTTCCTAACCCAAAAATGTATTGTGCGGCAGCTGAGGTGGCCCGTTTTCGGCAACGCCGTTGTCCAACTAACTACCCTCAAAGAACTGAGCGCGGCTCGTGCGAGCCAGTCGCTAATATAGTCGCCGATTCGCTGGCAAGTGGTGAGTTTTCCGACTTTTCCTTACCGACCACCCCCTGCTTTTCTCCTGGCCGAGGCATAGTGAGAGCGAGCCGGAGAGCGCGCGATTGCAATCAATGAATTTTCCTTTCGGCGCTCGCGCAGTTCAGTGAGTGCTGGCATCTCGAGCTGCCAGCTTAATGGATTCCGGAATTCCAATACCAAAATATGGAGCCAGCGCATTGCGTTACGCTAAACGAAAGTGGGTCTTACGTATTGCTCCACATTCAGCGTTGGCAATGCTGCGCGTCAACTATTCAAACCGACCTCAAAGGTAGGCTATGAAATCATTGGATTTAAGAACAGTTTTCTATGAGAATAGATTGTGGATTCTCAAAGATACATTTACCTTAGTGTGATCTCATTATTTTGAAAAACTTTTTAAGGAATAAGAAATCTGATATACAATACTAAATGTATCAGCTTTAAACAGCTCACCTAGATTAGCTTTTTTGAAGAAGGTTCTTCTCTAAGAAAACTTTAATACTACTTTGAATTATTATAACTTAATAATAAGACTGTGTTCGTTGTGTATGTTAACTTGTTATGTTTATTCTGGAATGTGTCTGTATGGTGGCACGGTGCGTATCTGCGGTTGTAATACATTTCTCATAATACTTAATCAACGCATTTCCTATGACATAGCCCTAGTTCTAGCGATCTGCTCCCGTCTATTTACAGGTGAATTCCTCGTAGCTCTCGTCGCACTCGTCGCACTTGACCTCGCAGCACCAGCGGAACTGGCAGCGGCACTGCGTGGTCCTCCGAATGTGCTGCGTGTTGTGGCCACGCCCACAGCAGAGCAGGTCGCAGCTCTGGGGGCCGTGGCCGGTCCGCTGGCAGGTCCGGCCTGAGGTGCCCTGGCTGCCCGTCTGCAGACTCCGCTCGCAGTAGTTGGGCGACGCCTCCAGGTAGATCAGCTCCATGCGCTTCGGCCAATCGAGGACCGGTTTCTGGGCACGAGCGGTGCCGGCATGCTTCTTTCTGCAAGAAAATAAAAGGGGGAAAGGTATGTGTTAATATGCTGGATCGAAAATGTGTTGAAATTATACCATGCTACACTAGACACAACAAACATGTTGGATTAAAAAAGGTCTAAAGTGTTTTAGTGTTTTAATTTAGCATAATCTTTAAGGACTACTGTAATATGTTTTCTTATTTTAATTAGAATTCTTATTTTGCCATTAGATTATAATCTATATATCATTCGAAGTCTTGCAAGATTCCTATTTCTCACCTGCTTAATACTAATCTCAGTCCACGTTTGCCTTTGACGGCTTGAACAGTTTTGGCTTTTTGATACTTCAGCATGAGTCTATCGCCGACCAGGCGAAAGGGCGGCAGGCTCTTCCAGCAGGTCTTCATCACGCAGGAGCCACTGACGCCATGGCACTTGCAGTCCGTGCGCAACATCTTCTTGACCAGCTGAAACCGAAAAGATATAATTATTAACTAGCGCACAATTATTATTAAATTTGATGCATACTCACCGTTCTCCCTGCCCGGTTATTGTGCAGGTTCATCAGCGTGCGGGAGTCTCGCTCTAGTTCACGGGCATCCATGAATCTGCGCGCATACCGCATCCCGAAGTCCACGTCCGCCGAGCAGCCGCCCCACTTCCAAGGCTCGTCGGGCGTACCGCCGCCTGTGGGCGTGGCTTTGTGCCGCACATCACAGCCGCAGGTGGAGATGTTGCCGCGGGCACAGGCGGCGGTCACCGCGTACGCCGCCCCAGCACTTGCTATCGCATAGGTGTAGGCAGCCTCACGAGAAGCTGGAATACGATATTTGGTTAGACTTTGGATTATTAATTCAAATAGGATTCTATAAATAAAATAGATTAGAAACTTTGTATTTAGGTACTAGAGTTACCGGTTTTGAATCTATATAGAATACAGTATAGCAAATGGTAACTAATTACCAATCAATTTTTCCAGTTAATACACAACAGAAAGAAATATGTAGTTCAAGAAGTTTTATTGTAATAATAATAATGTTGATTGGGAACGACAGTACCTTTTGGAACGATTTTTCATAAGATAATAAGGTCTGAGCTTAATTAATACGAACAAGACTGCATCTAAATTTATTTATTGAAATTATTGTTGAATACAACTTAAAACGAAATAAATCATCTGTATCATACGAGTTTTCTCAACAAATGAATAAACAATTTATACAATTTAAAAATATATCACTTTCAATGAAATTCAGCTTGAAGTTGTAATGTCTACCGATTTGGATGAAAGAAATATTGGATGCACTTCGAATGGAAACTACTATATATGACACTCCGCATGGGCGTTAGCATCGAAATGGGTTTGGGATGCAGATGCAGATGCACTCACCTGTGGGTATGACATGGGCGAAGACGTTGCGCTGCCACACCTCCGAGCAGTTCCAGCGGTGTCCCCGGAACTGGTGCTGGCACTCCTGGGCGCCCAGTTGGTGGCCCTCGCCCAGGGCAATCAGGGCGTCGGGCATCTCGCGGCACATGTTTCGCTGGCCCGGGGTCAGGCCCGGAATCCGGCCACAGAGCATGGCGGATGTAAAGCTGGACACTAATCTGACAAGAAGGCAAAACAAACTGAACCATAAATAACGCCCTGTAGAGCCACAATAGGCAAATACATAAATAAATAAATGACAAACGAACGCCGATCGATCGATCGATCGATCCCAATCCAAATCGATCGTTCGATTGGCAATGGCTGCAAAGCTGAAAAGTCGTGCCGAGCAAACGCCGCCGGCTCTTTTGGGCTGGCTGAATGCATTTCCATTTCGTTTGCCATTGGAGGCTTCAGTTTTTGCTCCGAGCTGTGAGCTCCAAGCCGCGAGCCCCAGCTCCAGATCTCAGCCAATCGAGTCGAGTCTTTCCGAGATTAATGCGCTGCAGTTGTCTGCGGCACAGGGACAAATTTATTTGGAATTTATTAATCAAACTGTATGGGTTTTCTTGAAAAATTAAGTAAATATGGATTTCATATTTTTGTTTTCTTGGTCTGAACTCTACTTTGTCTGTTTTCTTAGGAATTGCAAAGCATTTCTATGGGTATATGGATAATTACAGTACTTCAAAATTTAAACGTTGATTATATGACTTTCATTTATATATTCATTGTGTTTTTAAATATTTTTATATTTCTTTGCTATGTCCACCTATACCCCAAGTTCTTTTCTTCCTGTGCATTTGCGGCAGGTGGCTGTGGGCTTGGGCGTTGTACTGTCAGCTTTAGTCAAATCCCAGCCGCCAGCTGTATTATTAGCCATAATTGCGCGGAGATGCAGATGGAGATGGAGAAGCTTGGCCATCCGTCGTGACTCGCTGGAGTGTCTAATCAAGTCGCGTTTTCTTGAGCTTCGGCTGCAGCTCCACTTGAGTAGTCGGGTTAAATGGCGGAATTAATGCTGGCAGTCAAAAATGGCAAATGGGATTAATGAGTTTTGACAATGAGTTGCAAATTGCCAATTTCAGATATTTGTCTCCTCCAATCGCGCTGCACTGCCTCCCACCTGCCACCCACTCCCGAAACGTGTCGGCTGTCTAACCTGTCGACTTGCGGCTGCCAAACCAATCAGCATCAAACAGCTGCGGCAATAATCATGCGATCGATCGATCGCCTGCTCGCCTTTTGTCCATGGACCGGGTTACAGCCAGGAAAAGCCAGAGAAACACATCCCGGGGCCAAACAACTGGCGCACGGGTGGGCAACCCCGATATTAAAATACAAATGCAACGTAAACTTCGATTGCCAGCCACATGGCTACACCGGAAAATATATACATCTATTGAAATAAGATATGGTTGCAATCCATAAAGAGGTGCGAATAAGAAACTAAAGGGTTTAACTTAGAAATTCAGCAACTAAACAATTGATTTTTGTTATAAACGAAGCCTGAATATTTAAAATACAACAAACATACAGAAATACTTAGCTTTATCTAAAAATTTGATACCATTTCTTATGTATCATGTTTAAATTAGATAATAAGCTAGAGACATTCCATTTCCTGATATATTTAAGTTTCTTCTGTAGTCCACATCCAACATATATTTCTCTACGTGTCCACAAATGTAAATGGCTTTCGATACCTGCCACTCGAGTGTCTCCAACTCCAACTCCGCTCCAAGTGGAGCTCTGGAGCTCCAGCTTACGAGGCACTCTTAAACGCAGCAATTAAATCAATTTACAGAAATTACACATTTTACCAACCGCAGAGGAGCACGAAGACATGAGCTTAAACCCTCGGCAAAATGTCGATGGTCGAACGCTGATTTCTGATATGGGATCGCTTTTGTTGTTGCAGTTTTGTCGAACACGCTGTTAACATGGCTCAAACTGGAGTTGAGCGTCGACGATCGACGGGGAAATTGGTGGTTAAACTAATAATTAGGCCCGTTTAACAGGGCCAAAAGCAAGGCACCGCAGACCTTCAACCGACTCTGTGGCCAAAGTTGGCCCGAAATACGCGATCGATCTGTCAGCGCATCCGCTCGACCAGTCAGTCCACCAATCAGTCAGTCAGTCAGCCAGTCAGGCAGTCGCTCATTCAGTCAATAGCTTTTACGTGCGTTCGCCCAGCGTGACCGTCACGTCCCCCGCACCCCACCACGATAAATATGGTGGAGGGTATATAGTACTCCAAAACTCCAAAGCCGGCAATCAAGGCGGCCATCTCCAGCTCCTCGCAACCCTTTTGTTTTCAGCTGCTTTATTTAATTTGTCGCTTGGCCCGCCCGTCTGCTGTTTGCCTGTTGCATGTCAACGCCGACAATTTCATCATCATCATCATCGCCATTACCAGAACAGATTTCAGTTCCAGACCTATGCACAGCGAGAAAATTGGGTGAACTGCACGCTTTTATAATACTAATTTTAATTGAGATTCAACTCTTTGTATTTGTATCTGTTTTTGCATTTTGTGATGCTTAACCGAGACAATGAGGTAAATTATTATGAAGTATTATAGATTAAAAATGAGATCACATGTGGAGCAATGACGCTATTTGCTAATAGATCTACGATAAAGCTGTATAAATCTTGAGGCATTTAGAGTTAACTAGATATTAAAAATACTTATTAACTTCCTAGTAAACTACAGGTGTGTTATTTTTGCATTATTGCCCTTCTATCTTGGGATATCGTGGGACATCGTCTTCCCCTTGTTTCTCTCTGTGTAAAACCTATCCCAATCCACTTCATGATCTTCAGGCCCTCGAAGAATCCGAGTCACGTGTGCTTGATTTGCGCTTTGTTTGCTGGAGTACCCCTTTATTGTCGCAGTCCTTGGACTGCTTTACTTCTTCATTTATCTCTGGTTCTATATCGGGGTTCCCACTCGCATCGCGACCCTTTGTGCTGCGTAAGAGCAAGGACCTGCCCTGAACTTGATACCACTTCCGCCTCCACCAGGCACCCCCTTCCAGCGAATCCCAAATAGAGCTGGCATTTACAAAATGCCAAACTAGTTCCATTGACAGTCTTATGGCTTCTGCTGTCCGACAAATTGGTGATTCCTCTGGCACTAATTTGCGCAAAAATATTTGCCACGACGACGTGGACTCATTAAAAATGGATTAAGCCTGGTGCATAATTCAGCGGCAGCCGAAGCGCAGCCACTTATGAGTTGGCCGCAAGCAGCATAAATGGCCAATAACAAGCTCCAAGCCAACAGCATCGGCAGCAGCAGCAGCAAGGAAAACTAAAAACCCAGAAACTTTAACTTAATGCGCACTTCGGAGCCTCATAAAAATATGACTTTAATATTTTCACGCGCAGGCGTAGCACCCTGCTCCCCACTGCAGCACTGCAGCAACCGGTGATCCCCGATAGCCGCAATACCCCCGCTTTATCCATGGACGTGGGGCTAGGGCCCTGTCATAATTGTGCGAATCTAGTCGACCAAATAGTTTCGACCCACCGCTGCGCAGGCGGCTGTTGTTTGGGCCTGACTATCCATGGAAACGCGAGACTGGGTCTTGACCAGTAGCGCCTCCAATAGCAGGCAGATATATATGGCCGGCGCTCCGTCTGGTAATTACATGCCTTGCTGACATGTTCATGGCCCTCCTCGGACTCTTTTACTACTCCTCCTCCATGGCCATAACAGGCACACAGCCAAACCAAGCGCCAATTGGAGGCGGAAGCAACAAAGGCGCCTTAATCCGGCCAAAACAATGCGTTGGTCCAGGGAAAAAATGTTCATTGCGGTCCCTCGATCCCTCTGTCCCCACCCTTCATCCCTCTGTCCCTCGGTTTTCGGGGCATTTGAAAGTTTTGTGTGCGCTGATAAAACAGCTTTGCTCTACAGCTGCATGTAAAGTGGGCGGGGCTGGGAAGGAGTGGTCGGCGGTGGGAGCGGACAAACCGAAAACCCATAAAGGCTGTTCAACATGCCATCAATAAAACACAAATATTCCCAAGGGGGGAGCAGGGAGGAGGCGGTCGGAGGCAGCAAGGAGCAGCGGAGCGGAGCTGGGCGAACCATGGTCATGGCCAAGAAAAATGTCGCTGCCACGCTCAGACAAACGGCCGGCAACAATTGCTGGCCATCCTGGCCACAAAAACGACGACGTAATTGACCAGAGAAAGACATATGTACGGCACTGAGAGAAAAGGTGCGTGCAGGCTGGGAAAATACCATCATTGATCGAAGGTTCTTGGTCATACTTTAAGCATAGTTCAAATTATTTCAAGTTCTTATGGGTTTAAAACGTTTCTACCATTATAATAGAGCACTTAAAATAAGGTTAAAGATAATTCCAATTTTGTTTTTAATGCTTCGATATATTTACAGAATGTGTAAGTTTGTGCGTAAGCCCATCCAACTCTTTTTCGCTCAGTGTGCGCATGCCGTGGCCATGTAACAGGTAAAAGCCAAAACGGATCGTTCGTCATGGACAATTGGCAGAGACCAAGTGGTCGAATGGCCACTCAGGCAGTTAGCCAGTCGGGCAACCGCTCCCGCCCTTGCCATCCAATTCCCTCCCATTCCGTCCAATCCCATTCCATCCCATCACGCCCTGGCAAACAGATCAAGGCAGATAGTTTTGTTTGGGCTTTGAGGTTTGCAGTCGATCACTCATCCATAGCCGCAGAAAAATGGTAAGAGCAAAATGCGCCAACAATGCCAGCCGACCAGTGACCAGACCAGGCACAGATTCCTCGACCACCGCGCCGACGGCTCCCGCACAGAGACTCAATTCTGCAGGTTGGCCTGGGAAACGTGGAAACCTTGCAACCTGGCAGCCGGGCAACTTGCAACTGGCAACAGGCAAGAGTTTATGCCATTTTGGGCTTGTAAATGCAGCCACAACTGGCGCAGAGTGATCTTGATCGCAATTTGAGCGTTTGTCTGCACGTTCATGCGTTCCAATTGTCCATGTAAGAGCACGAGTACGAGTACGAGAACGAGATGTATCTGGAGGATGCAGCTGGTTTCCTGCCTTGAAATTGCAGTAACCTCAATTACACGAGCTAAGCATTTCTGGGTTAAGACCCTTTGAAGGTTTTTGTTTTTTTTTTCGGTGAACTTCAGGTTCTGTTCGACGAAGCTCTGCCCACAAGACCAGCCCACTGACAGGAAGGGAATGAAAGCCAGAAGAGGAGCTAAATTGGTCAATCGGAAGTGCATATGCCCTCGCAGTTACAACAATCGTTAAATAATATGTCTTTATCTACTACTACTATAGAGTTAGCTCATAGAAGTATTCAAAATGAATTAATTTTTGCCTTAAATGGATTGAACTTTTGTATTATGAAATTGAATGCAACATTTAAAGTGGAATTTTAGAACAAATTAACAAGAAATAACTTATTTAAAATAAGACCATGGATCCTTTTCAAGCATTTCACCAAAATCAAAATACCTTCTTCGAGGGTATAAAACACAGAAAGTGGTGGGGGGAGCACACCGCGTATCTTTGAGATACACTCAACTTATTGCAACTGCAACTGCATCAAGGCAATTAGATAGCAGTTGAAGCACACACACAGAGACACACACATAGCGGCAGAGGCACGTTGATGAGTTTATGGCAAAAATTGATTTCCAGTTGTCGCAGCCCCGCCTACCGCCCCAATCCGATTTTAGACGCGACTCTTAGCTGCTCCTCGCTACAAATGAGAGACCGCTGTCTTTCTGTCAGTTTTGTGCCTTACTTGCTGCCTGCCATTTAATTGCCAATTTTAATGAGATTTTTTCCAGCGTTTTCCAGCGCCCCCCGTAACTTTCGATCGGCCAGCAACAACCATATAGAACGAGGCGTTTACTGTTTGGGCGTTCGATAAGGATTTAACATACATCGCGCCGTGGCTTCGCAGATAAAATTAGCGATCGTGTCCGGCGATGTGCGCGATATGGCGAAAGGTAACGAAAGAGTTGTCAACTCGTGCAGATCTGTCAGCGATAAAAGGAAAGGCCGCAGGAAATGCAAAGAAAACCGAATGAAAAACCCAACCCAACCTAACAGCGCCTTGGGATCATGGCATAACTGTTTGGCCGTTAAAGTTAATAGGCATACCGTTTATGGGGCTACTATACCTTATTTCCATAATCCAGAGTATGTAAATTAAGAGCTTGTTATGTATTTTCCACATGACGATGCAAATCCGAGGCACACAACACGAATTCGAGCCCAGCAGCTGGCACTATCATCATATTCTATTCGCACTAAAAGTCTCAATACTCAATGCATTCGAGGCTTAATTTCCCTTCCTTTCTCGTTTCTGCTGAGCTTAGCAGGCTCCGATTTCCACAGTTCCACAATTCCACAATTCCGCAGGGCCTTTGTTTTCAGCCATAAAACGCCGTCATTGGAGCCGAGAATCGAACTATTAGAAGTGAACCCCGTACGATCGGCTCTGTTGTTATTAATGAACCGAAAACGCAGACGACAGCATTCAATACACTCTGCGAATATGACCAAATCCAAATCCAAAGCCGAAGACAAGACCGACGATCGAATACCGAAATACAATATACGAAATATACAAAATACACGCGAGCTTTTGTCCATTTGTTCGTATGCTAATTAACACCTTCATCTGCTCCAGCCAGCGGCGTTTCAATTAAGTCATCGCGAGATCGGATCACCAAACAGTTTTCGGGCAAGGCGTGTGCGTTTCATTCATGCAAATCTCCGGCTTGGCCCGACTTGGCCATAACTCAGAGCCGAAACTGCCATCAGCGGCAACATCATCCATCAGTGGATTTCAGGGGGCGGGGCTGTCCATCGGTCCAGCTGTCCAGTGGTCCAGCGGTCCAGCGGTCCCTCGCCGACTACACGATTTTTTAATTTATGATAAAGCGCCTCCGACTGTCACAACGGAATTGCGGCAATAACCATAAACGGCTCAGCAGGTGAAAACTACCAAAAAAGAAAAGCACAAGAAGTGCCGAATGCCGAATGCTGCGAAGATCCCAAATCTTGGGATCGTGTAGCGCTTAGACGTCCCGGGTGCGGAGATTAACATAAATGCAGCTCATTAGTGACGCAATTAAAGAGCCGAGCCGACAATCGGAGTGGTCCAGGAACGCCGAGATGGATGTGAATCGTTCCGACTTTGTCGAGTGGAGAGGTACTAAGTGATCGCTCGACCGACGGGTGCGAGTGTCGTATAAGAACTGAGCGGACTCCAAACTCGAAAACTATCAACACACGACCTCACTCACTTGGCCAACAAGTTGCAGTTCGACGAGGTTCAAGTGGTTAAAAGGTTTTTTGGATGCCGTGTTCAAATGAAATGACCGTAGCACGTTTTCAAAAAACCGTTCAGCCAATTGAATCTCGGTTTTGAATTTTATTATTGTTGATGATTAATCAAAATATTCTAGATCTAGATATTCTAGATTCTAGTTTCCCAGCTTGTTATCCTGATCAAGTAGTACTACTACTACTTAACGTTCAACTCTCTATACAAATTTTGTATGGAAACTGCAAGGATTTTTAATAAATCTAGTTCAGATCCTCACACATGGCTGTATCGACTCCGTTGTTAAAATTGTAAAGAACTGTTGTTTTAAATAAATGTTCTTATGTATTTCTACTCGCTTGACATTAAATTTGAGATGCCATCTTTCCATGATTTTTGCTGCAGCAGACAAAGAAAATCTGAAGGAAGTTTACAAGCTGTTGATATACAAACGGAACTGTTTTACTCCAAAAGCCCATTAGGTAATGGGTAGTTAAACCTATTTATATTAATTTGAGTTTGAACAGGACAATCGAACTACAACTCAAGCCGCAACTCAGGTATGAACTAAACCAAGTTCGATGCGAACAAGTTCGTCCAGCATGTTGGAGCTCTGTTCGATGAAGCTATATGCAACAGGCCGCTTTTAAAGCGATTCTTCAACGATGGCTAATAAGCGATCCTGCACGTGACTCGGCTTTTGGCTGAATGATAATGATGCAGACCTCAATTTGATGGTCTGGCCTTTTTTGGGGGGAAACAACTTTCATCGGCAATCAAATCAATTATGTGGGTAAAAGTCGTGTTTCCCTCGCTGCAGAATTTTTAGAGTGCCTAAATGTTGTGGCTCCTCTTCGGAAAGTGATCGAATCTTCATGGTCCCATGGGTGCTTTATGTGATTTGTCAGCGGGTCGAACAAAACACAAATCATGTTCATCAAAGTGTGGCTAAAAATGTGTGTTTTGTGGCGTTTTTTTGTGCCAAATTTATAACTAGTTGCGTTGACTCCAGCTTCAGATGCGATTGCTGCAGTTTGCAGTTTTACAAATTGTTTTTGAACATTTGTTCAAAGTGATTTATTGTCGGTTATTTACAGTCCGCCTCTTGGCTAGCTGGCAAAATTGTTCATTTTTTATTTTCCACGCGCCTCGGCTTCTTCACTTTGGCAGCGAACACTTCGGCACACGGTAGCTGAGTGGCCAAAAGGAGGGAGGAGTGGCTAATACCTTCGGCCAACACCATCTAATGCATTTCTCGGATACGAGTGTCGCCTTAATTGATATGTCATTTATGCTAATTCCTGGCCAGAGAGCACAGGAATTCGCTATCTTGACGGGCTACAAGATGTGTTTAGTGCATTTGGAGTCGAGTAACACTCGTCGGCAGACTATTAAATGCAATTAAGTTAATTTAAACAGTTTTGTGGAAAGCGCTGACAGCTAACAATAAACAGGTGCTCGCGGCTCAGGCTCGAAAACAATTGAACAGCCATTGTTGTTTACTTGGTTTTAGCCAGACTTAGGTCTGACTCACTTGGATGATGTGCTGCTAGTCCCAATAATGGTTGACGTCAATTATCGGAAATTGCATTCGTCTCCGGCTGCCATAAGTATCCGTACTTCAATCGGAGCTTAGTTTAGCCTGACCCAGATTGCAGACGGAGTTGCTGGCTCAAGTACTTATACTACACATTCTTTATTGTGTGCCAAAACTTTTAAATTCCAGATAATTGTTTTATGGCCCCACCAAAGTATCTTTATGGCAGCGAATCGATTGTTGATTAGCCGCAGCAGCGTGAAAATGTCGCTGGCAACATTGTATCAACAATTTCGAGGATAGTTGGTTTTTCATGTATTGTTTTAATCTCTGTGTGATTTGCACTTTAGTTGCTCAAAGCCCATGCATATTAAAAGTTACATTAAAAGTATATTTTTATGTTTTTAAGCTATTGTTATGGCCAGCTTTTGCACTACGAATATTCTAAGATTTTTCCGTAATTGCAAAAGCACTTTGAATAAATTATTTTATTTATTTTATTGATAAATATAATATATTTAAACAATTTTTTGTTTGCACCTCCTACTGCCTATGTTTAATTTTACATATATTCATATGCATAGGGTTTCATTAAAAACTTACTTCAAGTTTTTTGTTTAAGTCTTTCGATTTTTCTTTGGTGTTTTACCGCGTACTAAACTAATTTTAATTTTGGTAGGTAAATAGTAATAATTTAATGGAGTAGAAAGTTTATATATAGCCCTTTTGTATATTCTTCGACTTTTTAATGATTGAAATATTTTACATTTAGGTAGACTAACCTAATTAAGTGCCATAAAACTAGGAGCTAAAAAACCCATTCTACATTTTATTGGATATCTTGGCCTCTTCAATGAATTGAAGCCGGCTTACGCCACTCCAGTGGCAGCGTCACTCAATGACCATAAAATAATGTATAAAATACACAAAAACAAAGCACCGACATGAAACAATCGAGAATGGCCCGAAAATTCCAGCTAAACAACAACTTTACCAAAAACCGAAATACAATAAAAATGCGGAGCGTGGAGGAGAATTGCTTTCGGTGTTTATTGTTGCGGCTGGAAAGCGCTTGTGGAGGGCAACGCTTGGTTTCACATTACACCCAGCTTCCGCTGACAGACCGAATGTCAAGCAGCCAAACCAAACCAAATGGCCAGGCAACCAGGCAGCCAGTGAGGCGATTCGTCCGCCGAGGAGCGAGAAAATCGCATTCGGAAAATGATTTTTTGGACTTAACTACGATTGCCCATAAACAAGTGTAAGTTGAGCTGGAAAAGCGGAAAACGCAGCCAACGCAGCATCCGATTTCAGGCAGTGGCAAAGGTCGAGAGCCGAGAGCAGGTCGATTTATTAACAAGACACTGCGAACGCCTTGGCATTTTGCATTGTGCTCGTAATTACGAAACAACGCAGCCAGCAGATACAGATGTATCTACGCCCCATTAGCTCATCCTCACCCCCGCCACGCAGCAAGTGTTAATTGAGCTGAACCAGAAAAAAACGAGAAGGTGCAAAAGGAAAACTGGGAAAAAAGGAAATGCGCGCTGACCCAAGCAGCTGGAGGTTTCCTTTTTTCTTTCCTACCTGCAGATACTTTCTCGGACCGATAGGGTTAGCGCTAAGGACAATTCATTGATAATGACTGGCGCCAGTTGGTTGGCGGCTCACTTTGACAAATTGATTACTAATTGGTTTGTCAGGACGGCGAGAAGAGAGAAATTTGGCCCAGGAAATGCACAAGGACCAGTTAAAGTGTTGAATTAAACTTTATTGGATGTAATTACAATTTTACAGAAACTGGAAAGTCCTTTTACAATATATATGTATATATATATATAACTCTATGTTTCGTATGTGGTTAGGGTGTATCAGTGTCTGTGTCTGTACATATACATATAATACGTTGATTTGTTAAACATTCTTTAGTTTTCCGATATATGTGTATAGTTCATGCTAAGTATCCCATACAAGTAAGGTATAATATTTAAAAAGGTTACACTCTAGGTATATTTCGCTTAAAAGTTTAGTTAACAGTTTCATATCCGTTCCTATTTGCTGCTCTACTAAGCTGAAAGTCGGAAACAAACAGTTTAAGTAGCTGATTTTGGATTTCTTGGGACAAAGTTGGATGGTAGGTTAGTGTTATCTAGTCGAAGTTGAAGAAGAATGCTGGTTTCGTACATGCGCCGCACTTAAAAGTTCTATTAGGACGAAGATAGGTATAAATTATCTAACAGATATGTGAGTACTGAATATCCAATTACATTAGCTATAATAGGTTTCCTATTGTATAGTTTCGTAAGATATCAACAATTTTGGTGTTGCATTAGATTTAGTTCAGTTGAAGGGAAAAAAGTACAAACCAAACTAGCTTGGGGGAAATGCCCTACGTTCGCAGACACCCACTTCGATATAGATACATAGTCTGTTGTAGGTATTTATAATTGTTTGTTAGATTTAAGTTTAGTTTTAGTGCCAATTGGCTTAAGGTACTTAAGTTTTCTTTGCCTTTTGGCCTCCCTCTATCTAAAAAGACTTCCTTCCATTAAAACACACTCAGGTTGCTACTTTGAGGTTTATAAATTGTGTATCTGTGTGTGTTCTTTATGTGAGCCAGAGCGTGTCCAGTGTGTGTAGTATGTGCAAATATTGCAATTAATTGGATTTAGTATTCAGCTGGTATAAGTTTAACACCCTGCGTAAACAGTTAACAAAATTGATTGCAATTCTTAAGTCAGTTGAGTAGTGAAATCGTATTTAGTCTTCATTTCGAATCAGTTGATCAGATTTATACATAGTTAAGTTAGAGCAAAATGCAATCAAAGTTTCGTATTCGTAGAGTAATAATAGTGCGAATTAACTATAATAGTTCGTAGTTTAATAGTTAACAATGTGATAGATCTAAATCCCACCCATAGTCAACAGCTGCGCATCTGGTTGTGACAAACATTCGTCAAGTAAAAGTTAACTTACAGCCCATTTGCACATCGCAATACGCAGATTTCGCATTCTCTCACTTGAAGTTGCTTTATTCGCACTTGGGTTTTTGTGATTTTGGTTTTTGGTTTCTATTTTATCTGGTTTGGGACTGCTAGAGGTAAGTGTGTCCAATTCTACGTGCAGGACATAGTTTTGGAGCTGGTTTATATACATACTTCTATCGCCAGTGTTTATTAATTTGAACTAGAACGATCCTTTAAAAATTGTTTCTTGAGTTTTCGAATCAGTATCGGCTCTTTCTCTATTATATATAATGTATATTTGTAAGTATATATGTTCTTGTTGGTATGTTATGAAAGCTAACAATGTGGACGGACAAAAATAATTTACAAAAATTCATTTATTGTTACATTTAGTTTAAAAACTTTTCTCTCTTGCTTCTTTTTGTGTGTTTGGCTGTGTATTCATTCAAGCAGTTAAGATTGACTGGCGCGATCAATCGATTAATGGGATTGCAGCAGCAAAAAGTCGGAAATTCCATGTTTCCAATAACTATCATCAGTTCATCTGACTGACTGCACTTTGATTTGGATGTGTGCCCACGCAACACATTAACCATTCCTGTGATTTATACTATTATTAGCTAGGCTTAGTCTGTATAGTCAGATAAGTTAAGACTTAGTACACATTATCGAATTAAGTACTTGCGTATTAGAAATTAGAATAGGGGGTTTACTTTCTTTGAAATATGATAAATCGATATCTGCTGCGCTCTCCACACGAATTTGATTTTAGAAATCAACAACAACTTTGGACTTTCAGTGGAGTCTTATGATTAAACCTAAAGAGCAGTTAGCATCTAGTTAGTATCGAGGATTAATGTTATAGGTTTTCGTTCTTTTTGTATTTTGCTTTAGCTTTAGAGACAAGCATAGTCGCATCGCAGAGCTTGGTAGTACGTTAAAATAGACTAGAATTTAGTTAGTTAGGCAATATTTATATACAAATGTAATTATATAGATGCATACCATACTACAATTGGAGTTAAAAAGTTTTTAAAGGCTTCAGTAATAAGTTCTTTCGAGTAGACAAATGGAAAAATTGCGTTATCTTCTGCTCCCTGGAGTCCGATCTTCAGTTAAGTTTAGGTTTAAGTAATACCTTAAAAGACCTCTAGCCTAAGCTACATTCACTTCGAAAATAATGTGTGATTCTTAAAATTCGTTAGGCAAATGAATTAAAGTGCAGGTATTCGCTACTAATTTAGAACGTTTGTTGTCTGTGTAAAAGAGAGTTTGAAACAAAGTTTCACTACAGAGGTGCTTGGGATTGTTTTTCCTAATCGGAGCAAATACGAAAGTAGAAAGTTTCACTCGGTTGTTAAAGCTATTCATAAATTCTTATGGAACCGTGCAGCTTGTTCCTATGTTTAAAATTCACTCAGTTGACCCTCACTGATTGGATTGTATTTGGTGTAGATTGTTGTTGTTGCTCGCATTGGTGTTGCCACTGCTTGGCGCAGAAACGCTACAAAAAGGTGGCATATTAGTTTGGAATCATTAATTAATATAAATTGACTCACTTATTTTCGTGGCACACCAACATTTCCTGCTGCCCTTGAAACTGCAAGTTTTGAAGGTATTCCGCCCTGCGTTGGTGCACCAGCTTCTCTTTTTCGGCTCGCTCTTTCTGTAGTCTGTTGAGTTAAAAAATGTATTAAAATCAAAAACAAAAAAAGATGCAAAAATAATATTTTAACATGTATAAAAATTAGTAAAAGAACTCAAAGCTGGAAATCATAACTATACACACGGCCTTACCACAGTCGCCAAATTGCAATCCCAAATGCTTGCGTGCAATAACATCACCCATGAGTTAGCTTAGTGTTAAGTTAATCCTAATTAGTCGGATCAATTAGTTGTACTTACTTGATGCGTGATTGTCTCATAAACTGTTGAATTTTCCGGGCAGCTTGATTTTGCGTGGACTGCGAGTAGGTTCGCCTGTGAAATTTGTTTACATTTAGTAAGTTTAAACTTTTCAAAACTATTTAGTACTCACTTCAAGGGACCCGAAGGGCTGGTTTCCTTAGGCGTGCTGGGCTGGGAGCCCATCTCGTGAAGCTGCTGCTGATCCTGTTTGTAATGATCGTAGAAGCTGGACAAGCACTGGGAATTGCTGCTCACACTTCCATGATCACTGGAGCTGCTCAAGCACAAGCCGCTCTTCTTGAATCGCTTGTTTCGTCTGTAGGAGCGGTAGCCATGTTGGATCACCAGGGCTGCGTTTGTCATCTGCCTGTAGTAGGCGTACTGCTTGTACCGCCTGTAGTAGTTCTGGATGACAGTGGCAGCGCTCCGTTCCTTGTTCTGCTCCTCGAGCTTCTGTCGACCCTTGTACGAGCGATACGCCTTTTGGATGCACTTGGCTGCCTCGTAGAGCTCTCGCTGCTCCGTGTCTGTTAGGGTTAGCTTAGAGAAATCCGCCTCAAAGGGATACGACGAGATGCTGGAGGCGTGCAGGAACTCCGTCAACTGTTTGGTGGATGGCGGGGGACTGGGTGAACTGACTGAGGGATCGGTTCCCAAAATGGAGTAACTGGCCGGGGACTGCAGCGGTCCCGAGCTGGCGGGACTCAAACTGGAGCACGGTGTGCTGACGTCGTGATAGCGATAGCTATGGTCATGGAAGTCGAAACTGAAGTCGCTGTCAAAATGTGTGTTGGGCAGCGAATCGAGCAGTGGGTCCATAAAGCTGTCCGTCAGCGCAGAAGATTCTGAAGTGAGGGGTTCTGTCAAGGGACTGCCCAGCACCATCATTTCATCGGCCTCGTTCTAAGGGTATAAATCACATTAGAATAATTTCCAATAAAGGGGTTCACAGTAGCTCACCTTAATTCGTTCTGGCATGGCTGCTATTATGTGTTCAGCTAAAGTCAGAACTTTGGCATCGGAGTCCCCTGAAAGTACGCCAAACTGATTACAAAACAATTTCCAAACAAATGGCTCATACAAATACATGGCAAACGAGACTACATAATTGAGCTGGACACTTTCATGTACACATATACACATATCGAATATTTTCTCTGTTATTTTAAGCTCAATTAGCCAAATGATCTATGTAAATAGCTAGCTAATCACCCTAAACACAATAGAGCTATTTAAGCTCTAATGGAGCTTAAATTGACAAAGCTACGTCTATGACTCTTCAAATTGATCACGATAATCAAAGTCGCTGAACACGGCTAATTATTATTTGTATTATACACCGACAAGCATTGATTTTTGTGTTTAGGGTGATTAGCTAGCTATTTACATACACCTCGGATTCATATTTACAACGATCAATTCGTGGTTAATTAGGCGGCGAGTGTTTGTTAGTTTAAAATTAGTAGTAATCGGTTAAATGTAGACATCGATAAAAGCGCCCATTTAGGGCGCACAACCAGCAACCAATATTAATAACGAACATTTACATTGATTAAACGAGCTTCCCCCCAAATACGTGATTACATATAACAACAAACAGCAATAGCAACACAACATCAACAACATCGAGAGCCATCCCCACATGGTTAGTATGTTTTTAGCTACAGTACAGATAACGGGTGAGTTTGTTACGGGTTGACACTTTGAGATTGGATTGAGAGTGGAGCAGGACTCCATCAGTCTGCCATCACTGACCTACAACGGCATCGGGCAGGACCAAATCATTGCCAATGGTCACGTCGGTCGCGCTCGTTGAATTGTCGTCGCAATCTTTGTCGTGCACGGGACTCGATTCGCCCGTAGATACCTCGCCTAGTTTGAATTTACCGAGAAAATTTGAGCATTTGGTTCATTCCATAAAAATATAGTCTATGACTAGGAGTTGGGAGCATGCACAGTCTGATCCCCAAACTTACAGAGGGCAAAGTCCATTTTGCGCAGCGGCGACAGCAGACAGTTGGTTCCAGTCAGCGAGTCCAGTGGTGAATCGACGCCCAGAGCATAGCTGTCATGGCTCTCAAAGTTGCTGAAAGATTAGGAATAAAGTTAGTTGAAGTCTTGAGCGGCTCAGTTTCAAACTTACCTATGGAGCCTGGCCAGTGGTTTGCCTGACTTGCTGCGTATGTCCATGTTAATGCCACTATCTATGGAGGAACGTTTGGAGTAACGACTGCTGCCATTGGGTGGACTCTGATTGCTGCGAGTTCGGATGGGAAAATGACAATTATACAACAAATATTAAAAATAAATAATGAGAAACTCCATACCTATGCACCGCAACGGGTCTCAGGAAAACTCCATCATGCTTGCGCTGGAGTTCCAAGTCAAAAGCGCTGAAGCTCTGGTGCTGTTCCTCCGCGTCCGCTTCTACGCCCATGTTCATGGAAAGATTGGCCAAGCCACCGCGCAGTTGCGGCTTGCGGCAGCGCTCCTTTTCCAAGCGATACATCTGCGCCAGCAAAACTTTGTGACCCCGCATGCTGGCCAAATCCAGGGGAGTTTGCTGTGCCTGCGTTTTGATCTTCAGCGCATTGTGGTTCCACTTGTAAAGCAGCAGCGAGCACTCCACATGGCCACGCACACAGGCCCAGGCGAGCGGAGTAAAACCGTAGACATCCTGGCTGAGGGCGTCCAGTTCGGTTTCAAGAATGATATGTGGATTTTCCGATCGCCAGTTCAGCATGGCGCCCACCAGCTTTGCATAGCCCAAGGCAGCGGCCAAGTGGAGCAGAGTCATGCCACGTAATCCCACCGTCCACGAGGCGGCTGTGCTGGGCATGCTCCAGGCGTGCTTGATCAGCTTGTGGCAATATGCTACCAGCTTCTCCTCGAAGTTTGGCTCCAGGTAGAGAGCAGTGTTGTCGGTCTATAAGTTCAAAAGATCTCACTGTAGGACACGAATTCGCCACCAAAACAATTATACTTACCGTGAGCTCATGCTCCGTCTTCACCTGCAGTTTCTCGTCGATGGTGGACAGGCGATTTAGCAGCGTAAACTTGTACAGGCAATCGTTAGAGCTGGTGGCATCGAAAGGTGCATCCGCCAGCAGAGAGAGCTTGTATTCAAACATAACGGAGTTGGAAACAAGGAATCCGCCACAAGCCACCTGCAGAGTCACAAATCCAGCCTCGTGGGCTGGACAATAGCAGCGAAGTACTCCTTCCTGGACCAGTTGCGTGGGTACTGGTTGCGCATCGAACAGCACCGTATACGCACCGCCATTCGAGCTCGTCCAAGGTCCGGCCACCAGAACCTTAACGCCTCCCTCCGTGTACGACCATTCGGGACTAAAGTCGCATATATTGTGTACCTTGTGTGGCTGCGATGGTGCGGACTCTCCCAAAAAGGAGCTCTGCTCCAAAGCCGTGTTATTCAGCGCCTGCTTGTCATCCAAGTCCAGTTCGGGAAACTCCACGAGCATATCGAAGGCATCCAGATTGGCAAACACATCGTCCGTTTCATCCTCCTCAACATCGGTTGCGGGTTCGGTTCTCATCTCGGGTTTCTTCTCCGGCTCCTGTTGGCTTAATTCGAGTTTGGTGTTGCCAGTTGTTATCGTTGTACTGGGTGCTGTGGCTCCCGCTGCTGTCGTATTGTACGGCATATTCGCTATCAGAGTGCGCTGGATGTCCTCGTGGGACAGATCCAAGGTCTCGTTAAAGAAGCTCAACGCTTCCACCTGGGGCTCCTCCTCGCTGCTGCTGCTGTTGCTGCTGTTTTGATTGTTACCGCCAAAGCTGCTGCTTTCGTCACTAATTTGGCTGCTGTTATCACTGGAAGCACTGTAAGTTGCACAACCATTTTGGTTCAGGGATTGTGATTGCGATTGCAGCTGACTCCTGTTGGGGGCTTCTGTGGCCTGATTGTTGACTGTGTGGCTATCCTGCTGCCGAATAAGTTTGAATTTAATCAACATAAATACAATGATTGCAGTCGATTTTGCGGTTGCACTCACCTCAGAGAGCGCATTGGCGCTCATTAAATTATCACAAGTTGCTGCCGTCGACGTCGTTGTAATTTGTTGCTGCTGATTGCCATCGATAATCGATTGTAAGGAACTCGAAGTGGACGAAGTGCCCGATGTGGGCGTGGATATGGACGTGGGAGCGGGTGTGGGTGTGTTTGTGGACACGGATATGGATACGGAAACGGCGGAGGGGATGCTACCAGCGGAAGACGTTGCAGGTGTGGGCTGGCTGCTGCTGCGATGCTCGGGTGACATGCACATGGCCTCCACGGGTGGTTGGCCCAAGGAGTGGGGTTGAACTTGCGCCAGAGGAGGTGGCTGACCACTAGTTGGGGTTGCTGTTGTCTGTTGCAATTTATAATAATGTTGCTGCTGCTGCTGCTGCTGGCTGCTGTTGTTGCTGTTGCTGGAAGCATTAAGTTGCTGCTGTTGATTGTACATAAAGTTATTGTTGCCGGGGTCGTTATTATTTACGACATTTAATTCGTTGTTTGTTTGGGCTGCTAATTGCTTGCTGGCATTGCTGCTACTGCTATTGCTGCTGCCGGAGTTTGTGATTTTGTTTGCGGTCATGTGGTTTTGGTTTTCAATTAGTTCTGTGTCCATTATATTCGAGGCGACTGCTGCTGCTCCAGAAGCTGCCGCTGAAGCTGCTGCTGAAGTTGTCGCAGGATCTCTGGCTGTGGCTGTGATCGTTGTATTGGCTATTTGCAGCCTGTGCTGCTGATTGAGATGCACCGAATTCTGGCCTTGACTGGCAACAAATCGCTGTAGACTCAAGTGCTGCTGCTGTTGTTGTTGCTGCTGTTGTTGGTGCTGCTGCTGCTGTTGTTGGTGCTGCTGCTGCTGTTGCTGGTGGTATTGCTGCTGTTGTTGGTGTTGCTGGTGTTGCTGCTGCTGCTGTTGCTGCATCACCAGATTACTCCTTGCAGCGAGCATATGACTTGCACTCCGATACTGCTGCTGCTGGTAGTTCCCATCCTGCTGCTGCTGTTGCTGCGGCGGAATGATCTGAAACTTAATGGCCGACTCCTGCGGCAACTGCTGAGTGACGTTGTGGAACTGGCCGTGATTCTCCACGTGCTGCCTTGGCCGCTCCGCCCATCGGGAGTAGAGCTTGCTGGCCACCACCACATTGGGCGTGTTGCCGTTGAAGGGCTCGCCCAGCCGTTTCTCCTGCACCGAGGACTTCAGCATGGCGGCCGATCGTCGCATCACGGGATGCGTACAGGTCTTTCCGTCCACGCATCCGCCATCTCCGCACCCGCAGTCTAGCTGCTTGACCAAGGCAGCCTGGCGCGACAACCTCTGCTTCTCCATCAGTTGGCACACTATGGACTCCACCGTCTCCGCCGTCTACACGAGAAAATGCAATTCAGTTGACTCTACGGCTGAGTTTCAATCTCTTTGTTACTTACTGATATTTCTATATCGTTACCCGAGTCGGAGTCATCATCGGAATTAATTGTGGATACTAAAAATCAATCATGTAAGTTAGCTTTAATTCTCAAATTGTCATAAGGCTATGATCTTATGGGAAAGTTTTTACTTAATTAGCTAATAAAGAAATTGTTTTTAAATTTTTGTTTTTAATTGAATACCATATTCTTAAAATCTGTACTTACGCATGGGCTTGAGCTGGCTGACCAGCTCCTCCTTGGTCCACTCCTTTTTGTCGCCCCAAAGTGTGATACTGGGCGCAATCACGGCCATTTTGTTATCATCCGGATATGGGACATTGAGGTAGTGCACCAAAACAATGTCCGGATTCTACACGGAAAAGATGAGCAATGTGCGCCCAGGATTTTAGTATGTTAGGGGAGAAGTGGGATAGCAAGGCCTACCTGCAACAGCCAGTAACATCTGCGATGAAATGTGGGCAATATGGCCGAGTGTACATAACAACCATAGATGCACTGTGGAAAAGAGGGGGCAGAAATCGAAGGAAATTCAATTTATCAATCCGGCAACACAAACAAGAGCATAAAAAAGGACTAAAACTTGGGGAGTTCCTACTCGGCTCAACACGCAGCTCGTTTTGCCCCGCGGAGAAGAAATCCATTTAATTGGAAAACATAAAAACGACGAGCAAGTGGAGCTCAAATTAAATTACCAACCGCCCACGCTAGGGGGCGCCACTTGGACTTGGTAAGTGCCAAAAATCAGGACTCAAACTCAAACCAACGAAAGCCAACGAATCGAAACGGAAGAGCCGAGGAAAAGGGTTTGAGTTTCCCTGACTTATAAAACATTTCGTTGCGCATTTTTCTTGTTCCTCCGAGTTTTATTCCCCCTTTTTCTATCATAGTTTATTTTTTTTTGGAACTTCTTCTACCCGCTGATAAATTTGTTGGCTCTCGTTGGCCGCGATATGCCGCTGACTTCTTGTGCTTCGCCATGGCATTTCCTTTGTACTATCTGCCTCGTTTGGGCCCAGTTATCATGTAAGAAGACGGCACCCCGCCGTCATTGCCAACTGCATAAATCTTCGCGGGCCACGTTTACTTGCGAATGTATTAAAATAAAAATTAAAATAAAAACAAACGCCCGAGGAGCTGTGCAAAAAATTGGCGTGAAATTGCCAAATGTTTTTATGTTTCTGTAATGGCTTGGTTGTGCGCGGGGGGAAGGGTGCAGGGGGGATGGATACCCCGACAGACAGACATTATAAATAAGCTTAACCCTTGGCAGGACTTATTTCATTAGCAGGCAACGGCGGCGATGCACACACATCCTTAAGCAAACACTTGCCGCGGACGAACTGCTCCAAGGGACAAGGGGGAGGACACCGTAAGTTTCTGTCAACTTCCGGCGGGAAATCATAACTCACCCAAAGGAACCCCACCACACGGTCAAGCAGAAAAAATAACCAGGCAACTCCAAGGAAGTCCGCGGGATTGAAGCCACTTTTTTTCAACCCTTGACAAATGACGGCAATAGCTGGAAAACGATTCCGGCTAATTGCCTAATTGTGCAGCTACGAAAGGACTCTAGACCATGTTCCTTCGACTCACCTCAGTGCCTTGTACTTTCAGTTTCATGTGATCCTCGCGCGTTGTCTTGCCATCCTTGCGTTTCTTCCAGCAGTATCCATCGCGTCTGTAGCGCACCTTCTTCCTTGAGTAGAGCAAGAGCGATCCGCTTTTGGGCCTACAATGCGAGATAATCAAAATTATGAACATAAGTAATAGAAAGTAATCGAAAACACAGTTAATATAGCTAAAAATATGTTAGAACATCTGTTTAAGTTTCATTGCTCACCTGGTTCGAACCTCTTTGGACTGCCACTCGCCATGCTTATCAAAGCTGATAAGAATCGCGGCGATTTCCTGGAATATATAAACAAGTCTGTACAATATATTTCTATATTTGCATATGAAAAACATCTTAGCGTAGGAATTCAGAGATACCGCGAGCGGCCTTCGCAGCATTTCTATTTTCGCTGCGACACTGGCAAAGTTATTTCCCCAACTCCAACCACTTCTCCGGGGCCCCCAATTCACCCGCTAACTTGGCTAACTGACCTTAACTAACGTGCTAACAATTTCCGGACTTAATGGGCAAACGGATCCGCTGCCCAGTCACGGAACTCGCGGCATTTCCTCCGACAAAAGCTGGAGCGGAGGGATTTCTGCGCCATAAAACAAAGGAAAACATTTTAGAAATTTCATTTGACCGCAAAGCGGACACTGCCACCGAAAAAAGAGATGGTGGTGGAGGTGATGGTGGTCGTGTGTTAACCACAATTTACAGGTGTCGCCGGCAGTTGACACTTAACCAGCTCGGTGGCCAGGAGGCCAAGAGCCAGCATAGACGCATCCCGAGTGCAATTTGTGTGCATACTTGAAATGCCCTGTCACCCGGGAAATATAAAATCTTAAAAACGCACTAGCTCAAGATTTAGACAGTCAAAAAAAAAAAAAAAAAACGATTCGAATGCAAATCACACAACAGTCAGCGAAAGTTCAGAGGGAATTCAACGAATTTAGACATTTCATTGCATGTTTTGCCGATAAAGTTATCAATTTGTTTGCTTCCTTGACGTTGCATGAATAATGCAAAGTGGCCATCCATCCATTCCCAGCATCCACAACATTCTCAGCTGTGTGCAGCCAAAAGATTCGCCATGTGCCTCTCGATTCGAGCAAGATATCGCAGCATTTGCGAGTGTCATAAAAATTGTATATCGGGATCGAAGGAGGAGGCTGAGCAAATCACAGGCGCGTGTTTGTCAAGTGGCAAACGTTTGCATTTTGGCCAAAATTGCCCCTGACTGGGCTCTTTCGCCGCTGAAGAGCATATGGAGGATATGGAAGGACATATGTGGAGATAGATGGATATATGGATGGATGGCTGTTGCTTACTTATGCATGGCTCGAGCGACCTACTCCAAACTCCTTCCTTACTTCATTCCTTCCTTCATCCTTATGATGAATTCCAGGCACATACATACTGCGAAGGGCGAGGCATTAAGAATTTATGCCCACCTCAGCGCATAGCCCGCCATTTTTGCCAATGGGCGTGGTCCTAGTCAAATGTTGCTTCAACACTTTCTCCGTCGAAATGAGCAAACGATGCATCCATCATACGAAAAATGGAAAGGTTTAAGAACCAGGATGGATCCCATAAACTGTACCGAAAAACTACTGAAATGAATAGAGTGCTCTAAGTCGCTTATTTTAATCTATGACATATTCAAAATAAAATCCTAAAGATTTCGACTATTCGTAGTCCTAGAACTGGGAGTAACTAATTTAAGGCATGCCACTTAATCATTTGCAGTCAAGTGGTCCTTTTTGGTGACCAAACGCAGAAGGACCACCTCGGGTCACCCAGAAAACGAATGGGGCGCAAAAAGCGGACATAAAATTGCGACTCATTATCAATTTAACTTTTTGATTTTTAAGCTGCGCCTTTTTGCAACCACACACGGTCGGCTGTTTCTGCTCCTGTTGTTTGCTATTATTTTGAAGTTGCTTTATGAGCCGGGTCGAGGGTTCTGGCCCCCCGGCTACTGCTTAAATGCCAAATTAAAACCATGTGGTTAAAGCGACAGTCGCTGGTTCGAGTGGGGTCATCCAGGAGCTTTTCCACTGACCCCCACTGACTCCACTGCCCCATCTGCCGCCCTTTTTCGCTGTAAGCAGACTAAAATAAGCGTGCGTAATTTTATTTATGCCCCGTACACGGCCACATTTTGTAATTTTTGCATCCCGATGCAGGAGGAGGAAGCGCGGCAAGTCCTGTAGGTAGTTCAGTCCACGGGTCGTGACGCTGGTCCCCGAGTTCTTTTGCCTCTCGGTAGGTAAACTGTATTTTAATCAACTATGAGATGCCCTTACGGAGCGGGAATTAAATGCATTAAGCACTGGAAGCGGGTTGAATTGTAATGCGTTCTGTCTTACTTGTTTACTTAAGGAATACTCTTTTAATTTAAATGTTTAAACAAGTTTAAATTGTGTTAATTTTCTCAGTTATTTCAGTTAGAGTTATGATTAATTCATATGATTAAAACAAATGATTGCACGAGTAAAAGTCACTTTTAATTTGGCCAAATTTGTAGCTTTTGTAAGTGTAAAAATCCGCTTGCCGTGAAACCCCCATTCCAGCTAAAAAACCCCACGAAGCCCAACTTTACAACTGTCCAAATGAATATTTGCGGTTGCGCTTAATTCACAAGTAAAACAACAAGCCAAGCTCATTGCGAAGAATTTTCCCTGTTTTTGTGTTCTCATTTCCCGCGAGCGAAAACTTTTATTGCAAACCGAACTGAATCCGCGGGATACAAAAAAAAAAAAAAAGAAAAAATGGGAGGAGCGGCGAACTTTTGGGCGACGCGTGGCCAGGTTTTTAAAAGCGGCTCCCCGAGCACAGATCAAAAGTTCTAGTTTTACTGGTGTTTGCATTATAGTTTGTGGCGCAATAAAAACGTCGCGAGCTCCTTCCTAATGGACTGACCACCAGACCACCAGGCCGCCATCTCGTTAATCTGCATATAGGAGTTCGCAAGTGTGTGAGGATCAAGGAAACGGGCACAAGGCGGAGGAGCCGTCGTCGAAGGCTGTCAAAGTGTCCTGGCGGAGGACTGGCAGGCTCATCCGCCTGTCAACTGGCCAGGACCCACGGCCACCGGCGTGCAAGTTGTCGACTTCCTTTTGGCTTTCACTTGACTTCCCCGTTTCGACAATTTTATGTGCAATCAAATGCAAATAGAAACACAAACACAAACAGCGGCGGAAAAAGCAAACAGAAATACCAACTTACAACTAAAACTGACCTCATTTGTATTCCAACGATGACGCTGTGATGGAAAACTGTCGGCTCTTGGCAGGCTCTCCAAATTGTCGGGCAGCTTGATGGGTTCGCCATCTGGAAAAGGGGGCAGAGAGTAAGAAATATAGATGTTAAGTGCACCGAAAGCGCAAGTCGGGAAATCAATTTCGCATATCTCTGGCAGCAGTTTTCGGCCCACTCCGGAAAGACACCAGAGCCCAGCCCAGTCCACTTTTCCCACCCGACACCCAACAGGTGCAACTGTCGGACATTCATAAATGCGACAAAAATGTAAATCAGTTTAGAGCGATGATTTATAGTTGATGCACACACACACACGTACCAGAAAGGAAATAAAAAAGAAAAGGGGAAAGAAATCCTATAATGTCAACATTAATAAACGAGTTTCTGCACTTCTCCATTTATCAAATCCAATCTTCAGCATTAGCCGCGCAGAATGCGTGGCAAAGTTTTCAGTTTCGGCTTTGAGTCATTGAATAATTACCCACACTTAATGGAGCTTGCAACGTACTATAAATCGAACCAACTTTCGGTTTATTAAAATGCCACGCAACTCGCGAGGGTAAATAAACTTTGCGGCCAAACTGTAATTTAGCAAAATGTGTAATAAAAGCGGACATCTACGCGACATCCCGCTCCTCTGCCCCATCCCCATACCCGTCCCCTCTCCCATCACTTGTCGTATATCAAAGAGCCAATAGGTTGCACTCGAAGAGCCATAAAAAGTATTTGTCCACAATTTATATAAAGTGCTCGGAGCGGAGCGACTTCACTTGCCAGTTTGCCATTTCGCCGGCAAAGGCCGCGTAACCGAAATGTGTTGCCAAATTGCAAATGCCAGACGTTGGGCGACGGCGGAGGGGGAGCTGAGAGGGGGCGGCACTTTGGGGTGCGTGGGGTTGTTGTGTCCCCTGAAGAGGTGAGCACACACGACCAGGGATGTGACGGTCATATTGTGATCGAAGTTACGAAATCAAGTCTAGTTTCACTCGAATAGGTTACTTATGATCATAATTCTTGAGTTATCTATCAATTTGCAATGTATTTTCATTTTAAGAGATTTACTTAAGTGCATAACACCATTATAAGCTGAATCATCTTGTAAAAACATTTCCAAAGTCTAGCTTAAGTAACGAATCTTAAGTAAAACACTACTGTGAACGGCAGTTTACATAGTGACGAAGGCACCAGCATAACTCAAAATCTGCAGTGGCTCTCCTTTCATATCGACTAACAGCCCAATCAACTAGTATTGCATAAACTTCGAAGCACTTTGCAGGAAATCCTTTAAAATCACGCACGCATCCCTGACGAACCAAGGATTTGCCCTGGCTCCCCTCGTCACACTTTGGTCTCAATGATGACGTTGATGTAGTTACTTTTTCAGGGCGTTGTTGTAGTGGCAGTTGAAGTTGTTTATGCGATTTTTATATGGCGCACGTTTTGGCAGAGGACACACGCTCTCGGAAAAGCAGACGGTAACCCAGGAGGGGGGCAGTCAGTGGGCTGGACTGGCGACAAACTGTTTGCTTTGATCGCACTCTCCAGTTTTATGGCCAAACTAATTTGTCATCGCTGCCTTGGGCGCTCAGCCCAGCCCGGCGAGCAGAAGTCATTGAAAAATGCGCGAGCGATAATTGTCAAAAATGTCGAAACAATCACGGCACCTTGCCCCCTCACCAGATGCTCCTTGCACCTATTTATAATGCAGTTGCTGCCATTGTTGTCAAAAGTGCGGGCTGTTGGGGGGAGGGGCGGAAGGAATAACTCTGTTTGATTAATACAAATAAAAAGTTTTTTAACTGCTCTCTGCATATTTCATGGCGAAGCGCTTCAAAAACTGACGTTGCCCGCCATCATAATAGACTGCCACAAAAAGCAAAAGAAACAAGGAACCGAAGGCCCAGCAGCCGGAGCTGCCAAAAAAGAAGGTGAACCGCAGGTGAGAGGTCCTCTGTCCTCGGTCCCATGTCGCCAATGTCGATGGCAACGTCAACGTGGCAGAAGTTTCCCCCATTTTCATTTTTCCATCTTTTCGGCGGTTTTGCATTATTACGACTTTAACGGGGACTACAGGGTAACCCCCTCGCAGTTTTAACCGCCGCTTAATTGTGACAAATGCGCTTTGGTACACAAGATTTTCTCATAATTTGGCCGAGGAATTTAAGCAGCAGGCGGCGGTGGCGAGCTCTGGGGAAGGTGAATGGTTAAATGGGCGGATGTCCATGGGCCATGGGCCATGTCCCTGGAATTGACATGGCAAATAGCACAAAAGAGTTGATATAAATAATAAATTTGCGTTTTATGAAGCCCCCTGTCCAGGTGGACTGAGTGAGTGAATCGCGAGAGCTGCCAATTTGAGCTGCCTGCCAAATTGTGGCTAATAAATATCTCACCAAAAAATACCAGGTAGGATGGCATGTCTGTGGTGGTGGTCGGTACGGGTCGGTTTGGGTCGGGTCAGTTGCAGTTGCAGTTGCTGCTTGTTTTGGGCCCCATAAAACATACAAAAGAAAAATTGTTTTGCACTTTCGTGGCTGCCGACGTCGCCGAAAAGTCAGCGAGTGTGAAATTACTTTTGTTCAGTCACACACTCTAGCCACAATTAAAACCCATTAAAGTGTCTCGGAAATAGCTACACACCAACTGGCGAACATGGAAGCGGTCTTGTCTACGCAATTCTTTATCGCCCCAGAAGTGGGGAAATAAATACCGCTGTGGAGGGATTTTGTAGATAACGCATGATGACGTCCCCGGCGAAAACAAAGACCAATAACGAAGAGAGATAGTCGAAGATAGAGTGTGTGAAAGAGAAGGCCAGAACAGACGTCATGGTTGAAGCAAATGGCCAAGAAGTGAGGCAAAGTAAAAGTTTTTCACGATAATCAGCACAAATATTTGTTTATGTGTTAACCAGGCAGCGGCGGATCAGTAAATCCAGCACGAGTAGCCAAAAGATGTTTATTACTCATAGTTAGGGTATTAATATGATACATTGTAGTATAATAATACACGTTTTACTCGTGGAGTAAGAGGTATATAATGTTATTTGAATACTATCGAACTGGATGATGCGATCTAATCCAGTAAAGATACAAATTCTTAATCAGAATCACTAGCATTCTGTGATTCCCCTATCAACATGATTACTCCTCACCACACATAGTTAGTTTACAAAATCCGTAACGCTCAAATGCAATGTTAAATGTGCAAATTAGACCTGATGTTGTTTATTAATAACTCATCAACTAGCAAAAAGTTGTTCAAGTCATACTGAAATGCACCATGAGTTGTCGCCGCTAGGTGGCGTTCGTGTGCAATCTCAAAAGCATTCGCTTTTCATAGCCCCACCATCTCCATTAAAAAAAAGCATCTTTACGCTTTAACTTTACTACCTATATATATATATATATGATATTTCGTTTTAAATGCATGATTATTCTGAGCATCATAGCTTAGTTGAGTATGCCAAGACAAACGTCACCGCTTAGAAGATACAAAACTTATGAAGTATCTCACCCAGCGAAGTCCGCACAAATGACAGATGACGGATGATTTATGGCGGATAGCAAACCAAAACAAACACACTTTGCTGCTCCACACGTTGCGGTTGATAAAAATCACATTTCGGCAAACGGCAGCGACTAAGTCACTCGCTTTGCATTTTCCTCGTAGCCGTTGTGGCATTACAAGGAAACATTTCTCATCCAGTTTTGCATATTTCGCCCAAGAACAGCAATTAAAAGACACATAACAGCAAATATGCATGTCAGGCGCGACGGGGCCAACAATAATTAGCCCAAAAGCAGCAGCAAAATGCAATTTCACCTCAAATGAGGAATATTTGCAGAGGCCATAGGAAACAAAACAGAACTGAACACAACAGCGATTAACATAAAAATGCAACAAATGGGGGCCACGACGGGAGGGTCTGAAAGTCATAAAAGTCCTATTAATGAATGAAATCTAAACAGAAAATGTGAAAAACAAAGCCAAAGCCAAACAAAAGTTTGCAAAAATGTTATAAATTATTTACAAGTTACAGAGGGTTTCTACGAGCAATGAAAAAGTAGTGGAGCGAAGGGTCCTTACTCAAATCGTCATCGTCTTTTGTGTCTACGGGCAATGCAATTACGTGCGGATTTCATTACTTTTCCCTGTCCCCAAAAGTCGAAGGATTTAGTGCTCTTTGTATAGATAGTATACCATTGTTGCCTGCTCTATAAGCTGTGAATTCAAACAGGATATAGATCTACTTATAGATCTTATTTAGTATTATTTTCAGTTTGAACTATAACTTCGTAGCTGCCTCCTGCTTTAAGCCAGTTTATTTACAAGGAGTAGTTTTACCCTTGTTGACTTAAACGCGAAGGAATAAATTTAATGCACTTCGGGAAAGGTAAACCAAAAGGCTTGGATTTGCTGACAGGAGGGCAACGGATAAAGGGAAAACACTCAGTTAAGCCGACTGCAAATTATATTAATATGGGGGCTCTTCATATCACATATTTTTTCCGGATTCATTCCCCATTTTTTTTCCTACTCTTTCGGCTTGCATGCAACGTTTGTATAAGTTTCCCCAATTTTCCGCTTTCTGTGAGTATATTAAACATATTTTTTCTAGATACATTTTAAGGGGACGAGAGGTGCAGAGCCAAACGAAAGGTGTAATTTATTTTAATGCCGGGCATTTATCATGGTACACATACGTTTCTCTGGCCGGTGGATAACAAAAAAATGTTATTTCTATGTGGCTATTTTTGGTGTTTTGTTTTTACATAAATTGTAAATTTAACATTTAAAGTGCCATGAAATTGGCACCGCCCAAACGGGCCCCAAAAACACATTGCCTCTGGTGATGGCAATGATGGCAATGGTTCATTAAAAATACATAAAATCGGCACACAGTCCACCATCCTCCACTGCTGGACGAGCTAAAAACTAATATTTATCTAACAAAATTAATATGGTTTGTAAGCCAAATAGAGACAGCGAGTGGTGGGAGTGGGGGCGGTGGGGAAAGTGGCAAAAACTGTTTGTCTAACCAAAAACAAACGACCGAATGTAGCACAATTTTCGGAAACGCATCCTGCCGCCCGGAGGCGAAACCCTTTCGACCGATAAGCCAAATAAATAACGCACGACGAACGGGGATTGGAGGTGGCCAGGCTGGGGAGCATCATGCAACAACGTTGGATGCATTGTTCAATAAATCTATTTGGCCTCTAATCGAAGGCACACACAGGATGGGGGGAAGGGGGAGGCAGCTACCTGGAAAAGGCAACAAATTGCCATTGGATAGGCACAAGACCGGAAGCAGCAACAACATATTAATCCAAATTAGCATCAAAGTGATTTAATTGCTTGGAATTTCGGCGTTGGCAAACACTTTTCGACTTTTCGGCCCCGGCGAAGGACACTTGTAAACATGCCCCAAAAAGGAGTGGCCCCACCTGGCTGCGTTTTGTCAACATTTGCCCATCGATCAGGCTAAAAACAGGACTCGCATGCACACACACACACACATAGAGCGACTGCAATTTAAAGTCCTTTGGAGTCTGCTTCAAACTCTTGGAGTTAAATGGGCAATAGAAGCGCTCATCCAAAGCCCTTGGCACGATTTATGTGGCTTTTAGTAATATGAGCAAATATATTACGTGACGGATCAGAAGAGGACCTGTACGGAGGACAACTAATTGAATTGCCGCCGCTGAAAAGGAACAAACTCGAAATTAATAGGCGCACATCAAATGGAAAAAATGAGCAAAGGCCCAAACGCCCACCAGCTGGCAGCGAAATTAAAGGGAAACCTATAAAGGCAGGACATTAGGTCCTGGCCGAAAGGATAACAAGTGTAGCCAACTGTGTGCGAGCATTCGAAGCTTGAGTAATATTTATTGAGTACGTGATCTCCTGACCAAATCCGAATGTGAGCGAGAGTTTTGAATTTTTTATTGCGCCCCGGGATGGCCGGCACACACACACACACACCAGCGCAAGTGTCCTCCCCACATGCATGGGTATGTGTGTGTGCTTCCTGACAGCTGCCAACTTCTGGATTTCTTTGGTGGCCTTTTTTCTTTGGCATGCAAAAGGCGGACAGCAAAGTGGCTTATTAAAAATTTTGTCAACTTGCGACTTTGCTCCACCAGCTCTTTCCGCTCTTCCACTTTTTACGACTTTTTCACACTCCCCTGGCCATATGCATATATATTAGATGAACTTTGGTTCTCTCAAATCATTAAAGCGCTGAAATGTCTTATTTTTGGGAAAATCATTCTCTAATCTCAACTGTTTAAAGAACAAATATCAAAAATTTAAGTGGGTTAAGATACCTTATGAAAAACATAATATCTAATTTCTAAATAAAAATCATTTGCAGCATGTTTTCCGAAGCCATGAGTAGATATCAAGTTTTAAATTAGTTATTTGGCTAAATGAGGCATGTGATTTTAAAGATTTTAAGTTCGCTAAGAAGACAACGAACTCCTGGGTGTCACAAAAACAATCCAATTGACTGGGAACAACAATGACCCCACCCACTCACACGAGAATAAAGCAGCGCACTTGTTGGTTTTTCACAACCCCAAAAAGTGTGCTACAAAAAATGAAGCGCATAATGAAGCTACTCATATAAACGGAATGCCTCTGTGTGCGTGTGCGTTGGTGTGTGAAATGTTTACTTGCGAAACGAGTGCTGCCACACCCACACTTGTGTCGTCGACGATGCCATTGTTTTGCCATCTCATAAAAAACACTTAAAACGCCATTAAGTTAAAATAATAAAGTTAAGCGGCCGCCGGGCAGCAACAAAATCTAATGTGACAATGGCCACACGGCGACAACAATAACAGAAACCATAGGAAAAACAACGAAAGTTGCAACAATTGCTGACATATTTCACAATGTGCAACAAAAGACAAGGAAAAGGGACAGGTGAGGTGACAAAAAACTAAGCCAGCACAAAAGCTGAGGGCCCATCGCAATGAAAGAAAAAAGGCGCCGAATGTTGGGCATATTTTGCATTGTTCCCCACACACACTCACACACGCACAATAAAAACACACACACACTTACAGCTTGGGGCAAGGAGTGGGGCAGCAACGAAAGGTGAAAGCCTTTCCTTTGGGCCTCCTTTCGACGGCCCTTTGTTTCAATTGTCTGTAGTTTAGGTTTTAGGCGTGCGAGCCTTGTTATAGGTAACCGTAACTGTAACTGTAACTGGTTACGTCGTACACACATGCATGCAGGCACATCCTTGCGCGCTTCAGTGTGTGTGTGTGTGCTGGGTGTCCTTTTGCAAACAATAAACGACTGTCAACATATGCGCGAGCCACCCGTGCACGCGTCTCTGGAATGGCGTGCGAATTATTGCCCAGGAAGATATGACATAAAATTTAATGAAATGTTCAGAAAATGCTAAAATCCATGTTCTCGGTTCCCCCAAGTGTGTGTTTTCGAAAAGGGGTGTAACTTAAGTGTAAATCGAAATCGCGGCGAAAACGTTCTTTAAAGTCAAGTTGGGTCAGATATTAAGTTCCTTCAAATATAAGGACATAGTGTCCAAAGCCCTAAATCAGAACATCACACTTGCACATTTTAAACACAAAGCTTAGAAAATACTAATAATGATGTAGCAATATTATTAGGTAGAGTTATTTAAATCGTAGTTAGATAATTGGTAAGCTACATAGAAGTATACGAGAAAACAACATTTAAGATAAGAATGCTATCGTTATTTTAGCATATTCATATGCTATATAGAAACACACACACATATTTACTTAGGTATGAATATGTTAAGTAAGCACAACATCGATAGTAAAAACACGCTATAAAGGACAGATCATGCGACACCAATAACACACAAATTCTGGGTTTTTGCAAGTTGGTAAAGAAGATTAATTCAGCACCGCAAAGTTATAGTTATAGTTATTTAATGCCTTTTAAACTTGAAAATGATCCTTTGAAGAACGAACAAAATCGCATAACGCGAAGAAGTTTGCGCTTTAAATTCCGCTTTACCAACTTCAATAGCCACTAAGTCTGCAGATATATTCCAACCTTATTCTTCGATCCCTCGCAATATAACTGGATCCGCCACGCCCCTTTTAGGAGGCCCTGAGGCGGCATACTTACTGACACTCAGAGGCATTAGAGCACTCTGCAGATGACTGAAGATCTGGCGGTGGTGATGGTGGTGACCCAAACTGGCACCGCTGAAGTACAGGTGGTTCTGGTGCAGCGACAACTGCTGGTGGTGGTGGTGGTGATGGTGGTGGTGGTGCTGCTGCTGCTGAAGATGCTGCTGCTGCTGCAGGTGGTGGTGTTGCTGCTGCGCCACAGAGTGCTGCTGATGGGCCATCAGTTGCTGCTGCTGCTGCTGCGCGTGTTGCTGCGGATGTTGCTGCGTGTGGTGCTGGCCGAGATGTGGCTGCTGCTGGTGCTGCGACTGGAGGTGCTGCTGCGGCTGCTGCTGTCCGTAGGCGGCGTGCTGCTGCGGTGCTGCGGCTGTTGCTGATGCCGTCGGCAGGGCCACCACTGCTGCTGCTGCCGCCGCTGCAGCGGTTGCTGTTGCAGCTGCTGCCGCCGCTGTTGCAGTCGCCGTTGCTGTGGCCGTGGCTAGAATGTGATGATGGGTGGTGGTTGAGGATCGGTGCTGGCTCTGGACCGTATTGAGGCTGTGAATGGAGGCGTGCACCGCCGACTGATAGATAATACCGTTGTTCGACATGGCCGTCATCGACTGGTGATGGGCATAGGCGGCCATCGTGGGCGGCACTCCTCCCATCGTCGGCTGCACTGCCGCCGTGGCTGCCACCGGAGCCAAGGGCAGCGATCTGTAGCCCGCCATGGCTCGAAGTTGCAATTAGAAGTTAACTGTTCACTGAACTGATCACTGTAAACACTATATACTATATATAGTATATGTACTGAGTCCGGATATCGTTTTTGGTCCGCCTGGAGCGTCTGATCACTTGGGGATACGAGAGTTGACTGAATGGAGCGACCGCAGCGGATTATTTCCTACAATTTTGTCGTTAGATTTGTAAGTTGTATTATATTTTTCTCAGCCATAAATTAGTGGAAGCAGTAGATTTTAGGCTTAGTTCGGGGTTGATAATGTCACTCCGTGATGCTGATAAGGTAGGCCGTCTATCTCGACATCTCCTTCTGTGCATCTCGAGTCGTGTGTCAACACAAATCTCAAAACAAGCGGCACTGAAATTTCACAAATTTCCTGGACAACCGAACCAACTATGCAAATTGTTAAATATTTATGTACTGTATGTAACCATACTTAAACGTAATTTTTACACTTGTTATTTCTATTTTCGCCTGCTGACGAGCTGAACCTTGAACCAAAGTTCAACCCAAAAAAAAGTTGCCTAAGTCGCTAGTGAGCTTGGCCAATTCCAAAAAAATGTATATGGTATATTTATCCGGGTTATCAAGTGACAGCTGCCAGCTAAAAAACTAGACTCAGATAAGCTCTAGTCTCGTGTCCCTAAGCAAGGTCCGAGAATTTTGTGGTTCGTGATTCATATTTAGCCGGTGGTATATCAAAATCAATTCTTATCTTAATTTTCCTTAAAATATATGCCATACGAATAGGTCTGTTTGCACTAAAACACCAATTAACAACAGCAATCAACCAATAAATCACTACATAAATAAACATCAAGTACACATAAAACACATATGGGTAATATACATATACATTTATATGGTCCAGAGATCTTAAGTACACCAATTTAAATTGACCACACAACATCGAAAGGAACAACAACCAGAACGTAAAGCAAACAACAAACAGAGCCGTAGGGGCTTGAGTGAAGTGTAAACAAATTACATAAACAAATTGAGGCAAATTGGAAGATTCAGCGAGCAAACTCTCCCGATTAAATCATGTTTGTGTAAACCTTATTGCCAGATCAACCAGTCTGTGGACACTTAATGCCGATGGATGCGACATCCTCACGTAAGCATGGCGATGTACGTAGAGCGGCACGTAACGTATCTGGATGTTCGCGCAGGGCCAAGAGAAAGCCACGTCCGACACGCTTGGCCAAGGTCTGTAAACTGAAAACTGAGAACTAAAAACAGAAAGCGGAAGGCTGGCGGCTGAAAGCTGGCAACTGGCAACTGGCAGCGGAAGGCAAGGACATTCGGCTGGCCGACAGGACACGAGTCCTGCTGTTCGGGCCGAGTTATTGCATTTGGGCCCGGATTCGTCGGCTGCCAGCAGCTTTGAGCCTAAGCAAGAGCGAGCGAGAGGGTCGGCGAGATGGTGGATTCAGTAGGGGTGGCACCGGGGGATAGGTCTTCTCCCAAACTACTGAGCATGTGGGAGGCAAGGTCTGTGTCTTTAGCCAAATACTTGGCTTACAAGCAGCAGCTTATGTTGAAAGAAATCTACAATCTACAATCCGTTGAGCAATGCCTTACAATAATGCAAGTTTGAAATACTCCTATTCCTATCGGGTGAATAAGCCATTAACAAACGACATTAGCCTAATTTCGGCGGAATGCCAAAGAGCTGTGTGGGTTGGTCCACCAAAGTTGGCTGGGCACCTACACACTTCTTCTATTGCACAACCATATTTAGGGGTTGTTCCCGACCGTTAGAGACCTGCGCAATAGATTAACCACTGCCGCCGACCATCGCCCACCTAAAACGGAGAGGTTCGTTGTCGGCTCCACTTGGTCCTACCCCAAAAGAGCCAGCGGAACCAAAACAATAACAAAGTCCAGGAGGCACGACAAAAAAGGAATCCGTGGCGGGGTAGGTGAGGCATTTGCACGTGCCTGGAAAGCCTTCGCACACCTTCCGGTGGGCAGTCAAGTTGGCGCTGGAATTTTTAATCAAACCTGAAGCGCAACTATGCCACATGGACACGGACGCAGCTGCAGCACAGGCCACAGTCCGTGAGGTTTATTTAATATTTGTGATTATAAACATATATTTTAGAGCGATATTAATATTACGCAAATATTTGGGTTATTGATAGAAATATTACAGCGAAGAATTTCAATATTACTCTAGCTAAAAGTTGGTTAGAAAGTTAGAAACACTTCTGTAAATAGGTCAACTACATGGTGTAAATGTACCAAAACAGAACTCTAATTTGTTCAAATGTTGTAGTCGAACATTTTCTAACTATTAGGTCATTAACAATTTAGTTACCCGAAAATAGCCCAATCAGACCAAATCCTCGTTAAAAGATAATTATTAAAATAAGCGATTACACTCGCATCACAAATTCCTATGGTTTCACTAATAATTTGCGTCTTTTTCGGCAGAGAACATGGAATTGAAATAAAATATTATTATTTTAAATCCTAAGAGTCCTTTCCAACAACATAAAGTAAATAATTCAAAGTAACCTGCATATTCAGTATATAATTAAACTCGGTTTATAATTAACAACGTTCTTGCCATTTATAGTAATTTTTGGCTCGACTAATATACATTTTAGATTTTAACAATTTAATTTAGCTGAATTGTGGTTGATTTAAAATTGGGTTTCACTTCATTGAATGTTTCCTCTTTCGTGTTGCATTTTAATGTTTCACTCAGCGAACAATTTAACGGTTTGATTATAAGGTTCATTTAAGTGAATCCGAGGAATATCTGATATAATCGGGCGACTACATGATGATATATGATATAATCGCGGCACGATTTTCAAGCCAGCTCAGTTCTCCATTCGTCATCTAGAAGGCATGTTAGCTGTTGTGATCTTTGTCCTGGTGCTCTTCACTCCCCTGCAGTTGGAGGCCAAGTTCAAGAGTCTCCACTGTACGAACTACGATAGATCCTATGGCGAAATACTGCTGTGCAAAATCAAGGCCATCAATCGGTACAGGAACTCGATAAGTATCCAATTCAGGCAGTTGAGAACCGTCAATAATGTCCATGTTAGTGGAACCTTTGCCCAATATTCCTACAATGTTAATATCTTTGTATCTTTCATTAGATGCGTTTGGAGTTTTTTAAACGAGCGAACGGCTGGCGTCCTTTTCTGTACAATATATCGTTTAATCTGTGCGATTTTCTATCTAAAAGAAACAATGTGATTGTGAGCCTCGGATACGAGTATCTCAAACCGTACATCCCAATCACGAACTACACTTGCCCGTTTAAGGTAAATGCTTTTTAGTAGCAGAAAACCAAAAACCAATTACACACTCACTTTATATTGCAGAAAAATCATTTAATTAAGTGCACCGACCTCGAGTTTGATATCGAAAAGTTCCGTGTGCGATTTCCTATAGAAACCGGGGAGTACGCGCTCCAGTTGAGCTTCATTGTCCAGAGGAAAGTCACGTTGACACTAAATGGATCTGCTGAATACTACAACTATCGAGAGCACTGATATATATAGGTGCCTAAATCCAAATAATGTTTCCAAAGAGGCAGCACCAGCACATATATGTAATTTTCCGAGCAAGAAGAACGAGTGTAAATGAATATTAATTAAATGTTTTTTAATTATTTACGACGATATCTGTTTTTCAACGACAATAAAAGTTTGAGTATTTAAAAATCCATTAATTCTGCATGTGTCCCAGTCGGTAAAATATAGCCTAGATTAGTTTTTTATTAACTTTTGACCAGTCATGTTGGCTTCGCTGATTTTCACTCTTTTGCTATTGACCTCAATGGAGGTTGATGCTAAGTTCAAGAGTCTTCACTGTACTGTGCTTGACCATGATTTTGGTGAACTTTTGCTTTGCAAACTTAAGGCAATCAGTCGGTTTAGGAACTCAATCTCTGTGCAATACAAGCTAAAACAGCCCATTAGCAAATTATTCGTAAGTTATGGATTCCTAATATATATATAGGTATAAAATATATGTATGATTTATTTTGCAGATTCGCTTAGAGTTCTTCAAAAGAGCAAATGGTTGGCGACCTTTTCTTTATAATTTTACCGCAAATCTGTGCGACTTTCTTGCTCGTAACAATAACGTGATAATAAGTATTGGATATGCCTACCTAAGTCCATACCTTGCCAAGAACTACTCGTGTCCCCTCAAGGTAATTGTTTCTAGATGAGTTAACACCTTGGATATATGTACATATGTACATTTAATGTGTTTCAGGAAAACGAACTATTGGAATGTAAAAACTTCGAATTGGATATTAATAATCTACGCAATCGATTTCCCATCGAGACAGGTGAATACGCTCTGCAGTTAACATTTATTGCCAAGAATAAAGTCGGCTTAACAATAAATGGATCCATCGAGTACAACAATTACAGAGAACACTGAGGAACCAAACTATAGATTATGCAGCTTACAGCAGACTTATTTAGCTTCAAGCTGATACGGAACTGTGTTTATAACTATTGTAATAATTAAAATATTTGAAAATCTTTATAAAATATATAAATATTTGTATTATTATTGTAACTGAAAATCGGATTATTGTTTATTGTTTTGCTATTGAAAATCGGATTCATTCAATAGCTCATAGCCTATCAATCGGAATTCGCTATATACCAAAGCAGCAAATGTTGCCTTTATATTTTTTACTTTTAAAGAAGTGATGATTAAAGATCCTTTCTCTAGAATATATTGATTAGCTTCTTCGTTACGACAGCAACATAATTATTCGTAGAGTAAAAGTGTGCACTAGTTTCGGTAAAAAGTATGTTACTTCATCTGTCCGTCCGTCTGCCTGTCCGTCCGTCCGTATAAACACTGTAATCTCGGGAACTATGAAATCTAAAAGGTTACGATTAAAACTAAGAATGCAGAATTTATAAACGTTAACGCAGCACAAGTTAGAATCAAAAGCTTGTCACGCCCACAAACAGCACAAAACTGACACGCCCACACTTCTAAAAAATTAACAAATTTTTTTTTTAGTTTCATGAATACTTTCGATCTATAAGTGTAATAAAGTGACTGCTCTATCTAAAATATGTGGTTAGGATATGTTGCACTTCGCACAATTCGCCACTAAACTGCAGCCTCGCTTGCATAAGCATCCGAAAACAAGGAAAACGATTTTGTGAAAATAATGTGTGATTAGAGTTCTAAATGAAATGCGGCACAAATGGTCAAAGCAAATCAGGGCATGGCAAACACGGACTAAAACTGGGTAAAAGAGCAAAGAAAACAAGAGACAGGACTTTGACACAATAATCAAACGAGGTGTCCTGTGTGCAAAGGAAAAACAAGTGAAAAGCAAGGGCGGATGGTGGGCGTGGCAGCGTCAAATTAGGCCCAGTGTTATCTAATTAGCCACCTACAGGACGACACCTTTCAGGAGCCCACCTGTTCGCCGCCCCCTCTTCCCATTTCATTTTTTAGTCCTGTGTGAAGTGGTGCCAGGCGCCGGCCATCATATTTTGCAATTTAACTCACACGAAAAGATTGTTGTCGGCCCTATTCTTTCTTTTTCGGCCAGTTTTTTTAAACTCATTTCTGGCACTCACTGCCATATCTTTTCCCATTTTTTTTGGACGCGCTCAAGTTTCATAACAACGGAAATGCAAAAGTTTTGTGCAAAACAAAGCGCCAACTTTTTTATTTCTCTTGGCAATTATGTGCTCAAGGAAAGAGACAGAGAAACGGACTCAAATAATGATAATGAAGCACACAAGGCTCGTCATCCAAAAGGATTTTGGAAGAAAAATGCACAAAAAGTGGCAAACGAATTGTAACGCTCTTTCTGATTTTTTAGAACTCCTTTTTTCGACTTGACTTGCATGCAAAAGTATCTCACGGATCCACATGTGTGTGGGGGGTAATTTGTTTAATTTGCTTGCCTTTCGGGCGCAAAAAAAAAAAGTGATAGAAGAGCTCACCGAAAGGCAAATTTCGTGGCTTTATTTCAGTTTGCTTTTTTTTGAAGGTTGGCCGCCTTTTAGCTAATGGCCATGGTATGAACGAATATGATAGGATAACAGGAGGAACAACAACTGGTGCCGAAAAACTAAAGCCAAACTAAATTAAAATATTTTAAATTCAGAGCCGGCCAAAGTTTTATCAATAAAATGCAAGCGGGCAAAGTCGTCTGCTCAGTGGGTATTTTTTGGCCGCTTTGCTTTTGCATTTGTTTAACTGCAAATCAGATAGAGATCTTCTAAAAGTCTGCATTCAACACGGATATAAGTACACATACTAACAACATACAGCCGAATGGCAATTGAAACATCAGCAATACTTGAGCTCGCAATATGTCGACAGCTCAACACCCGCACTGAATGGGATGTTGCCTTTGGCCATAACTCGAATCGGGCTTAAAAATCACTTAGACACTTCGCCCATCGTTCTGGCCTGTCAGCAGAATCGCCGGCCAAGACGACACTCGTGTATCGAGTGCAATAATCATCACTGCTCCCCCACGAGTGCCGAATTTCGAATGCCGCCTTTTCTGTGGACCTCAGCACTTTGCCATTGCCCGTTTCCCAGGGCGTTGCTCGCCAAACGTGGCTAATCTGCTCCCTTCGATCTCCAAGGAATTTTCAGAAAATTTATTAAGCTCTGCCAAAATGCATGGGCAGGGTCCTCAAAGTAGTTGAACCAATTGAAATAGCTAAAATGCTCGTCGTAATAGAGGATTATAGAGTACATTTTCAAGTTCATAAGCTTTCATTTGAGATATTTATATAAAGTATTGAGTATAAGAGATGAAAATAATCACATTCTTATAATAAATCATTTAAATACCTCAAAATAGGCTTTTCCTTAGCTATTGTATATCGAACTTCCCAAGTTGCTTCTTTGAATTGGTGAATTGGCATCTTTGAAAATCTTGAAAACTTTGCGCCCAAAAGAATTGATTTGTTTTCATTTCTTTTTTGTTGTGTTCCTCAAGAAATCATTGAGCCGGGCTCCACTTGCCGCGGCTGGTGGAAACTTTCTGATAACTCGTAACTTGTTACTCAGCGCACACAGCGCTAATGAAGACGGCACACACACTACAAACACAACAAGGGGCGTCTTGTTGGCTGTTTGTTTTGTGATGGCCAAGAGGAAAGCAGCGGTCACCAGGGAGCAGCAGGCTGATTCGGGTGTTAAAATCAATGGGATTCACAGCTGAGTGCAGCTGAAGCCTCGAGGGGGCGGTCAAGACGTTCCTCGATTTAATTGAATAATTGTGAGGCAGGCCACGTTCGCCGAATTCCTGGTAAATCAGCGAAAATTCCGTAACTAAACAGAAATAGAAGCCAGTCGCCCAGAGAGAGAGCCCCGAAAAAGACAACAAAGATGGGGCACAAAAGCCCGGGAAATCTTCAGCCAGGAGACTGCGTCAGGCTTTGTTTTTCGGTCCCGATGCAAATGCAGCTGCAACACCTGCCGAAAACCCCGGCAGCAATTTATGCGCCGCATTTGAAATTCGGTGATACCAAATCCTCGAGACTTACCGTTCCCAAGTGGCACATTCGTTTGCATTGTTGTCGATTGTTGCTGCTGCTGCTGCTGCTCGCTTGTCACCGCGTTGGACAATTTATTTGATGTTGTCGTTGTGACCGGAACTGGCGCCGCTGTGGTTTTGCTCGTCGTTGCCTCCAGTTTGCTTGCTCCATTAATGGCCACCGTGGTGGCGCTTTTTCCCAGCCTAAGTATGGTGGTGGCCGTAGATGATGTTGCTCCGGCTGAAGCGGCTCCCCCGCTCGTGGCTGTTGTGGCTGCTGCCGCCTTGAGCTTGTGCAACGCTCCTGCCACGCCCTTGGCCGCCTTCGAGGTGCGTGTCACGCTTAGAATACTTGAGGTGGCAAGACTGTTGCCATTTGGCGGCGAAGTGGCCATGGAAGTGTTGCTTGCAGCGGACGACGCCGTGGAGTTGCGTATGACCAGTATGGATTGAGACTTCTCCAGTCGCTTCAGCGTTTGCAGCACAAAGGGTGACTTGCTGTCGCAGTTGCTCTCGGAACTCAAGCTGCGTGTGGCCTGTAAAAGTGATGGAACAAGTTAGTAAAATATAACACAAATATCACTGCACATCTCTTACATGTTTCAGCATAAAGGGTCTCTCCACCATCTTGGTTTGCGTGGCGTTGGCCTGCTTTGAACGCTCCTGTGCCTTTAGAACGCTCTCCAACTGACTGGCATTGATGGGGGTTTGCAGAAGGATCGTGTTGCTGCTGGCCTCCTTGTTGTTGCTGTTGGCCACAATGGAAATGGTGGAGCTGTTGCTGCTGCAGCCTGCTCCACTCGAGCCCTGCACAATGGTCTTCCTAGCCACCGTTGTCGCCGTGGGCAGCTGGTTGAGCGTGATGGCCGTGGAAGAGTGGCTCTTCTCCTGCTGCTGCTGCTGTTGTTGTTCGCTGAGCAGGCTGAGTATGTCCTGCTTGTTCTGGATGATGATCTGGCCATTCTCGTTGCGAGTGCCGCGCAGCAGGATGATGTTGCCGCCGCTCGTGACCTGATGCTGCTGCTGTTGTTGCTGCTTCTGCTGCTGCTGGTGTTGCTGCTTCTGCTGTTGCATGGCCCCGATCTTGAGCTTGGCCGCTCGCAGGGTCGTCGTTGTACTGGTTGATGCTGCTGGCTTTGCTGATTTTGCTTCATTGCTGCTTAGCTTGCCACTGCTCTGCGATCGGATCAGGACATTTTTAGAGTTGATTTGGCCTAGAAAGGAATAACAATAGTAAATCAGTCTTAAATAATCAATTCAATGTACATATATAAAAGGTATTTATTCAGGTATAACAACAGAATTAAAAATTTACATCCTAGAACGTCTGCATATATTTATTTATTTTTAATTTATCTAAACAGCGTGTTGGTTTCATTTTTGGTGTAAGTGCTCCTGTAACATTTTGTTCTCGATTTCTCGAATTGAGCAATTTCCAGTGGCCCCAAAAAACGGACAGCCCCATTGTATGCAAATTCAATGGAAACTTCATGAGCGGCGCAAGATTTATGACTCCATCTTGATCGAATTTGGAAAACCTTGCATTAGAAGCGCATGTGGCAGCGGAGGCAGGAGGCGTGGCTGCCATTGTTGCACTTTCCCAGGGTCCGTAAAAATGAACTGAAAGGGACGTCGAGCATTACGTATACGCGGCGTATGCCTAGAGCGGTCAGTGGCTCGGGCACTCCATTCGGTTGGCCAACAATTGGGGAGGATGGACGGTAGCCAAACGCTAAATCAAGCGAAAGACGACATGTTTATGGCAGGGACGAAGGACTACTTAGCCGACGAGCCCCAGCAGAAAACGCAATAAAAGTGCAACAAACAAACAGCGAGTTTTCAGCCAAGAAAGGAGGAGAAAGTAATGGGGTAGGTTCACGGGTGTAGGCAAATGGGGGTCTCTGCCCTGGCATGCGTTGCCAAATATAGACTCTCAAGGCTGAAGGCGACACGGAACGTAAAGTGCGCGCCGGAAACATTTCGAAATGTAGCCTAAACACTTGTCCGGCTCCACTGCTTTTCCCGCCTCGACCCCGCCGCCTGCATCCAGCACCCTTCCCTGGGTTTTCCACACCCCCAAAACCATGTGTGTTTGTTTTCGCAAAAACGTGCGGGTCATAATTAGCCGTTGACGCCGACTTCAGTCGGCTGTGCTTTGGGGAAAAGCGGAAAAGCAGAAAGGCGGGCGAAAGCGCCACATGCGACCATCTGACCCCAAGTGGACAAGTGTCTGCGCCCCCTTCGCCTTCCTTGGAGTGTCTGTGCGAAAAGGTCGCCTGCCGCCAGGCAAAATAAACCGCCTGAATTGGACCAGGATCGGAATAGAATAGGTGGGGCCACTGGCTGTTGGCTGGCCATCCATTCGGTCGCACATACTTCATTGTAATGTATGGCAGACCAGCCACAGCAGCACGGAGATCCCAGGATTCGGGGCACTCGGGGATCAGGCAGCCGCGTAACACATAAAACACTCTTGGCTGAAGCTTCGCATATTTTTGCGTTCGTCGCGGCTTTTGATGTGCAACGGAACAGTCACAGTGGGCACGATAATTGTTAATTTAAGCAAAAAAAAAAATATTCAAGATATTCAATATAATGAAAACCAAAAGATAAAAAGAAAAAAAGAATTTTGAATGGAAAAAGAATTTGTTGTAATTACTTAAAAATTAATTTGCTTTAAATTAATATATATTTTTGATATTTTTTCTTATTTATAAATTAGAAACAAATAAAAACCTTTTTTTAAAAGCTTTTAAAACCTAATATTCCTATAATAGGGTATATCAATTTTGTTGAAATATTTTTAAAAAATTGTGGACTTTCAATTTTTTTTTGTTACAGGATTTAAAAAAAAAAGGGTTATATTATCCCACTGTTGTACTCCACGTGCTTTACTCTACTTGCTTAGTTGGGAAACTGGGGGGAAACAAAAGTTTCTGGGTAGCTGGACAAATTGCAAGTCTATTGAATTTTTATTAGAAGCATAAATCAAAAAGCGTTAGATTTGCCAGCTGGGGAAAGAGTTCGATAAATATGTCAATAGATTCTGCACATAGATAGCCGCCAAAGGGTTAAGAAAGAGGACAAATCAAAGATGAGCAAGCCACAAGAACTTTCAATGGGAAGAACACATCAAACTTTAGATAGGCTTTATCAGTCTGCAACTGATGAGTACTCTGGGTATAGACATAAATATTTATTATTTAAAAAAGTGGTGAACGTCTTGGACTTCTCTGTGACTACTTTCCAATCTTTTAAACAATCTTTGTTCATAAACATTTACGTCACTAGTTTTGTGTGTGGAAAAGGAATGTTTCCATTTATCTTATCTATACTCATGAATTTATGACAAACTAAGAGTTTGTTATTAACACACTTAAAATTCGAAGCCCGCCAATCGGCATTCACGAGCAGAGTTGCCATATTTATGTTTAAAGAACACAGATAACAGCTGATTGCGTCTATAGGAATTTCCAATCAGACTCTCCCATCTTTTAACCAACTTTGCATTACCTTAAATGAGCGTAAAACTAAAGAGATTTGAGTATTGACAGGAAAGGCGTAATAAGGCACAGCGGCCACCAATGGGTTAATGGCCCAGAGGAACCCCCAAAACGCAACGCAAAGCGAAACACAACAAAACAAAAACTAATTGGAAAACCAATATCGAGGAGAGCACGGTTATCAGGTCGAAAATCGGGAGATACGTGGGCTACAGCACAGATATAACTTACATATATGCATGTGGAAGAGGGATGGGTGGGGTGGTAGGGGGAGTTGGGACTAACTTACTTTGGAGTTTCAGTGTGGAAGTTGAATTAGAAGTAGAAGAGGACGAAGCGCTGGTGGAAATATCGGGCACATTTTCCATGTGCGCAGCTTTAACAACCAATTTTAGAATGCACTACTCTCTTAGCGGTTGGCACATTTATTTCGCTTTATTGAGAATGCATTTTCATTTTTGCACACCAGCTCGCACGCACACACACACGGGTGACATGGGCGCTCGCACACGCACACAGCGACACCGAAATCGCAGAACTCTGGGATATCGAAAAAAGGTAAACAAAACTTTTTCACTGCCTCCCTGTGCGCTAGCCGTGGAGTCCCTTGGCGGATTTCGTTGTGCTTCAGCTGGACGATGCATAAAATGCAACAAAAATCAATAATATCACCGTTTCACACACGAAATTATTAAAAAAAAACCATAGCGAAAATATTTTGAGCTACTCCAAAACTGTGTGCATGTCAAACTGTCAAACATATGACGGCAGAGTTGCCAGAAGTTTCAAGGGCGAGCTCCAACGAAACTAAACGACGATGAGCTTGAATTTTTGAAAATTGATAACTTAATATACAAGAAGTATATAATACTTTACAAATCAATAAGCTTGTAAGCTTAACGAATTGCAAGTCTCTGTGCGTTACAAATATATTTAAACTATATCTAACTATCTGGCAGCACCCCAAGGGTTCCACTTATCGGCTTATCGGTTGCACACAGATTGGTGTAGCAGTCAAGATGACAACTCCAACATTCAATTATCGAAAATCGGCACTAATTTTAAAATTTCAAATTTAATTTCAATTCCTTGTTCTGTCAGTCTGTTTTTATTCGCATGTGTTTTATAATTATTTTCTTTCCGTTTAATCTAGTTTACCCTTTTAAAAATACCCTATTAAAATATTTTAATTTTAGTCCAATCACCTAAATCCACCCTTAAATTAATTCAGCTTATTAAATATTGTATATTAGTATGGAGGTGCCTAGTCGATGGTCTCGTAGCTGTTACTACTACCGAATATGTTTTGCTATCATTTTAAATAAATAAATAATATAGGATTGATGAATTGATAATTCAAAATCTGTAATGGGCACACGGGAATCCTGCCATACGTTTCCGATGCTCGAAAGATATAGTTTTTTGGCGTTGGAATTTTAGAATTATTTTGTAATTTTTAAATAGTTGTATTTCAAAACACTGAGATTGGTTCGCTTGGTCGTGAGCAGGAAGTTCTATTGCTGCGATTTTTGTTCGAGCCCAAAGAAATATTATATATCATTCTAGTTACACTGCTCATGACAAACTAGTTCATCTAAGTTCAATCATATCTACCCTCATGTTTTTAAAGATCATAAAGTTTAATGTCAAAATCCTTAAAGGGGAGCATACAAGTGGGAAGTAAAATGGGCTTAAAATGTAAATGACATTTTGTGTAATTCGTATATGTATATATATTGTAAGCTATCGTAATATATGTATGTATGTATGTACATACAGCCCTTGAGACCGTCTATCTTTGATAGGCAACGACTTTCGCCGAACTTTCCTTGGATTTTTCCAGCAGCCGACCCCGCGGTTTTCCGCCCCTCCTCGCTACCCGCCGCTTCCCTCGACCAGCGGAAGTCTCGCGGCTCTGGCTCGGCTCTATCAAAATCAACGGGCGGCGACTGAAGCGAACACAGAATAATTGCCATAGCTGTGTGCCAGCGCCAGTGCCAGTCAGTGCCAGCAGTTTGAAATCGACGACAACATCAGCAGCAACAAGCATTGCAACAACAGCGGCGGCGCGGTGATAAGTCGGCTGCTGGCTTGTTATTTTATTGTCGCTTTTGTTGCACATTGAAAATAATACACAAAATAATTGAATTACTCGAAATGTGTGCATGTCCGTGTGATTGCGACTTGCGTATGCATGTGTGTGTGTGTGTCGTGCCTTTATGGGGGCGTTCAGGGCCCCGCTGATAAGCGATGAACAAGAGGTAAACGAGATAAGCGCTGCTCATTTGCAAGCACAGGCAACACCCGCTAAATGAACCCGCCAACTCAATAATCCGTGATATAAAAAACAAAAATAATATTTGTCTTCTGAATTCTCTTTTAATGATAATTCGATGGATCTTGTAGATGGTTATTGCATATAAAGCAGGTCAATATTTACTTATGGGAAGCATAATAATTTTATATGATTTACTATATTTATATTATTATTATTATTATTATATATTATATGATATTATAAATATTTGCATTATTGCAATTGTACATTACATGGCTTGTTATAGCATAGGCTTTGGAACTAATTCGCATCGCGTTGCTTGTTTGATTTGCATCTTTGAGTTTCTTATTTATATGCATTTTGAGGCACTTTGACAGTACTCCCCACTTTTGATTTCCTACAGTGTTCCCCGTGCTCGGCGACATGTGATAAGGAGCGTGAGGTGGAAACGTGACACTCGGCGGGGCGGGCATCGGCACGTAAATTATGCTGATGACACCGTCTCCGCACCCAGGCTCTAAAAAAAGCTGAAAAGCCCGAAACTCAGAGTGAAAAACTGAGCGCGAGCGATTGCGCTTGAAAAATACCAGCACGTTCCTACGAGCTGCAAAGCAACAAGAATAACTGGCTTCGACTGCCATTTGATCGCAGCGCACAAATATTTACAATACCATTTAATGACATTTTGCCTTATAAAAGAATGAGTGAGGAACGTATTTTCTGGTTTCATGCATTTTATTTGGCTAATTGGGCCTTTGAACTCTATTGCTTCGATGATGAAAACGACGCCAAGATAACGTCATGTGCGACGAAACAAGCATTCGCAGTCACGCCCCCTCAGGACTCCGCTCCCCTCAACCAACGAACATCCGCAGTCAACGCCCCTTGGCGATGATAACAATTCGAAAGAGACCCCAATCAAAATGCAATTGCGAGTTTTTAAAGGCCATTATTACTTGCAAATAAGGGGCAGATCGAACGCCCCCTCAATAAGTGCACATTGAACCATGTCGATGTGCCAGTTTCGATCAGCCCTTCTAAGTTCTCCGTAGTAAGATCGATTAGATTCCCATGTGCGAAACCAAGACTATTAGACATTTCTTCCAAGAAACGGAATGTCGCTAAACAAACCTTTTGAAAATCCACATATGACTTCATTAGTTTGTTGTAAGCTTATGAATAGATTCAATGTAGTTTTAATGAGCGGAAGCTTTTTAACTAGCACGGTTGCAGTTTGGAAAGCCCAAAAATAGCGTTGCCCTTTGCCGTGTGCGGGCTTGCATAGGTCACCCTGTTGCTCCACAGGAAAATCTCTCAATGAAAAGCCATTCGGAGTTTTCCTTTTGGCCGGCGGAAAGGAAACCGGTAATAAAATTACAGCGGGAGAGAAAATAATAGCTGCAATATCTGCTGTCGGCGGCGCAGCGAGCGGCCTCTAACTGTAAATGGCCAATATTAAGCGGAGACGATAACCGAAACAGGAGCTTAAAAGTCCGGCGAAGAGATAAAGAGAGAGAGAGATCGCGGTGACAGAGAGCGGGTGTGGGAAAATTGTACGTATGGCCAGATGCAGCGAAACGACAAGGAGAGTACAGTGGGTCAAACAATTTAAAAGGGACAGCAAAGTTAAAATTCCACAAGGACACAATACGAATGCCTGAAATGATCTTAATAGTAAAGTTTTTAGTACTGAAACTCACTTGATCTTTAAAAAGCTGTTTATTCCCGTTTAAGGGTTTCAACCTCATTAACAGTCTTCAATATCGTTTACCTAGAAACCGAACAGCTATTAAATATTAAGTACCATAAGCTATTTGTGGTTTTTAGGCTTTCACGCCAATTTATTTTGCTAAACGGCTTTTGCATTCCACAGTGCCTGCATTCAAACTGAAACTACAATTGCAGTGGCCCCACACACACACATACCCTCATCACGCACACTCCTTTATGTCAAGCCGGTTTTATTTTGGTTGGTGAAGGGAAAGGGGGCGGTCAAAGGGGAAGGGACTGCAGTTAAAATGTGGCAAAATGGAAAAGGAAAATGTGTACCAGAAAAATGCAAGGCATGCCACCAAACAATAACAACACCACGGACGGCAGCGTCGAAAGCAACAATTGGACAACGAATAACGACAACAATAATCAAATCCTGGTACATTATTATATGGTCGACTTGGGGAACCAGTTTTATTGCAATTTGTATTTGAAGCGGCCAAACAGCCCCAGAAATTACGTATTACGAAAATAAATATATTTTTCTCGAAGCTGCTTCTGCTTCTTCGTCTTCTGCGGCTTATAACAAAAACAACGGCAATGCTGTCTTTGTTTTTACGTCAGGTCGAGATTACAAGCACACATACAGGTACAAGCAGGTTACATGTGTGTGGGTGAGCGCACTTGCCCCACCTGTTGCCGTAATTTTAATTGGCCAAAACCATTTCGGTGGAATCTCGAGATAGTCCCGTATGTTCTTGCATTTGTGGAAAATCATTTTTCTGGCAAAATGTGAAACAATTGAAAAGCAACAGGTAAACAAGCAGAAATACCCACACACACAAATGCGGGCATTACTAAGCGGGCATATGTTTGTGTGGCAGTGAGGCTCCAACCGCAAAAGAGAAAACTACAGCCGATCACGTTCTCACCTATACAAAACTGGTAAGCCTTTTTGCTGGGGCACAACGACTTCAAGTGCAAATGCCCTCATATTTTAGCTAAAAAATTAAACCTTTAATTTTTGGTTCTATTTTGCTATTTCAAAAAAGCAACAAGCCTTAAAATAAATACTCTTAAACTCTTAAAATAAAGTTTAATTTCAAACGAGGAAAATAACTTACAAACTATTTGTCAAATTTTTAAATGTATTATTATTTATTATTATTTACCTGGTGTCTTTTAAAAATCAACTTGTTCTAAAAATTATGGTGCCACTTAGACTGCTTCAACATATGAATCATCTGGTGTAGGGCGTCCACCAGTTTCCCCTAGCCGACCTTCCTGTCCCAGAACTAGTTTTGCATCTGAAGCCTCTGCTCTCTCTGGAAGTGCATCCAAGCCGGAGAGAGAGCCGACGCCGACTGCGCAGCCTGGAGAGCCGTGTTTTGGTCGCAATGGCAATCGCTGCCAAGCCAGTCAGTTTGTTGATGGGCGCGTGATCGGTAAATCGAAGTAGCGGACCGTGAAGGTGCAGAGGATATTCCACAGAGCACACTGTTGTTGTTGTTGTTGTTGTTGTTGTCGCTGGTCGTTGTTGTTGTCTTTGTGGTTGTTCTTGCTGCTGTGTTATCGTGTAAATTTGCGCAGTTCAGCTTGAAAGCAGAGAAAAAGAGAGAGAGCGCGTAAACATAAAACCAAACCGTTGTCTTTTAAACTCTACCCGCCAGCATCCCACCGCTCCTGTTGTTGTTGTTGTGATTTTGTTTTCGTCTCGCGTGCAGTTGGAAAATAAGAAGTAATACTACAAACTGCACTAATTATTTGAATCAACGAACAAGACGAGCATAACGAGTGAAAACAGGCGTAAATAGTTTGGCAAAAGTAAGTGAGCGATTAAACACATCCAAAGTCGCGCTTTAAACGTTATTTTCTGCAAAGTCATTAGCCAAAGGCAGGTCAACAGAGAAAGGGAGAGCAAAGGCAGAGAATGAAAATGCGAGATCGAAACGGCTAGAGAAGATGAGGGAAAGAGCCAGAAACAAAGTCTTTGTTTAATTTTAATGGCACTTGAAAAATTAAAATTACAAATCACCATTGCTCTCCAGCTTTAATCTCTACAATTGTTTATCTCTCACGTCGGCGCTCGCGCTCTCAGTCTCCGGCTCTCTCGAGTGAATAAAAACGTAGCGACTTGAAAAAGTTGGAGCCCAGCTTTTTTGTTGTGCTATTCGCTGCTGTCTCCCGTCGCGTTCGTTTGTGTTTGGCGCCGTGGCGCTCAAGAAATAGCGGTGAATTGTTGTGCCTGTGACTGTGCCTGCTGTTCCTACTCCTACTCCTCCTTCAACTTGTAACGGTATGCGTGCGTGCAGAAAAATAGAAGGAGATACAGAAAGCCAAGAGCAAAAGCAAAAGTGCTCAAAAAGCAATTACAATATAACTGAAATTAACGTTTTGTGTGCCAGTGCGCCTAATGAAATCCCATCTTGTGTTTATTACATTGGCTTTCCAAACTAGGACACAGAAAGAAACATTAAAGAACAGCTAAATTTGATTTGTTTTTTACGATCAGATCATTTGTACGATTAGTTTTTTAATGAATGGTTTTCATTCATTGTGTGACAACTAACTATTTCCTAGAAGCGTTATGTTACTGATGTATAGCTCTAAATTTTGCTGCGGATTTAACAAGATGTTTACCTGTTTTTCTCTGTGTACACTTAGAGAAACAGTCACGCACAATGGCAAATAAGCACGCAAGGTCCGCGTGTCCCAGCTTCAGCTTCTGCTAATTATGAAAGTTGAAAAAAAAACACCGACGCTTTACTTTGTTTGTTTGTTTTTGTTAGCCTTGTGCAATGCCTTGTGTTGGCCAAACACCTGTTGAATGCCGCCCGAAAAAAGACTGCAAAACGGCAAAGAAAGTGTCTGGCCAGCATGAAAAGAAAATGCCCGTAAACACATGGCAACATAAAGCCATAAAACTAAAACTGAAAAACACAAGTCAGCAAAGAGAGTGGAAATGGAGGACCGAAAATGGTTCACAATAATTTCACAGTCAGTGCGCAGGCCAAATTGAATTTAAATTTCGCTTCTCCCCCACTCCTCCAATCTCCCTCTCCCCCCTCGGCCACATTCTCTTACCGCATTTGCATATCTGATGTGTAAGTAAGTACACACAGCGTTGTCTAATCTCAGTCGCTGGAAATCTCAGTAATTAGGGCGGGCAACTTGGCTTGTTCCTAGCTAAATCTTGGATATTATTGAAACTTATTTATTGCTTAGGTCGCCGTTAGGTCACCAGCATAAAACTAGCTGTTTTCTTTCTAAAAACTATAAAAAAGTATTTGATTTACTACCTTTGTATATTAAGAGCTGATTGTTAAGCCGTAAGTGCTGTTACAAAGTAAAGAAACACATATTTGCATCTTGTAAAATCCCTTACATTAGAGAAATTTTAAATTTTGAATAGTCAGAAAACATATACATGAAAATTCAGAAAGAATATACATATTTACCTTGTACTGAAGGGGAACCCTCCTTCGCCTACGTCCTCCTAAAAAGGTAATTGCGAAATACTACAAAATAAAATCGTCTATTATCTGCACAATTTCTGTAAAGTGACATCCACAGAGAAATAGTGTCAAGTTGCTCTCGTTCGCTAATATCAATTTAGACGATATACATATGAGCAGATCTGGCACGCAGTCTGCATTCCCAATGATGCGGGATGGATTTGGATTGTGGGGCGGAATCCCTAAGTGCGATAAGATGCGGAGAATTACTTCCGCGACTTGGCTGTGTTTGTTAAATATACTATCTGTGTATGTGCGTAGTATAGCGACTTGTACGGAGTACATAAACATATGCATATCTGCGGTTTAGTTGTCTACATTATCTTTTGTTCGTCGTTTGAAAAAATGTGTGTAGTTGTTGGGGTAATTGCGCACAATTGCCGGGCCACAGGGTGCTTCGAGTCTTTGTTTTTGGATTTCGTTTCCGATGCTTAGCTACGAAAGCCAAGCGTTGTGCTATTTTCGAATTTTGTATTTTATAACCCCGGGCTGTCGTCATCGGCGTCGCTTGCCGTTTTTGGCCAATTTAGCTTTCGCTTTTGTGCGATTGCCTAACGAAACCCCCGTTTCCAATTCCCCACCGCACTTCCCTCCTTTTTGGCCAACTCCAAATAAATCAAACCCGTACAATACACACATGCAAGCGCCAAACAAAGAAAAAGAGAGCCAAAAAACCAGCAGAGCTTCATTAATTTTTTTGCAAGATTTTTCTTAATTATGAGACGGCACGAAATGTGAGAATTGCACGAAAGAATCAATTCACAAAAGATCCGTTCGTCACATCATCTCTGTCCACAAGGTGTGACTTTGATCCGGTGTGAGCTCAGCTTAGCTTAGCGACTTTGTTCTAATTTCGGTTTATATCTTTTTTTTTGTCGTATTTGTGGTTTTACTTCTGAGAAACTGTTGCCTTATTGTCTTTGCACAATGACGACTATTTGAGTACATTTCTACATCCGTACAGTGCGTTTCGTCACTCAAAATGTGTGAGCTCCATAGTATGGAAAATGGGTAAACCAGTCAGCTGGTGGTGGCTTCATGGTAGCTTTATGATTTCAATATTATTGCCTTGCAAATAATATCTGGTTTGGTGAGCTCATTTATAATATCGAAATATTAAATGTTCCATAGGGGATCTCCTTGCAATTAAATTTAGTAAAAATTTTTCCAAAGGGAGCAATCAAGGTTTTTGTTAATTTGTTTAATACTATGGCACTTTATCCATCTAAACTATAAATATAAAAGCAATTAATCAAATAACACACTTCGGTGCCTCTTAAACAGCTTCATTTTGCTTTTTTGTTAGATTGGAAAGATGCCAAAATTGTATTTCAAGGTTGATAAATAAGTTATTTAAACTTCCTAGAATCGCGCTTACTTTTTGCACGTTTAAGAGGATTAAATTAAGACTGAATGTTAATTTTTCTTTGTGTATGCCTGCGGTGTGTATAGTTTTATAAAAGTGTCTAGGTCCAAGTGCACCGATCTCGACAGCTGACGAAGGCAACATATAAATCAGGTTTGAGTCTGCGATGACGCAGATGGGATTGGCTTCCATAGATCCCGATCTCCCCCTCCGCCTACCCCATAGAGCACTGTAGATTCTTTGCTGTCCCTCTCTCCGAACACGATTTGCAATTAGCCAAAAGAATACATTCAGATTCAGTTGGTTGTATAACGATAATTAGCAGTACAGCGGCAGCTGGTATTTGTATGAACACTGTATTTTATACTCGAGGGATCCGAGAGGAAAAACCCAACACAATGCCGGCGACGGGCAAAGTTCAATCCGCAGCTCATTTGCCAATTCTGATTCCCATTTCAGCTCCCTCAAACGCTTAAAAACGGCGCCGACCACAACAATGCCTTATCAGCCAGCCAACAGCGGCGGGACGTCTGGTGGCAGCAAGGCGGCAGCCAAGATGGCCCAGCTGAAGTTCTGGAACAAGCAGAACAGCAGCAAGCAGCAGCAGCAGGACAAGGACAAGGACGCCGCCGACGGGGGCAACAACACCAGTGGCGGCGGCACTGGCAGCAACAGCAACGGGGATGCCAAAAGCGAGGCCAAGAACGGCAAGCGCAACTGGCTGCACACGCCGGAGCAGCTCATCAGCGGACACGCGGTCTATCTAGTCAAGGTGAGCAAGGGACAACCCACCTGTGACGACCGACCCCGATAGGCGGTACATGGCGAGAAACATGGTCGTCGTTTTCGCTTCTTTGTGGTGCTGAGAAACTCATACACCCAAAGGGCGTAAAATGAAAACAAATATTTATCAGATTCGACGTCAACGTTAGTTTAAATTGATTGGCATCGCCATAAACTTTACTTTAGTAACCCTTTCAATTTCTAGTGGGCTTCTCTGCGTATACGTAATATATGCTATAGAGATTTTACCCACTAACTTTTTTATTATAGGAATGTTTATTCATATAGAATATATTTGTATATTTGTATATATTAACTATTTATACTTATATCAGTCTTTTAGTGACTCAAATATTAATAATGTACTATTTATAGGTTTAATGTTACATATCAATAATTCGCCAATCTAAATTTAAGTATGACTGACATACCTAACATTCTTATTTCCTTCAACAGTTAAATAACTTCGTTTTAGTCGAATGCAATTTTCAAGTTTTAAGTCGACCGTAAAATGGAACACATTTTTTTCCATAGAAAACATATTTTTGCTTTAATAGGCAATTACAACGAAATAGTTTAAAAAGTAATTTAAACACAAAAATTCAATTTTTAATGGCATGTCGTTGTTTTCGTTTTCCAGTTCTTTGGTAACCTGAGCGTGGATCAGCCCAAAGGGATTGAGGTGGTCAAGGAGGCCATTCGGAAGCTGCAGTTTGCCCAGCAGATGAAGAAGGCGGAAACGGGCACCCAGGAGAAGTTCAAGAAGCTGGAGATCACCATTAGCATCAAGGGCGTGGCAATCCAGGAGCCGCGCACCCACAAGATCCTCCACCAGTTTCCGCTCTACAATATTTCGTATTGTGCGGACGAGAAGGGTGTGAAGAAGTTCTTTAGCTTCATTGCCAAGACGGTGAAGACGCTGGACGGCAGCGATCCGGTGTCAAATGGCCATGCAAACGGAAATGGCGATGGTAGTGCAAAAGTCGAGGAGAGCCACGAGTGCTTTGTCTTCATTTCAAACAAATTGGCCTCGGACATCACGCTGACCATTGGTCAGGCCTTCGATTTGGCCTACAGGTGGGTTATTAAGCAGTGTTATTTAAGCCACATCATTTTATTGACGCCATGACTGTCTTTTATTAACAGAAAGTACATGGATAGCACCGAAAAGACGAATCTGAGTAAGGCGCAGCAACAGATTAATCATCTGCAGCAAACCGTAAACGTTTACAAGGAGCGGCTGCGAGAAGTTTCCGCCAAATTGCCAAAGGCCGAGCTAGATGCCCTGCTCTTCAATCTGGGAATCAAGGATATCCTGGAAGCGCCCACCACAGAGCCCCAGAATGGAATCGAGGTGGCCAGCGAAGCCCTAAGCAACGGCAAGCTTGGTAAAATGATGCTCAACTATTTGTCGTTCACAAATAAATTCCGTAACTTAATTTCAGATGATGATAAGCTGCTAATCGACACCAATTCCACCACAGCATCGACCCACTCAGCGTCGCCTAGCTCGTTCTTGCCAATTGTCCCGCCGCGGAACAATTTGTCCAGTCAGATCAGCATCGGCGGCAAGAGCAATAGCCAAAAGATGGACGAGCTGCTGCTGAACTCCGATTCCGATAGTGATTTCGATCCGCGAGCGGATGAGACGCAGGAGATCGGCAGCACTGGTCGCAGTGCGATAAGCAATATGTTCGGCTTCGAGCCGGCCAATAGCTTTGGTCAGCATTTGTTTTCCAACAACAACGACCACAAGCTGCAAAACAACAACAGCAGCTTACTGATAACGAGCAATAACAACAGCATTAACAGCAGTGGCTTCTCCAGCGAGCTGAACATAACGCCGCCATTGTGTATGTGTAAAAATGCATATCCAAGCTTATAAGTTACTAATGATATGTTTTCGTTTCACAGTGGCTCCTCCGCCAAAGATTGCCGCTCCCAGGCGCCTAAACTCGGTGACAACGGGCAACGGCCTGAATGGCAACACGGATCTATTCGGTTCGGATCCTTTTGAATTGAACAATGGACCGACCATTTTCAAGGTGAGTTATGTCGAAACAAACGGCTGTAAGTCATAATTAATACTTTGATGCCTTTAAAGCAAAATCAGCTAAACCTTGACGACTTCTCGCTGGAGAGTTTGGATCCCCTGCGCAAGTAGAGCGGTGCTACCAAGGCCATTTTCACACTTCAACATGATTGGAACTTTATGACATTCCAAAAGTTTGTCTCATCGTTTATCCTTCTATGTTTCTCCGATTGGCATGCATTCCAATCCAATTGCAATTCGATTTATTTAATGTGTATTATTGTTTATATATTGTATTGTATTTATTATCATTGATTTTTTGTCGATTTTATATTGCATATTATGAATTCTACTATTATTATAATTATAAATATGATAATAATCTGAGGTCAAGATCAAAAGAACACAAGAAACAACCGCAATGCACTTTGTTTAAACTTATCAATTTGTTGCTGTAGTTGAATAGATTAATTAATGGTCGAGTAAAGCGAATGAAAAAATGTTAACAAGTGATAAATGTGAAAAATGCTAAACATTGCTAACTGAATGTGAGAATTTTGTATAAAATAATTATAAAGACATAACCCGAAGCAAATGAATCGATTACTGTATAGAGCCGAAATACGAGGAGAATTAAAGCAAAATGAACAATATTTAATGTTATTGATGCAATATAGAGAAATATTATTATTACTATTATTATTGTGTACGTAAAGAATAAAATGTAGTGCCTAAAAGAAAACTCCACTGTTTGATCTTTAACAAACTGCCGTTGTTGTCATGCATCCGTTTTATTTCAAATAACAACACGATAACTACACGTAACTGCCATGAATACAAATATGAGTTGCTTCCGTTGCTGCTGCAGTTTGGGAATGTTTGCCTAGGGCTAGTGATATATATCGTGATTCAATATCCAACAGTTGTTTCCTGAATAGTCCTCTTTGCTTAACCTGAGTAGCACTTGCTGGAGCACCTCCTTCATGCGTCCTGGAGAAAGTCGCAGCGCTTGGGTGTGGTGGCCGACAACTGGCGTGCGTTCATATCGGAGCTCTAGAAGATCAGAGAGTTTTGAAAGCTTAATGGTGACCCTGTGTGGCGAGAAATGAAAACCAATGAACTGCAAACGCGTCTGGACCAAATGCAGTCTTATGAATTCTTTAAAAAACCATATAAATATCGCCAACGATTGGAAAAGTTCTGAAAGAAATCATCAGTGGAGAGTATATAAGTAAAGAAAGAGGTATTTAAAATCAATAGAAATAACCATAGGTATTAAGTTGGAATTTAAATGTTAATAAAACAAATGAAAGCAACAGAGGAAATGTAAATGAAATTCGCAATTTTCGAGGGAGGGAAAAAAAGGTCAAATAGTTAAATTGTTAAAAATAAAAATCAAACACAAACAGAGAAATCGTTCAGTTTTGGTGTATACTTTCCAGTTTATTTGTTTAAAACTTGTTTGACTTAACGAGTAAAATTAAATAGTGCGCTCAAAAAGATAAATGTACTATAACATTGCATGCAGTTCGGGCTTTAGCCTAATTAAAATCCACAAATTAAAGCTAATTTCGTAAAGGTTTCAAAACATCAGTTTACTTCAGAGTATAAATGTTTGTCGTGTATATAAGTTTATATAAATATATATATATATAGAATTTAATGGCTACAAACGTAATATTAAAGCCAAGGGCGCTGCGCCACTCGCTCCCCACAAAAACTAAACACAGCTTCAGCCCGCTCCAAAATGGGCAAAAATGTTTGTGGAATGTCAAATGTTAAATGACAATATTTCAAAAAGTTTTCGAAAATCAAACGTGTTAAGGAGTTTGGGGCACATACAAACATAGGTAGTATTTAACATTAACATTACATTAAACAATAAATAAACACTTTTCACTTGACTGGGTTGCGGATGCGGGATGAGGGTTGCTTGCTTGCTGGGATTGGGTTTGATTGGATTGAATTCAATTGGTGCAGGGTGGCGCAAACTCTTTACACAGCCAGGCGGTTCGCTTCATTTTTCAACTCATCTCATCTCATTCTATCTTTTCATTTTTTTGCTTTGCTCTTTGGCATTTTCACACGTCTACTGGCTGACAGCGCTCGTCTTCTTCTTTTTAGGGTATTTTACCTGATTCGACCAGTCACCCGTGGGCACGGTGGCGCGATAGAACTTTGAGCTTGTCTTGTTGAAGATCGGCAGCAATTCGTTTGCTTCGTCGGACAGAGCCTGCAAGGGAAGGAGTTGGTTTGGGTTAGCTTGCATTGGAAAATGAGCATGAATGGAAGACCCACCTTTAGATAGATGATTGCATCTGTGCCAAATCCCTCGCAGGACAGCAGCACAATGTCGCCGTGGAAATAGCGGGCATAAAGCCTTGAGATCGGCAGACCGTATCCATAGCCCGCTAGTGGCACCGTGTGCAGATCCGACTTCGAGGGCTGCGGCGCTGTGCTGTACATATATTTGAAGAGCTGATCGGTCTGGGAGCGGGGAATGCCGCCGCCCTGGTCAGAAATTTTCACGCAGATGTCCTCCTTGCCCTTGCAGATGGCTACTTTCAAGGGGGGCAATGTGTCATTGTTGTCATGGCCATGGTGCTCCACAACAGCACGCATAGAGTTCTTAAAGAGCTCGAAAAGCATGTAGTACAGGTGCGAGGGCACGTACACGGTGCGGATGGGCAGGTTGTCTCCAGGCTCGCTGCTGTGCTGCTGGATCTCCAGCGGCGGAGTGGTCAGGTAGTACTGATCGCACAGGAATCGCGCATTCTCGTAGGCATCGCGAACCACATCCGAGAGATCACAGGCGGGATCCAGGCAACCAATGTGGCGGCCACCCGCATGTGGATTTCCGCCAAAGAGAAGGGCTTTAAATAGGCAAAGGACATGCTTAGAACTGTGCTCACTGGCATCATCTGGAGCTTGTCTTACTGTGCTGATTTATCAGCATTCGAATGCTGATGCGAGACATGTAGAGCCTGTCGAGAAAGTACTGAATGGAACTCTCTGTGGGCGCATCCACCTGGCCGCCCTCGTTCTCCTTCATTTCGATCACACCCTGGGCCATCGTTTGCACCACATCGTTGTGACGATTCCTAATGAGATCCAAATCGGCCACAAACCTGAAAGGCAAATGTGATTAGTGAAATGCTGATCTATTGAAATTCGCATTACTCACTTTTGCAGATTGTCGTGGGTGGGCTCTGCTTTCTCGTACACCAGCACATCCTCGAAACTCTTGACGTACCAGGAACTAACTTCGCTTACGGATCTGGTGTGCAGCAGGTTGTCCGGCAGAAGGGCGATCTCCTTCATGATATTCGCCAGTCGAACAGGGAGTTCCTTGCGCAGGAATATGTACGATTTCTTCTCGCAAGCATTCTGACCTATAAAATGAAATTACGAAGAATCGATTAAGAAAACGTTTAAGAAAACGAGAGCAATACTACAAGTGTAGTCAATCAATTCAAATACAGCATTTGGTTTTGCTTGAGTTATCGCTGCATATTTGTTTATTGTTCTAGATTATTCAGTATATATTTTCCAGCGCTTCTAGATTATTTAAAATACTTTCCTCGCAAGCTTATCATTGTGGCTTTAGGCACTCAGTGATCATGAGCTCACGAGTGAAAACCTCATGGGGAGGAACAAACCAGCTAGAATGAACAGCCTTGACGTACATAAAAACGAAAACAGTTCTGAGCTGCACATAAATTCAATTGGATTAATTATCAGAGAGCCCCAAAGTACTTGAGCTAAATACACTAAGTACGCTTAGTATGTATACAGCCTGTACTTTCTTATAAACAAGCTAAGTTCAGAGCTCCCTGGCAAATGCGAATCAACCGCAGAAAACTTTGCCCTCGTCAGGCTTTTGAATTTGCCTTTGTGTTGTGTTGTCATTTTGTTGGTTTTTTTGTATTTGCTTCCGATTCTCTTAGTGTATGTATGTGCTTGGGTTTTTTCTGTTTGTTGTTTGTCGCGAGTCAACAGTTTCGTAACAAAGAGAAAATCAAGAAACTGCCGTCGAGGTGATAACGACGGATCCGCCTTATCAACGGGGTCTTGACCAGCCGGCAAAGACACGCCCTCTTTTCCGGCAATTGCTCGTCGTCAAAATCGAATGGCCACAATTCGCCAGGCTTAATTAGGATTCCAGATACAACGCAAAAAGCAACTAGATATATGCATACTATATACGTAGCTATGCCGAATAAATTGGACTGGAACCGCTTTATGAGTCAATTGTAACGAATTGGCCAAACAAAACAGAATCAATAAAACGAGTTATAAAGACGAACATTAATGCGGAAAGAGAGGCGATAGCCTGATGATATTGTTTTCAAGAACCTGCCAGAAAGCGATCGCAAACGCGAGAGATCTCCGTTCCGAGATACAGATACAGATATCGAAATGTGCTAGCTAGGGAGGGGGTGCGGCAATCGCCCCAACACTCACGCGCTCCGTTCTGCCCGCTCCGCCCCCCAAAAGCTGGGGCGGCGGAGCAGGTGACCTCAAAACAGAGCTTTTAACGCTTTGTTTTTGTTTTTTTGTTTGCCATTTTGGAACCGCTCTACGCCCTATCTCTCTCGCTCAGTGTATTCACTTGTTTTGACTGTAGTGTTGTGGAAAACAGAGCAAAGAAACCTCCAGACTCGATCGGATCGTCTGGCACTCCACAATATGTATTTAGACTTTGATGCATTGCTCTTGGCTGATAAGTCGCAGCCTCGCTTTCATCGGTGATAAATTCGCCAGTGGCGTTAAGTGTCCTAATCATAAGTGCCTTATGCATTTAGATAATTGCCCGCTATAAAAAAAGGAAGCCGGGTTAAGAGGATTAAAGATTAGAAGTGTCCTAAGTAAGCACTCTTCATATTCCATTTTGATTTGGTGCCATTTGGTTATTATTTTATTAATAATCAATAGCATTGAATAGTTAATAACTACGTGCTGTGTATTTGGCAAGCTATTTTTGCTTATTTTTGCAAGCTACAAATTTGTGTGCCCCAACAGGTTTCGAAAAAAAACGATGAGCTAAAGTATTCAATGGGTTTTATGTAACCAGAACTTAGCTGCTAGTTGGCGAAAAACTGTTGCGTGTTCTAGCAGTGAAATTGAAAACTGGCCACCGCACGAATTCATTACTGGAGCTCAGAATCGACAATGAGCTGCGGTTTCAATTCCATCCTCATTATCAGTGTGAGCCGCTCAATTGGCGATACAGGCTAATTTGGTCGTCGTTAATGGCGCATTCAATAATTTGCAACGCGTGGCACGCAATCAGCTGAGCAAAGGCGCAAAGAAATCCAATTTCTGAAAACGACTCAATCGTCCACTCAGTGCCACCACCATGCAATTACATTAGAATTGGTGGAATATCGCATATGCATCTATCTTTAGACCAACTGACGTCACTGCGGGCCCCTCCTCCAAACCATGACCATCCCCTTTTTTGTAAAACAGCTGTTCGGTACGGGAGCACAGCAATTTGACTCTTGAGTTGCATCAGCCCACCACCACCCATTGGCCCCCAAATCGTTGGAAAATTTGTGTGAAAGTCTTTCGAATAACTATTATGTATATTTGACTCACATTCGCCCTGTGACAGAAATACAAAAATACGGCGCGTGTGACTGCGACTACGTCTTTATTATTATTATCGCCGGGGTGCTCACTCTCCTTCTGGCCATTCTGTTTCTGCTTTTGTTTTTATTTTGGCCAAGTGTTGACGTGCGCGTTTCTGCCTTTTTTTTATCCTAAAGCGGTTCCAAAGTTCAGGCCCGAATTGTGGGCGAAATGAGGTGGCAGCATCCTGGACTTTGCCCGAAATGGTCACAGTGATCTGATCCATCGCAATGCATCCATTATACAATAAACTTTGGAATTGTCTGACGCTGTGTTTTCAATTTTCCTTCCCCTGTATTGCCACAGATATAATTGTTGCTCTTTGTCGCGCGGAGAATTGGCACATGATCAACCACGATGAGGTTCCAAATTGGACTCCCTATAAATGTCATAAGTATTTTATATTTTCCATTGATATGAATTCTTGGCCTTCGGATATAAGGCACAAATATTGTGAATTTCGCATAAACAATATAGCCTGAGTAGACGCCCTCGAAATGTATTAAAGACTAGACTGTATAAAAAACGAGGCTCGTCACTGAGGCGCGAATTTTAGAACCCTCTTTCCAGTTCTTACACCCCCCTCACTTAGCCCACGAAGCGCTAATCAATGGTTAACCTTAATCATCATAAACTCGGGTGCATGGCATTATAATAACAATGTATGTATATATATATGTATAACACCGAACCAATAACAAGCCACATTCTATAGATATAAGCATAATTACTCCAAGTTTATGGACCCCCACAAACGGCATAAAAACACAATTAAGTGCCGGGTACAGTTGGGTACAAAACAAGCGCGCAAAGCAGCCTTATCTATAGACCGACATCAAAGTTCAAGTATAGGCAGGTATATATTAGCTATTTATTTGGTCACCTTCCCCGAGGGGTGCTGGCCTATTGGATGGCCATAAAGGCTTGTAAACTAATTCCGCTGTTTTGTAGCCCATATATGAACCCATACTGACTGAAAAAGCTCAGCACAAGTGGTCTTAAAGGGATAGAAAATAGTCGCAAGCAAAGCCTGTTGTTTTGGTCTAAATTTAGATGATAATAGCTCAGCCTCCGGAGGCCAACCTTTTCCACATTTTCCTCCTCTTGCAGCCGAGCTACTTGGCCTGGCTTGTATTTCTGCTCACGTCGCATGCCAGTTTTTCAACGAGAATGCCCTAGAAGTTAGCACTCGAGTCTGCTGGTTGCACGGCAAAAAATTGATTTTCGACTAGAGCAGGTCTGAAATTAAAAGGTTATGTGGAAACAGTATCTAAAGATATCTATCTATTATCTAGATATAATACAACTTTTAGAAAATACACTGCAAACCAAGTTGGACTTCTCTGGGGACAGGAGCCACTCGATTCGAGGATTGCGTGTTCTTTTATTGGGGCATGTTGAAGCCCTGGATTTTGGAGGGTTGGTTGCAGGGGGTGTTGAGTTGACATTGAAACGTCATTGAAGGCCTCGTGCCGGCTGTTGGCGCTCAATGAAGTGTGGGCGGAAAAGGGCCCCTTGTTCCAATCCCGCCTCCTACCGCCCGATCAGCCTACTACCAGTACTCTCCAAGATACTCGAAAGAGTATTTTTGACCAGAGTATTGCCGGTGATTGAGGAGGCTGGTCTGATCCCTGATCACCAGTTTGGCTTTAGGCGCCGCCACGGGACACCAGAGCAAGGCCACCGAGTAGCGCAATATATCCTGGACGCCTTTGAGAATAAGAAATACTGCCTAGCAGTAATGCTGGACATTAAGCAAGCCTTTGATCGTGTTTGGCACCCCGGTCTCCTCCTAAAGCTCAAAAACGGCCTGCCCCAGCCATATTTCAAGTTCTTAAAATCGTTCCTGGAGGGCAGAAGATTCGCCGTCAGGTGTGGAGAAACGCGCTCAGACGTCAAAGAAGCCCGTGCAGGAGTTCCCCAAGGAAGCGTTCTCGGTCCGCTCCTCTACAACGCGTATACGGCTGACCTGCCGGTGATACCGAGCCAGTACATTATGGCAGCCACTTACGCCGATGATACTGCGTTCCTAACAACAGCAGATACCCCAGCAGAGGCCTCCCAGACTATGCAGGAGCAACTAGATCTACTGAACACGTGGCACACGAGATGGAATATATCGGTAAACAGCGACAAGTCAACCGCTACCACCTTCGCAACTAGACGCGGCACTTGCCCACCAGTTAGTTTCAACGGGTTCCCAATCCCAGAGGTAGCCAATCCAAATTATCTTGGCTTTACACTGGACAGGAGACTTACATGGAGACCACACCTGCTAAAGAAGCGGAAACAGGCGGAGAACCGAGTCCGTGAATTCTACTGGCTGATGGGCAGACAATCTAAGCTACAGACTTCAACTAAGCTCCTTATCTACAAAGCGATCATAAGGCCAATCTGGACGTATGGCATTCAACTGTGGGGCACTGCATCGAAAAGTAACATCAACATTATCCAGACATTCGAAAACAAAACGCTCCGCACAGTCACAAACGCTCACCCTTTCCACGATAATGCCACTATACACGAGGTCCTCAGCTTCCCCTGGGTGAAGGATGAGATTAAGAAAAGCAGCAGGCAGTACATGCAGAGGCTTCAAGACCACCCAAACAACCTGGCACAAGACCTGATGGACACCAGTCAACGCACCAGGAGGCTGCACCGATCACACCCTTTGGACCTCTCTGGGATTAGACACGCAAATTAAATTAAATTATACACATACATTATTATATACTTCATACATACAATATCGACAGTTATTGTATAGTTTCGCAACAATTTATGTAATCAATTAATTCTCTACCGTTAAGTTTAGTCATCAAATTTAATGATTGTCCGCGAAGGACAGTTTTAAATTAATATATCCAAAAAAAAAAAAAAAAAAAAAAAAAAAAAATTTTCATTGACGAAACTTGTTTATGAATTCTAAAACATGGCCATCTCATAAACAAGTTGAGCTATTCTGACATCCGTTTTAGCAACAGGCGGTTGGCTGGGAAGCGGATTGAAAATGAAATAGAAGGCAAGGGGGGTGGGTTCGAGGAAAAGCCAAAGCTAAGCTGAATTGAACTGAGCATTCAATTGTTTATACTGCCTGTCTGTGTCTGCCTCTCTGTCTAGCGCGCAGTCGACAAAATAATATATGTAGATGCGAATGCTTAATTGACAATTAAATGGAACGAAATTGGCTATTAGATAACGGGATATTTGCGCAGTTTATTCTAAACTATAAACGAAACTTTAGACAACATGAAAATGTTACTCTCTACATAAAAGGTCTGCCTATGCCATTTTCTATGTCATCTGGTTATGCAACATATAACGAATAATAAAAAGCAAAGGGAAGTAAAAAGTGAGTTAATATTTCCCAATGCATAACATAACATACACTTTAGATAAATATAACATTCACTTTTGACAAATATATTAAAAATCTATCGTAAACAATTAAAATTTTAATCTATTTTCGAACCAAACAACTCAAGTGTTTTTATAGCTTTTGGAGGCAAATCAAAACAAAGTGAGAATCAAACTTTCCATAGAAACACTCTCTATAACATCAAAGATCCTAAGATCCTAATCCTAATTGAGTACGATTACTCAGCAGCACTTAGATAAGATCGTTAAAATATATATGTATAAATGTATAGAACACCTTGGGTTCAAGAATCTTAGGCCCAGTTACTCACCAAAGTCCATGAACTGCTTTATCGAGAGGGGCGAGGGGTTGAAGCCCGAGTAAAAGTCGAGCATTTTGGCCAAACTCGCCATCGACGAGGAGGCGGCTGAGAATCGGACTGGAAACAGGCGCATGCTGGCTATATTTTTCTGGTTCGCGGGGGATTTGGGTGCTGATTACGTTTGCCGGGTTGCTTTCGTTGCGCCTTTATCTTCAACAACTTTGTTTGCCACTTTAAATTATTGTTGAATTGCGGTGAGAGGGAAGAAGAAGAAGATGAAGCGGCTGCCGGTGTCCTTTCGCTCACCTTCGCTTTTATCGCGCTCTCGCTGCCCTTCTCACTCTCTTCGCAGGACGTTGACCGCGCTCTCGCCTTCTTCGTAGCCAGGAGGCGGAGCGGAGGGGTTGGGGCTGATGGGAGGTGTGCGACGAAGAGCGGCAACAACAGCTGGCAACGTCTTGAAAAACTCGAAAACTCTGGCAGTGTGCGCTCAATAAATCAATGGAGCGTTCTGATTAATTTTAACCATACAAAAGCGGTACCAAAAATATATATTTTATTCTATATATCTTCTTTGTGTTAGATTTGCTCCTCGTTGTTGTTGTTTTTGTTTTGTAAGGCGGGGGCGACGGGGCGCAGATTCTTCCTCTTCTCCTGGTGCGCCATAAACGTAGCTGATTTGTACGGTATTTGCTTCGCTGTGTCTTTTGTGCACTTTTGCCTCGCGATTTCAGCTGCAGTTCTTCGTGCGATTAACTATACTCGCAGTTGTTTGTTTTTGCGCGACTTCGACGCGAACGGTTGGGAATTCGGATTGAGAATGCGACTCCAGATGGCTCTGGATTCTCCAATGTTCGAAAGAACGCCGATTTTACCAAAAAGCTGCGAGCGCTTTTGCGTGGGCAGAGCTGGAGTGTTGGAAAGCGTCGGAATTGCGTCACGGTTTCGGCAGCCCCGGGCCAGCTGACTTCTGTTCAAAGTGTGGCAGCCTTGGTTGTAACGAATATTTACCGGAAAATATTTTAAAACCAATTGAAAAATATAAAAATGTATGAGCTGAAATAGTAAACATTGAAAACCGAATAATAATACCTATTCAGTAAAAACAAGCTTTACTAACAAAAATACCCGCCCATAAAAATTAAAATAATAAAAAAAATAAATAGATACATAAATAATATTTATTCTATAAACATAAATTCTTTTATGACTAGACCCAGTTCAAAGAAAAACACCGTAATTCTCTAACAAACTAAGTTTATTTTAATTATTACACTTTTAAGAACTACAAGTGTTTGTTTCTTTTATTTTGATAAAAATATACAACATAGCAATACCAATTTTGACACGGCTTTTCGTTTCCTGCTCTTGACCTAACAGAATGGTACATAATAATATAGTGCAAATAAGTAACGATAAATAATAGAATTTTGTAGCATGCAGGAAATGTGTTCAGCAAATTGTGTCTCCTTTCAGATCAGTCGCTTGATTCGCGCACACACGGAATGAAATGCAGCAAAGTATGAGGTTGGATTTGCTTTGGAATAAATGTTTAAAAACAGCTCCTCCGCCCGTCATTCTAATTCCGTTCTGGTCAAATCCACAAACTCTTTAAATCCCGGAGCCGAAAGGACTAGAATCTTCGATCCCACTCGACATCTATTTTAAAAAGTTCAGGCTATAAGTCCCTCAGTTCTTGACAGAAAACAGTTGCGCAATCTTGGAGGCATGACTCTTGAAGAACTCGTAGCCCACTTTTGCGGCGCTCTTGAGAGCTCCTTGGTTGTTGTGACTGCCGTTTGTTGTGGATACGGTGATGGTCGTTGCAGGAATTTCTCCAGCTGGCGAAGTCGTCGTCACCACGTGCTGATGATGTCCTCCACCCACCAAGCTGTCCGGAAACATGCGCCGCAGCACGTAGTTGAATCCATTGGAGGCCTTGTTGCCGTTGGCCTTAAACCGTTCGATGCCGAAGGCGCGAATGGCCCGCGAGAATCCGAACACCTGCGAACTGATGTATGCTCTTCGCACGGCCAGAGTACTGCCGTCCTTCTGCTCGCTGTAGACGACGATTTCATCAACTTTCTAAAAGAAAAAAACAAGGATCATTAATAAGGATTAAACTTGAAAAGATTAAGTAACATATTTAACACTCTAAAAGAGTGGAGTTAAAGAAATCGAAGTAAAATCTTAACCGGATCCCGATGTTCAGTATATGTACGTTTCATGGGTTAAATATAATAAACAAGGCCACAGCATTGACCATTGATCTGTTAGGTAACTTATGCTTTCGTACTGTGCCGGTATTTTGGTCATGCCCAACAGTTAGCGGCTGAATTCTTCTAGATATTTCTTTAAATTGAAAGCAATCGTAGTAGGTAAGCGATAACTTGCCATTATCTTGGTCATTCCCAGGTTCCTGGTGAATGTGGTGAATGTCTTTTTGACCGGGTCCAGCACGGAGTCCTCAACAATCTTGACCGGCACATTGTTGTAGAAACGGGCTCCCCACTTGGGCACCGGATTCGTCTTGGAGAGCAGCCGTCGCGAGAAGAGCTTGCCATCGCGCACCTCACGCTGAATGGTGTCCTCGGTGAGGACGTGGGTGCTGGAGGGATTCGGGTAGCGGTTCCAGTAGGCGACCACCACGTTCATCCAGCTGTAATCGAAGACTGTCTCCGTGCGGCAGGTGGATGCTGTCACGACCATGTTGAAGGTGGACCAATGAACTCGCCGATGTGTTCGAAAGTGAAAGCCGCCGTGTCCCTGATCTGAAAAGTAAACCGATAATCATCAATTGCAATCGCATGTTTCCGGCTAAAAATAGATCGCCGAATCGATGGACGTACCTTTGCGAGGGGGTCTAAGAGCGGGGGTCTCTTTCGGTTTTAGAGCTCCAGAGTGCAGTGTGGAGTGGCACCAATTAGCTGGCACACGTTGATTCGCCTAGCAGCTTGTTGTTGCCCCGACTTTGGGAGCCTACTAAGAATTTAGTTGTGTAACTGCGTCACAAACTCCGGCACAGGGTGCTTCGGGTTCGTTACCTCCGATCTCTGGCAATTTGCTGGCGATATCCCTCGGTTCCTGCGTTGCCTAGACCTTCAGTGCCCCCTTCTTCTGGCTGTCCACGGTTTCATTGCTTGCTTTTCAAGGGTTTGCTGCCAATTTGGGTCCAATTTACGCCTGTTCAAAGGCCATCCGGAAACATCTGGTCGCAGAGTTGCCAGATGGTGCGCGTGCCAATAATACCAAAATTTGCATTCTCCCAACTAACTAGTATTTTTCGTTTGATTTTGCGCCAAAACGTTTTTTTTTAATTTCAATATTTAGCTTTCAATATTTATTGACAAATATGACAAATGTTCTTTAAATAACTTAAATCATACGTTTATTGTATTTTACTACTAAATATACTACATTAAACAAATAAAGTATTAACTTATTGAAAGTTGGCTCATAGCTATTTTAAATTCAATATTTCATTATTTAAATTTCGAAAAATAAAATTATTCTCAAAGAAGTAGTTCAATATATTTGACTAAAAATGTATAATATTAATTAACAAATAGTTGCCATGGGAATTTTTGAATTGTGCAGTGCTTGGATACCAGAAAACAATCAAAAGTTCACTTGATTAAGTACAATTAGATTAAAGAAGCTCAAGAAATGGATGTTGTGGAATTTCTCACACGAACCGATAGGCGCAATCTAAAATCTCAAATAGGTTTCCAAGTGGCGCAAAAGATGCGCGAATGGCACGCGGATGTGGACAACCGGCGTTGGAACCTCTGTCTTCTCCTCCAAAAGGAGGCATTGGAGGCGGATGAGCAGATTGCAGAAATGCTGCAGGAGCAGGCGGATGAAGCGGATCGAAAGCGACACGAGTGGATCGAAATGGAGCGGCTGAAGCGGGAGGAGGCCGAACTGGAACTGATCAAAGTTAAAAAGCAGCAAAGGGAGATGTAGGTCTTCAGTGAAGAACTTTAAGACATTCCCTATCTGAAATCACCACACTTTTAGTGAAAACTCCGAGGCCCATCGTCACATGCTAACCAAGGAGATCCTGTTGGAGTCCAAGCAAGCTCAGCTCCATCAAATCGAGGAGAAAAAGGAGCTCAAACGCCGCCAGGCCTGTGTGGAGATTCTTTGGCAGCGCGTCTGGCAGAGATTGGACGAAAGTAAGGCCCAGCAGGAGCAGTATGAGCTGAAACTGCGGCACTTGATTGAGAACAGGTGCCAAGCCCACAATCTGGACACCGATCGGGAGCAGAAGGCCCAGTTCGCCAAGGAGGTGTTAGCATACCAGCGGGAATGTTCCCAGGCGTGAGTACCAGTAATCCTTGAGACTTTGTTAGTTAACATACTAATCGAATGGATTATCTTTTAATAAGATTTTCCACATTCGTATTTACAAATTTCATAATCCAACCAACTACCTTTCATAGCCTAGAACTAGCTGCCGAAATGGATGTGCTCAAGAAACAACAAGATCTGAAGAAGCTGAGAGATAAACGACGCCAGCAGCTCACTGACCTGCAGGGTCAGATCCAACGGAATCTCACCATCAGCGCCCGGCAAGCACAGGCCAATATCCGTGAGGATGTGGGCTACAACATTCTCGAAGACCGCCAGATTTACGAGGAGCTCATGGAGAAGCGTTGCGCCAGGGTGAGTTCACGTGCCCCCCACTGCCTTTCCACTCAATCTCGATCCAAACCCAACCCATTTGCTTTGCTCCAGATCCACAATCGCGATTGGCATCAGCAGTACATGACGCACACGGCTGCGGAGCGGGCCGCTCGCAGGGAAGAGGATCTGGCGCGGGATCGGAAATACCTGGGCACTGGGTGTGTGCTCGGCCAGCAGCCGAAGCAGCCGTACGGCAAGGAAGTGCGCTAGTACCAGTGGTGGACACATCGTCATCGCCATCGCCATCGATCGATGGGCACGCACTCATGTAACGCCTCACATTTGGATACCATATGGCAATTATATTTACGGCTGATATAAATCAGACGATGGCGGCGATAAGGAAAAGCGTATCACGCACGGGCGGCATAAAACCAGTGATAATGCACACCATCAACGTCACCAGGGAAGCTGACCAGCTCACCCCAACTACCAACTTGGTCAGCCGCCAGCGGGCCCATATGCAAATGCGAAATGCCAGTACAGTCAAGCTATTGTAATGCGAACCACCCTCTTTCGAAATACAAAATTTATAAGCACTATATTAATCAATCTTCTTAAGTTAACTGAAATATTTATCATAGAAATGCTTCTTTTCAATTTTAAGTGGCTTGTCGACAACTTTTCTTAAAATTCATTTGAATAAAGTTACTGTTTGCATTATCACCATTATTGAGCAAGCTAAAATCTTAGCCAAACCAATAGTTTCATAAAGTATATTTTTTCGCATTAAAATATAGTTTTGACAAATCAAACAAAAGTTGTAAGCTTAACACTATCAAAACTATAGCTTACCACATTTTTCAGTTTATGAAGTTAAGGAATTTGCATTTGTAAACTATAGAAGTTGGACTGTATGAACGATAAAGTAAGTGTGGCTCGAGCAGCGACTTTGACAATATTTCTGACACTTGGACAGGACTTGGAACCATTTGGACTTGGACACCACCCCGTCATCCTCCGCTTCCATGGGTTTTTTTTATAATTGACCGCTTCCGCCGTTCGCAGCGCTTGTCTCCTCAACTGGTTGCCGCTAATTAGAGTTGATCGCTGGCCATGTCGCCGGCAGCAGCTGCAATTGTTGCACGTTGCGCGCTGCATGCCGCATGTTGCAACTGCTGCTGATGCGCTCAATATGTAAACACACTAACCGCTGTGTTTATTCAATTAAAACGAGTGCGGGGCAGAGATTTTGCGGGGAGCGACTAGCAAATTGCCACTGCAATTTCCATTGCAATGCACTTGGCCAAATGGCCAACAACGGCTCATTTGGCTGATGAGTGCTCGTTCGTTTGTCCGCAGTTGATAAGCAATTTCGGTGGGATTAGGCCCATCGGGGTAATCTGTGCTCATCCACTCCTGGCATACATGGCTTGTTTATTTATAATAAGCCAGACTCATGTTTACTGTGCAAACAACCATGTGAAGTACTCTGCGGGATGCACTGGGCAAAAATGGATTACCAAATGTTTGATTTATTGTACTCAATTGGTACTTTAGTTTCGGAAGTTAAACAAATTTACAACTTTCCGTCACAAGATTGATTGATGGTTTCGTAAAGTCATGTGGACTCTTCATCTTAATAAGCTGGCGGAATTACAAGCACACATGATATTAATGTGAAAACTATTAGATACATGTTATCATATAAAATATATCTTTATACCTCAGTTTTTAAAATTAATATTTCAATAGAACGTATTGAATAGAACACAGCATTGGAAGGAAGAGCGTTTCCGACTCTATAGAGATACCGCACTCCAACTAGCTGAGTAATAGGTATCTGATAGTCGGATAACTCTACTATAGCGTGCTCTCTTCTTGTCTTCCTAATCAAGTTCTGTTTGATTTGCTTTCTGGATATGACACAAATGATAAATATAAAACAATCGAGTTTGTATTCACGACAAATGAAAGAATTAAACTCGAAACAAGTATCTGTCCAAACTCACTTAATGAGCTCATCATTCCAAAGTCAGATATAGTCACTTGTGTAGCATAATTATTGATGGGACTAGTATGGATCCGACTGTTTTCAATGCATAGGTATGCACATAGGTAGCCACCCCGCGTCCCTCCATGCAGCCTGTCCAGTTGCACAACACGATCCCATGCATCACGCAGTTTCGACTTCAAATCTAGCTCCAGCCAAGCCTGAGAACCAAGTGAACCGAGTAGGAAACGTGGAACCTGGACAAGCCGGGCGGCGCATTTTCAAAGAGAGGTGTCAAAGTCGCCATGGCCTGGCAGAATCCTCCTGCTGCGATTCCTCACGGCATGTCATTAGCTGTGAAAGGGGTGGCTCAGTCTGGGTTATTTATGTGACACTTACAATCGTGACAACGTTTGCCAAATGCGCCGGGGGAAAATGCATTCAAATGGAAATATCTCAAGAACAATGCTGCAACATTAGTTAACAGGCATCGGAGCAGGAAATAATGGGGAGGAGTTGCCCAGGTAACGAGCATTTCCTAATATCCGCATAAATCTGATGCCCTCCGTAACGCCTCCTGGCTAAACTTAACTCCAGTTTTATCCGGCCATCTACAAGATTTATAGATACCACCTCGAGGCCCCGAAGCTCGACTCGTACTCATTAATAAGCGTTTAGAGCCAACGCTAATTGCCAACGCCTCCAGCGGCAGGAAAAATGGCAAAAAGGGAAAACCCAGGACGGCTAGTTGGCCAAACAATTGGCGGCTATGTGGGCGAGCAGGACATGTCGACCCGATGATCCAGGTTGCATGGCCCTCCCATTGTGAGGTTGCACATGTTGCACGTAGTGCATAGAGGGAAACCGGGACAAAAGGCTGCGGTCAAGCACTGATTGAAATGCCCACGCCTGCCCACGTCCTGCGGTTCCACAGGCCTCCTGCCACGCCTCCTTTATCCCTATCGTGCTGTACGTGCCGGACAAACTTAACGCCTATGTTGCAGCCATGAATTGTGGCCTCTGCCCGCCAGCGACGCGGAAAATAATGTTGCACCTAGAACAAGTAGGATAAATGCAACCAAGAATCGAACCTACTATTACCCTATTGTTCCATAGAAAAAACGTATCTCATCTTAAAAAGAAAAGTCTTTTGTTCTTCACTAATTTATTTTATTTCTATATGAGTCGAAATCTAAACAATTATCATATTGTCACCAGTGATAAAATTTGGCTAAGCATAAAGAAGTCTTAGTTCCAAAACAACATTGATTCACTATCTGGTTTTAAATACGAAATTTATCACATTTTTTATCACTAAGAATTTGTTAGGAAATTCTTTAAATATTAGGTATAATGATTAATTGTGTAAATGTTGGCGAACAAGACGCCACGTTTGTGATATGTGTCATAGGAAATATATATTTATTTATTATATATTCAATTGGGAATTTTATTTTTTTTTTAAATTTTTTTTTTTAAAGCTTTTTATTTATTATTTAAAATCTGTCCAAGCGGACAATAGTTAAATTTTATGGGGGAAAACATTAACGTAAGGGGAGTATTTTTTATATTTTATGACTGCTGGTAAAACTCCACCAGAGTGCAAGTTTACAGGGTATCAAGTTGAGGCGCATGCAATAATTCTTTTATAAAAATAACCCCTCTTTCCCCTGGTAAAAAGGTGCGATTTACCTTTTTGTTCCACGGTATTGTTGCAATTTTCATGCCTTCAAATGGATTTCGCGCCTGAAATTTGCTGGCCAATTTCCATTACAGTACAGACTGTCGAAAATTGCCAACCCGCTGGCCATTGTCATAGGCAGAAACTATGAGCCACCCCCTTTTCCCTTTCCCCCCTCTCATGACCGGTTTGCATTTTGTGCATCTGCTTTTCTCTGAATAGCTTTTCCCATAGAGATTTCGTCATAAACTTGAAGCCATTGACAGAATCTTTCCCCACATCGCCATCGGGAATCCAAAAAAAAAAAAAACGCTGAAATTGACAGCAGATGCGGGCAATTGAAAATTGGGGAATGGGGGGATGGGGGTTTGAATGCAATTATGCGATAAAAGCGAAATAAAAAATTGTGTTAATTGTTGAGGAGGCTTGCAACGAAATTTCGGTGCGATCCACTCCGGCGAACGGCGATGTCTTGTTTGTCTTTCGATCTTTTACGGCCACATCAATCTTTTCGGGATGTCCGAGTGGCCTGAGTGCTGATAGCCGGAATGGTGTTCACTGTACAGTAATAACAGCAACGCAGACGCACTGAGTGAGTGGCACTTGGCTGTCGCCTCCAACCGATTGAGTGATGCATCTTCCAGTGGCTCCTGGTCACTTATGATTCCTGTTCATCTTGCTGAGTGGCCAGGGCAATAAATTCGTTTAATATGCAAATCAAGTGCAAATTGATCGGTAGTGCAAATCTGGGCGAGGGGGAGGGAGGGGTTGCAAGGTGCCACAGACTAATTAAAAATCACAAATTGGCCCGCTGACTTTGCGCCATTGGCTAATTAGCCATAGATCAGAGATCTCTCAACATGGATCGTGGCCATAAGACAGGTTTCGCTATCTGACAAAGTCTCCTCCAAATTCAAATGGCCAGCTGCTTGCAAATCCCCACAGCCAGTTGGCAATAGTTTGGGGTTATTAATCTACGCTGTCAAGGGCACTTCCTCTTGTAATTTGATTTAAATTGCTCGCTAATTTCGCAATTTCTTACACCGATCATATCAATTGATTTGAGCAAAGCATACCATTAATCGCCAATCCACCGATTTCAACATTTGCAAGAAAACTTGATTTTGCGGGGAGTGTCCTTCTATGAATAATAATGCAAGCAGTTGGGGTAAAAATTGGGATTTGGAACGCCAAAGATTTCTGTCAAAAGATAAAAGCATTGAGAAACACTCCACATATTTACTTTCGATTAAATATCAATGCATACGTAATGGTACATAGAACTGAAGTTTATTAAGTAAAATCATTCACACATAGATAAATAGATACTCCTATGCAGACATGGTCAAGTTAAAACAATGATAAAACTGAAATTGCGCCCGATAAGAAATCTTAAAGCGAAAGCAGCTCCACGCGGTGGGTTGAGGGGTTTGGAACCCGCGAAACGTCAAGGATCCAGCCTACCACATAGTCGAAGTCTGCAAAGGAAACACGTTACTGTAGAGGTCCTTTTTAGAATATACGAATTGCAGAACGAACCACAACGACTGCGTAGGTCAGCCCGATGCCAGATCCTGCCAAGACATCGGACCAGTGGTGCTTGTAGTCGGAAACTCTGGTGAGAGCCGTATACCAGGCGAACATGAGCAGCAGGAACTGGAGCAGGTGGCACAGCATTCTCAGCTGCTTCCAGTGCATTCTACGATGTAGGTAAATCTGGAGGAGACGACGATTGGTTTACCTATCCCCATAGCTTTGGATTGACCCGAACTCACCACCAAGTAGAGCATGGAGTAGCAGGCGAAGCTGGCATGTCCACTGGGAAAGGACAGGCGCATGTCCTTCAGCTGCTTCGAAGTGATGTCCACCGCCGCACAGGTGAACTCTTCGATGTAACGAGCAGCGTTTATGGGATCACTGCAAGTGGTGCCATCATTCATGACGGGCTGACAGAGCTGCGAGCACAACGATTGTGTTAATTAATCACTTTCAAGGAAACTACATCACTTCTTTAACTTACTGTGTAGAAGTGAGGTCTCAGCCGTCCAATGGAATACTTGGCGATGTTGGTGGATAACTGCTCTACGCCCAGTCCGAAGATAAAGATACCCATCCGGTGGTAGCACTCCACCAGCCAAGTGGGCAGCTCCAAGTGGCACAGATGATAGCCACTGCACATCGTGCTCTTCGGAAAGGGACTGTGCAATCGCTTGTCCTGGCCCCTGAAGAACTCCACCACAAGCATCTATATGGGATAAATCTATTAGTCATATAAGGTAGTTATGTTTAAGATAAAGCCCAACTTACCACAGAAAGAGGCAAGACACCACACATCGAGTACAGAATCCAACTGGGCATGGTGGAGTCTCGATACGGATGCTTCAAAGAGGAATCATCGCAGAAGAATCCGCGTTTGAACGCTTCGCCCCAAAGCGAGAATCCCAGCATAGGTAGAACAACTGAAAGGATAGGAATATCAAAAGCACGCCTTAAGATATATGCCCCACATTTGTATCTCTTGCAACTCGAGTGGGGCTTATTGGGTGGCCCAGCGCAGATGTGGTGTCCAATTCATTTATGGGCAAGGTCTGCTGATCCAGCCTTAATTGGACCAGTATAAACACAACGATAGCAACGACGATGATGTTGGGGAAATGAGTTCAGCACAATCAAATGAAAAATGCTCCCCTCACAAAAAGAACCTGCCACAAATTGAATAAAATAAATCAGTCCGAACTCGATGATGCGCGAATAAATATATGTACTATATACCTTTTGGGGTTCGCTCGGGTGAGAAGTGCCTGTTCACCATTGGAAACATTGAAACGCACAGCAGAATGCCACAAAGGAGTCCAGCACATCAACATCACACAGTTGGAAACATTTGAGGGCAATTTGGAAATGTTTTTGTTTGAAAACAAGGCGGCCAGAGGCGCTAGCCTACCTATGGTCTATATGTATGATTATATTGTTCGGGGGCTTTGTTGCACAGATAGCGGAACCCTATCTGGCTGATGGATTCAGATGTGGAATGGGTTTATGACTGGCAAGTGCAGCAGATCAATTGCTGCCACATGATAACAGATCATAAAACGTGTGAAAGGCCGACGGGAAAAAAATTTTATAATACTTTTCCCAAAGTTTTCATTTCGGTGAAGAGCTTTACGAATTTACTTGATATAGTAATGTGATTTATTTCAGACTTTGATTAGGAACAGCTATTCTCAACGGTTGAGTGGCAAGGAAATGGGATCATTTCGAAGAAAACTCGGGCGTTTTGATTTTAGTTTTGATTTAGTTTACAATGCCATATTTTTGAAAAAACATAGAATTTTCCTTTGTGGAGAACATTTTGGAAAGTTGTGTACTTTTCTTGTTACCATTAATGTACTTAATGTTATTTACTTTGTTGTTTATTTGTATTTTGGGGTTCATTTTGTTTTGAATGGGTTCATTTGTTTCGTAAAATTTATAGGCTTGTTTATAACGCATATTATTTGAAAGGTAAGCTCCGCAGTTTTTTATTGAAGGAAACGAAAAGTGCATAAATTTCGAAAGTTACCCGAAAGAGTAGAAAACATAGTTTGTACAAATACCGCAAACATACAATAAATAGAAGTGACTTAGTAGGAAAATATTCCACTTAAAACTAACAAGTTTGAACTACAGTTATCTATGTGTAACTTCCGCTTTACAAGCCGATATGATTCACTGGAACTTCTCACTAATTCTCGGATATTGTCATTCATTACTCACCGCAGCTGAGCAAACAGAGGTCCATGAGGATCCTTCCGAAGATTTGACGTGGTCCACGCAGCGATGGCTTTTTGTTGCTGGGTACCGCGTACAGTGGGCCCTGGCTACGCGAGCTGCCAACGAAGTTGGGCAGCTGCAGGTCAAGTTTCACATTGTTGTTGTTGTTGTGATTGGGGCCTGAAGCGGCGGCTAAAATACTGGAAGCCGTCGGCGAAGAAGGCTCTTCACCGCTGCTGCTCTGGCTCTCGAATCTCTGGAGCGGCGTGGTATCGCAAACGCTGACAGGTCGCAGGGTGCTCATCGTGGATAAAAGGGGGAATCTTCGTGGTTTCTAATCTGATGGAGCTTAGTGGGCCCGAGGAGCCTGGCTTCAATGAATGGCACTATAGCACCTGGACGCCACGCCGGTGGTCATCTTATCGTCGGGCGGAGACGGAGACACACAAACGAATTGTTTGGATAATCCTCGGGAGTGCCTTTCCACTTCAGAATGTGCTAATGGGCGCTGCCTCTTGCGCGGCACGGTGATAAGGCTGCAGGTATGTAAATAGAGCCCACAAATCGATACTGTGGTAAGAGGCCGCGGCGTCGGCGTACGCGTTTTGTGGGCGCTACGAAATTGGGTAAGGTAAACGCAAAGGTGAACGGTAAGGAAAAACGCTATTGTGCAAGCGATAAGCGATGAGCGATCGTGATAGCGATCGACTAAGTCCGAGTCGAAATGCTGCTCAAATACTGAATACTGCTGGCGACGCACAAAGGTAAATAATGCGAGGTAAGAATCTGTGCACTTATTTGGACTGCATTTTCCCGCTGCACTTTATGGCTGTTTGCATTCGTTTTGTCACTTCGAAGGTATTTTCGTTCTTGGTCTAGTTCTTTTAGCACTTGGTTCTGCTTTTCTATTTGTTTCGCATGCGCAGCGCCGCCGCAAAAACGGCAAACGAATAAAACCGAAAGAAAACGGCTGTCCAACCCGACGACGATCAACCGTCCGCACCGTTCGACGTCGAACGAAGAAGTAAGCGACGGATTTCAGAGCAGCGCCGCGCTGCCCAAATACACATATATCCAGAAACGAATGCAAACAGCTGTGCTCTCTCCCGCCTTTCTATTGCAACTCTCCAGCGCGCTCTCTCCGCATGGATAAATGAGCGTGGGAGTGAAGCGTACAGCGTTGATCAGTAGTGATCCTTTAAACAACTCTTAATATATATTTTTTTTATTTCGTATTTACAGATATTTAGAATAAGAAAATTACTTAGTTAGTATAATACATTTTTCTTTTTGCTATTCGACAAATGACTTACACCCACTCCATCTCAATATATAGCAATATATCTGTCTCGTGCACTCTCAACCATGCTTTAAAATTCATAGGATGAATTCATATTCATATCCGTACATCCAAGCTTTAAACACACTCAATGCGCAGAAAAGTAGGCACTCCATTTGGAACTGTAGCTAACATACAACTAGGACACATGTTGTGCAATTATGAAAAAACCCCAATTTCTGTCTTTTTAATTCTTTTTTTAATAGAAAATTTTATATACTGCAGGTAGTCGCAGCATCCAGTATTGAGCCAAAAACTAGACAAATTTTCGGAGTAAAATTATTTACTACTAAAAGAACCAAGTCTCCTATAATTTGCAGTCTGTTTACAGTGATGGACCGGCACAGTGCATTTGTTATAAGCTCCTTATCGCCTTATCAACGAAGTCCACTTTTGAATATTACCGGAGAGATTGAGAGAGAGAGTCTCTCTCTCTCTCCGCACATAATTTCGCTCTTTTGCGTCGACACACGGAACCACTTCTATCTTATCTGAACAGTCGCCTTTTTCCATCGGACGCGTTCGGTTCAAATGCTCTATGTCGCTAGTCCATTCGACCAAAACTAAGTGCGAGTAGGAAATCGGGCGTATATATGTACATATAACCCTTATCCGTTGACACTGATCGAATCGAATATAGAGTCAGAAAAACATAAAGGCCAAAACGATGACGGAGCAGTAAAGGCTTGCCTGAATATCTTTCGTAACGCTGCTGCTCGGTTAAGGTAAATTAATTAAACAACGAAAGTGTTTATTTGTACTAAAGCGAGTGAGCTAATAGATGTGGATATACATATCTTGGCCATTTTATCGATTTGCTTGGCCGGCAAACACAAAGTGTCTGTGGAGCCTCACAAATTGATGGTCACATAAACAAATTGCGAAAAGCCAGCGAACGAAAGTACGTACATGCGAGTATGTGGGAGAATTCATAAATTATGCAAGTGGAAATGGAAATGGCGTGGGCATATTTTGTTTTGGCTTAAAATCGATTTTCCCTCCCCCAACTGGGTGCTGTTTCCCGATGGTCAAGGCTGTGGTCGTCGCAGCCATTGCAGTGCCAAAAAGGAATTCCACGTACCTATCCGTAAAATCAGACCGCGTAGTTCGCGAAACCAAATAACCGATAGCTTATCAATTACTGATACGCAAAAGCCGCGCATTTCGATGAAGGCGAGTAACAGAAACAGAATTTGGCCTTTAATGCTTAATGGTCTTTATTAGTTTTGATCCCCCACGTCCGATATGGCCATTATCGGTGAGAGTTTTCCGCCATTTCAATCCCATTCCAGAATTCTGGCATCTGGCCAAGTGGCCAGCTCTTACAAAATCTTTTCGAGAATTAAATACTTTACGTACATATAGCTAGTACAGGTCCATTAATCAAGTCGCCACTATTGTTCACAGATTTCTGAGTGCTTTCGGCGTATAATTTTGCCCACTTTTTTGGGCAATTTGCAAATGTTTATAGTGCGGAATTGTTGCATTTGGACAGCTTTTCCAAACAAATATTTCCTACGACTTGAGGATATATGCATTTGGAAAAGTTCTAAAAATTATAAACAATACTGTAATCTTTTTAATCAAACTTAGGCTATAACATATTTTCAAAAACCGTTAAATTGAAGTGCAGTGTATGTAATGTACTCGTGTATTTGTATAATTATATCTTATCTTGTTTGTATTTTTCTTATATACTATATGTATTATTTTTTAATTTATTTTATATTCCCGCTTTTGGTAACTTTCCTTACATTTTGTATTAGCCCTTTTGGAGTATTGGCCAACCGTTTCTGCCAACTGGTATTGGATTTCGTTGTCGCAGCGCGTGTAATATGTTGGCCAACTTCTGCTGATCTCAGCCAGAATTGAAATGCATTCAATAGTAATCGTTAGCAAAGCAAATAAACAAGCACTTACATAGCCCACCGATGGGTTGGTTGAACCTGAGACCTGGAGTAGATTTCCTTCCGTCGCGTCGACAAGTTGTCTGCAAGTTGGTGGTCCCCTTGAAATCGAACTCCCTACCTCAAAAAATTTCTAAAAATTATGTTCTCTGTGTTTTGAAAAAATAACCCGAACATTTCGATTGCAGACCAAGAGATTAGCGTGGATTTTTAATGATGCGGCCTGGCGCCTGTTGTTTATGTAAATTGTCTGGCCGATATGCATATATTTCGAGTTTTAATTTATTTTCCATCTCGCATGACCTTAATTCGCGTTGAGATATTCCAAAAATGACATTCGATTGTGGAAAACGAGGGGGGAGGGGGCTGCTCAGCTTGTGGTCGTTGCCCGACAAAAGTTAATCGTTCGAATCTGAAATTAAAATAATGGAGGAACAGGGGGAGGGGGCTTCAGCTGCCTCGGAATATCATGATTTTGTAATTACTTGTAATGCAGGGTTAAGCCAACACGTCCTGCGACACGATAAGCTATTCAAATTAATGGGTTTGTGGCGTTAACAAACATGATGACCCCTAAATGGCTTAATAATTTCCAAATAAAGTTTTTGTAGTCCATTTAAAGTGACTCAAACTGCTTATCATAAATTACTTGGCGCAGTGCTTTAAAATGTACAAAAATGGAATCAATTTTCGGTTTATAAACTGTTGCCTAATTTGAAAAAAAAAACTAGAAATTCGAAATGTTTACCTAAGCCAATTTATTTAGGTAACGAATTTAATCAAATGGGTATGTTGAAATCGTTATTATGACTAAACTATTTCCCAATCGAAAGCGCTTACACAACTGGTATCAGTATGGTATCAGCTCCAGCCATCGACTTACTATTTTATCGCACTTCTTGTAGAACGATAAGATAATGGCGAGATTTGCAGATATAAACGCAAGATTAATCGTCCAATAATGGGTCAACATGTTCGACGCCCCTGTAATAAGCAGGCAGGCTATTCTTGGCTTAGTGGCCAAGTGGCATTTTTATTTCCGGATGCGCGCCGAGCTGACCATTAAAAGTTATCTCAAAGCAAGCAATCTCAAGTGCGTGGAAGCACGCTCTTCAATCCGCGTTCGATAATACATCTTTTCTTACTTTTTACTTTTTAATTAAGATGTTGCCTGCTGTTTTGTCATTTGCCAAGAACGGCGATCGGTGGGGCAGACGGGCGGCTTAAGAACATTCATCAGCAGAATCCGAAACCGAATCCGAATCTGAATCTGAATCTGTAGAGACCACAGACCCCCGGTGCAGGCATAAAATTGGAACGGAGGAGTTGAGGATCGCTCGCTATCTATAAATAGTCGTTGCCTGATCGGCTGCATTGGCCCGGTTGCCTTGGCCTGGCCATAATCGAATCGAAGCTGACAAACAACTGCAATACCTCTACTTGTTTTCTGCTCCACAAGTTCTTTGCTCCTTTAACTCGATCTCTAGTTGGAAAATGGCTGGGCTGAAGTACTGACTGACGTTTGCCACTTCGCGGGCTGTGGCTTTGTCAAATTAAGGCCTTGTTGCTCTGGGCCTCAAGCTTCTTCAGGAAGGCCCATAGTCGGTCATTATAACGCCCCGTTCATGGCCAAGTTGATTGCACAAAATTATAGAAATTCAACTGGCTGCAGATGGAGAAACAGGGAACCAAAGGAATTTATGCAGGGTTAGATACACAGGGCAACCTCAATAAAGTTTCTGTGAAAAATGTTGAATATCATTTTGTTACTTTCGCTATTTGCTATTTTTATATATAGATCATGAAGTCTGGATAATTTTAAATTTTATCATTCTTCTATGAAACTTTAATTACTTGCATGTCTAATCACTTTTGATTTCATGTTTTTAATGATAAATGTGTTTATTCCATAAAGTATATTATATTTAAAACCAAAATAAGATAAAGACAATATAAAAACAAAATATGCTTAACGAATGTTTGCATGATTACTTCAAGTTCTTGATACTATATTTAAACATTTAGATTTCCTAAATTGTTTTGTTGTGACGTTTCAGAATGTTGCCGCAGCACAAATTGCTATAGTTTAAGATAGGGGAGTTCGACTGTAGCGTCAGTGTCCACTTAAATGACATTCAAGGGTACAAAATGGAAAGTTTATTGTTCATTTGAAGCGACGTCACTTAACCCGTTTGAGAGGTAGGGATTCCTCGGCTTCTTACTCACCCGAGCATTATTCAAAAATTTCAATTAATGACTTATCTTCTCTCCCCCCTCTCTCACTTATTCCATAGTACTGAGGAGATGACATGACGTAAAACCAGATTCAGAAAGCTCAAGTTCACTGCCAAGCAGAGTAACTTAAAGAGAAAGCAAAGGAGGTGAGAGCGCGAAAGCTTGAGATTGAGCTTGGAGCTTTTGCAACGGCACCCACAAAACGGCAGCCGTGAAAATAATAATGAGTAACGAAACGTCGGCGAGCGAGACAACACCGCTGCGGCAGCCGGAAAACGAAACACCTGACCATAAAGAACTGGCCCAAAGTAACAGCAACAGTCGACAAACAACGGTTAATAGCAACAACAATAACTACAGTGATTCGGTGCAAGTGCGTCTGCAGGAGCAGGACAGAGATAGCGACAGCGAGCAACAACAACGAACTGCCACCATCGCCATGGATACCAACAAAAGAATCCTCTGCCGCGTGGGCTTGGATGTTTTAATCTTGCTCTGCGGTAAGTACAAAAATTCCACTAACCAAACTAACTTGGCAACTACGCCTGTTTACCTCCAAACTCAATGCGAAATTTCGATCGCAACGTGCTATGTATTTACATTACACGCGGTATTTATTTTCTGTCGCAATGTTTATTATTTCTTTTGTGTACTTCCCACTCGGTCACTCCTCCATCCGGATTTATGTAATTGCAAAAGCTTTCTGGCTCTCTCGCTCTCTTGCCCTCGCTCTTTGCACTAGACTCTCTTAGAAGAAACTGTTTTTGTTTTGAGTTTGAATAACTAATAGATTTGAAGGCGCTAAACTTATCTGACTCAAGCCTATATTAAGCCATTTTCAGGTTTGTAACTATTTGTCATGTGCTATTTATGTATAAATGCACACCAAATAAAGGTGAGAGATCCATATGGGCTTATCAGTCTATATATTATAATCAAACGTAATATTACATGATTTAATGCTTTAATAAACCCATTATTGTTAGTATACAAATTTCTAATGCATTTTGAGAGATCGACCATTTTTTGTCGGTGTAGCTAAACTGTTCAGTTTCCTGCTCACCTTACCTTTATTTTTATTTGCTGTGTAAACAAAAGCGGAGACAGTTAAATTGTGCCAGGTAAAGGTGGACAACCTGCACGGGCTGACTGTTGCATTCGATTGTGGGAGTTGCTCAATTTTCACAACCAGCACTTTCCGCTTTCCCATAACACCTTGTCAGCGTATTGCTTAACCGCCACTATAAAGTTAAGAAACCATTATCTATAAAAACCCACTAAACTTATGAAATACCAATACTCTTGAACAAAAGTATCTCGACCTTCAACTAGCAGTACTTCACCCATTGTTCTTCGGTTTAGAAATCTACATGGATTGATAGTCAAGCGTTTTTTGTTTTGAGAACCTTTATCTGGGTTCCTCCCCCGAATACTTTATGCAATCCAGTAAATAGCGTGCATTGTAGCGGAACCGGTTTAGCTTACCTATACCTGTCTGACTCACGAAGTACCGCCTTTTGTCCCATTGGCATTTTGTAGATTTTTGCAATTGGCACTACTGAAAAGGCAATCTTGTACCGCCATATTTGAGCAGCTGATATGAGTCGCCGTCTTGCCAATCAGCCATAGACCTCGCACCAAATTTACGACTCCATTCTTGGCGTAGACTGGGGGCCATTTTCCCCAGGGCCGGATCCAACGGGATCTTTGCACTACCTGAGCATAAATGCATGACACACGATCTTAGCCAGGTAGCCAACTTTCGCGTCTCAGTTGACTCACCTTAAGCGCCTTTTGAATCCAGGCAGTAAACCCAAATATTTCCCACGTGAATCATGTGCCGAAAATCCCTTTATTAAAGGTGAACAAATTAGTTACCAAAATAAAAATAGATTAATAATCCAAAAAGTTAGTTGAAGATAAGAGGGCATAATAAGCTTCTAACGAAATATATCCTAATCTAAAACTCGTGCCGTGCGCACATTGCCAGTTCCCACAGCAAAAAAGTTTCCATCGATTTGTCAACAGAATATGGAGAGGACTGTCCCCTTAGGAGTTCCGTGAATATATTAAAAAACTTAGACAAAATATCGATCTGTTTTCCGAATAAATTCCAATTAGTTAAATCTGCTACAAATGTCTTGGGGTCCGCATCGGAATGGAACATCTAAGAATCCATTTGAGATGCTTGTTTTTAGTGGGTCGAGATTAGCTTGCATCTATCTATGTATCTGTCGGATGCATCTGATAGTCGCTCGTCTGTCGACGGCTAATTTTCGGGTGTAAATTACTTTTGACGCTAGTCAAACGCTGATAAAGTGGTTTTTGGGCCAAGGGGCTGACGAGAGTGTCGGTGGCACTTAACCAAACAAATTCATCGACCTCCGGAGAAACCCCAACTTCAAACTGAAACCCCGTTTGACGTTAATTGAATGCGAACGAGCTGCTCTCCGTTCTTCGATTCACCTTTCTCCTCGAGGTGGAGTCATTAAACCCATAAAATATACACAGAAATGCATATCGGGGGTCGGCTCCCAGGTATTTCCCCGCCACCGCTGCACTTCAATAATTTATCGAGCGTGATTGCGTGCGCGTGTTTGCTTTTGGGGTAAGAAATTCTCCCATTCAGTTTGACCAAAACTAAGTAGAAAGAACAATATTTATGCAATGCATTTTTGGGCATGAGGCAATTGTTGGCTCATTGTTGTTGTTTACCTTCCACCCAACAGCAAACATAAACCAAAAACAGAAACAGTAACATATACAGATGCAGAGGCAGATACAGATATGTGGCCACAATAGATACAGATGGAAAGGAAGATACATGGCCTGCCAAGATGGATGTTGATTTTCCATGTGTTTTTTGCGCTACAATTCCAGGGACAAAAGTAATGAACATTTAATTGCCAGCAGCTCATGACTCATGACCTGTCTGCCATGCAGGGAAAGGTCCGAATCGGATTGGGAATCGAAATCTTTACCTGTGCGACACCTTTTCTCTTGCTGGCTTAGAAATCTAGATGCGGGTGACCTCGGGCTGGGGCGCAGATTCCTGGTAATAATTTTCGATTTCTTGGCATCCATGAAATTGCCGAAAACCCACATCAATAATTTACGTTTTCGTTTTTTTAACGGACTGTGTCTTTGTCCTTCGTCGATCAAATCAATTGGCGAGGCTAGAGTTCAGTCATCCTTAATCTGTGCGAGTGGCGGAGTTGTCTTTTAGTTCATCTCTCGGCACTAATTGGCTTTAATTTGACTTCCGTCATGTCTAATTAATGCGGCAAGTGCAAGTCAGACGCTTTTAATTAGATGCTGCCCCGTATTTGAGGTCAGATTTGAGTAGACTGTCTTGTTGCCTGCCTTCCAGCTCTTGCAACAAATAGATACTGGGATACTATGGAGATAACGTGCTAAAAGCAAACATTCGGTAACTTGAAAGAACGGCACTCGCAGCATCCGAAAGATACAAAGATACAACCGCCGCGTAGGCCGGTGGCTTTTGAGCTGGGTAAATCGTGGAAGAAAGCGGCGGCGTAGAGTGATCTTCTGAAGAAATGTGATTGTCGAGCGGGCTGAAATGGGCGCGTTTACCTCTTTGTTTAACAAACAATTTGTTTATGTTGCCCTCTTCGCTGTTGGTTCAATTACACCGTAGCTCTGCAGCAGGCGGCGTCTTTATTATTGAAATGAACTTGACACCAAATGGACACTGTACTGTTTTGTTTGCTATGAAAGTGCGGCATAGGTGCGTTACAATTCGGTTGAATGCAGTCCCCCTCGAAAGAATTAAATTAAACATTTCCGCTAAGGGTACAGCTTCGGTATGATTAAGCCTAAACGGCTTATGTCACCCTCATAGAAAAAAGAAGCACAGAAACACGCACAAAACACCAACAAAATTGATTCGTTTTTTGTGTCTGCCATTTAACACAATTTTCCCTTTTCAATAATTCCATTTTCCCCATTTACCATATCAACGTGAAGTTCGAACTAGTTAATCTCTTTTGCTCATGTAGATCAGGGTAAATCTATTGCCAAAGGCTAGACACTTTCGTTTTCCATGCCGCAGAGTCATAAAAACATTTTACTGCTACCGGGTGGCTGGCAGAGGATTAGGAATCTGGAGCCGGAGAAAGAGAAAGAGAGGACTCCTAGGGCCAACAATGGGCCACTTGCTGTTTGTAATATGACGCTGATCTCTGCAAGAATTCCATCTCTGCAACTTTCCCAGCAGCATCAGAGGCAGTCGGCAATCGTTAAATTTATCCAGACAATGCCACTGATCTAGATTTTGGGACCTGATGCAGCTGCAGACCGAAGAAAGGAATGAATAGGGTCAGGGGTCTCGGCATTGTGTCACCCACCTTTGTGGAACCTCAGCGATCACCCTATTCAGCCTGGCGAAAAAAAATGCAATTAAGCGACAGAGACAAGTCGCCATCGAGTGCTGGCTATGCACTTCACTTCCATGCGTCCATGACTCCATCCATGCATAGGAGCAGTGCTCTAGTGCTCTGATGAGCACTTCAGAACGCACAACTTTCCCAATTTTCAACGCCTCGCTGACTTGGGCCAGTTCATCGACATGCCGAGCTCTTTTCCGCCTGCAGGTAGTATGGCTCATTGCAGAAAGGCAATTAGGCAAACTGGAGCGTTGGAGCCAGGAGGGCTAATGCAGTTTTAATTATCCACTAGATAAACGCCCTGCGTACAGCAAAGCAAATAAAGAAGCCGTACGGACAGGCGATCCATCAGCAGCAAGTACGCTTCTCAACTCCTATAGGTCATTATTAATGGCAACGAATTTGGAATTGGACAGGCGAAGAAGTCGCTGACAGATTTTCCTGGGCGGAATTACTTTATGATCCACAATTGAGACCCCGCACACGTTCGCCTGTCACTGGGAAATCTTATCGTCGGCTTAGTCGTATCATAAGTCAATAGGGTCTATATGACGTTTTTTCCCCCAAGAAGATAGTGCGGCAGCACTTGGGGCCCGATGACCCACTGAGATGAGGGGGAAATGTGTATTGATAAATGGAGTGGTGTTTATAATTTCTATTTTTCCAATTTTTCGCCTTCAGCTGGCTTTCCCATACTGCTGTTTTTCCTGCTGGGCGAGCCGTACAAGCGGGGCTTCTTCTGCGACGACGAGTCGCTGAAGCACCCGTTCCACGAATCCACGGTCCGGAATTGGATGCTATACTTCATCGGAGCTGTGATACCAGTCGGCGTGGTAAGTGATCGGGTGGGGTGGGTGGATTGGGTGGGTTGTCTGATGGACAGCCCGAAATTGTGTCAAGCAGCTGTCGGATACTTGAGCGAAGATTGCGCAATCGCCTCAAGTTCAGTTGTCGGCACTATGGAGCTATGAGGCAAGATACCACATGCATGCTCCACTGTCCACATGTCGGCAATTAAAACTAGAACAACATGTGTCTGGCCCTAATGGGCCTAGAATAGAGATTCGTCCCATCTCGGATGCCATAAATATTTGCATGTGCGCCCCGACGACTTCCAGAGAAAAGGGTTTAACGAGCTGCTAACTCGAGGAACTCACTCTCACTCCCATTGCTTTTTTCCTCTTCCATGCCGCAGATACTCATCGTGGAGGTCATCATTTCACAGAACAAGGCCAAGCAGGATAATGGCAATGCCACCAGTCGAAGGTACGTCTTCATGAACTACGAACTGCCCGACTGGATGATCGAGTGCTACAAGAAGGTCGGCATCTACGCCTTCGGCGCTGTGCTCAGCCAGCTGACCACGGATATAGCCAAGTACTCCATCGGCCGACTGCGTCCCCATTTCATTGCGGTAAGTGCATATCTGCGTGTCCACGGTTGGCATCTCCACAGCGGTATCCCCGTTCTGACATTGCCAATTAATTTTAATCTGCAACATGTGCAGCGGGACAGGCGACACTGACAGCGACAACGAAGACAAATCCAAAGTCGAAGTAGGAGACGAACTTGTACGGAGACAATGTCAAAAACTCACACGATGTGGGGATGGGTTATTAATAGTATTTGGCCAAAAGGGGAATGATGACAGTGCGGTTGAAGGCTCTAGTTGAATACACTATCTAAGGAGGAATGGTTTATGAAAGGTTAGCGATAGGAGAAGCATACTTGGAAATTCTCCGAAAACATAGCTCTTCGGTGGACTAACTATCTTAAAGATTTAAGATATATTTGTTAGCATCTAGTAAATGGTATTAGATAGAACAATAAAAGATACAGAAGAGCCTTTACAGGCACATTCCTTCACTTTTCGTTAAAAGCAAAGAAAAGAGATTTGTTTACTTAAATTTTGTCAGGGTATTTCTGCCTTCAATGAATCCCCAATCGACCAGACCAGTTGGTTTGTTTATTTATGATATTTTGACTGGTTGTCAGACAATTTCATAAATATTCGCGGCGGCAAGTGGCTTGTTAGCTGGTTATCGTGCGCTCCATTTGGGGAGATGGAATAGAGATCGTTACAGGGATTGCCATAGGGATCGCTTTAAAAGGGGAGCCGCAGCACAGAGCCGCCCTATTGTTTGGTGAAGTGCGGCAACCGGGCAGAGAGTGCGATGCAACACTGCAGCTGTTGCCTCTTCTCCAGCAGTCACTTCTCTAATTTGCTGCACATGTGGCAGAGATGCCAGTGGATCCCAGCTTCACTATTTGTTGGCCCTAAGCAGCTTAACTCCAAGTCATCAATGCCTCCTTTCCTGCTGCCGCCCACAGGTGTGCCAGCCCCAGATGGCCAACGGCACCACCTGCGACGATGCCATCAATGCGGGGAAATACATCCAGGAGTTCACGTGCAAGGGAGTTGGATCGTCGGCGCGCATGCTCAAAGAGATGCGCCTCTCCTTCCCCAGCGGCCACTCCAGCTTCACCTTCTTCGCCATGGTCTATCTGGCGGTGAGTCCATTGTCATAGTCACACGATCAGAGCCTCATTGTTCTCCATACTCTCCCATTTACATTTGCAGCTCTACCTGCAGGCTCGCATGACCTGGCGGGGCTCCAAGCTGCTGCGTCACCTTCTCCAGTTCCTGTTCATCATGGTGGCCTGGTACACAGCCCTAAGCCGCGTATCGGACTACAAGCACCACTGGTCCGATGTGCTGGCAGGATCGCTTATTGGCTCCATATGCGCCTTGGTCGTGGTAAGTCGAGATTGTATAAAAAGTTATTAAATCTGGCGCATATCTTGGAGATAGGAATTAATTTAAAAGCAATAAAACAATTGCGTATGGTTCATGCATGCAATCACCTCATACCCAATTCTTGATTAAGGTTCCATTTAGCTTAACTTGCCCAACATTCATGTGCAACACTTCCCTCATCTTTTTAGAGCTACGGTTTGCCCAAGAGTTGGTTCAACTTTCAAACAGTTTGGCCCGCCAAGAGCAAGGCCAAGTAGGAGAGGAGCACAGAGACACAGACAGAATCAGCTTATATCAGCATTGTAAAGAGGATTAGCAATTAAAGCATCACGAATTCTGCATACCCCGACTATTCATTACTAACCTGGTGGTGGCCATTAGCCTTAATTGATCTGCGGGATACGCTCTCCAAATGACCAGAACTCAACACCTAGTCGCGGTGTCTGTGCCTTGCGTGTGGTGCCAATCAATGCCATCCGCAGCACGAAGCCTCGTTTCCAGGTCGAATTGCCTCTTTCCACCCAGCTGGCCATGCAGCTGTCCAGCTGTAATTTCACGCTTCACTTGGGGCAGGGGACATTCCTAAGGGGGCGTCACGGCCATCATATTCCAAGGCGATTCAATTAGATAGATACGAAGGGGTAAGGATACACCGACGCATACTTTTAGGAGCAGCTGTTTAATGTTTCGAGTGTGGCATTGGACTCGAATTATAGGTCGCATATCAAAATGCTCATCAAATGACTGTTATGTATGCTGCTCATATGTAGGAGAATGTGCATTGCTCAATCTAAACCTTTATATACCTTTATAAAGTAAAAGCAGAGCCCAATATAATCACTAATATACAAAAGTTTCGCAATATGATATTCCAATGTTATATGTTAAAGGGTATACAAGTATTTAGCAAGTAGAATGAAGATATTCCGATCCTTTGAAGTATAAACTTTTTATTAGGTTCATTCGCAGAGTCGATTTGGGCATGTCCGTCTGTCTGTCCGTTTGTCTGACCTTATGAACGCCGAAATCTGGGGAAATAAGCAAGCCAATTTGTTTCAGAACAGAATATTGTTTTATTAGTTTTGGCGATTTTGAACTCTCTGGTTCCTACTCCCTTATAAACATATACAACATATTAACATACTAATATGAGCCAATTTTACAAGACTTTACTACTTATTTTTTGCTAATATTTTTTGTATATATTTACCTATTTCCACATTTTCCTTCTTACAGGCCAACTATGTCTCCGACTTGTTTCAAAAGCCCAAAACGAAGCCCTATTTGGCGCGTACAGTGCAAGACATGAATGCATCGCCGGCCCAGGCCATAACGATTACTACAAACTAACCCGCAGAAGTGCAAAATAGCAATTACAAGTTCCACGAGCTGTAGTCGAACCAAGGACTCGACGTTCTTACGGATTTCTTTATGGGGACAGTGAAGCCCAGCTTTGCGAGATCCCAATTAATTTATTCCTGAACTGGCATTTTAAGAGCGTGAATGTATGTGTTAGCTGCAAGTGCACTTGAGTGCCTTCTATAATATTTAAACTAGAGCAATTGAAAGATCTGTGTATGACGTCAGCTATTGTACTATACTGAATATTTTAAGCTGACGCAACAATTTCCACAAAACAAGTGACCTTTAAAACAGAGCTGCGCAAAAAATATATGGAAGCAATAAGTATTATGTAAACTAATTTTAAGCTTTGGATACGAAAAGATAATTAAAATATTTCTAAGATGACCGTTAAATATGTTAATTTATCATCTTTGGCGAGAATTTACAATTGTTCGCTGAACATTTTTATGAAAATAAAATAGAAATAAGAATAATGGGATATGGTTTTTTTATTTGTATGAAAGAGGGAATAATGACCGAGTTATAAACTTGCAAAAACATAGGGGGATGTTAAAATAAAAATAAAATATTAGGGTTAAACCATTTTGCTTTTAATAAGGTTCATAAATTGGAAATTGCCAAAAAGAAAATAAAACGATTTTTTCTAAATATCCGGCTTGGTATATTTGGTATTATTTATGGTTCGCGAGCCCATTGGTATATTTTAGTGGTCGATCTACGGTCACGCTGAAATATTTGTACACAATAGAAACCGGCTCGTTTTTTCGCTGAAAAAGGTATTAAACTGAAGTTAATGAACGCAAACGAAACAATCGGAGTAGTTAACCGACAAATAAGATGTTTAATCCCTTGTCGCATCTTGCTGAATACGAAAATAGCCCAGAAATCGCGATTTCCACGCCGCACCCATGACGTGTCACTCGCCCACTTCGTTCTAATCAATTAGTTTGTTTTTATCCATAGAACTCCATACTCTCTGCAAAATGATCACCGACATGCAACTGGCCATTTTCTCCAACGTTCTGGGCGTGTTTCTGTTTCTGCTGGTGGTTGCCTACCATTATATTAATGCCAATACCGGAAAGTAAGTAATCCCACTTGGCGAAGAAGAAGAAGACAGACCGGAATCAACAATAAAACCGATTTTCGTTTATTTACAGGCCCAGCGCCAAGGCAAAATGATGTAGAATGTTTCCGCTAACAGACTAATGTAGTTGTACCAGGATAATGATAATGCTGCTTCATTCGCAAAATAAATAGTTGTACAAATCTAATCGAGGATGTCGTTAATGGCCTCCTTCATGGCCTGGACATTGTCCAGGGTTTCGCCAGATTTCTGATCCTTGCGGGTGTAGAAACTCCTCTGCGTTTGGTGTCCAAAGCTGAAGGCCTTGACGTAGGGCAAACTTTTAGTTTCCTCTGTCACCTCGTCCACCTCCATGGAGTTGGGTTTGCTTTTGGCTTGATGCTTCTGTTTTCCACTATTCTTGCTATGATCAAAGCGATAGTTCGCCGGAAGCTTGTGCGTTATGATGCAGTGGTCCTTGCGCTGCCGGGCAGTATGAAACTTGACGGTGCACTCCTCCAGAAAGCAGGAAAACATGGGCTTGTCACCGCGCTCCACGCTGGCGGCAAAATAGCAATCGTGCTGTTCGGTGATGTGCAGGTCCAGTAAATGGGCAGTGGGCAGCATTTTTCGGCATTCTACGCAGCTGTAGCTCTGCTCCTTATCAATGTTGTCCCTGATCCCTGCCGTCGCATCCTGCTCGCCCACGATGTCATCGATGTCCACGAGAACGCCGAGTTTTTTGAAGGGCGGCAAGCTTGGTACGGGCGGATCCGTGGGCTTTATGAATCCCGCTGGCACTTCACTCAGTATCCTTAAGATTTCCTCTCTGTAGAGAAATGCATCTCCCGCAGCTTCCGAATCCATTTTATCTGTGTTCCCAAAATGTTTTGTTTTGGTTTCTACGCCATATTCAAAATGTTTCCACTGTACTGCGTCTTGGAAGATGTGATTTTATTTTATTTATATAAAACAAAAATAATTTTTTTTGATTACAATTAGTAATTCAATTCAATTGTTTTCTCATAAGTGTTTCACCTTTTAGTAGAGAAAATAAATGAATTAAAATATTCACAAACTCGATCATATATTAGACTGCAATAATATTAAATAATTGCAATTAAGTGAAAACATCTTAAATGCCTTTGAAGTGATGCCACATCGCCAGACTTAGGCAAGCGAGGTGGCATCGCCGTAGAGCACATGTGAACCTAAACTGGTTCCGCCCGTGAACCGGTTCTTTTTGGAATACGAAGCTGACACCGCGTGGTGTTTTTGCTTTCGATTCCGCATTTATTTTCCTTTCGACGCGTGGAAAATAAACAAATCCTGCCACGATGAGTCTGTACAACTTCAAAAAGATCATGGTGGTTCCGCCAGCAAAGGTAAGGTGTCCCCGGCAGCGCCCGTCCCGCGGAGCACCCCTGCAAGCAGAGACATAACCTCACTACAGGTGTTTACCAAATGCGCAATATGTAAATAATATCTTTTTTTTATGCCTTTTCCACAGGACTTCATCGACATTATGCTGTCGAAGACACAGCGCAAGACCCCGACGGTGGTCCACAAGGGCTACAAGATATCCAGAATCCGGGCGTTCTACACGCGCAAGGTGAAGTACACGCAGCAGAACTTCCACGATCGCTTGTCGCAGATCATTCAGGACTTCCCCAAGCTGGACGACGTGCATCCTTTCTACGCCGACTTGATGAACGTGCTGTACGACAAGGATCATTACAAGCTGGCGCTGGGTCAGCTCAACACAGCGAGGCATTTGGTGGACAAGTGAGTGCCAAAGTCACAGATCCTCAAAGCCACAAAGTTCGATTAACTAATCTTTTCTTATCCCGCAGTGTGGCCAAGGACTACGTGCGCCTGCTGAAGTACGGTGACTCGCTCTATCGCTGCAAGCAGTTGAAGAAAGCTGCCCTGGGTCGCATGGCCACCATTATGAAGCGACAGGCCTCCAACCTGACGTATCTGGAGCAAGTGCGCCAGCATCTCTCGCGTCTACCCACCATCGATCCCTATTCGCGTACCATCATCATCTGCGGTTTCCCCAACGTGGGCAAGTCCTCGTTCATCAACAAGATCACCCGCGCCGATGTGGAGGTGCAGCCCTACGCCTTCACCACCAAATCCCTGTACGTGGGACACACAGACTACAAATACCTGCGCTGGCAGGTCATTGACACACCCGGCATCCTGGATCATCCCCTGGAGGAGCGCAATGTGATCGAAATGCAAGCCATCACTGCCTTGGCTCATCTGCGCGCCTGCGTCCTGTACTTCATGGACATCTCCGAGCAGTGCGGACACTCCTTGGAGGAACAGGTCAAGCTTTTCGAGAGCATCAAGCCTTTGTTTACAAACAAACCCCTCATCCTGGCCATCAACAAGATCGATATTCTAACACCAGAGGATCTGCCAGAGGAGCGACGGGCGATTATCACCAAGCTGCAGGAGGACAAGAACATTCCCGTAATGCTCATGTCCACCGTACAGGAAACCGGTGTCATGGAGGTGAAAACCGAGGCCTGTGAGCGTTTGCTCTCGTACCGTGTGGACCAGAAGATGCGCACGAAGAAGGTGGACAACATCCTAAACCGCTTGCATGTGGCCATGCCAGCGCCGCGAGATGACAAACTTCGTTCACCCTGCATCCCAGAAAAGGCCTCGGCGCGCCTGCTACAGAATGCCGACAAGGCAGAGCGCAAGCGCAAGCTGGAGAAGGAGATCGAGGAGGAGATGGGCGACGACTACACGCTGGACCTCAAGAAGAACTACAGCCAAATCCCCGACGAGGAGCGCTACGACATTATTCCAGAGTTCTGGCAGGGTCACAACATTGCCGACTACATCGATGCCGACATCTTCGACAAGCTGGAGGAGCTGGAGCGCGAGGAGGGACTGCGGGAGGAGAGCGGCGTCTACACAGTGCCCGATATGACCATGGACGAGACGCTCAAGGAGATCCGTGAGATAGCCAAGCAAATCCGTGGCAAGCGCTTCGAGCTACGCGACGAAAAGCGACTGTCGTCGCGAAAGAACAAGCCAGTCATCCCACGAAACAAGCAGCCCAAGGTGCGCGACCGTTCCGTACAGAAGCTGGTGTCGACGATGGAGGGCCTGGGTGTGGACATGTCCGGCAGTGAGAACGCCAACTTCACCAAGTCCGTGGTGGATCTGCGTCGTGGCCAGGTGGCAGTTGGCTCCAAGAAGGTGCCCATGCAGCCGCTGCTCGACAAGGAGTCCTCTGCGGTGGTCAGGAAGACTGGTATGCCTCTGAAGCGGGCGCCGTCGCGCGACACACTGGGCATCAAGAACTTGGCCATTCGCAAGAAGGCACAGATCATGGCCAAGCGGGATATTGCCAAGAAGGTCACAAGCAGGGGTCTCAAGGGCGAGGCGGATCGCTTCATCGGCACCAAGATGCCAAAGCATTTGTTCTCCGGCAAGCGTGGAAATGGCAAGACGGATCGCCGTTAAGCGCAGCAGCCTTGGCTGGTTAAGTGATTCTACCTGGTGGGCTCGCCTGCTCCTCTGTATAAACTAAGCGACTATCTTTATCCCTTAAAACATTTTTAAATACAATATTGTATTTTTACAAACAAATTGGTGACTGTTTTTTGGGGACCACACTTTACATACTCTGTAAACTTTGGTGGAATTTGTATATCATAAAAAGCAAAGAGCCTTGACTTTTGGAAAAGTTTATATAAAGAGGTGAACACCTGAATAGCATGTGCATTACTATTGTGTTCAGCATAAACAAAGTTTACCCCTATAGATATGTGCTCGTTTCTTGCTTCACCTTGGCAACGTGGAAGTTTGTTTGGTTTTTACCAATTTTCTTGTCCAATGAGTAAAAGTTGTTCGGCACAGCAACATGTCCAAAGCCACCACAATTAAGGAGGCTCTGAAGCGCTGGGAGGAGCGGGAGCAGCAAAATTCCCTGACTGCCAAGGTTATTGATCTGCAGTTCCAGTGGCCACCCATCGAGAAAATGGACAGCACATTGGGTACGCTGGTGCAGTGCGAGTGAGCTTAAAAGTTCTCTAGTTCTTTGAGGAAAAAGACTCCTTCTTTTCTCTTTCCCCTTCAGAAGAATCAGTATGTCCACGAATATGATTGAGAAGATATTCGGCTTATCGGGCATGAAGTGCCTCAAGGTTTTGTCCCTATCACGAAACTACATTAAGCAGATATCCGGACTGGTAAGGACGAATAAGATAGTTTCCTTTGCGATTTCATTTGCTTCTCTTATGTAGGAGGCGGTGGCTGAAACTCTGGAGGAGCTTTGGCTCAGCTACAATCTAATCGAGAAAATTAAGGGCTTGACTGGTCTGAAATGCCTAAAGGTGCTCTATATAAGCAACAATTTGATCAAGGACTGGTCGGAATTCAATCGCCTGGCCGAGATCGAATCTCTCGAAGATCTAGTGGTGGTGGGCAATCCCCTATCCGAGGGATTGGACGAGCCCACGTGGCGGGCGGAGTGCATCAAGAGGCTGCCCACCATCCGCAAACTGGACGGAGAACCAGTCGTGCTCAACGAGGAGCCGCAGCTTTAAGGTATATACGCTAGAGAGATTTGGTTTTCCATGCGAATTTTCATAGCAAAAAACAAAAAATAAACTGAAAAATAGTGAAAGGTAAATAAAACATATACTATCTGAAAAATCAGTTTAGAATTTAAACTTTTATTTTAAATATTAGTTTATGTAACTGGTCAGTTGGACTAGTAAGTATTGCGGCCTTAGGAGGATTCAAATGTCTGAAATGAATTGTTTAGTATTCATTAATGGATTTATTTTTAGAGAATACTAATCGATTCTAACCTCTTGGGCGATTTTCAGCAATCCCTCGTAGGTGGCTCGACCAGACTGATTGACCAAGTTGTGAAACACCTTGGAGTCCGATTTGGTCAACAGTTCATAAGGCGATCCAAACTCCACAACACGGCCAGCGTCCATAACCATCACCTTGTCGGAATCGATGATGGTGTGCAATCGATGGGCTATGGTCAGAACAGTGCAATCCCTGAACTTGCTGCGAATGGTTGCTTGGATGAGGCCATCCGTTTGGAGATCCACATTGGCCGTGGCCTCGTCCATCACAAGGATGCGATTCTCTCGCAGAATTGCTCTGGCCAGGCAGACCAACTGGCGCTGACCCACACTGAAATTGGTTCCACCCTCGCTGATTTTGCTGGCCAGGCCATCGGGCAGATCCGACACCACATCCTTCAGCTTCACCTCCTCCAGGCAGCCCCACAGCTTCTCATCGCTGTACTCGTCGAAGGGATCCAAGTTGTATCGCATGGTACCCGAGAACAGCACGGGCTCTTGGGGTATAATCGAGATCTGGCGGCGCAGATCGTGCAGACCCATCTGTCGTGTGTCCCTCGTGTCTATAAGCACGGATCCATCGGTGTAGGAGAGCCGGAAGAGGGCGTTAATGAGCGAGGATTTACCCGCCCCAGTTCGACCCACTATGCCTACTTTTTCCCTGGGTTGTATAACGAAACTGAGGGACTTGAGCACATTCTCCGCCTTCGCATCTGGTGTGTAGCGAAGGCTTAGTTCCTCAAAGACGATCTCTCCCTGTTCTGGCCAAGTCTTGGGTGGCTTCTTGTCGTCCGTCGCTTCTAACATCCCTTCCGGCTCAATGCTCTCATACTCGACCACTCTTTCCACGGCTGTCATGGTGTTCTCCAGCTCGGCGGTTTGACGCACTCCCCACTGAACCATGTCGATCAGTACCATGGCCTGTGGGTAACCAAAGAGACTGACAGGTGATAGTGACTACATTTGTGTGATGGCTCGCTCACCTGTGTTATGAGCAGACCCACATCAGCTCCGTTGCCCGGAGGAAAGGCAAAGAAACTGAGCGTTATGATCGATATGTAGATCACACATATGCAGTTCATGCTATAACCAAATGCCTTCGAGGTACTTATGTACATGAAAAATGCGGAGCTGTGCGCATCCTGGTAGCTATCGAACTCCTTCTCCAGAACGCGCTGGGCATCCTGGGCTCGGATGGTGGTTAGTCCGTTCAGTGAAGCAGCCAAATGCGAGTAAACTGGAGATCGATCTGTGCAAATACCAAGTTTATATTAATACTGAATGCATTCAATGTAAGGAATTCGTACTTTTAGCTTCTACGCGCTTCAAGTCCCTCGAGGTTTTCAGATATAAGTTGCGCAGATGATAGAAAATTACGGACAGTATGAGTGTTGGAACCAACAGCAGCGGGTTGACATTGGCTATAACGATCAGTATTCCGGCTAGCCAAAGCGCAATCTGCATCACATCCACCAGGACCACGGGAAGGACCTCGTCTACTTGGCTCATGTCCTTGGTAAAGCGGTTTAGAATGCTTCCATGCTTATTAATGCTAAAGAAATGCATGGTAGCTCGAGTAACCCTTTTGAATATGGTGTTGTGCAATCGAATAGATGCTTTTTTGGCGATATTAAATAACAGAATCGACGACGACAAATTCATGATAACGGCCAATATTATGATCAGTGTGTATTTGTATAAGTCCATGCTTTTCGAGTCCACATTCTCCATTTCGCCTTGGGCAGTATAAGAGCCCTCCTTTTTGACCCTATAAAATATAAGGATTAGGCTTAATCAGGCTTGTCATAGCAACTTACCAATAACTAAGAAAGTAGTCACCTCCAGTGACAGCCACCTGGGCCAACACAGAGCTGCTCAGCATGACAAGGAAAGCCACCAATCCACCTGGAAGTACAATCCTCCCGCCTGGAAGTACTTCCTGTACAAGGCCGGACTGATGCCACCTGATTCCAGGCGCTCCACGTGCTCCTTTCCCGAGTTGGAACCTCCGACGGTCTGCTCGTAGTTTTCTTCGATGGGAGTGATTTCGTTTTTATTGTCGGGGCAACTAAGTTTCGATGGTTCCTGCTCCTCGTGATTATCTGTCTTTGATAGACTTCCCAGACTAGTGATAAGGCCCGTTTTGAGTAGCGACTCATAGTCGCCCACAGCTTTGATTTGTCCATTCGCGAAGATGACAATCTGATCGACGTGCTGAAGGAACTGCTCTTGGTGGGTAACCAGAACTACGGTGCTTCCGCGCAGATGGCCTCGTACGCACTGCTTGAATAGATGACGTGCTACGCTGGCGTCTACTGCGCTCAGTGGATCATCCAGGAGGTAGATGGACGCCTTCCGATATACACTTCTCGCCAAACTGATCCTGGCCCTCTGCCCACCCGACAGGGATGCTCCGCGCTCTCCAACTATAGTATGATCCCTTAAGGGAAGCAGATCGAAATCCCGCTCCAGGGCGCACTTCTTTACTACCTCTTCGTACCGCTGGCTGTCCATCGGTTGGCCAAATAGGATATTCTGGCGGACAGTGCCGGAGAAGAGCCACGCCTCCTGGGAGGAGTAAGACAAGGAGCCATTTACTTTCAACTGACCGGACTCCGCTTTCAGCTCGCCGAGAATAGCCTGGATGAGACTAGATTTTCCAGACCCAGTCAGTCCGATTACGGCCACCACACTGCCGGGTTTAATCTGTAGGTTAATCCCACTAAGCGTGTAGTCTGGTGAATTGGGATCCCATTTGGCCTTCAAGTCTCGTATGGAGATAGCTGATTCCAGAAGAATGTATGGTGGATCAGCTACCGTATCCTTGAACGGACCTTCACTTTTGTCCGAACTACTCAGCTCTTCAGACTGCATAAACTGCTCCACGCGTCTGATGGAGGTCAGGAATTGGGCAGTCTGGATGATAGCGGAAGGTACATATATGGACATGGCGGCCAGCAGTACGTTGTAGTAGGCTGTTATCATAAAGGCGATTTCCGGCGTGAAAACCTTTCCCAAGATCACGTAGCCAACCAAGCTGAGGAAGATGGCCACTCGTGAGAGGACGATTCTGCAGGCGAAACCAAATCCTGTTATGTATTGTCCTTGGCGAATAGTGTTCATCTCCTTCTCGCGAGCCTGGGTGACCATCTGCTCAAACGGCTGCTCCCAGGCGTACATTTTCAGCACCTGAATGGCGGAGATTATTTCATTCACCATCCGAATCCGATTGTCCGTCCGTTCGGCTGCCTTCAGTTGGAGCGCAGAGGTCATCGTACCCAGATACAAATGTATTGGCATGAAGAGCAGCATGAACAGCACCCCGAATACGGCGGAGATACCAATCTGCAGGGGAAATGTTATGGATGTTATCAGTTGCTGGGGAACGGGGATCTGCTCACCTCCTGATACATCAGGTATGTGATGACCAGAACTTGAAGCGGCCCCACCCACAGATAGTGAACGAAGTAGAGTGCGCTGTCCAGGCGCGGAATGTCGTTGGAAATCAGATTGACCACATGGCCGGATGTAGTGTCGCCCAGTGCCCCCTTGGTCAGACGCAGCGCCTTCCGGAAGATCATGCTGCCCATGGCCACCCGCATCTTAAAGCCTTGAAGAAGTATCAGTACAAAATATCAATTTACATAGACTGAAGACTCACACACATGATGGATGCCGAACATGGTTGGAGTAAAAATCATCACACTAAGGGCACTGGTTGCGATCTGAGTTACTGCATAGTGAAATCCCGCATTGGCAGCGTCTGGGTCCCCAGAAAAGTACGATATGAGCTTCACCAAGAAGATGGGCTGCAGAGTGCGTAGTCCCAGTTCCACAAGGAAAATTGCCAGGCCAGGGAATCCCATTTGCCAGCCAAAAACCCGCAGCAGAGCTCTGAGGAGGCTTGGGGTTCCTCGGTCATTTTTTAATTCTCGCTCCCAAGAGGCACACAACTTGTTGCCAAGTATATCTACAACGATTGCATTAGTCAACATAAATGTTTTACTAATAATAATATTGAATATTACTTCTTACCCGACTTTTGCTCCTCCAAGGGTCTATAAAGATCCGTTGAGTCCAATGTTTTCTTGCAACCCTTACGAAATATAGGTATGGTATACCTGTTTTTATTAAACAAGTGTCAAAAGGTCTAAAAATTATATGATTTATAAGTAAATTACTTACCAAAAGCATAATGACGATATAAAATTCGATCGCTCTCGGGGATTTTCCGGAAGGACTTCTCCATCTGTCGTAAAAAAAAATAAAATATTAAAGGAATAATTCTGTATGGATAAATTAGAAGATTTAATATCAGTTTTGGTTGTGTTAATGTTTCTGAACAAAGTTAACTTTCAGCTGAACCAAAACTTGTATTCTTACCCTTTTCATTCTGAGCAGAATTAACTTTTGAGCAGACTGTACGTTCTTGTTTGCAGTTTTCGGTTTGGTGTCCAAGCTCGAAGCATTTTCGGCATATAAGAGGCGGAGGATTGCTAGGTAATAGAGATTCATCTCTGCTACGGTTCTCCAGAAGTGAAGATTCTTTAGTTGATGTATTCTCTCTTCCTGAATCTAAATCGAATTTTGATTCCGAAAAAGAATGGTTTTCCATATTTGGTTCGTCAAAGTATTTAAATTTCTTTTAAGACTGTTCACATGAAGACATACTCAGCAAGCTTATGTTTATATACCCTTTCAGTTATGTCTATGATAAAATAAAACCAGTTTGCACTCGACTCAGATTTGATTAGATGATGGTGCTGTAAGAAACACAAATTTCTACCAAACACCTTGAAAAGTGAAGAAACACTAATCTTTAGGTGGAGCTGCCTTCAAGCTATCATGAACTCGAATTCAAAAGCCAGAGAGAGAGAGAGAGAGAGAGAGAAAGAGCGCTATCTTGTTCGCACACAATTCCCAAGCATTGTTCTTGTAATTGTTCTTGTTTTTAAACCCAAACGCTAACAACTTTATCAGCATAGAGCCAAGCCAATGTTCATATAATAAATTTTGATGGTCACTGATCTAACTACATATGTTTGCGTGTTCTCCGTCCGTATAAACGTCTAGATCTGTTAGAGCCATGGCGAGGTGCATGAGGAACCACATGGGTGCATAAAAATGGTATTAGATAGTCAACGTGTTTTATGCTTATGTTTATGGTTGCTTATCATTAGTTTGGACGGCGTCTCTTGCGCGTAGTTTACAGCGCAAGTCCGTGAATTCAATTCAAAATGAAGTCCCTGCTTTTTAGCTCAGTGTACGTTTATGGATTTGTTAATATTTAACAGCGAAGTTGGCCGAGGCTGCGTCAAATGGCAGTTTCTGAGTTCTGGCCACTGCAGTGTAACTGACCTATTGGCCAACTTTTGGGCCAGCAGCTGTTAGCGCTCTGTTAACGGGGCTCCCAAGGCTTTCCGCCCACTTGCTGCCGCATTGCCGTTGCTGATGCCAATCCTCCTGCTGCTGTTAAAATGAAATGTTAAGTTCCCCGCCCACTCACTTTCAATTTCAGTCGCAGTTCGAGGCTCAAAGCGTTCGCAGCTGTTGCGGTGAGATTGCTGAATCGGCCACGGATCGGATATTAATAACGTGCTAGTCGGGCATCGAATTAAATACAGCTTAGGCTCGTCTCAAGTTTCGGTGCCTCCAAGATGTAATATGCCAAATTAAATGGCGCGTGCTCTTCAAATGAAACGCAAATACAAGTGTGTTTAGGTAAATGGATGTTTAGGATGTAAATGCTGATGTATTCCCAGGATACTTTGGGCCCGCGATTAGCTTGTATATATCTACATACGTTTGTATGTACAAATGTACGTGTGTATATTTACATGTTTTTACGCACACAGCACAACGAAAAACAACAACAGCCTTTTGGAGGCTACGCGAATCGGCCAATTTTGGTGGGCTTCCATTTTTTGGGCCCCAATTTCTCGGCAACATGTGTTCCCTCTTCGTGTGTATTTAATGTACAATTTTTCTATAGGCCTTTAAAATAAACGTAAAGCACTAGGAGTGCAGAGCAGGCAGAAGAAGAGTGTCCGTCTATTATAATGCCCGGAACGCTTGGCATAAAGTAAGAGTTTTCCGCTTGGGCAGCGGAAGCAGAACCATAAAATGTGCTCTCAACAAACCAAAAACACACCGAACACACCGCAAAAAAGGGGAATAATAAAATAAACACGAAGTGAAATTTATTTAATTTAAGTAAGTTAACAAACAGCATAGTCTGCTCCTTCTAAGTAAGCGTATCTCTATTTAGTTGTTTAATACACCATGCCATTACTAAGTGTTCCTTAAATAATTACCGAAATGTTGAAATTTAAATTGGCCATTGTTGATTGAGAACCATTTGCGATTTAAATAAATGTGCGTAATGTCTGCAAAAAATTGCACATCCGCCATATATGGTTTTTCTCAATGTGTACGCAGAAAAACTACAGACTACTTAGGAGCGTGGCTCGTAAACGGAGTGCGCCCAACCACCCACTCACACTTACACTTACACCCACCACCACTAACACCCGTTCGCACCCACACACATGCGTAGAGCAGCAACAAAGTTGCGATAGAAAACAGATGCTTCAAATATGCAACAGCGTATAAATAACAGACTAAGGCTAGCCAGATTGGCCGAGTGCGATGCAGGTGTCTCTGTTATTAGCACTGACCTATAGTGTTAGCTTAGCAGAGGCTGTTAGGCGGGCAGCGTCGTCGACGGCGGCAGCGACGCGGGCAGAGGGCAGAACTGATGCCAAGGGTAACTCAGTGTTGGGCGAGATTTCCATCAGTGGACACGTCGTCGTCGGTTAACGGAGGTTTTTCCGAGCCATACCACAAAAGAAGAAAAATAAGCAACGGGAAAAAAGACATCGTGTTGGTGTGAGTGTGTGCTGATGTTGGTTGGCTCATAAAAGATTCAACAGCGTGCCGAGCTAACAAATAAATAAAAAAAACGTGTGTTAAAGAAAAAAATTAAATAAATAATTATACATAAACAGCCGAAGAAAGGCAGCACAAGTTAGTGGAAAAAGTGTAAATTAAAACAAGAGTATGGTGAAGAGTCCAGAGAGTCGATAAAAAAGAAAGTGGAGCAGCCTACAATTGAATAAAAACAATCAAATTTCGGATGAAACGAAAATTAACAACATAAAATTCGACAAGGGCAGTACAAAGGAGACTCTCCGCGTCCCTTTCTCGTCCGCTCTCCTCACTTGGAGTAGTCCCCGAATGTAACGGTAATAAGCAAGCGTGTTTCGGGCAGCATCCTTGTGTGCGTGTGGAGTTCTGCGGCTCCGTCTGCTCCCTCTCTCCCCTCTCCACTTTCTCCGTTCTTGCTTCTCTCGCCCCTCTTCCTCTTCTCTTCCCTCTGACCGACTCATCTTTTTCGTTTGTTTGCTGCGAGACATTTATTTGCTCTTTAACGTTTCAGCAGGACCAGGCCTGTTTCGTTCCGGTATTCTTTCTGTCGTTCTCGTCCTCCGGTCGTTCCGTTCCCTCCATTCCAGTCTTCACTGCGCCTCTTCCGCCCCCTTGCCACATCCCTCCCTCTCGCTCTTTTCGGTTCTGGCATGCCGCAAAACAGTTAGTCCAACACTCGAGTCTCCGCGTCCGTGTGTCTGCGTGCCTGTATTGGTGCTTGTATGTAGAGCGAAAGCGAAAAAAAAATACAGGACAACTTCATATATCTGCAACTCCCAACTTGGAAGTGTGTATAACTTTAAGTACTCTTAAGCTGGGACAATTTACCTAACAGTGGGTGGTTAGCTTATAATAATTCTAACAATCTTTAATGTAATAAATACATCTGCTAGGTACTATTTTTATATATACTTTTGAATTTTATAATATCATTAAGTGCATTTCTGCAATCTAATCGGCAGAGCTTCCCCAATTTCCTCCATTAACAAAATACTCAGAAAGTCAACCTTTCAAAAGTTCAACTTCGAAAGTTCAAATTAGGGTTGCCGCACTGTAACACAAATTCGCCCACACAGATACGGAGTGTACATGTACATTCAACAATTTGCTGGCTCCCTTTGCCTGGTGATTTTATTTTTTTCGTCCTTTACGCCCACCACTTGCCGAGATGCTGGAATGCTGGATCCTGGCAGGCTGGGAGCCAACGTCAACAAGTTGAAGCTGTTGCCGCTGCCCAGCTAGCGTGTGAGTGTCGCGTGTGTGCGTGGAGGAGCGCCCCAAAGTATGCCGCAGATAAGGATAAATCATAAGCTGGCCAGGCCTGCTAAGTTCATTTTGGTGTCGCAAAGTGACGAGAATCGATGCCAATGTCATTTGCTAATTGAAAAATTCCTCAGCTGGCGCAGCAATCCTTCCACACAATTAGCCATTTATCTGGGCCCGAGAGGAACGGACCTTAATTAAAATGAATGCACAATTAATTGTCAGACAACAGGCCCGATCTATAAACAAAGCCATGTGTGCGTACATTTATGTACGAGCCATATGTAAACAGAGTTTTGTAAGCAGCACAAACAGCAGAAATTCCATGTCTTTGAAGTGAAATTTGATTAAGGTATTTATACAATACATCGAAATACCAAAGCAGCGGAGAGTGGGCAAGGAAAACGGGGCCACGAAATACTTATATTTACCCATCGATTCCCATTCGACCGAAATTCCTGGATTTTGGCCTCGATTTTGTCCCCTGGCTGCCCAAAGCTGAAGTTTGTACGTGGGAAGAAGTTCAGCTTAAGAGGAATTAGAGGGATACAAATAAATAAAGAAATCTGGGTAATGGTAAATTTACGTTTCCCTTTGTGGCGGGTATTTCACGCGTTTTTAACTTGCTCATTGGGCCAACTGGAAGCACTTTATCGCAGCTGACCAACCCTTCCAAACTCTGTCGCCATATATCTATCTATCTAGCTATCTGAAGCTGACACATCATTAAAACTTTTAGCATCAGATGCCAAAGCGTAGATTACCCGAAATGAACACTGAGTGTAGAGTAGCATTGAACAAATCTTTCGGGGTATTGCCTTCTTCCAGCTGCACTGGTTTTTTGGCATCAGCTTTGGAACATCAATCTCTCCGATTTAGCTAGAAAGTGATTGGAAGCCAACATGTCGTATGGGTAATATCACAAAAAAGTTGAAACTCTTGGCAATGATGCCTAAGCTTTTGGCTCGTTCATTATAAACTGTTTTCTGTTCCTTTTGTTGGCCATTTTTTCGGTGGCTCCGGCAGAACTTTCCCTCCGAATTTTTTCCTTTCCACTGAATATGAGTGTGTGTGTGTGTGTGTGATATGTATGCATGGGACATGTCTGACGTCTCATTTTCTGCCGCATAAACCCGATGCTGGATTTTGGCTTAATTTGGCATTAGGGCGTTTCAATGGAAACTCATTTGAAACTTTCTTTCGCAAATCTGTGCATAGGCTTCCTGTGCACCCATCAAAAAGCCTTAATATTTATATGCGCATATTCGTGGCATTGTGTGTGTGTTTCTGCGCCTGACCGAGCACTGCCTCAATATTATTTTTTTCGGCCCGGTTCTGGATGAGAATACGGCAGATGTTTGCCCAGGCTGCGGCGGAATGTACGAGTACATACAGATGTATATGAGGTATGTACTTGGCAGCACGCTGTTGTGTTGGCGGGATAAATAATACATATGTACATATAGCTCAGTATAGTATATGGCCAAAAATTCGCATCTCTTGGCTGGAACAATGGCGTTCGGAGTCCTAAATCATCGATATACTTGTGCGTTTTGTCGCGGCGCCATTTATCAAGTATTTTCAAACCTTTGGGCCATATTAAGCATGCTAACCTCGCACATATCCCAGCTGACCGATTTTTGAACAATACATCGGCATTGACATTTCGATCCGTATTTTACATGCGCACTTGTCGTGCCTAATTGATGAGCTCGGCGGATACCTTATGCAGAATAAACTGGCCATAAATCATGAGCGTATCAAATCATAGCATATTCAATGCAAATTGCGGCATGACCTCTATTGATCTTTACCCCTCTCCTCCCACCGATTACATGTAAAATTAAAAAAAAAGAATCACAGAAAACTAGGCTAAAATGAACAGCAAATTGTGCAGTATTGAATTAGCCAGCCATTCTGTGGCTTGAATGCGGTTTGCGGGTTGGCCTTGCCAACCAGCTGGCTGCCTCTTGTCTTCGGCAACTATTTTCCGTAATTCCATTTGCTCCGAGCAGGTTGGCAGACAAAATGCAATTAGCATTAACAAGGATGGCAGCTTCAGCAACGAAACCCTTGAAGCCAACCCTTGCAGCCAGACAAAAAAGGCAAAAAAGAAACCATTTGGGCCACAATTTAAGCAAACATTTAATCAAACTAACACGACTTAAGTTTCACTTTAAAGTGCGCTCGATATTTGAACTACTCGGATGGGGAAATTCCAATTAAACTAAATCAACACCAGCATTTGCATTTGATAAAGTCAAATACAAGCGGAATGCAACGAGTGAAATTCAGACCATATTAATTAACTTTGGCAGCACCCATTGGATAAAATTGTTGGCTTAAATAACAGTGCAAAACTTGCAAATCAAACGATTATAGTGTTTATTTCAATGAAGAAAGTGTGATTTAGTACATAATTGTTTTTGATTTACTTGTTTAATAATTTACTGAAAGTTACAGCTTAAATAGTTTCCCTTCATGAAGTAAAGTTTTCTTTGCACTTAACTTATCAAAAGCGTAGATACATATTTTTCAAAGCAGGCATTGAAGAAAATTAATTACCAAAATAGAGGCAAAAGTTTTTGCTACCTCGAGAAAAGTATAATAAGATTCGTTTCGACTGAATTTTAATAAATTGTTAAAGTTTGGCATAGCCTAATAAATATTCTCTCTCATGGCTTAGTTTGGGATATGCCAAGGATAAAGCCGGGCGCCATTTGATGTTTCTCTGCTGAAATTAAAATGAACTATTCTGGCCTGACCCACTTTCAGCAGGTTTGTCTTAAGTCCGGCAGCTGAATCCTCAGCAAAAGCGAGTAAGTCAACTGCCAGAATTTAGGCATTAAGGATTCACAAAGATGGGCAAAAGAATTCTCGCTGCAGAATGGCGAAAAGTTCGCAAAAGGTGTTTAACAGGTCGCAAGTTTTAGACAGCTGGGGAATGCAACTGTTGCACCAGCGGGCCTGCAAAGTAATTGTCATGCACCTGCAAGTGCCTGCAGCATATGCATATTTGTATGTGCAGCTGACTTTCCAAGTGCCCCACCAATGTTGCTCATACGCCGCGTGGCACGGCCAACAATTTTCCGTGCCAGCTAGGCGGAGAGACAACAAACCACAAATTGACATAGCTGTGTTGAAGTGCGTGTATGAGACTGGGGCAACCAGTGATGCACTGAAAAAAATACAATATGGCAAAGTTTTTTTTAATTGAATTTAGAATAAAAAAAAAAAAATAAACAAACAATCATGTATGCACATACAATGCTTTGAAAGCAGGGGTATACCAGTTAATTTAAAATTTTTATGCCTTATGCAAGAGAATAATATAATTTTAGATAATGATTTATTTCACCACACTTGCATTTACATATCCTGGCTTTCAGTGGAAGAGCGAACAAAAAATTCACACATATTTTAGCCTTTTTGCATTGAAATATTCCGAATCGAAAAAATTACAGTTTCGTGTTTGCCTGAGTGCGAAAAGTGTGGGCCAACATGACATTGACTAACGTGCAACGTGGCAGCAGGAACTGACACACACACACAGACATTTGCGCCCAAGCACGCAGACACATGCAGGCCAACAATTTGTGGCGGTGAAATTTAACACGAACAATTTAATTTCAATAAAAACGCACACAGCCAACGCAACAGCAATAACAAAGCGAGTGCAAAGACAAAAGGATTGCTCATACGACACGTGTTCTGTCTGACTGGGTGAGTGGGTGCGTGTGTGTGTCCGTGTGAGTTGTACTTGTGTGGCGTGTGAGCAGCGTGCATAAATGCAATTTAATTTAATTGCTCGATCTTTTTCACCTGGGGATTTTGATGTTGATTTTCCACCATGCGCTAATCTGTGGCACGTAATTCAGGATTAAAGTGTCAAATAAACTATTCCATTTCCCTCCACTTTTGTTAGTCTAACACATTTTTTCCCATCAATGCAATTGACTGAAAAGTGGGACGATGAGGGGCGTGGCACAGCGAAGGCGGGGTATTCCTTTGGTGGAAACGCGTGCTGCAAGGTTACGGCGGCATCTGTTAGTGTGTGTGTTGTGTGTGTGTGTGTGTTTGCCTTTTGTGCACGTGTCTGCGTGTGAGCTTGTGCTTATGTGAGTGCTATGCATACGGCTGAGTTGCTTAAATGTCAGTTTATATCTCAAGGATAAGCTGTTTCGCCCCATGGCTCGGTTTGTTGGGTAACTGATGCCGACTTCTCGTGTGACCCCTTCCCCCGTCACCCCTCACCACTCCTCACATTTTTGCCTGCAACAAGACGCAGCTCACATAAACATAAATAAAAAACATACATACTTATAAGCAAACATGGCCCACAGATACGACTGCATGCTGCTTAGTTAAGCTTAGGTCGTGCTCACAAACGTTATCCTTACGCCAAGCATTCGTATTTTTGTAGCTCATGGGGTGTTGGCCTTAATAAATGCCACTTTCAGCTAGCAGCAAGTGCGAGGCTAAATCGAAATGCTAAAATTGGATTCCAAGCGCAGGGTGAGTGGCCAAGTTCCGTCTATACTCCGATCGATATGAGATTCCTACCTCGATTGTCACCGACTGGGAAGTTGGTAACTCAAAACCGAATGAATATAGATCTGACTTTCGCTTGATGGCAAATAAAGCAATTAAATCTTTATTGATATGAAGTGAAGAAATTTAATTGTATTTCCCATAAATGATATAACGTCTTTGTGATATTAAATCGTAATATCTAGAGTGATTTATATTACCCACATGTTTTTCTCTCTAAAGTTTCCATTGACCATTTGGCCATAACTTTTATTCAGTAATCATGGTTACTGCTGACGGAATTGAATATTTAATACATAAAATATGTCCATAAAAAATTCCAAAATAAATTTTATTAGATAAGGAAGAGAGCAATGGCAGATATAAATGAATAACTTATAAGCTAATGACATTTGATTGCCTTTCAGCAGGAATAGCAGTTAGCAAAAGCCGATTTCAGCCAATTGAAAGTCAAATTGGCCATTTTATTTTCACCTGTTCGTAACCTGAAATTGTACGAAAGTTGCACTTCATAATTGCCAATGCAGTTTATTCCACCAAAAGGGTGATTCCCCGGAATTCGCTCAATTACTGCTTGTTTTTGATCGCCTCACAATTATTCGCAGTGCGTTGAATCAGGGCGAAAAAAATTTTGTTTACTCGCTGGAATCACTGAGTATTTTTATGCACTGCCAGCAGGATATCGGTAGCTGGGTATGTGGCTGTGGGGGAAGTCACAGGGTTTCATTAGCCATCATCCATCCATCCATCCAGCCATTCAACCATTTGCCCATTTATCCCGGCCGGGGTCGTAATGAGCATCCGTTAGCAGGAAGACGAGATAAACTTGTTGCAGCGATAAAAAGCTATAAATTTCGCCAGCTTCGCGGTGAGTGTGTGTCTGTATGTGTGTGTCTGTGTATGAGCGTTCTAATTAATAGCTTAGCGCGGAGTAAAGGCGCCCATACACCCACACACCACCACCTATCCCCCCCTTTCCAAGGACCGCTAAATGCCAGCAATTAAATAGTACTAAAAATGCGTGAGAAAGTTTCCATCGCAGATGTTGCCAGCGCCTAATTCTTCTGTTTTCCGTTCGCGGGGCCAAGTCGAAAATGTTGCTTCATAGCCGGGACCATTAAATTTACAAGTGTTTGGGCATTACCCGCAAGTAAAACATGGGAAAATGCTTCGCAAGCAGCAAAAAAAGCGAAAAAACAAGCCAACAGCAATGGAGAGTGGTGAAAAGTTTTCTGGGACACAAGGGCGGAAAAGGGGAAACTTTCAGTGGACTCCACTTGAAGTACGGGCCAAGGTCCGGCCAGCCCGACCAGTTCGGCCACAACAACCAATCCTGGCCAGGCCAATTGTGTAATGCATATTTGATTTGTATTTACGCTCTTTGCGTTCGCAAATCGATTGTCATTTGAGTGCTGCCCCACCGCTTTTCCACATTCCCCCCATTTTCCCCTCTCTTGCTGCTTCCTGTTTGGTTTGGGAGCGTGAACAAATGTGGCGCCATTACCAACACCAATGGCACAATAACAGCCAAAGCAGCGCCAGCAACAAGGGCCAATTTTAAAACAACAATATAAATACTGCAGTGCAACTTTTTCCCCGAGCCGAAAGTATCTTGCCCTCGTAGAGTCAATAAAAATGATTGCCCCATATTTCAGGGCTTATAGAAAATGGCACCGTTAGCCAGAAATGCTGTGAGCATGGGACTAGGATTATTTTCCAGTTCCAGCAGATATTTGCAGATCATTTACAGAGCGAAGGATTAGTGGGGCACATGGGGTTTCGTAGTTCTAGGAATTTGTTTCACTTTGTGGGAACTTTGCGCATACATACAAGTGTGCTCTTTAATTTATCTAAAGGATTAAGTGTTAATTTGTGGTAACAGCTTATATAGCTTATATAGTTTTGGATAAAAACATTGGAATCAATTTTACTGGGCAAGAAGATATAATATCTAGTCTTCGTAAGTGTTTGAAATGCTTTTAAGTTAAATCAGTTAGAAAGGAAGCGATCCAATTAAAAATTCACTGTTACCTAACACCAACTCATTATATAATCGATGGACCCAAGCAAATGCTGAGGGCATTCGCAATCGAAGGTACTCATGACTTTCACTGAAAATTAATGGAAAGCGAGTTCCATTATTTTCTGTTTTTCCTCCGCCGACCTTTCTGTTTCAACGGACAAGGGCAGCGGGCTACCAATTATGTGGGCTTTCATGCGTATACGCAATATTTGACCATTTCCCTTTAATCTGGTTGTATTCGCTGCGTACATCTCGTACGACAGCGGGTAAATTAAACAGAAAAATGTTCCGGAAAAGTAGGAGGTATATATTTAATTGCTTTCGCCCCGTCCGTTGTTGTTGGCTAGACAATGGAATTTGCTGCGGAGTCCGGAGCCGTGGGTCATTCATAAAAATGCCAAACGCACAATGCCGCAACCAATCGAACTGAAACCGGACGGAGTCGAGCAAAGCGGAACGGAACGGAACACAAAGGAAATGTGGTCGAAGGAGCGGAGGACGGGTTGGCAAACAAACACCGAATGAAAACAGCCAGCGACGTGTAAATATTTAGTTCGAATCGTGTGTTTATATCAACCCCGATGCCGAAAAACAAGAATCTCCATTTGATAGTTTGATTTGTGCGATCTCGACGGCTGAAAAAGGCCGAATCACCGGCCAGTCGATGTGGCTGATGTATTTTTGAAAGCTCTATAAATACGAGCGTTGCGACCTGTCCTCGGCAAATAAACAAGACGCGACGCATTCCGTTGCCAGAAATTCCCCGTTGGCCGAAACATTACTCATACGCCACGTGAGCCTCTGGAGTTGCGGCCAGGGTTCAAGGTCGGTTCGCAAAACTCGAGATCCCCATTCCCTCCAGCACTTTGGGAATAGGTGAACTTGAGCTGATGCAGCACATCAGCAGCAGATGAGAAAGGAGATAGGAAAGGAAAGGAAAGCAAAGCAGAGCAGAGCTGAGCTGAGAGGAGGCCGTGTCCACAGTTGTCAGAGTTTCCTTGCAGCAGTAACGACGGCCAGGGTGTCACAAAGGCATGCATACGATCCTGTGTGTCATAAAACTGTCAGCCTGCATTTCAGACGCTCCACAAAAGGCAATGCTACACCATGGGATCGGGCACAGAATAATTGCAGGGCATCCATCCAATTATTCAGTTTTCTGCATGTAAATTACTTCATTTGCTGCTTGCTGGGAAATCGAGTGAAAAACAGATGAGCTGGTTAAGGTCTCTATTGCGTTTAGTATAGGTGTGCAAATGTAAATAGGCAGCCTCCAAAAACAGAACAAGTATAACTTCATTGAGGCACAAGACATTCAAAGTAAATATTTTTATATAAAACAAATAAATGTTTTATACCTAAAGCTATTTAGCAACTTTATATATCTGTAAAGATTGCATTGTAACATAATACACTTAAGCTGCTTAAATCTTAAATATCTCTATGGTGTTTCTGGCAAGTTCTAGTATCTTTGGATTTCAGAACTTTCTTATATAAGATCTATATTTGATAGTGCCCAGTTCGGAAGTATTAAACAAGTTAAGTAAAATGGGTTATATATTGCCCATGGTACTCTCACTTTTCACAGGCGTTCTGATGTTCAGATGTTCAGATGTTCTGAATTTCAGCTGTTGCCATTGCCAGGGCCGTGGACATGCACGTGGACATGGACATGGATGTGGATGTGTATGTGGTTGTGGATGTGCCACCGAATATACACGTCGGCTGTGGATGCTGATGTTGGACCCACGGACATGGCGACAGACAGACATTCTTCACAGACAGTTTTCACTAATTATCCGACACAGTGATGGCTGCTGGGCAACGGCAGTTGCACTTGATGCACGGTGCAGCGGCAGGGAGGTCCTTTTTGCTGCAGCTCGTTGCGGCCAAGGACTCATTTGAATGTGTGTTGTTCTGGTCCTCGCACTCACACGGACACACCAACTTTACGTACACATCTCAGAACTCTAATTTCAAAGGTCGCACCGTGCCAGTGCCAGTGAAAAGTGAACGGTGAGATGGTGTGGGAAAGAACGCCTGCTGTGTTCAGCTTTATTTTCGTGTCTTTTTTCCGTTTTAGCTTGTGAAACGACGTCTCTCGTTTCGGTGTCATGTGTTTTAAGCCATGTGCATGTTTTATTTGCCGAACAGCTTTCCCTCGTTTTGTTATGTTTGGCCTGCATCGGTTGGCGAACCGAAAAAATGTGCGAAGGCCGCCAGCGAAGAGGGGCGTCAATAATTGAACGCCCCCGGCCGAGAGTTTGGGGTATCAGCAGCAGTATCCAGTATCCACTATCCAGTTGCCAGTATCGCGTATACGCCACCGGGCAGCTGAAAGTTGATTAAATTTAAGTATTCGCCAGCTCCAAGTTTTGGTCTGTTCAATCCACTCCATCCGGCTGCAACTCCAACCATTTGCATTTGCTATTCCATTCTTGATTTCTACCCGAGTAATTGTGCTGTAAAATTATTAACAATTACGTATTTATGCGGCAGCTGGTGGGCGTAGAACTTTGGGCCATTCGTTTGCTGGGTGTTGCCCAAAATGGAATATGCGAAATGCTCTTGATTATCACGTATACGCCATGGACGCGTGTAAAGTGCGAATTTCTACTTGTAATTCTGCGTGTGTTCACATTTTTATAGAACTAAATTGGATGATTGCTGCAAATAAACATAGAATGAATTAACTTACAATTTTATAGAAAACCAAAAAACTTAAATTGGCAATATAAGTCGTTATGTAACATAACTGGGAATAGTAATCGATTTTAACATTATATAGATTTTATTCGGCTCAAATAATATTACCTTTCTATACAAAAACGTTAATATAAATCTATTATTTGATGGAATCTAGTTAATGAAATAATCTAAATAACAAACACTTTCCAAATATATTTTACCGTTTTATAAGCCATGAAAATTTAGTTTGTGACTAAATTAAAATAAGTTTTCCTTATTTCCCTGGTGCCAACTTTTCGAGTGCCGTTATAAAATAAACGCATTCGCAAACTCAAACGCAAATTCAAACCACTCGGAACCCGGCAATGTGTGTCGCCAATTACGCATTTGTTCGGCTTGTCATTGACACCAAACTCGGCAGCCCTGAAAGTTGGCCCGGCTAGCTGGCACAAGCTACCGAATGCAATCACATAAATCTAATGGAAAAAAAACTGTCAACTGCTTGGCTAAAAAGTTCAGATGTCCCATTATAAACACACACCCGCAGGGAGATCATCAGGAGCAAACATTCCGTGAATACGCAGAGCAACCAAACAAACGAGCAACAAGCAGGACTCGTTAACAGCGGTGCCAACAGCTTATGCTAAAAGTTGGCCAACAGAAAGTGGCAGCTGCGCAGAGAGACAGCTCTCTCTCGCTCTCTCTCTCTCTCTGTCGCGGGCCCTTTGCCTCTGCTTCTGCACAACTGTTGAATTTTCCGCTGCCGCGACCAACAGCAGATGTTGGCGCTGTTAACTGTTATTTACTTTTGCGGCAGTGGCAGCAACAGTTATAATTTTTGCCTGGCTTCGTTTTATGTCCTCGGATGATTTATTTTCGTACCGCCTGAGACGAAGGAGGCAGCCCCGTAGTATCGTAGTACCGCAAGAGTGGCCCTGGCCATAAGGCATGTGGTCTTTGTTTGGATTTATGCGTGTGTGTGTTTGCGTTGCCGCCCCCTTTTCCATCGCCCACACACATACTTGCCTCTCTTTTCCCGGCACGCAGTGCCTCTCTTTCATTTGCCTAGATTGTTTGCACGCCTGGCTGGTTGGATATTGTGTTTGGGCCAGAGATAAGACGCTTAGGCTGTGCACTAATAACAATTGTTATTGTTGTCGTTCTTACTTTGAGGATTGGATTCATTGAAATTGTTTGGTGGTCAGTGAATGGCTTTAAGCCAATTTTCGGGCAAATCCCAATGGGATCAAGGTGAATGCCTGTGTGTGACTGGCTCAAGTTGAGGTAATTCGATTTCTGTTCTTGTTTGCATCACAGGTTATTTATACAAGTTTCGTTGAGGTCGCATGTTAACTTTCGTCTGTTTGTGTGCTGTACAATATAATGGGGAATATTGAGAGCTAGAAAGTGAAGAAGGCACACTTTATTAAATTAAAACAACAACAGCAACAGCTGCCTTGAAAATGAGAATCAAGAACCAAGAAGCGCGTTCCTCACTTATAACAGTGAGAATCGCAGAGAGGGGCGATTTATGACAAAAACTCGCTGATTGCTATGAATAGTATCCGTTTTCATCAAGTATTCTTTCAGTGTGCCAGTGTGTGCGTCTGGGCCAAGTATTTGATCCTGTTAACTGAAATTTATGCAAACTGGCGTCTTCAACTTTTTCTATTACCCGACCATATCGTTTAATTGCGATTGCCTCACGGTTTCCAGAGTCGCGACACGCTAGTGTTCTAGATTCCAGGGCTGCTCCGCCTTTTGCATGTTGTGTACGAGCATTGTTGGGCATTATTTTCTTCTACTTTGCATTTAATCATTTTTTAGATGATGGGCCTGCTGCTGTTGATGGCGCCTATTGTGGCGACCCTTTTGTGTGCCATTTGCATCACAGCTGGCGTCGACATTTTCGAGCATGCGACTGAGATTGCAACAGTGACTGTGCACTGCGGAAATGAAAACAATATCCATTTCCATTGTAGGTCTTTATTCGGTGTGTATGCATACATATACATTCGGAATGAAGGGCCGCAAAAAGCGCATTGGAGGTCACAAGGGAGTCCTGTCGTTGCCATTTTCCCACGGGCCTAGGGCCCTAGCTCCCATATGTATATACATTTAGACCGACATTTCATACGGCAACTGGGAGCCTGGCTTTAGCAGTAACTCGCACTCCCACTTACCTGTCACAGCTCGATGCTCTCGATTCACTTGTCCCGACTCAGTGATGTCCGCCTGGCTTTGTTTTTCATCTAAAGCGGATATTACAGAGGAGAGATGAGGCGCGAGGCCCAAATGGAATACGCGAAAAATACATCCATTTTATTATAGAAATAATACAAAATAACAAAACTATTTAAATTAAATAAAACCTTCAATTTACAAAAGTGTTGACCGCTCTCTAGTAACTTAGCTTTTCGGGCCTACATAAAACCATAACCATACATACGTACCGAATTTAAATGTGATGATCTCATATTTGGTCCTAAACAGGCCAATAAATGTGGGTCATCACTGACCACTCGACATTGAGTGGTGCTAGAGCGCCATGAATGCCGTCCCTTGCGTATGTGGGGGTCCTGTTCGCATGAGCGGGTATGTTTGTGGGGAAGGATGTGCGTGCAACAAGTTGAAATCTGCTACACTCATGCATAATGGAGGCAGACGCGAATCCGAGCCAGAAAAGTGAGCAAAACTATTGGCAAGCTGTCCTCGCTGGCTGGGCGCTTCGCCATCCCGCGCCCCAAGTAACTGCTCCATCTTTTGTGAGTCCTTGAATGTAGTGATGGGAAGGGAGGGGGGCACATAAGGATATTGGGCGATGATTGTCTATTGAATTGAGTGGGAGAGTCGGTCTAATGTTCGGTTGCTCTTGTTGTTGCAGGTGCAGTCGTCGCCTTTAAGCGCCACTTGATGCCACCGTGACACACAAAAGAGAAAGAATTGAAAAGCCAATTGACGAGAAGATAAACGAGAACGAGGTAACCAGGAGGCGGTGGCGATGACACTGCCGCATCCAAAGACGTCGCCACCCAGATGACGGGCAGGCATCAGCAGGAGGAGCCGACGACTCAGGAGCAGAAGTACCAGCACAACCCCGAGGACAAAACAAGCCGATCAACGTGTCAACGCGTCGAGTAGAATGCAAATAGGCGCTAAAACCAGCAGCCAAAGCAGCAACAACCGCCTCCAACCACCAGAGCCTGAGCCCGAGCTTGAGCCGCCCATTGAGCCACCCACCATCCAACTAGGCCAACATGGCGGATGCGGACGATAGCAAGAGTGGCACTGGCAGCGGGGGCAGTGGTAGTGGCAGTGGTCGCGGTAGTGGCGCTGAATCCCTGCAGCTGCTGACCAAACTGGACAAGGCCGTGTCCACTAACGATGTTCTGCTGGATCTCCAACGGGCGCTCACCTACGAGGCTGTCTTCAGCACTCTGGTGGAGCACAAGATGCAGGCCCTCAAGCGGGACTACGAGGAGCACAAGAAGGCGAAGCGGCGCAAGCGGAAGTCCATCGGTCGCATTTTTCTGCCGAAAAAACTCTTTGGCAGCGGAAGTCGCCGTTCCAGCAGGGAGGACACCCCTCCACCGGAGGAGCACCAGGTCCAGCCTTCACCACCAGCCACTAGTAGCGGGAAGACCAGGGCCCAAACAAAAGGCAAGACCCGGACGGATGACATTGAGGAGGCCTCCGGCTCAGTGGCCAGTTTGCAGCGATCTCATCCGAAGCGCCCTGACAACTTGGAGGACAGCCTGGCCAGCACGCTGAGCAACTCCTCGGGAGCCCAGCGTCAGCACAAGCACAGCCACAGCTTACTTGTTCGCGCTCAAACGCACACGCCTGCACAGCAAATGGATGTGGATGCGGACCGGAGATCCATTAGCTCGGATGCGGAGCTCAGATTGAAGGCCCAGCTCCCCGCCAAACATTCCACAACGTTTAACGTCGAGTCGGAACTACTGCCCCCGATCTCCGGACACGACAATACCTCGACGACTGCCACAGCAACTGCCACAGTGACCGCCACGGCCCATGGCGGAGTCCTCCACAGCTCCACGCTGGCGGACGACAGCCTGACCGCCTCGCTGCGCGGCAGCCTTGAAAGCCTCTCTTACAGTAGTTCCCGCTGCACCGTCAGCTTTGGCGGAGCGGAGGTGATCACCGCGTCCGGAGGGGAGGCGGAGTCGAGAGAGCGGGCGCGACTGGCCAAGAGACTGAGGATCCTGGAGGCCAAGTCCATCAGCGCCCAGTGCAGCCCCATCTTTCCCAGACACGTGGTTCGCTCGTTTCCGCTGCAGTCACCTCAGCAAGCGGTAAGTAATCCATCAAAAGTATTGGAATATGACTAAGTTCAATGGGCTTAAAATAAAGATATGTGGTTAGTGTCCAGTGGATTTTATAGTTTCACATATGTGTTTGCCTTCCCCAGCGCCTGCACATCAATGTTCCCTCCAGTTTGGCCAAGCCTCAGCCGCAATTGCAAGTGCAGCAGCAACAGCATCAGCAGTTGCAACCTCACGTGGCCTTGGAGATTGAGACGCTACCCGCTCCACTTCCGCAGCGGAGGCGTCTGCTGCCCAAGCAGATATCCTGCACTGAAAGCGGAGGAGCAGGAGATTTCGGAGTGGCAGGAGCGGAGGCCTACAACAGGTATTTCTCCCGGCAGAACACGTCCGAGGATAGCGCCAATGTAACGGTGAGCACGGTGTTGGCGCAAAGCGATTCCCAGTCGCTGCATGCCACGCCCAGCTATGCAAATACGCCGCCGGCAATGGGCAGCAGGAGTCAGGAGCGCCGCAAGTCTCGGAGCACTGGACTGCTGGCTGTGCGACCGCCATATGGCGTGGATCCCAGTGCCGTGGTGATTCCCATGGAGGACGGGAGCGTGGAGCGTGGAGCCAGGACGAGGGCACTGGTGCCCGAAAAACTACACCGGATGACCTCAACGTCGACGGGCTCCAGTGTGGCCGCCACCGGCTGCTGCAGCGCAACGAAGCCAAAGGAGAGGCCGAGCGAAGCCTTCAAGCCCTCCGCGATGCCCTCCTCCGCAGCCATGACAACGGCCCAGAGCACGGGCAGCGACGATGAGTACCGTCGGCGGAAACGGAAGTACAGTAAGTGACAGCGAGCTGCAGTGAAAGGTGCCTAAATCATTCAGAACTCCTTCCTTGCCCATCTCCCCCAGAGCGCCATCATCGATGCTCGGATCCCGCACTGGTCTATCCCACGCCCAGCGGTCTCCAGCACTATGTGCACGTGCTCGGCATCAATCCGGATACACAGCAGCCCATGTAAGTCACGAACAAGGCAGGGAAAAGTCTTCCAATTGCGAGGGATTCAAATTGCGTTTCATCATATTGAATTTCCTGTTTTGGTCACGTTTTGAATATTTTGCATTTATTTATTTTCGAAGGATTAGCCAGAAAAAAATCCACATTAATAAAGCCAGTTGTTAATTCCGAAATTAAGCAAGCAATATTTAATGATTATTGAACAAAATGTTTAAACACCATATTTCACTGGAGTAAAAACTAATCATTAAACAATTTAAAAACCAATCATTAAAGCTGTGAAAGCTACTTAATTGGTGAGCACAATATGTACATATATACTTAAAATGAAGTTTATGTATTGCATATAGCAAAGGAAAACACTCAGTTTTAGTTACAACGAGTTTTTTATATTTATTTGTTGTATATAATTACATAATCCAGTTCGAAATGATAGATATAATCTGAACGACACATATTTTCTTTTTGAAATGTGGGTGACATTTTTATATTGTTTGGATATCAAAGGTCATAGCCGCTAATGTGATTTATTATCCGCAGACAATGCCCGTACGGTGAGGACTCGCCCTGCGACCTGCAGCTGGACATGGACATGGACTTGGACCTGGACCTGGACGATGCCGATAAAATCGACGACCTTGAGCAGATGGTCCCCAGTGGTCATCAGCGGCATCGCCGAAAGCATCGGTGAGTGGCCATCGGAGTCTGTGTAACCCACACGCTCTGGATGTCCCTAAATCCTTTCAGCCAGCAAGACACATTGGCCTTGATGGCCGGGCCAAAATCGGCTTGAGTTGAGAAATGATCGGAGCGCACATAAATAATAGCGCGATTCGGGCCCGGCTGATGGATGAATGGTGGCTCGGTTCGACAGCTAGGACATTCGGACAGGTGCTGCTACAAAGGACTGGCCGTGTCCTTGGGCTGCACTAATAAATGTCCTGCCGACTGGCGATGCGATGGCGATTGTGATTGCCAAATATGCCCTAATGCGTGCCCCCTCTCATATGCCCACCACCCACATCTCCCCTGGGAGGTTCGCGTGACGTTGAGCAGACAAAAATTGATTGACAAGCTTTGTGCGACTATTTTGCGGGGGGAAAGGCAACGGACTTAGGTGGCTCACTGGGTGGGTAACCGGGTGACTGGGTGGCACAATGGCATTGACTGTCAGCAGTCCGATGTCTGCCGCTGCTCTCCTTTTTCCGCCCATAGCCAGGAGCAACTTCCGTTGCAAAAATCGAGCCATGTTGTTTGTAGCGAACGGTGGGCTTGGTGGGTTGGTGGGTCGGTGGGGCTGCGGTGTAGGGGAAATTGCGGCAGCTTTGTAATGCGGAAGTTTTGCAAAACCCAAACGGAAATAGAGCAAATATGTTTAAGCTTCTGCTGCAGGTTGAGCTCACATATGTGGCTGAAAGCAGGCAGACGCTCAGGCACACAAGCTAAACAGATTAATGTGCAAAATTTCTGCCAGAAATAATCATCAAATGGCATTAAAGGCAATGCCAAGTACCTAAAACTTTATTTCCTCTTACCAGCATTTAATCAATTTATAGCTTTCCAAGCCAACAAGCAATTTCCTTAGAAGAACATGTAAAATCAATTTATGTCTTTATATGCTTTTAAGTCAAGGACATTTTTTTAAATTATATTTATAGGCCTTTAAAGGACTATCCTTAAAAAAACGTTTAAAGTGAAAACTGATACATATATATTAACTCCTCTTCCTTTCAATTCACAGACATCGCCACAAAAAGCGACATCGGCACAAAAAACCAAAAATTCTGGTGCAGGACTTGGATACAGAGGTTGTTAAGGTGAGTCATACTCAAAGCAACAGTCCACAAATAATATAATTTATAATTTATATATCCCGCTAGGTGATCGATCCTCATGATCTGTCTCAGCGTGCTCGCTGGACAATAATTGCCACCGCATGTTTGTTACTGCTCATGTGCCTCATGTTGATTGGAGTCACTTTGCGTATGGCACCGATAATCGATGATATGGGTAAGTCCCTTACTTACGATTACGATTTTTACCCTGAAAAGAAAATGCTTTATCCCATATAAATTAAATTATTTTATATACCCCGCTTATATTGCAGTACAGTTAGCCATTTAGATTTTAAGCGAACATAACTCTGATGGAACAAGTGATTAGGTCTATCTTAAGATATAAAAAGTGCCTCGTTATTATCCTTGAATTGCTGGTGTAAAGACATTGTAAATACGCATTACTCTTAGATACTATATATATATCTGGTATTATACATATTCGTGCATTGATATTATAATCTGTATTCGATATTGTGTTCAATAGAACCAATCGATAATGATGGCAATCACATTTCTAATGCGTTGCGTATTGTGTTTTGTTTCGTTATATTTCAAATTTAGAAAACGTAACGAAATGTAAGTACAATCGCAAAATGAAAAGACTAAAGACTGGTAAGGTATATACATCGGTAGATGATACAATTCTTCCTGTGATTAGAAGAATGGAATTTTGCAGAATGATCAAAACCTAATTTTGTTTTGAATGTCTTTAAATGTTTGTGTTTTTGGAACCCCTTTTAAGGGACATCCATGTTTTACTGTTACAAAAGCTTTACTGTTACATTAAAAGACCATAAAAGGGCTTTATGAAAAGCTCTGGTGGCCCTCAAGCTTGTGTTGCATATTCAGGATTCAGCTTTAAGTTTGGGACATTTGGCTGCTTTAAAGCTTGAGTTTATTTTCCCGCAACTTGAGCCAGCTTTTCGAGTGTTTTTCGGGGGAGCTTTTGGCTGGCGCTCGATCTCAATGCCTTTGCAACACACCCCACCCGAAGCGGCACTTTGCCACCCCCTGCTGCGTTTATGTGTGCCATTGTGTTGCATAACAACGCAGTAACGGACGCGGAACTAGGACAGTGTATCACATGTTGCATCTCACACAAACACAGTAGCAAACAACAGCACCCATACCAATACCAACACCAGTTCACCCAAGCTGCCTGGCATTAGTATTTGTTTCTCTGTTTTTGGCATCGAGATTTGCGAACTGCATGATTTGTGTTGCCGTTGTCGTTGCCTTTCCCGTTGATGCTCGATGTGTATGGTCCATCAGACGTCCCCCGTAATTATCAATCATCAATCATGCATGCCTTGGCTCACCTTCATTACAGTGGAGAGCGATATAATTAGATGTTGATTAGAAGACGCCCATCCCCTTGCGAGTCCGCATCCTTCCGCCGATAATTTTGGATTCCCCCATTGCGATGGCAGTGCAAACTTTTGGCTGAAGGCACGGAAATGTCAACAGGCAGCAGCTGCGACTCCTGCTACCAGTGCTGGTTATATAGTGCCAACCGTCGCTCGCTGGGCTCCCCTAGTGCTTCTGGCCCTTTTCCAAGGAGACGCACTTAATCGGCAGCCACGACGGTGGCAGCACAATGGGGCTCACCGCAGCGTGACAGGGGCTGGTTAAAACTAATTTGTGTGCCGGCACGCTTTGGTACAGTGGATCTAAGACCCTTAGATTGAAGATCCTTAGGAAACTGGGTATCATATATAAACAGAAGTTCGGAGACTAGTAATGTAAGGTCCTCGAGCAAATTAAAGATGGAGTAACATAATGACATAATTATGAGCAACTGTTGAAAAACGCCGATAGATGACGCTCGTGTGCAACATTGAAAACATCGCGTTCGAACTTCCTTCAGGCGACTTGAAAATAATGCTTAATGCCTTACTAGCATTCAAAATCCTGTGAAAGTCGTTAGCCAGGAAAATATAAAGAACCATAATCAGATTAAGAAACTGTTTTGAGGAGGAGGGTGATAATGGCTTCTAGGTAAATGCAACTGCAACTGCGACATAAAAAAGCAAAGGATAGAATAGCATGATGGCCTTCAAGAAAAAGATAGATAGACATAAATACTACTGCCAAGCAAAAAAACGAATCAGCGACCTTGATACACCGAACAGGTGTATATTTCAAGGCGGATAAATATCCAAAAGCACTTTGATTCGCACTTTGATAAGTTTGGCAATATCCCTTGGACAGTAATAGCTTCGGAATCGGGTATCAAAGGTTTGAACCACAGTCCGCGGAAAGGCGCAAACTGCGGCATGCACGAGCGCACTCCTGGCCAAAATGGCGGCTGAGCGCTGCTTCCTGCTTCTGCCTGCTCCTTCAGCCTGCTCCAGATGGCCACCCACCCAGGTCGCCCATTTTCTACCGCTTTTCCTGCTGGTGCGTTCATTGTGAGCGCCGAGTGGAAAATGTGGAATGGAATGCTGCTATGCATTTCTTAAACCAAATCAGCGGCCATGACAAAGCAGCTCCGCAATGCCCTGCCCTGTTGTTTGTCTTTGCTTTGTGCTGGCTCTCAAAATAGGCGAAAGGAAAAGAGAGCCCCACCCTCGCAGGCACCCATCCACCCCCTCAGCCAGCTGATGACGTTGAAGCCGCTCTTGACTTCGACCCGGCGAGAAAGTTTTTCCACTATGCACGCAATTTCCTCGGGAGGAACCATAGTTTGTTGCACTGCTGCTGGTCCTTTTCCATGTTTTCGCCGCTCGGATCTTGCAGCTTTGATGCACAGAGACAAAAGCATAATTACTCCATTTACCTACTGCCTTTTGAATTTTCCAGTGTGTTCTTTGTTCATGAATAATGGGTTCTGTGAATCGCTTTACTTTATTAGTAGTTATACAAGTGGTAGGGTATCTTCTATTCAGTGTCTGCGGCACTCAAATCATTCTGCATGGTTCCGGAAAATGGGTTAATATATAAATAGTTTTGCTAAATTGCATTTATTGGTATGTTTTGAATAATTTCTTGTTTTATTATTTAAATATTTTTGGCATATTTATACTTTGAACTTCTAGGGTGGGAAATGAGTATATATTTCAATACCATGCTCGTACGATTTAGAGCGATTATGAATGTTATAATTGTTTTTCTCAGCGTTTTCCCTGTTTTTTTTTTTGATTTTTTTTGCTTTGCTGCTCCGCTGCTAGTTGGTGTTGTTGTACCGCCCGAGGGAAGCGGTCGCGATGTCATTTTTGGTGGTGCGCGTAGATGCTCCTCTTGCTGTTGTTTCATTACTTTGCTGCATAAAACAAATGCGCATAGTTGCCGTCAGTTATTATCCACTTGCAGCGGCACTTTGTGGCAGCCACCATGTCACCATTTCAGCATTTCGCCAGTTCACGGGGAACACGGAAAACGGCGGGAATCATGGCAACAATGCGCCCCCTTGGCCAGAACGCGTTTTCTTTTGGCTTTGCGAGCGCTGGCTTAATCAACACGACAACGTTACTGCGAGCCACAAAAGGCATTCCAATTGCCCAGGCTCAGTATTCAGTATTCAGTAGTCAGGCTCTGGCTCGGGCTCGGTCTCAGGCTCAGGCTCAGTTCCAGGATTCAGCCAAAGGACCTAGCCATGGACAGGCCACGCCCCCTGCTGCCAGCTCCCAGCCCCCCTGCCGTCCGCACCCCCAACTCGGCCGCAAGTATTTCTGGGACCAAATTATTTTCATAGCTTTAGCTTAAAAGCTGAAAATTCTGCTGCCCCTCTGGCGCTGGCAAAGAATTAAAAATATTTACAGTATTTCCAAGTGAGCCGCACAAAACAAAGAATACAACAAAAAAAAAAAACAGGAGGAGCTGTGTGTAAAAAACAAAAGGAACGCAGGAAACTTGGACGAGCAGGAGACAAAGGATATGTCATCTCTGTGTGTGAGGGATCCTGTGCGTGTGTGTGTGTGTGTTTGGTTACCACAAGAGGGGAAAATGGAAAGCATTCCAAACAAATATGATAAACCATAATTCCGCCAGCGACATAGATACATAGCTAGCCGTCGAGATGAGAACTTTTGTCATTTTCATTTTCGTTTTCCCCAATTTGAGCACAAACCACAGGCAAATATCGACAGCTCCACAAAGGATAACGCCATGACCAGGGATTAAGACCGCCCCAACTTTTCATGATTAATGACGCTTTGAAAAGTTGGCCATGCTTTCGCCCAGCTTTCGCCTTCGCCTTTCGCCTTTGCCCTTGTCACATTTCCCATTTCCCATTTTCTCGGCGTGCGTTTGTTTTGAGTCAACTGTCGGCAATCGGCAGTCGGCAGTCATCACATCATTTCAAAGCGATTTCCTTAATGATTGCCCATGGTTGTGGGTGGTACTTCCATTTATCCATCCATTTGCCCAGCTGCATAGCTGATTTAATCAGACTCAAGCTGCATTCAAAAGTATTTCAGCAGCGTTAAGAGCAATGCGCTTTTTAATAGACCCAAAAACCCAAAACCCTCTTGACTCGCCGACTTAATTGCTTTCCGGCAGAAAAAAAAGCTAGAAGCGAAACGGCGAAACCACCAGGCTGTTTTTGGCAAGCTGCCCTGTCTGCAGTCGAAAATTAAATTGGCCGTGTTTAAACAGCAAATTTGGACAAAATTAGGCGGGCCTCTGTATAGTTTTCCAAGGGCCGGTGGGGGTCGGTCGTGGCAAAAGGCAGTGGCCTGCCAGGGAATTATTCAAAACTCGGCGGCTGGTCAGTGAAATGAAGCAAAGCCACAGCCGCAGTTATTTGAGGTGGGTCCATGACAACGTAATACCCTGCTATAACCGAACCACTGCCCGAAAGTGGGTAGTCCCGCAAAGAATCCCTACCAGACCATCGACCATCGGTCTGAATCCGAGTGCTGCACCACGGACAACTTACGCAAATATTTGGCAATTATCTAGTTCGGTTTCGTTCACAAGCCCTGAGCACAGGAAACCGGACTCGTAACATCTCGACGAAACATCCACACCGGCATTATTATAATGACTGAACATTGCAGCAAATTAGTCAAAACAAAAAGTAGCTGGAGCGAATGAGAATGGCAAAACAGAAATGTAAGCTCCAGGGAATATAACGAACTAAAGTATACCCTATAATTCTCTAAAATATCAGTTGTGTCGTGCCTTTCATGAAGTAAAAAGAAGCCAATTTTCCTTATAAATTTCACCCATATTATATATTCAAACAAATCATATTTCCTGCTTTTGTTTGTTTTAAGTAAATTCCAGACTTCGTTTAATTTTTAATAGACCCCATCGAAATAAGTGGGTTTTAAGCGGAAACTTCTGTGAAATAAGTCAAAGCCCTGCTTGCGACACCATTCAGAGACCCCATATTAGGACATCAACCATAAATGTTGGCTGCCCATCCTGGTCCACCCGACCCGACCCGATCTCCACCCAGAACATCTCCTCGAGAAGGGGCGGAAAAGTTGAGTGGCCATCGGGCGTGTCAAAAGACAAACACCAGAATGGCGCGCTGCGGGTCTCTTTGTGTGTGTGTGTGTGTCCTGTCTCTGTTTGCCTGTTTGTCCAAATGCGAGTGTCTTTTAAATACTCATTACAAAATTAATTTGGGGAAAAGTTTTGATAAAAATCCTATTATAAACATAAATAAATAGGCTGGCCAGAAGCAACGGCAGCGGAGTGCTTTGCGTGGGGGGTCAAAGGACAAAGCAGTGACTGCTGTGCAAACAGTTGTGAGTGTGCAAAGTGGAAAAGTGGGCGGGGCTCTTGGTAGTGAAAGGTAGTGGCAAAGTCAAAGTCAAACAATGAGGCAGCCAACTGTAAAGGACGAGGGCTGAGACTTCATTAGTGCTCATCCACAGTGTATGCTGGTGAATTTCCCCACCTCCTTCCCCCAAATCCTTGCGTTTTCCTCCTTCGTCCTGAAAAGTGCAGAAATGGTTATAAGCCGTTATGGGTTTGCCACTCGCTTGTGGTTTATTCAGCCGCTCAGTCCGCGACTATAGGCATATTCAATATTCATATTTCGCTGTGGCAGGGACATTTATTAACCGAAAAAAAACCACACAAGTACACAGTAAGAAATCTGCACAAAGTCGTTTGAAATATTTTTAAAAATTATTTCTGCAACTGCTTGCATTGTTGTTACTATCATACGCATATGTACGTTTTTAATAGAGAAAGTTAAATAGAATTTAACTTTAGAAATTACCCATCATTGTACCAATTGTAACTAAATAATTCAACTATATGCAATTTTTGCTGTCTGCAAACATCGATGTGCCCATAGGTGACACGTGAATCGGAGGGCGGGACCCATCGTTGTTGGTTAAACTAGAAAGTCTTGTTGCTGTTTGGCCAACGTTCGGCAGAATTTAATCTCAAGCTGAAACCGAAGACATTTTGCCAGTCAACGCTCGAAAATGCCGAGCGAAATTGCTTTGCCCGACCATGCCCCCAAGGTGATTTGCATAGCACAGGTGACGGCGAGGGGCAAGTGGCTTGGCGGCGGTGGCAGGTGGATGGATGGGTGGTGTGCGAATCTCCCGGTTACCGCTATTCAAAACGTATAGTGTCAGTCAAAGAATGGTGGCATATGGGTGGCTGGTGTGCTGGATTGTTTGAGCATACGCTCAAATTAAAAGACCGAGCAAAAATAGGAAATCCAGTTTGAATAATAGACGGCTTACTCTGCTTAGACAAACTTTATGAAAATGTAATAGTGCCCAAGTTAAGCTTCGTAAAGTGTGCGGCTAAGTAAATGTTATATACTACTTGAAATATTCTACGAACATAGTTTGCTAAGACAAGATACAAAAAACAAGAGACAATGTCAAAAACATCGAATAACAGATACCTGTTACTACGACTGCTTTATTATCATAACCGAGGGTATCCAAAATGTTATTGCATTTAGAACTCAAGCTATAAATTTTTAGTTAATTAAAGCTTAATATTATGACCTTAGTGACATTTGACAGATATTCTGCCCAATTTTTAGCAAATTTGTTTTTCCAATTAAACAGCAAAATGATAGCTCCTCTTTCGAGTTATTTTGTCATTTTAATATATATGTGATTAGATGTTCGCACGCAATTACGACATTATAAATCTGATTCGAGCGGGTCAAATAATACAGAATTACATCATTGACATACAAACTGATTTGCCATTTTGTTCAACGCGATGCTTAATTGCACTGGATTATAATCTCCTGGGAATCGCAGTTGGCTTGTAGGGCTATAAAAGACCACATGTGTTGTTAGTTTACTAGTTTCAAATTCAACATGAAGCAGTTCGCATTGTTCAGCATCTTCCTTCTAATTCTGGCTGTGGGTTTGGTAAGAGTTGAAGGGTTTTCAATCATCCACTTGGCCTAACCAGAGGTTTTCCAGGCACAAATGCCGCTGCAGGTGGCCGCCCAGGGCCAAAATGGACAACCGCAGGGACAGCCGCCAAGACCGCCAAATGGCAATGGCAATGGCAACGGCAACCAGCAGAGTGGACAAGGACAAAACGGGCAGAACAACTAGCACTAGGATGTTGCTGGGGGGGACACACCTCCTGGCCACTTTCCCAGTTACTTAAATAAACACTTTCCTCAGCAAACTAAAAACTTCGTTTCTTGAACCCCTTAAGCTTACAAAGGCAAGCTCGATATTAATGGTCAAAGGGAAAAGAGAAATTCAAGTGTAGAATTTTAAAGCATATTGAAATCGAAGGGAAAACAACATGTCTAAATAGATTTGTCGTCTTTAAGGCTCTGAAAACTTCACCTATCAGTCGAAAATATAGGCGTTTCTGTTTATGTGACTAAAAAATGTGGTATGTCTTAAATAAGTTCTTACTGCCATATTGTTTTACAATTGTTATACACTTTTTGAACATTCATTCTCCTCCTGGCTTTGTGTATATTCTCACTGCGTCTGGGCCAAGCCGAGTTGGCAAACTTTATTAATAAAGTGCACAAATTATGAGCATGAAACTCACGCCCCGCGCACATGGCCGTAGGTCCATTCCGGCTGATGAGCCAGGAAAGGGGTTACAAAGGCGTTTCAATGCCGGGCTGTTCGGAGCGATGGAAACCTACAAAGCGCCTTGTGCGCCTCTTCAGCGACTTGTGTTCTACATTCTGTGAAAATGCAAATGCTTAATACTCGTAGCAAAGGAGCTGCGCCGCCAGGCAGTGCATAATTGCATTATGGCTGCCGGAGTCTGGATGCAGCTAACCCTCTGTTCAAAGTCGACGGAGTATCCATCCCCCTAACAACCCTTGCAATCCCCGGAAAAACACCTTCTAAGCCGCTCTACTTCAGCAACTGCAATGCAGCCATGTGTGAATGCATCTCGGAGACTAACCGAAAAAGTTATGCTATCGCTATCAGTCAAAAAGGATACATACTATATGTATGTACATGTATGTATGTACATATAGTATATATGTATGTAAAGTCTCCCAGGGAATGGAAGCGCTGGAAATGGCCATTATTATCCATTATGTTAAATTAAAGTAAATGCTCCACTTATCCACTTGTTAACTATGATTAATAGCAACAAATGAAATTTAAATTTTAGCCCTAGAAGTAGGAAATATGTTTTAGAATTTTACAATACTTAAAGTAGGACTCCATAAACTAGGATTTAGTGCATAAATCGGTGTATTTTGTTAATAGCAAATTGCTAATGCACGCAAACTTCATTTGATCTGATACAAATCAATCTGTTGTTTTGTAAGCTGGATGATTTGCATAATAATCCTAAATGTAAATCAAATGTTACGTTTTTTGCTGTGTGCCAAAAAAACGCAGCCGTCCCAAATCAGCAAAGCAAAGCAGTGCGAAGCGAAGCGCATTCCCTTTGTTCGATGGCAAAGTAATACATATCTCGTCATATATAATTTCCGGTGCGAAGGATATCCAATGTTCGGGAACGAGGACGCACCTCATCATCGTCATCGGGACGGAAGCTTCCTTGGGAATCGGCGGCGCGGAGGAGCAGGAGATCCATTCGTTGGGCGTAGGCGAGCAAAACAAACGCAGCTTTCACTCGAAGCTCCAAGTCTCAATGCCAGCAAAAGCAACACGTGACGCCACAGGACGAGTGAGTTGCGCTCGAAATTGAGATTTTCGAGGGCCAGGAGCAGCAAGGATGCTGTGGCTCCAACATGTTGCTTCCCGAGCCCAGGACACGACCGCGAACACGGCCCGAACTGCGAACCTCGAGGCACGACGCACGCCGCACGAGTCACGAAGCTGCGACGCGAGTCCTGCGTGCCGAGCCGAAGGACGAGCTTGCCGAGCAGTGCGATGGCCGAGCGATGCGAGCCACGAACTGATAAAGCCGCAGCTTCTCTGCTGGTCTACAGGCTAGCCACTTGGTCAGTTGAACATTTTCCATGCTGTGATCAAGTTGTCTTTTCCTTTGAGCGCCGAGCGCTGTGCACGCCTGGGACTTGGAACGTTTCGAAATCGGGCTGACAGTCATTTAGAAAGTATTCGAGAAAATATTCGAAAGTTAAAGCGCTAAATATATGTTTAGAATTCCCGACTTAAGCCACCAGTTTAGTGTGTGTACTCTCGAGCAGCAAGTGCGTGAATCGGTGGCGGCCAAGTGCAAATGGTTAGCGGATTGTCGTGGCGAAATAGGCGTGGCAGCTTGGTGGGTGCGGCTGTCCGCAGCAAGTGCAACATGCACTTGTTGTTCTGCTCCCCCGCAGTTGTTGCGACATGAGCAACATTCACGGCTGGCTGCCACTTTCGCACGATAATTGGTTTTCGATTGCTTGCCCTCGGCTGGCTGCCAAAATAGTTGATGGTCTAGTATCGAGTTTCGAACTTAAGTGCTCATGGTTTTATTGCAGCAAACAAACCAAATATACAAGACACAAAAATGTTGAAACGACGGACTGACTTACATGCATTTTATTAGTAAATAACAAATACAACCGAATAAAACCAAAACAAAAAACCCAATATCATTACAACCGAAAACACCAACGGAAAAAAACAGCCGCAAACATTTTTGTAAAACAAATGATTAAAAAGGTTTCGCCAGCAAAGGAAAACAAACAAAAACCAATAAGCGCATGGAAATCGAATGCTGAAAATCGCCCATAAAACGCATAAATAAATAAACTATGCTCAAACGAAATTAATTAAAAAAGAATGGAAAATCAAATCAGGCAAGATAATTAAAACAGTAAGCGCGCACACGGCAAATAAGGCAACGGCAATATCCTGCCGCAAAAATTGAAAATATCCTGTAAGACGGCTGGGAAAAAGGACGAGCCCCACGAACAGAAAGGAAAATGAGGTCGACGAAGGCGAACCCAAAGGCCGGAGTGGATCCCAAAATTGTAATGTACACAAGAAAAACAAAACCGATTTGCAAAATAATTGAATTCGCATCAGAAAGTACACTTTTTCAAATCCACATCCAATAAGCACAATACACACAATAAATATATATGTACACAAAAGAAAACACCAGCTCATGCGACAATGCAACAAGAAAATGGCAGACTCATCCGAGCGGATTCTCAGTGCCGAAGAAAAGTCATTTTTCAAACATTTCCCGCCCATTGCTCTGCGATTTTCTTGTCGCGCGTCGCCTCTAAACAATTTCACATTCACAATGGCATTTGCAATTTCCATGTCATCAGCATTCTCCTTCACTCCGAAAAATCGCCCCTTAACTACCCGTTTAAATGTTGTATAATCACAATGCCATTTTTATCTGTGCATCTCAGCCTCTCTAGTTGCCAGGATTCACCCAAATGAGTCGAGTCAAGAGACCTCCTTGAAAATTTGCTCGTTATAAAGTGCTTAAAAAATGTTGTAGGGGCTAGAAACCCATTTTAAGCCTATTGATTTAGCCTCATTTGATTGCGTATCGAGATGGTTTTTCGCATTGGTAATATTTAATTGCTGTGATTTAGACGCCAAGGGCTCATGTCTAATGAATTATAATTTAATTATGCATAAGGTAATTGCAATTCGGGCGGGTTCATTAATTATTGTATTTTGTTGCGAATGACGGATAATGATAGCCATGCTGATTATTTAATGGCATTCCAGGAAGACGACGAAAAACATTTTCGGTTTTTATTTACCATTTGCAACGCTCGCTGCTCCTCCTGAAATTTCAATTTTGATATGCTTTTAAGTGCATGTTGATTGATTTCTGGACAGAATTTTCCATTTCCAGACATGTGAAAAATTTGTGTTTAACCAATCGTTTTCATGTGTGCTTGCAAATATTTATGTGTTTGTTAAATTTGTATTTTATTTTTACTCTTATCTTGCAACTTTGGGCGTCTATTTATTTTATTTGAATTACACTTAAAATTAAAACATATAGTCGTGTGAATCAATGTCCGTAACATTAAAAAACGAATAATGGTTTTGAATAATTCATTCGACGTATAATTTTAACAACTAATTAGCCTATTATGTATATGTAATCATTTTAGATTAGAATTCACGCTTTCTGGTCGAGTTCAACATTAATATTTTATCTCGCCAAAATATTATGACCATTATTCGCTTGAACCCGCTTGCACTCGTTGAAAGTTTGTTATACATTTATGTTTTATTTTAATTTTGCTGCTGAAAATCCCATCGAAATTCCGGCAAATAAAGTCGAATCCTCTGCCCGCACATAAGTGCGCTATATAATTTGCATAAGTGCTTGTCATGCATGTGGCATCCACAGCCACATCCTCGCAAGGGAGCCGCTGCAAGCCAAATGTTCAAATGGGTCACACAAAGTCCCATAAAAGTGGGTTAGGGACGGGCGGACGTAAATCAAAGTTTCCAAACTGAGCTGAGGAGACGAAAATAGTGAGTGAGAGAAGCGATTGGGAAGTGGAAGTCTCGTCTCGTCTCGAGGGGAAAACAAGTCGATTTGGACAATGTCCAAATCTGTGGCAATTATGTGGGTAAAAACAGTCAATAAAACATTGCTGCTGTTTGCCCCAACTCAGCTCAGCTCGATTGCCGCATTGGTGGCATTTGAAATTAAATTTAACCAAATAAACAAGAAATTAGGGGGCGTGTTTTAATTAGCCGAATCCCCGTTTAGTCCCGGAGTTGGAGTGCCATCGTTTGGCTTTTGGCGCAATTCGTTGTTAGTTCCAGTCACGTTTCATTGTTTACTCGCTGTATGTGTGCCGCCAGCACGTATTAATTAATGCATAGAAATGTGTATTTAAGCATATTTTAAATATTAATTAATGTAATTTCTATTAAAACCGGCTATCTTCCAGCCCGCCCTTCGCCGACCCCTCGCCGTTGAAAAAACCTTTCAACAAGCCGCACAATTTTAATTAGAAAAGTTTCATCAAGGCCCTGGCACAGCCGCCTTGTATGCTTAACCGAAAAATATGTTATACATTATACATATATATACAGATGGAAATATAGCTTTGGCAAACACAAGCCCGATTAAAGTGGGACATTTTTTGTGCTTCCTATTTTCCGGTGGCCAAAGAGGTGGAATTACCGTGAAAACGGCTAGGTTTTTCCATTTAATTTCAATTAGCATTTGTGTTCGAAAATTTGAATTTCCACTTCGGGTGAATTGAATAAGTGTTTGTTTGGCCACTTTTCCGCTTTGCGAACTTGATTTAAGCTTTAAAATACTGATAGTTTCTCTCTTTTTCGTTTTTTCGCATTTCAGGGAATTCATTTTGAAATTGGAAAATCAATTTGGTTGTAAAACTTTGGGTTAGATTTTTTATTTGGTTAAATGCAAACCATAAGCCCTGGGGTAATGCTTGCGGCAAACTGCCATCTGGCCACCATTTTTTTTACAAAGATAAAACTGCATTAGGACATTTAAGTTTGCATTGCCATTGGAATTTGTAGTTTGCATATCAATTTACTTTGCATAAACGTTTGCTCACTGCGCGACAGCTTTAAGGACCTTTTTGTTCGATTATTAACCATTCGCCCGCAACAACTGCAAAATACAAAAAAAAAGCAGTGCAGCGAAAGTGCTGCCAGCACTTTTATCTCTGCCCCACCGCCCACAGCCACCTGCCACGCCCTCTTTTGCTGCTGCCACTGATGCTGATGGAATTATTGTGTGCTCAACGAACCGCAAACAAAATCTGTGCTCGCTCCTGTTCGTTTTTGTTCACATTTTTAATACACATAAAATGGTGATTTTTTCAGCACTATTTTGAGCTTGTGGCTCTTGGCCATCCGCTCTTATCTTGGCCACAATTTGCTGTAAAGTTATACCGCCCAGCTAGCTGGGCTAGCTGTGGCAGGTTAATGCTCGAATTTTGTTGGCTGTTTGTGCCGCAGGTGCGTAATTTCCAGGAGCGATTCGCGCTTATTAATCGCTGCTCATTTGTTTTTTCGGAGTCAAGCCAAAGATGCTGACCAACGCAGACCAATAAATCAAATGTCAGAGACAAAAATTAATTATGCCCGCAATAGCGGTGTCGTAATTTGTTACATAATCCGAGGTGCCTGGCTTCCACGCCCGCACAATTTGTCACAGCTTTTTTGGTAACTCGGTGTGGCACGGAGTCCGGAGTACTGTGTCCATTTTGCATGTGCAAAATACCGAGTTGCAAAATTTAATAAAACAAATTCCGTGCAAGCGACTTAGCCTCCGACTGAATTCGAATCTCGGCAGCAGCAGCAAGCCAAGAAATTCCGTAGCAGGCAACATTCCGCAGGCCACGAAGGATAAGGGCACAGGGTTCTTAGTGGTCCGCATTCCATCTGATCCTGATCTCGAAGCCCCGAAACTAGCTCAAGACCTGGGCTGAGTCGGAAAAGGAGCCCGAACCCGGGGGCCATTGGCTGGCAAGCAGCATGGTGCACATAGTTCGAGTAGCTATTTTTCAGCAACTTGTTCCCCAACTGAGCGATGCTGCTTGCTGCCAGCTCCTGCTGATGTTGCATACTTTCATACTTTCATACTAACAAATTCCTCCGACTCCGACTACCTGGCGTACACATCTATATATATGTACATACAAGTACCCATATGCACATCCACACACGACTGACGCATGAGCTGGCTTTGCTAGATGCCTTTGTGGAATGCGCTCACGAATTTCATATGCTCCTCCATCTGCCTGCAGTGGCATCAACCTGCGGCAGGAGATCCCTTCGGGGCAGCAGAGCCCGTCGAAAACATGCTCGTCCAAATGCCAACTGATTGGAGTTGGACTGTGGAAGTTTGGATCGTTTACCCATGAATATTTCCAAATAAATGTACTCGACTGTTTAAGATTATTGATTGATTATGAAATTATGTTCATTTTTGTTCATTAAGAGGTAACTTTGATTTGATGGCTTAACGCTCAAAAGTCCTAAGCAGTGCCAAAAATGAGCCCGCCGTTCTGATAACCTGCAAGATATAATATCTTAAGTATGCCATACTAATTCTAAACTAGAAACCCACCCAAAGCAGCAATGGCAAGTCCACATCGAACATGAATCCAAAAATCTTGGCTGGTCGCTGCGCCCGCATGATCACCATTTGCCAGAGTCTTCTTTTCTTGGGCGTCATTTCTGGCCAATTGCACTTACCATAAACGACGTGTGCAATTGCCAAACTCTGCTGCTTGAGATACTCGCCACCGTAGCAGTACGAACTCAGTTGGATGATGATGGCCACCAGGAAGGTGGCTCTAAATGGCACCTGGGCACTCCAGCCACTCCTGCTGAAGCGAAAGGCCAGCATGCAAAGTTGCAGGTAACTTAGCATGTATTTCACGAAGACGATCTCCCCGAAAATCGAACTTAGTTCCTTGGACAAATCCAGAGCTATACGATGACGACTAACAAATTCGGTCAGGCGAGAGTCTCCTCCATCCAGATGCTTCTCTTCGAGAACCAGCTCCAGTAGTTGGAACTGAATCACCACATTGTGAGTCAGCCAGGAGTACAGGGTGTCCGTTGCAATGGCCAACCAGGCGGCAGCTGCCACGCCCAGAACGCCCCAAACGTAGATGGGCCAATAAAAGTGGGGGTTTCGCTCGTCCAGCCAGAAGTTGAACTCCATGGGTGTGGTCGGGGTAAATACACCCGTCTCCACATATCCCCACAGGCCAAGCAAAATGGGCGCTATGGCGGAGGCACAAATCACTCCGTAGGCGGCATTTCTAAAGGACCTGGCGACATAACTATCCAGTTGGTTTTCCCTCTCGATCTTCTCCAGGTGATTGGGCGTGGCACTGGCCGCCCGGTTTAGCTCATGCAATCGGTGAATCAGCGATCCAATGCGCCTTCGTTTCGCCATCATGACCAGGAACTTAAAGGTGCTCTGAGATCCTTGCATAAACACCGCAAAGTTGTCCGTGAGCCGGGTCAGGTCGGAGAGATCCTGCAGACCATAGACTACCATGGGCCAGTTGTGAGAGACCACGGATAGGATGAGTATGCCGGCCCAAATGGGATGTTTTAGACTCAGTTGCGGATTACTGGGATCGAACCCAACTATTTCCAGAGCTCTCCTCTGGACGGCAAAGTAGCTGGCGTCCATGTTGGGCTTTCAACCGGGTTCCGTTGTTGCACCAACTTTTATAGAAGCCACTGGGGGAAAAAAAAAGCTAAGTGGATGTCGTTGCCGCCCCTGAAATTGTGCCTGAAATATTTATTTCATCCGTTAACAGGCTACGTGACACGGTTACCACTAGCACTGGCTGTGCTGTTTTGATTGGAAATTTTCCCATTTCCATTTTTGGGGGCGTAAATATCGTATTAATAAATAAATACCCAACACGAGTGGGAGTGGTGCGACACGTTGTTTACCTATTTGTTTACATTCTATTTGGTTAACTATCTATTTATTTTCACTTTAACATTTAAATGCCTGCCTGGACAATTGCATGTACTTATATGACCGCAAGGGTTATGATTATGGACAAGTTGTGAAAGATATAATTTTTTTCTGTAGCCTTGACATTTAAGCCCATTTGACATTTTCATCCTGGCATTTTTTAAATTGCTTTTAAATTAGTGTATTTTGTCCCAAAAAGTTGGCGTAAAAATTTTCTGTAAATACACCAAAATGAAATTAATTTTTGGGCTCGCCGAAAAAATCCTTCTTTTCCCAATTTGTTTGGCCTCCGGGAGGAAAATGTCGGGACCCATTTGGTCCGCACTTTATTCGCGAGTAATTCAATTACGTTGGAAATCAACAAGTAAATCTGCTTTCGAAATTTATCGCCGGGACTAGACCAAATCGAGTGAAATAGCCATTTGCCAGGCCATATTATCTCCAACCGTTTTTTTCCCCGATTTGCATTTTGGGTTCTTTGGGTCGCCGGCTTAATGTCACCTTAACTGCTCTCAATTAATCTCGAGTGGGTGAGCCAAATAAAGACCTTTTCCTGGAATTTTAATAACCATCATTTGCGTTTTCCCCACCCAACCGAAGGATATTCGTAGCTGACTTGTTCAAAGTTGCGGCTACAAAAGTTATGCAACTTTATTTAGAGCAAGCTATGCATGTTGGCCTCCGGCAATTGTGAAAACAAAGAGTTCTGGTTGGAAAACATGTTCAGTAATTAATTAAATTTACACTTGCCGGTTTTTTATTTAAATTTCATAGAGTCTGAGTCGTCATTGCATTCGCACGTTTTCACATGTTCGCCCGTTTGCATATCAAATTGATATTTTATGCAAAATATTTACCGAAAAGCCACAAAAGCAATAATGCCAGCGGCTGTGTGCGAAAGAGAGGGCAAGGATGCGCGAAAGAGAGAGCTACAATGCGAGTGAGAAAGACAAAAAAAAAGAAAAATGGTGAAAACGGAGAAGAGCACACCTGCTGCTCGATAATATTGACGTCGGTCCGGCTTTTGGACTCCTCAGCAATTTGCTTACCATCTGTCTCTTTCTCCTCAAACATCTCTGCCTCTCTTTCGCACACCATGCGCCCGTCTCTCTCGCTCCGCTGAGGTTTACGTGTCTTTTGCGGCTTTGTTTATTTCATTGCCTTCATGTAAGCGAAGGTGTGTGCCTGTGTGTGTGCATGTGCGACTCCTTTGTGTGTCACCCATTTTGGAGGTTTTTTATGAGCTTGTGGCGAACCGTAAAAAAACCGTCTTCCAAATGGAGTGGCATGCCAGGCTTAACCAGCTTGCCGAGCTCTTTCCTGCCAGACCCCAGTTGCCCCCATCTCGTCCTCTTTTGTTCAGTTTAAGGAACTAGGAAAATGTTTCACATCATGTTGCTCATTTGTTGCCCTATCAGCGGGAGTTTTCCGGGGTATAGATAGGGTGTACGGAGCTGGGAGATACCAAAGAGATTACCAAAGATACCATAGGGAAAACATTTTATTTAATACGACTCTTTGATCCCTTTGCTGTTTATCATTAGGTTGTTTATTTGAACACAAGCCCCCCACAGACAAGTTAGCAAGACAAGTTTGAGAAAAGTAAAATATTAGCTATTTAATTTATAGTTATGGTTTGTATTATTAAAATTATCATGTTTCATTGCTTAAATCCTAAATCCTTATTTAAAATGTGTTAGTAAATCCGATTCAAGGGTATCCGGCCCTCGATTGAACTTAATGGCGTCCTGAGTACTAGCAATTTTTCAGCCACATTACACAGATTCTCTTGTCCGGCTGAAAATAGAGAATGTAACTAAGTCAGAAAGGGAGCGCTGGATGCAGTTAGAGAGGGACAGGTTGAGGTACATCGAGTGTGTGTTCCACATGAGCAGCGAAGGAATTGAATAAAGTTAGCATGCCGCCGCAGGGAATGAGCCACTCCCAACCTGCGTGGAAGTATGCTGTATGCTGGGATGGTGGGGCAAAAGCATCATTCAATAAAAAATTAATAGAAAAACATTCAATGAACGTGGCACAAAGGCGCCAAAGGGCCACCGGCAGATATCCCGTTCCCAATCGGTTCCTCCTCGTGTCCGTGCCCGTGCTCGACTGCAACGCTGATGAACAAGCCATCCTGTGTTCGGAAATCACAGGTAATGTGGTTTTACGAGCGCCGTGAGACAGGTGAATTCTGCCGAAACCCCTGCCCCTGCCACCATCCCGCTGATAAATGCAGCCCCGACTTGCTCGTGAGCCTGACAGCGTACAGAGCATACAAAGCATGCTAATAAAAACATATACTACGTCATCTACATGCTCATGGTGGTGTGGGTTTTGTAAGCGGATGTGCAACACTTTTTTGTATAGCCCGGCAGGCAGCCAACCGTTGATTATACTAAACTTGTTTACTTATGCTGCTGCTAGTACATGTGTGTGTGTCTTTCACTGCATGTGTGTGTGAGCTCGGAAAAGTGCAAATTTCAGCATAACCAAGCATCCTCGACGACCAAACTCGCTGTGCCTGTGTAAATTTTGGCTTAGCCACGCGGGCGTTAAGCAGCAGCAAGAGCAAAGCAAGCAGTGGTCCAGAAGGAAGGTTTTGGAAGGGGGATTGAAAGAGTTGGGAAGGGGTTTGGAAGGGGTTGGGAATGGGGTTACTACTACGAAAGGAAGGGCTGAAAGCTGATGGAGAGAAGGGAATGTAGAAACGGGCGAGTGAGAAGCTGCTATTACCAAGTGCAAAGTGTGGCTCAGTGTGATGAATGACGCCAAAAAAATTTGATGGTACCCGATTAACATAATGATTTGCATACGTTTAGCGTGTCCTTGCAGCACGAACATCTCACAAAGTGTCGAAGAAAGCTCCCCAAACGAAGGAAGAGTATCGTCTTGATTGATGCCCAAGTGGGTGGCGGAAGGAGGTGGGAAGTGTCAATGTTGCATTCCAAGCAGATGCAGCGCATTTCGAAAAAGGAGACGTAAAGTAGCGTGTGAAGGTCCTTAAAGTGATACGTTCTTAAAGTTTTGCATATCCATTGCTGTAGCAGCAGGTAAAATCGGTTAATATCTCGGAAGCATTTACAGAAGTAGAACAAGTCAAAGTCGAGATATCTATGCGAATTTTCCAGGATGTGAATGAAGGGGGAAAACTCATTTTTGGTTGGACTACAAATTTATAATGTGTGTACCCCAATACTTGAAATTTGCACAAATTCCGGGGGGCAACCATGCAATTTTCGTGGTTTTCGGTTTTTAAAGTGGTTTCGCATGTTACATTTTGCACGTGAACTGGCATTACCCCTCATCCCATCATGTTGCATACATGAACAGCTATGCATGCACTCTTTTCGTACAGCTCAAATTAATTTGAACGTAAAAAAGTAGACAGGGGCAAACACAAAGCTATTACCTGCGGAGGGGAAAATTGAGAGGATTGTGCAGCAAATGGCATAAATAAATAAACGAACGAAAATCGAACGTACTGCGAGAGTTGTTCAACTGCAATAGTTGCGTCAGAAGTTCTGAAAGAGGCAACTCCAGCAGAAACTACCAAATTGAATAAGGGAAACTTCGCAGACGACTGAAGATTCGCTAGCAGTGATTGCTGTTTGCTTAAAGCCTTAGCTGCAGCGGGACAAATCCGGGGGCCCCATGGGAAAAGCTTATTAATTATAGACAAATATGTGGTAATTGACTGTAGCAAGACACACACACGCAGCCACCGAAAACTTGGATAGCTATACAAGCATACGCACACGATAGAGTTCGAATCTCAGCTTGAGCTGGACGCCATCCACTGCACAATGAGCTAATTTTAAGCTAATATTTATGCAGCAATTAAAACGCATCAGTTGAGCTGAGTTCGAGCCACGGTGACGCCGCCCAGCCGGCCTCCCGTGGAGCCTCCCACTCAAAGCCCGCTGGAACTCCACCACAACATTTGCTGAGCAAACAGAGTGGAGGAACAAAGTCTCAATGCAGAATCATGAATGATAAACGAGCGCCAAACTGCAGAAAAGCACACCCGCTCAACTCATGAATAATGTTAGCTTTGCTTGCATCGTGGTGGAAATAGACGATGAGGAAGCGGTCGATGCAAGTGGTTTGACAATTGAAGATAATGTTAGATTATATGAAAATCGTTTTCCATTAAAATATAATAGTATCTTTATTAGATACTCTGCTTGAAAGTGGTATGAAATGCACCTCTAAGTGAGCTTTGCAAGAGTCCAAGTGTTATTGCCTTGAAGGATAACTGCCAACTTGTATAAACCGAGTGTATTGAAAAGTTGCGAGGACCTTAAGCCCCTGGAACTCATCTGTGGGATCAGCAACATCAGCTTAGTCATAACTTGAGGCCAATCAGGCGCCCTCATCCGAGCATGTGAAGTGTCAGATGTCTCTGACTTTCGCCTTTGACTTGGCCAGCACTTTTGCAACGGGCGGCGCACACTCTTACGCCCACATTCATATGGCCACTCATCTGCCTAATTGAATTCCTTAACACTTCCCCCCTGTTGTTCCGATGAAATCTCGGGGAATGTTTCCTTTTCCGTTTTGAGTGCCAGTGGCATGCCATCTCGACATCGACATCGACGAGGGCCCTGGCACCCTGCTGTTGGCCACTTTGCACGCCTGTCGGCCAAGTTAGTGGGCCTGGGCGGGGGTGTTCAGTTGGTTGGTTTGGGTACACAGGCCCACTCTTTTCTCGGCTCTGTCAAACTATGCGCCTAAGTATGTCGACGGCCATGTCGTTGCCCGCATGCCTGAATGCCAATTCTACATGTCGTTTTTAATAACTGTGTCAATCGTGTGTTCCGAGCACCAACCACCCTCACCCACCCCTCACCCACCATCCCATCGAATCCCATCTCGGCTAGGAAAGGCGGCAGCTTAGGACCACCCAAAGAGGTCACTCATCGGTGGCCATTATGACATCAAAGCGAATGTTCGAGGGCGGAGAGATCGCAATTAGTGGTTCCAGATTGGCCATATATCGACCAGTGCTCGTGCATATGCAGTGGACATTTACATTTGGATTAATTAATTGCAATGTCCGCAATTGTCAATACCCACACTAATTGGTCTAATCGACTTGCGGCGATGGTGTCCACCCCGACCCCTTTGGCCCTCGCTTCTGCTCATTAATAACAAATGTTTTGTGTGTAATAATTGACCATATGCCATGCTGCAGGATGGCGGCAGAAAATTACAGACCGGAGCTACTGGCAACTGGGTGAGATTACACTGAGGTAAACAGCCAACCAGGTTATAATTAGTTGCAGAAATATATAGTATGCGGAAAAAACAAAAGAAGCTTATAATTTGCATATAAATACGATATCATTATCATTCGTTTTCTATTATAATAAAGATAAGTATCTATTAAAAAGGATACAGTTTTTTTTCCAGTGTCGGATTGCAGGGCGCCTGCAAAGAGCAGACTATCAGCTTAATTAAAATCAGATTAGATAGCCTGGCAGTTAAGCATCGTTTACCTGAGTGCATGTTTCGACCGAATCTCTAATTGATTTTAATACACTCTCTCTCTCTCTCTGTCTTCTTGGCCAGCATCTAATTGGCCCGCCCCGTTTGGCTGTGGCTATCTCCCAATTCATTCGCCATGTGCTAGTAGCTGGTTTGCTCCGCACTTGTGTTGGCTTAATCGCTTGTCAAACGGCTGACAGTTGGCCACCCACTCGGAGGATTTTTCCACCGCTTTCCATCGCTTTTCATGGCTTTCCACTGACCCGACGGTTGGCATGCCAAACTGTTTTTCTCATTACCATGCCTCGATTGGCGCTTGACAAGCGCGTTATTTGATGTTTTATTCGAGGCCTTTGATCATTTATGCGCTTTATCTATGAGAAACGCTGAAAAAATAAGCAACGCTGCCGGTGCGCGGTGGGCGGATAAAAATTGCGTTGACAATGGGGCCAAAAAAATGCGGACGACCTTGATGCCGACGATTATAATATGCGCAGCAACAAAGGCTCGCCGCTCCAACAATGGCTGCATTAATCCTTAATAATGGCGGCTAATCTAGCCGAAAGAAAGTTGATTAAGGCAACAAAATACAAGGGAGACGCGAAAAATCAACAACAGCTGGTGCGCAATGTCATCAGCATCGTGCGGCGTTTGATGTAAGTCTGTAAGTTCTGCAGATGAACGGTGCGATGGGGTTGGGTGAGGGGCGTGGCAGTGGGCGTTGGCGTGGTGGAAAAGTGCTGGCTGGCTGGATGGTGGAAAATCCAGCCCTTGCAGGAGAGCAACACACTCAGCGTTTTTCTTTTCGAATAGTTTGGCCGGGCTAAGTGGGGGCTTAATTAACATAAGCGAGCGAACGAGCGCATTTCGCTGAAATGGGGCTTCCCCTTTCCCCTTCCCCTCCCCCCCTTCACCGCTGGCCCCAACGAGCGTGTATGCTTGAAAGCTTTTACCACACATACTGTGACACAGATCAGTAGCTGGCCTGGCCAAAAAGGAGAGGCAAAACTGTCAAAATGCGCTTGAGCTGGTCGAAAAAAAAAGAAAACCGAGCACATTTTCATGTGCAAAATTGTCAAGTGCTGCAAATGCAAAAGTTGTTCGCCATTTTTTCGTCTTTCGGTTCTTTTCGACAGACATCAATATGCAACAAGGAATGCGAACAAAGCAATGTGATTAAAAAGGCAACAGAAACAAAGGGCGCAGCGCAAAAAATAGTTATTTATGTGCACTCATTTGTTCACTTATATATGCACATAGAAAACGGGCACAATGTCCTTTCGGACGGGGTGTCCTTTGTAAGTGGGGCACAGTCCATTTCCTTGACCGAAACGCAACCGAAGGCTAACGCTATATATGCACTCCTTAATATTTACAGCCGCCATTGTCCAAGTGCAAGAGTGTGTGTTGCTGTGGAATAAAAATAAATGCACTTGAGTGTTTGTTGTGTATCAGTGTGTGTGTGTGTGTGTGTCAGTGACGTCAGCTGATTCTTATCGAGGCACCCCAGAAAATCAATCTTCCTTCAGCCTCGATTGAGAACCGAACTTGTCTCGAGAGCAAATTTGCACAAATTTGCAACTAAAATGAGTTTCAGCCGGAGGGACGGAATGGGAACTATTCCGATTACATGCCGGAATAAGTTTACAGCATCAGGGAAGGATCAGTCTTTAAGTCCTCAAAAGAGGTCACAAAGGATAACAGATAACGATAGAGTCCCGAAAGGAGCAGAGCTGAGCAGAGCAGACAGACACAGACTGACAGCTGGCAAAACAATTCCCCACGAATCTTTAGCACCTTGCCCGAATAATAGCTCTCTACTCATCTTCAGATGCTAAGCAGCTAAGCCGTGGCAGTGAGCCGGGATTGAAGACATGGCCGATAAAGGGGTCCAGAACTGGGAAGCCAGCTGGCAAACAATCAACTTCGTTCAGCCTTTGTTTCTTTTGTTGCATTTGTTGACAGACGAAACCGCGATATGCGCGCAGGAAATTGAGTGTGCAACATCCTGGGGCCAGTCACCCCCACCCACCCACTCACTCGTCATCATCATCCTTTTGGGCCTCCCCTGGATTCCATCCTTCCTTCGGCTTTCATTCCGCAGAGACCACAGGCTACACGGAATTGCTTGGCCAGGTGGATTATCTCGACCTTGGCGGTTCATGTGGCAGCCAGAAAGCTGCACTGAAACCAATTTTAAGCAGATTAAATGTTTAAACAAGAATTAAATGTAATGTTAAAGGATAATACTTCTTTCTTATATACATTTTGGCTTAAACTCTCATTCTTGTAACTTTAATAGGACGAAAGATTTACAAATATTAATGATATGACTTCACAAACATTATTTAAATTCAAATTTAATTTAAAATTTAGAACTTTTTCTAAATGCATTAGGTTGTGATATAAGAAAAAAAGTTTAGAAACATGATAATTTGTGTGCAGGCAGGCAGCCGCATCATCTTCAATCAGCTGCCCACTTGGGCAGCCACTTTCGCCACACTTGATCCTTTTGTTTATGCAAATCAAAAACTGTTGCCCATGGCCCACATTTCTGCGGAATCCTTTTCCCTACCTCGGTATCCCACCTCCCACCTTCCATGCCACTTTTTCATTTGCGTTCATTGTCAGTTTCGCCTTGGCTCGCTTCCGCCTTCGCAAGTTATTTGCATCAGGCTGAGACATTCTTTTCAGTTTCGGCTGCAGTTCCTCCGCCATTTGGGCCAGAAAGCGGTGCATTCTTCAAGGCAAGGGCCCAATTTGTTGCAGGCTCTGTGGCTCTTTGCCTGATGCAGCTGCTCGACTCGTAATGGCCACTAACTTGTCCCACAGAGTGTGTGCATGAGTGGGGGTGGTGGCAGTGGGGAAAGCAATTAAGTCTTTGTCTTCGCGAATTGAGCGGGGCGTCCCCTTCCCCAATGTCTTTTAATGTCTTTCGCGAACTTGACCAGCCCAGCGGACTCAGCTGGCAAGTCGCAGGACCTGACACGCCAGGACAATGCATCAGTCAAGTTGTTTTTAATTAACCAAGTCGAGTGGAAGGGGCAACTTTTCTACTTACTTTACTTACGAGCATTGTCTGTTTTCGCATGCAATATTTGAGCGCAAAGTCCGGACAAGCAATTTAAGTCAAACAATGCGAATTCGAGTCAGAAAGTCAGCTTCAAGTGCCAAAGCAGTCAGCAAAGTTCCTCACATCCCCGTCAGCCCGTGTCGACCTGTTCTCAACTTTCCGAACTGTTTAACTCAATAAGAGCAGTGCAAATACGACTACAAGGGCATTGTACATGGCATCTTCAAACGGAAACTTTGCGTTCGCCATTGTAATCGGAGCCACGGCTGAGAAACTTTTCGGCAGCCAGCGGACTGAGATGGGCTAATAAAAAATTATTTTAATATGCATAAATCGCCCCTTGAGTAGCGACTTCAAAGACGGACCTTGTGACGCCTGCCGTGGAGCTCACACATCCTGCCGTCCGGCCGTCCGTCAAGTGGGGATGCTCGTCCGTCCGCCGGAAGCTGCCAACTGCCACTGACACGGAACTGACGGAATCTCCTCGGAGGAGGAGGCGGAGGAGGAGGTTGAGGAGTCAAACCTTTCGCGAACCTTTGTTCCTTAGGGAAATGGATTGGCGTGGAGGGAGGGGGGCTGGATATGTCAGCTTGGGATTGACCGGGCCACATCCATTTGCGGTCATCATTGACATTCGCTTCGGCCCCAACATTTCCGACGAACGACACAAAGTTGTAGCCCTCATTTCAGCTGGCGATGACAGGCCATCTAATCGGCTCCTGAAATAGAATTCCCCAGCGCAAATCTGTCATCGGTTCGCACTGACAGCCTCCGTTTGCACTTCACCCTTCAATCCAACGTGTCCATCTCGCGGTACTGCAAAAATAGAAAATGCATTTTACCACCATTTTCCACTGCACCCAGCCCGCCGGGCATCCATTTTCCGCACCATGCTATGACACCAGCTGGTTGCGAAATTCGCAGCCCGCTGTGCAAAATTCGTACAATCGAGTGGGCCAGGCCATTCAAATTGCGTATACGCCGCGTGTCGCCAGTGTTGCAGGCGACTATTTGCTCAAATTAGCGAATTTCTTTGCGTAAGGTTGGTCGCACTAACAACTTTAATCAGAACGTAGGATTCATTGGTATTTGGATTATTATTATGATATTTGGATCTTTAAGTGATTGAGGGTTTAAACAAAAACCAACAGCTATGATTTAAAATAAATTCCTCTTAAAATCTGTGTTAGCTTCTCGAACAAATATTTATTCAGCCTTTAAACACAATTTGCAAATTGACAAGTGTGTTATTCCATTGTTCAAATATTTGATTTGCGAAAAGCTGGGGATAAAACTTTTAAAATATAACTTTTTAATGAATCGCACGTTTATTTTCTTTATCAAACGTTTTGTCGGTTTTCTAAAGTTTTCAGATTCATGTTTAAATTCACGAAAACAATTTAAATGATTCTTTATATTTTCCTTTCCTTTTTTAATAACTTAAGTTAAAAGGTCAAAGATGCTTTACTCACACATAAAACGTAAACCGTAACCATATTTAATTTTAATTTTCCCCCGAGAGTCGAAACGTATGATTTCTCAAACTTAATCCAGCCGAGAGCTCTTTCTCTCTTTATATATTTTTTTTCATTTACTTTACGGTGGAAAGTCTTAAGATTTCCGACACGAACACTTAAAAAACGATTCAAGGCTTCCGCCACCGGCTCTCCGGCACTCCAGTTCTCCAGCTGAATCCTGGTTGCGCTCCATCGAGGCGGCCTAAACGTGCCAGAAGTTATGCTACATGGCCTAATGTCATTTGCATATTTCGTTCGCCATTTTGCACTCAGACGCACACAAGGACAATGGCACACACGCACATGCGAGGCTGCCCCGCCCAGTTATCCTTTTTCGCTTTTTCTACTGCCAGGATTTCATTTCATTGTTGAGCACAAGCAAATATTGAAATTAGAATACAAATTAAAAAGCTTTTAATGCAAACAGGCAAAAGGTTTCGGCTTCGGTCTCCGGTCAAAGTTATCGTCTGGTTTTGGTTTCGCATTCTGGGAAACTCTTCTTGTTTATGGCTGAAACTGCCGCGCCCTTCGAAAATCCATCCTGCAGGCCGCTGCTGTTGACTTTGGCCTTGGCGCACAAGGGGCCACAATTTTATTTCCCCCATATATTTGTCCATTTTGATTTGCGATTTTTCGATTTCACTATAAAAACGCCGAGCACGACCGCAGCGATTTGTGTTTTGGCACTCGTAAATTGATTTCCCATAGGCTGATGCAACGAAATTCAAACAATTTGAGCTGTATGCATAGACAGATAGGCAGTTTTATTATATTGTATTATATATTTAAGTACTTTCTTTCTATAAAAGCCACAATCCATAACAGTTTCCCCAAGCTATGTTGTAAAAATAATTCCCAGCGCAGTTTATAAATTTGAAAACCAATGAGCTAAGTCGAAACCCTCTTCGGTATAATTCTAATTTGGCTTACAAAAAAGGCCAATGCGAAATGCCAAAAAAAAAACTGTCAGTTGTCAGTTGATGGAGCAAACCATTTGAGCCATGACCAATAGATAAAATATTATGCTTCAATTGAGCACTTCTGGATTTTTTCCGTATTTATTCGATGTCGCCACAACCAGTGCCACTGCCACTATATCCTCCCATATCCTATATCCCATCCGACTTTGCCGTTCCTATCGCTGTTCCTTTTCCTGCGCAGCCGAGAGCAAACTGGGCCTCGACAACGACAGAATAAACAGGGGAAAGCAAACAAACAAAAAAACAATTTTACGTTTCACTTTGCACAGGACACGGTGGGCGGTGGGTGGAGGGGGGCTAAGGATATCGGCGGGGGCGGTGGGTGGTTGGAGGTTGGAGTAGAAAACATAAAAGTATTGACCTGCTTTTGTTCACATGATGCTAAATGCGCCGCATAAGTATGTGTGCTCTGTTGGGGCGGAGTGCGTGTGTGTGTGTGCTCGTTGGGAGTCCAATATTTTGACAATCCTTGGTGCGACACATGGCCCCGAGTCCTGCGATGGCCCCGAGTCCTGCGGGTTGTCCGCTGCGGTTATTGCAAAAAAGCCCAAGCACCAGACGCATGGAAAATGGGTGGAGGAGGATGGGATTGGGTGGGGAAGTCGGTGGATAGCTGGTGGAAAACTGGTGGGAATGTGCAGCAGCTGGTCGGCGATAACAGTCTAGTTCTTGCTGTATCTATAGGCCTGCAGCAGATCCTTTGCGGGAGCATCCATCCTCGAACCCTTTGTATAATTACCGCAACATAAATAATCCATCAGCGTGGCCATGTGCGCCGGATAATGGATTGCGTTTCGAATTTTTTGCCGTTCGCTTTCGCTTTCTTTATCATTGCACGAGGTTGCATAATTGAATATTAATTATTCACAAATTGTTAAATTGCCAATTCTGGCTTAATGAGGCACGCAAATGTTTGCATTTCTTCCCCACGGGGCAATAAATCAAGTGGATGGAAATGCCCCTCTACCCTCAGCATCCTATATACACACATATATTTACATACCTTGATATATATATATATACCTTGAGCAGAGGAGCTTCTTTGGCCAGGAATGGCTTTGGAAATCTCTCGTTGGAAAGAAAAAGTGCAGCTAGTTGATTGATTAATACAATAATGCGCTGATAGACCGATAGGCTGCATTCACTCCGATGCCTTTTTCCTTTTCCTTGGCAAGTGAACAAACAGCAGGCAGCAAGGGCAAACAAAATGAGATGAATATCCATTTCGCAGATTGCCTTCGAATAAAAGCGGGGGATGGGGGTGGAAAAAGGTGGATCTCACCTTTGATGATTAGAGTAATGCACTATGGGAATAGATATATTGCTGCTGGCTCTGCTGCAAGTGCGGCAAGTGCGGCATAAACTGCATCGAATATTAGCGGAAAAAGTCAATTTCGAGTGGCGCTTTTCAGTTTTCCATTGCCAGGCGACAGAAAATGAAAAATAAAATGGAATGCTAAGGCCGCGCGAGGCTGCCAATGTGTCCCAAGAAAAAGTTGCAACAAAAAAGTGACAGTAAGCCCACCTAGTCAAGCCGACTGTTGAACACTCTGCCAGTTATTTTCAAGGGTGTTATGTGATAAACCTATAAAAAGAAATGTATATTAGTATACCTTAGTAAGTTTTAGATAAATATAACCGTTTTTATAATAGTTTAGTTTCTTAGAATAGTCCATTCACAATACAAAGTAAAACTTTGCTCTTACAATGGCATACTTTTTATGAGAATCATCTGACCGGAAATGGTGTTACCCTCCGGTAAGAAACAAAAAGGAAGTGAAGGACACGTCTTTAATTTAGCCGAGCTCTTCGGCGGAAGTTCGCTGGTAGAACGTCGATTTCAATAACCATAACCGTGAACGAGAGACTGCGAAAGAGACAAGCAGCGAGATGTGCCAGCGGAATTGATGCAAATGAAAAATGTCAACTATTTGCGAAATATGAACAGCGAGTGTACGACACAAGGATATTGAAAGGAGGTGAAAGGGCGGCATATAGGATGTCAGACAAACCGCGTTTATGCTATGAGATTCACGAATTCGGGCGAGCATGAATATCGCTAATTGAAATGACAGATGGTTAGGTCACTGTAACCTGTGCTAAATCTGCTCATATCATGTCATTAGTCCTTAGTTTTTAATATTTTAGAGGCACAAAGTACAAATATTTGACATTGTCAAGAAAACATATCGCCAAACCTACAATTTGACACTTTTAGGCTAAATTCATAGTCAACGTTCTCGTGTAAACGAGTGCGCGATATGGCGTGTTTCCACACAATGAATTCATTTCATGAAATGGGCATCGCATAAACATGGACACAGGCACATCCTGTGTGCAGTACATTTGTGCGTTCGCACGATCCCATGTTTATTTATTCATTGCAAGTAATAAGCCAGCTCCCCTCACCAACAAGGCTCCCTCCACACAGCTGTCCTAGACATCCGAGCGTAATGTAATATTTTTACAAATTTATATTCATTCCATTTGGCGATGTGAATTTTTAAAACAAACTTTGAACACATCCCTGGCGAAGTGGACTCATGTCACACATGAGCTACATTCGGATTGTTTGTTGGCGAAGGGCGCACTGCGAGTGGGGGCGTGGCAGGGCTTCAGGTGGCCAGCAGCACTTGTAATTACGCAAAGAGCATAAGCAATTTGCAGTCTGACCGAGCTCTGGAAACCTGAATGCCGGGAGCAGGCGGATAAGCCCTTAAGCTGCTTGGTGTTTGGCCAGCTACCATTAACCGAGTTGGTTACATGTGCGCACGCATTCTAAATTAAAATGCAGAAAGCTTTGGCAAATTTGAATTGTTATTGCACATAAGTAAGATAATATTTGAAAGATACATAGCAGTCCATTACAGTGCAAATAAAGTGCAACGTAGATTTGTTTTCAAAGGGAAAACTGTTTTTATAACTTATATAGTCGCTCGCTTCTATTAAGTATATTTTCATTAGAAAGACTGTTAATTACATTTTAATTGGACTAAGAAATCAGAATTCTTTTTAATTTGCTAAACCAATTAAGTTTAAGTGTTGCCTGTCACTGCAGAAATAAATATTCTGTAAACTATCTATGTTTTAAATCCCCACTAAGAAACGCAGTTTAAGCTGCTTATCAATCAATCAGTCGGATTAAATGTTGTTATTTGTTGCGTGTTAAGGACACGATGTGGCAGAAGTTGTATTAAAGTTGTGGCCCAAAGTCAGTTGTGGAACATAGAGCAGGTATCTCACTGCTCTTGCATAAATTTCCACCGTGTGCGGATGGTTAAGCATACGCACTGTGTTCCCAAGCGTGATAAGGACGGGCGACAGGCTTTTGTATTCATAAATTAGCATGAGAAACATGGAAAGTGCAGAAACAGCAGGGAAACAGGGTGGGCCATACACACACAGACACATAAACTGTGGGTTGGCGTCGCTATTTTGCATTTGCACTGACGTCAGAACGAAAGAATAATAATTGCAACATTATTTCATTTCCCACTTGTCGATGGGCGGCTGCCTCTCACTCGATGGCATCAATTTGCATTTTGCCAAAGCGCTGCAAACTGTCTCCGTGTTAATTACATGCAATTATTGTTTATGGCCGCAAATGAAAATGAAGTAATTAATTTGCTCGGCCAACAGGTGACCGAGTTTTGTGGCAGGTGTCGAATGGGCAGAATGAGCAGTATGGTCAGCCTTTGATTGGAACACCGCAAGCATATATCCCAGTTCTTTTTTCCTACAAAGTAATCATTACCGTGGGGAAGCAAACAAGCCTTGGCCCCTACAACGCTTTCTGCTCCCAGCCGTAAATTGAATGTAAACAGCTCCTTTTGGTATGACCCGACCCCTCTCGCACAGAGGAATTCATGAGTTTTCAAATTTTCCAACCTGCAACAGACGTAAACGAGTTACCGGCCCAGCAGGATGTTGCTGCATGCTGGATGGCTTGTTTCCCCCAGCAAACTTGGCTTCCCCGGACAATGTGGCAGGGCCCATTAATATGATGCAGCAATGCACTGGACACGAGAACTGGACTCCTCCACACACTCGGACGGAGGACACAGATTGACAACTGTGCTAATTCCGCACTCAAATGTAATTTGAGCTCAAATTACATTTCCAACTTGACGCCGAGATTGGATGGATGTGGGATGTGAGAGCACATGTGGTTCTGCGGTGGTGTGGTGATGTTGGCGGATTAGATTTATATTACCAATTCTAATTTATTTCCCACTTAACTGTTGCCAATTTTAATGGAAATGACTGACTAACTGACGACTGACTGCTGGCGCTTCTCTGCGTATGACATGCAATGCGAAACACTCTTGCCACTCCACTCGAGCAGCCGTTGACCCAAAGTGCAGCTGGCCTTTTCGGGATCTCTGGTCAACTTTTGCAAATGGCCAACGCTTTCGATTGCGGACATCCTGCTGCCTTTTGTCCGACTATTAATGGATCGGGGCCAAGTTGATGAGTGCACATCTCGATTTGGCATCTTCCTTGGCCCATTTGAGTATCCCATTGAGCACGTTTGAAGCCGATCAAGTTTCGAGTTCATAAACACTTATTTTTCTGTGGCCAAACAATTGCCGCTCCCAAGAACGCAGCACATTTTGAAATTAAAATTAGAAGACTTTAGCATGACTTTTCCAGTTACGGGTGTTGAAATTGGAAAATATATGAGCCTTTTCGCATAAAATTCAATTAAAATCAATTCACTTCGTTAAAATATTCGTTTGTCCAATCGAGTGGAAACTAAAATACTATAAATGCTTTTCCCTCTCGATGACTGCATGCCAAATGCTATGTATTATATTTTTGCTGGCCCTGGGACAATATTGACTTTCCATTTTCCACAATAATTTCTTGTCATGCCCACGCACACACATTTACTTTTGCTTTAGCTGTGCTAATCTCTCAATGGGAAAAATAAAGCAGACGATATCCTTGAATTGTAATCAGCTTACACGAGCATTGCAAAAATGCTCGAATGGAGAGCAGGACAAATAGCTTGAAGCTCTATCAGAAATGCACAAAAAATAATACGTATACGCCATGTGCCACAGCATCCGCCCATTCAAATGTTGTCCCTTGTAGTTTGATTGGATTGATATGGGGTGTAGTCGACGCATACAAAACGTGCGCAAGCGGTGAAGTTATTTCCTATTCATAATTTCACTGCGACTCCAAGTCTACCATCAGTATATCCGCTTCTAAGTGCACTGAAAAAATAGTAAGAGTTATTCATAAAATATGCATAATAGTCATAGGTAAACAAAAGATAATTTCCTAATAAATATAATTTCATTTTAGTTACCATAACTCAGACTTTTACTGTATGAATCAGTATGAATCAGCTTGAATCAGTTTTACTTTGTTTCAATATTATGAACTTAAAGATACTTCTCTGCTTTGTGAGAAAGAAATTTTCTTCAGTGCATTTAGTTCTGAATGGACACTATCGGTCTGCTTTTTGTTACTTTTGCTGTGGATTCGTGAGATTTATGCGATTTAGTTCGGTGCCATTTCTATGCAACTGTCGTTGACAAACTGCAAGCTCGCGAAGAGGGAGTCCAGGTGGGATGAGGTGGGTTGAGATGGATGAATGGAGATTGGAGTTGGTGGACAGGTGTGCGGTTGGGGGCAGCAACAAATGAACATGCCCGTATGATGGAGCACCTGAACGGCAGCGACGACACTTGAAATTGTTTTGCGTGCTGTTCCGACCAGAGACATTCGTCAAAAGCGGAGGAACACATCTTCTGGAGACATTCATCACGTCATTCGTGTCAAGCATCAGTGTCAGCGTTTAGAATGCGCTTACTCTAAGTGCGTGTTGCTGGTTGTGTGCTCCTCCTCCTCCTGCCCCTGCTCCTGCCCCACCGCCTGCCTCTATTCGCGTTTTTTGCCGATCCACACTCGCATCCATAACCCAGCTGGGAAATGATGTTGAGAGCTGTTGCGAAAATTCCCAGCCCAAATGCCAAAATAAGATTAATTAGCCGGGGAGCTGTTTAGACGCCAGCAGCTGGCAAAGGCGAAAGGAAAGCGCGGAAAGTGCGGAAAGCGCGGAAAGCGTGGAAACGAGAGGCAGCAACAAAGGCCAGAGCAAACACCTGAGATTTCCGTTTCCGTTGGGAAACGTCCTCCGCTTCGCTTCGTTTGCCTTTGTTTCTGGCTCTGCGTTTTCCTTTGTTTCTATGTACATGTACATGTGCCTCTGCCGCTGTCGTTCTCTTTCCTGTTGCCATGCCAATATCCGTCCTCCAGTTCTGTCGTTATTCCGCTGGCCTAATTTATTTATGTTTGTCAAATTACACAACATAAACGAATCAATATGGTCCAAGGAACGAACCCAGATCACGTTCACAGGTTTTTCCCACCCACTGCGGTCGTAGCCTTCAAAATTTTCCAATTTCAACTGCAGCAGCAGCTGCTTTCTGAGCTGCAGCTGAGTTATTATTATTATTGTGCAGCACTGGTGGGGGCATGCGTTCTGATTATGGTAAGAAATAATGCCGCGCACATGGAGAAATTGCTTAGATTTGTTCCATTCTGAATTTTATTTCAAGCAAAACTGAATTAAGCTAAAAATTTCGCAACCCACCTTCTTATAAGTACAATTAAGCTGTTAACCAACACTTACTTTAGTTGATTTAGATCTGTTCAACAACACTATCTTATTCAATGATTGCTGATTTTGGAATGTGTTTAGAAACTGTAAAATATTTTATTTTATTTTGCCATTTAATTCAGCTTTAGTTCTGTATAAATGCAAATGGTATTTGGTATTAAAACAAGGCAATAAGAAGTCCTTGTTGACGTTTAGCCTTTCTGGAATGTGCCCGCTCATCTTGGGTTTTTGGTTCTAATGGGATAACAATACATTTCTGTCCGTGCATCGTTCGTTTCTATAAACATTACGTCTCCTCCGATGCTGGCAGCATAAATCAATTAATTTCCCCTGTCACGTTACGTTACATTGTACGCAGCACAAACAACGAGAAAGTTTTTCAGGCGACAAGAGCTGCCGCATAAGAGTGCCACAAATCGAACTTGGATACGTGGCAGGCATACGTCCCCATGTATTTATGTGTATTCTGTGTATTTCTGTACATATTTGTATATTTTTGGCCATGACAGCCATTTGTTTGCGTTTTGTTATTTATGCGCTGTCATTTAATGAAGTCCTACGACCTGCCCGACTTTCAATATTGCGCACTTGGAGCCATCGTGTGAATTATCTACTTTGGCAAATCCTGTTTGACTGAATTTATAATACATTTGTGGGAGCTTCGGGGCTCATTTGTGTTTTTATTTTTACTTTTCAGCCAAAGTCCCTGACAAAGCCGGTGGAAAGTTTTCCAAATCCTTTCCAGGCAAAAAGTATTAATTTGGACATTTTCTCTCGCCTCTCTCACCTCAAGCCGGAGTTCGTCCTGCTGTGCAAAAGTTGAGCAGCTCGTCTGGTCTAAGAAACAATTACACAACGCATAGACAAAACATATTAAACAACAATTTAGTGAGGGGTGGGGGGGTTACAGAAAGAGTCTGTGCGAATTTATGAATCAGGCGAGGGAAAAGCAAAACACATGCGAGTGCCGTAAACAAGAGTTTCCCTAAGTCCAACACAGGGCCAAGAGAAGCTGGTTGCCTTCGGGCCGGGCCAGAACAGTTTGTTTGTCTTCCGTTTTCCTTGCAGCCATGCTGGGTTTTCCTGGCTTCTTCACCGACGGTTCTCGTCCTGTTTTTGTTTGGCCAGCATACGGCTGCTATCTCTGCCGAAATGAAACTTTATGCCCGAGCCTTCATTACGGATTGGTTCGTGCGGTGCCCAAAAACGATAAGTGAAATAAAATGATGCCAACCCATACTCATGCCCATCACTGTTCCCATTCCCATCCCCGCTCCCATTCCGAACTTAAATCTCAGCTAGCCGCTCTTTGGTCACTGCAAACTCATTTCAACCCGGCCACAGCCTTCAATCCGAGTGGATAAAGTTTCCGGGCCACAGTTTTTAGCTCATTCCGGGCCACTTATATTATTTCTGGTCAACAATTCATCAGACCTGGCTTAGATGGCCGTGGAAGTCGTCGTCGAGCTCGATTCTCGGACCCACTTTCGGTAGCAACTTTGTGGAATGTTCTTTGCGGCGACAGAATGTGTATAAATTTTGTCAAAAGTGTAGCAAAGCATTCAAGAATTTGTTGAATTGTGTTTTGCGAAAGTTTTCTGTGCAGTTATTTAATTGAATTTGCCGCCGAAGGCGCTGCCCCAGCTACAACTGCACTGAGAAAAATATTTGGCTTTAGTGGGCTTTGCAAATACTGTGGCAAGAAGAGAATTACACGAAATATAGCATTAAATCACACTATACTTATTTTAAAAATTGTGTTAATTTTATAGTCAGCTTTAAACTATAGTTGTAAGGAGTTATATTTAAGTAATATGATTGGTATAATCATCTAATCCAGATCCAGATCCTAATCCAGATTACAAATAATTCCTGTTGGGATTCTAATTAGTTTCTCACAGATCCTTGAAGGACTATCCGATTTTTCTCTCTGCACCGCCCGTCACAAAACTTGAGTTCTTAAACTCTGTGTGTGTGTGTGAGAGTTCGTAATTTCTCGTTTAGATTTGCCCTCTCTGTTCGGCGGGGGATAAGCGGAAATAATGTGGCTGAAATACAGGACTCTTTGCTGCACTCGCCAGTGTTTCGAAGTTTTTACGATTGTTTATTAAGGAACTAAGCGCACTTAATAATATTATGGACAGGGCGTGGTCGTGCCGGCGCCGAGGCCTTAGTAGCACTAAAACTGCTACTGCTTGCCCTCCGCAAACAATTCAAATTAAACCGGAGTCCAGCACGCTCCACTGATGGCCATTCCGTTCGACTTTGGCTTTTGCATTTACCGCTGCTGACAGCAGCCAGCGAGGAAAGTCGTTGCACGCACACAATCACCAGAAGCTGAATGAAAGTGGAATTTTCTCTAAAATAATATTGCATAACTGCAGGCGCCGCTTTCACTCAGCGCGAAAGGAGCTGCCGAGTTGCGAAAAGAATGAGCGAAATGTGTTTGGCCAGTGGAAGTTGGCCAAAACATTAAAGCATTTGATGGGTACGCTTTGTAAATATGAAGCATATTGTTTCAGGTCAGTCCATTGCCAAGTCCAGCGTGGCAAGCAGAAAGCTTGAATTTATGGCACTGGAAAATAAATGGCAAGCGGACAGGTAATTCTAGTAGGGAATTGTCTGCCTCGCACTAAGTGCAGGCTTGTTTGGGCTTTTCCAACTGCAGTTGCAAATGGCCAAATGTTATTCCTATTTAATCATCTTGTGGCTATTTCGGGCACTCAAATTGTTAATGCAATGCACTGCACTCAGGGAGCTACCAAAGAGCTCCCAAATACGTTAATCACGGCCAATCTCTTGAAAACACTTCTCAATGTGATGGAATCTGCTGAGATTACGATTAGAATGATCATTATCCTTGTCACTCTGTCGTGTCTGAAATGCCTGCTGCGGAATGAGATGAAATCAGCACGAGCTCGCCGTTTTTCATGTGTGAGGGAATTTTAATTGTGCCGATGAGGATGATGATGATGATGATGAGGATGAGGATGAGGAGGCTGCAGGTTCCAGCAGCTCCTTCATCGCTCTCGAGAACATCGCTGTGCCGGCAGAGAATGCATTCCCTTGCATAATATACGTCGTTTAATCGGATTACGGCGACGTCACAGCGGGAAACACAGCATTTTCACATTCACACACATTCGTCCTTGTGCAAATACATTTATGGCCAAAAAAAAAGGAAAGGGAAAAAATTAAGGCAAACACGGTGCGGAGATTTAATAACATTAAGTGACATCTGTTGTCTTCGCTGGCGCCAATCGCTTCGGTTGTTTACGACAACCGTAGCCACCAGAAACCAGCGAAATTAATTGGTCGCACTTACCGCCACGCCCCTTTTCTGCGGCAGACCCCGCCAACCGGATATCCAACCAGATTCTGACCAAGTGCGTGGGCGTGCGTTTAATGCCACTTTGATTTTCACACTAGCACGGCCAGAAGCCGCCAACGCCAGCCGTATGCCTCCTGCGACTCCTGCTCCTCCTGCTCCTCCTCCGCCTCCTCCTCAATCTGATTCCCATGGAACGAACTCCCCCTTGATAGCTGGCATGAGACCACTTGGCGATATGGTCGCTGGCCGAGGGGGCGTGGCACGCCAAGGGCGGGCTTAATTACGCACGTATGGCTGTTTAAATTGGGTTTGCCGTCGGGTCGGGAATGTTAGTTTTATGTTAATTAAGTATTGTTTATGTCAATTAGGGCGTGCGGAATCGAAGTGGGGGGATTGGGCTACAAATTGTATTAACTTGGGCAAAAGAAACGGGAAATTAATAGGGTTCAGGTCCTGAGAATGAGGTGGCAACAGACGTCTTAATAGGATCATATGCCTCTGAAAAGTGCGGAGAGCATAAAATATACAATTTAGATAAGCTGTCGCAGGAAGTAATAGCTTAAGCGATTATAACTTGTTAATAATGCATTATATTTGTTAACCAGACATCCGCATTTTGTGGCATGTACATCTTGTCGGAGTTAACATACAAAAGTTGATACGAGTATTACTTTCTATCCAGTTAAATAGAGTATTATTTTTCTGAACAAGTTATATAAGCCATACAAATCTGTTCATTTTCGTCCAATTCATTATTAGATGCTCTTGAGCAGCTAGACACAGTAAATCATCCTTCATCTTTCACCTTTTAGACGACAGGCCGGCAGTGTAGGAAGCTGTTTAGGATTACGTAGCATATCACAGTTGCGCCTCTGACCCGAACACGATTTTGAAATTAAATCCAGGCTCGGCCAGGAATCCGTCTCACAAAAATGTGACACAAAAGACCTCGAAAGAGAAATGTGGCAAGTGTCGCTGCACAAAGGCAGCGCCTAAGACACCCGATAGGCAGGCAACCAGAGCCACGCCCACCTGGCCCCAGTTGCCTCCGACTTGTGATATAATGCCAGTAACAGACGTTGCCATTGACAGTGCCACATGGCTACAGTGGAAGTGGTAGTGGAAGTGGAGCTCTCCCCTTCTGAGCCCCACACGTACATACGAATATATATGTACATACTCGTATCTTCCACTTAAGCTGCGTTAAACATATTTAAAGTACGTGATGCTTAGCGTCTTCTGAGCATTTGCATCCCCTCTACCTTTTTGCATAGGCAAATTTTAATATGTTTAACTCGTTTTGGTTGCCTCGACGGCGCAGCTTGAAACTTGGTTAGGACTGGAGTGCCTGGTCGGCCAAGTCAGGCCAAGATGATGGCGTTAATTTTTAACGGGCTGCTGGCCCATCGTTGGCATCATTTGTGCCAGGCTAGGCGGGCATCGTACACAAATGTCAACGGCGCGCTCATCCATCAATGAGCTCTGAAAAATTAACACTGCGAGTGACAGTGGCAAAGGACTTCTGCTCCACGAAGCCTTTTGCGAACTGAAAGTGGAAGTGGAAGTGGCTGGCTGTGGCCTGTCGTTTTAAATTATGCAAAACGCTACAATTCCTCGGCTCGTGGCCTGCCAAAGGTACAGCTGAATGATGAATTGTGTTGGCCAAAGAGTTGTCGGTGAGGGAATTTTCGGCCCGAACTGGGAATTTTGCGGCTACGAGGGCAGTTCCATAGATTAAATTTGATTACGCTACATTACCCGACAACGAGTCCGCTACGTGATCGACTTACGGGACGGCAATCGGAAAAAGCCGTAAAGCCATTCCGTGTTGCAAGTCCAAAAACTAAAGGGATTATCGTTTTAAAAATGTATGAAAAAGTTTCGATGAGGCTCTGGGGGCGATTAGGAGCGAGTCCCAAAACGGCAGTAGCAAACTGAATTAATTATCTGTTTTTGAGTGCATTAAACTATGTCAAGCTGAAATCGTGCGGTTGACAAAAGTTGCACAAGTGTTTGCTTGCGAAACACTTAACTTGTTTAACTTTCGCCGGTCATGCACGCATAATTGAAATGGGAAAATGTTGTGTCACTGCATGGGATATTAGAGAAATAGGGCAGAAAACTATTAACTTTGTATTTCCAAAAGATAAATTACACAAGACGGCGCAAAACACTATGCTAATTGAGTTATTTTAAATAATCTCTATATTAAATACTTTCGTCTAACTCACTCCATTTGCAACCAAAAAACTAAGCTGACTTAACTTTTGTAAGCGAAAAACTTTTTTAATTGCTGGTCCTTAGCATGCACTTTGGAATTGAAATGAAATTTAAGAAAGGATAAAGGAGCTCGTAAGTTCACTGGACCATTCGCAATGACTCATTAATGAGAGCTTGACTCGGCTCAATTAGGAAAATCCATGGCGTTATTTTCCTCATTTTCCTCCATTTTAGCTTTTATTCTAGTCGCTTTCGGTCTTCTGTGTACTACTCTTACTTACTGTATTCTCTCCAACATTCTGAGGCTGTTTTCCATCACTTACTCTGCACATGGCACAAACACCACACGACATCACCAATACCACCCACCAACCACCACCCCTCACAGCCCCCAGCTTGCTAATACGTTTTTTACGAATTTCTCTCTCTTTACTTCTAGTTGTGCTTTTGTATTTGCCAATTTTAATGAGTGTAGCAAGCAAACCAAGCAAGAAAAACAAAAACCAAATCCAAAAAACAGAAATAGAAACAGAAACCTAAAACTTTAGCAAACAACAAAAAACACCACAACAACCACATCAATAACAGAGCATTTTGTACAACAAGCACAACAAAAGCTTGAAAAGTCCCACCATTATCATCATCAACAACAATAACAACAACAACAAAGACTCATTTGAATTGCAACAAATAATAGACAACAAGAACAACAACCAGCACGTACACTATGTGACAATAAGACAGTGTGGCCAGTAGCAGCTAGAAAGCAAAAAGCCAAAGAGGAATTTAATTGCACGCACTAGACGAGAAGTAGCCATAAAAGAGCCAGCAGAAACAGCCAAAAATAAAGCCAAAAAAAGCCAAAAACACCAAAAACAACCAGAACACCGAAACAGTGATAAAAATCGAGAACGAGCGCACAAGCAGAGAGAAATCCGAGAACGCAGCCGAGAAAGCAGAAGTTATATAATATCAATTTAAGCGTACTTTTCCAACTTGTTTCCTCTCTTGTTGTCGAATGTCCTTGCACCGCCTTTAAACTCTCGCTCTGTGTGTGTGCATCCCGTTCACATATGTGTGTGTGTCTCCCGCCCCATCAGCCACCTTCCCCCACATCCGTTCCACGATCGGTGTCCGTGTTTGTCGTGTAGCACCACCACCACCTAGAGCAATCCAGCACCACCAAACCAGCAATAAAGAGCACCCTCACAAGTATAAATAAGATCAAAACCGCAGCAACCACAATATATACCACCTGCAACACCTGCAATCGCAATAGCAATAGCAATCGACTTGGCGGTGCAACCACCCTAAGAGCTAGCTGAACCACCGACCTCTGGGGCTGACAGACAGGTCAGAGTGAAGTACCCACTAGCCAACCCAAATAGCCTCCTGGTTCCTGGTAGCTCCCGATAGCTCCCCCGATTGATCCACTCCAATTAACCACATACCAGCACCACAATTGCACATTACTACCATAGATACCCCCGGCAGTACTACTACCGCATGGAGCGCGGCACCAGCGGTGGTCAGCAGCAGCAGCACCAGCAGCAGCAGCAGTCATCGCACCACCACCACCAGCAGCAGCAGTCGTCGCACCACCAGCAGCAACACGCGCACCACCAGCAGCAGCGACACCACCAGCATGTCGTCGCCGTGCACAGCTTCGATCCGTATCTGACTGTCGGCGGGGCGGACGAGGAGCACACGTCCGGCACCTCGTCCTTTGACAATCCCGCCACCAAAAAGAAGCCGCCCAAGCTGAAGCCCATCCACCGATCCCTGTCCATGGCCATCGATAATTATGCACCGTCTTCCGGGGATCTCGACATGGATTTGGACATGGAAATGGGCATGGAGATGGGCATGGACATGGACCTGGACATGGAGATGGACCTGGAGGGCGAGGGCATCATCATCAGTGAGAAGCCGCTGATCCACCGCTCGGCCTCGCCCCTGCCCCATCCCCGATCCGGAGCCCTACCCCCGCAGACCCTAGCTATCCCAGCACAACAGCAACAGCAACATATTCTATCCCATCCCAGCCAGCGTGGCGGAGGTGGTGGCACCGGCAGTGGTGCCGTTTCCCCAGCCCTTTCTGCCCGCCAGCAACACCATCACCTCCTCCAACAACAACAACAACAACAACACCACCAGCAACAACAACACCAACAACAACAACAGCAACATCAGTTGCACTTGCACACTTTTCAGCAACTTGCCGCACAGGCAGCTGCTGCACGGCATCAGACAACCCACCAGCAGCATTCACTATCGCACCGCCAACATCCGCAACAACATACGCATCCACATCAACAGCTTCAACATCCGCATCCGCATCAGCATGCGCACTCGAAGAGCTCACCAACCTCACACGCGGTTAGCCCGGTGCTGGGCCAACAGCACCGCCAGCAACCGGACATTTACCTGGTCAGCAGCAGCAGCAGCCTGGGCGATGGTGTCGGTGTGGGCAGCTTGGGCGTGGGCATGGGCATGGGCATGGGGCGATCGTTGGGCGGGAGCACATCGCCCATTCAGTTCATCGACATGGACGATATGCCCAATCCGACGGTGGCCCCGCATCAGCGCCCAATGCATCCGCTGAAGAAGAACTTGTTCCGGCGATCCGACACCATTGACGTCCATCCGTCTACCAATTTTCAGATGAAGAAAACGCATTCCTTCCACGCGCAACAGGATCCCGCCGCCCTGGACCAAATCCAGCTGGCCGTAGCAGCCGGCTCGGCGACCTCCAGTCGTCGCACCAGTTCGGTGAGGGGCAACTTCCTAATGCCCGGTCCATCGGCCGGCGCCAAAGAGATATCCCGCTCACCGTCGCCCAGCCGACGGGGCTGTCGCTCCCACCGATCGTTCAACGATCCCGGTCGGAGGCCCAGCGTGAAGCCGGACTCGGTGGTGGAATCGCAGATACGACATCCCTCGCTGAACGATGACCTCATGGAGCCGATGAACGGTCGGAATCTCTTTGCGGCACCCACCAATCTGTCGCTAGAGAATGAGCTGTTCGTGGACACGCGTTCGCGCAGCAACAGTCACACCAAGATGGAGGAGCTTGGTCTGGCGGAGATCACCGCCGCTGCCGTGGCCGTGCAGCGATTGCGCAAGAGCTCCGGAGCAGGATCCTTTGAGGATGCAACCGCCGGCCACAGTGCCACCCACCCGCCTTCAGCAGCAAATAGCATCAAGCAGAAGCGGGACTCACACCACCCACACACCCGCCAAGTTAGCACTCACAGTTTGGAGCTAGACGGACGACCATCGACCTCTGCGGCAGCGGCAGCCGCAGCAGCGGGCGGACATGGCCTGCAGCTCCACAGTGCGGCGGCGGCGGCCAGTGCAGCGTACCACTTTAAGCGGGGCGCTCAGCACGGACGGTCGCTCTACCTGTCGCCCAGCAATCTGGAGGAGCTAGCCGTCCACCGGCCAGGTGTTCTGGCTGCAGCAGCGGCTTTCCAGGGCACAAACGCCAGTGCCAGTGTTAAGCAGGCCAAGGCCCTTCACAGCGCCAGCGTACGACTCCGCAGCTATCGGGAGACACTGAGCGCCTCCAAGAAGTCCAAGAGCTTCATCGGAGACGCCAGTGCTGGCAGCGGTCCGCAGGCGGGCGACGACTTCGAGCTGAGCTCGCCCCACCGACGCAACAGTCGCCCGCTATCCACAGTTGTGCCTGGGTCCAGCATCGAGGAAATCAAGAGGAGTCCTCGACCCATTTCCGCTTCGGCCGCGGCGGCTGCCTTCTTGGAGGAGAAGCGACCCAGCTTCGAGAGGAAATCCTCGCTGACGTACGACCACGAGCTGAGCGATGCCGCCTTTGCGGCCCAGGTGCTGAGGCCCTTCCACCACAAACTGGCTGCCGGAAGGAAGGGGTCCGTGACCGGAGGCTCGCACAAACTGAAGAAGAAGTCGCTGAGCGATGACACCGACGAGGATGAGGCGGCGGATCGCAAGCGCAAGCGGATCGTCTGCATTGTCCTGTCCACGGTCCTGTTGTGCCTGGTGTGCGCCAGCGTTTTTGTGCTGACCATCACGCTGACCTCCAGCTCCGGCCAGGGCGGAAAGAAGGCGCATTCGTTCAGCAGGGACACCCCCGTCCACTGGACGGGCATGCGGCCCTCATGAACTCCAACGCAGAGGCTGTGCTTCGGCCAATTCACCAACCTGCCAGCTGGTTATCCCCTGACTTTGGACTCGATTTCGTTAACGTTTGCGTTTTCGCTTCCGCTTCGATTCCGTGCTGTCGTTCCGCTCTACGTTTTGTTTCCTCTGAGTCTCCGGGTCTCTGGTGGCCCCGAATTGTCCAACTGACGTTTAAAGACTGCGGGAAAGAAGCAACTAGAGGAGAGGCAGCGACAACTATCGAAGAGTCTGTAAGTAGGCAAGGCCATGAGTTTGTGTTTCCAAAAGGAGAAATGGATGTTGCTCGATTTGCACAAGTCTCAAACCGCAGAGAGCTTCGATTGTTGATAAATGATTTGCGTCTTGTCGCTTCCTTTCGGTAAAATGAAAAAGTGAGGAAAATAATTATTTTCCTGCTGAGTGTAGCCTATAGTCCGCCCCACATTGGGCGCCAATTTGTTGTGTCTAAGACATTGTATTTAGTGAATTAAATCTGTTATATATTTGAGTCTCAAGACTTGCTATTAAAAAATTAATGTTTCATATTTAAATAAAAATTTTAAAAGCAGTGGCATAGATACACGTAAAACAGACATCAACAATTGAATAACTACTCAAGGTGAAATTGAATATTCCGATTTTTGAATACCTTAAACTGCATTCCATCTCTACCTCATTGATGCAAATCAATGAACGAGGTCAGCTTGGGTCCATTATCGGGCTTAAAGCACCACAGTCGGTGTGGCCATATTGCAATATGTCCTTACAGACCATAAAACTGTGTAAATACAAATATGTGTGTCAGCTCCCACTCCTACTTTCCCTTCCCCTCTGCCCACAAAGTGCTCCCTCTACTCATACACCGCCCCCAAACAAGGCGAACAAACAAACAAACACACGACCCAGCAGCTGGGGAGGAATTTTCAAATATGGAGCTGGCAAAAGCTCAGCAAAATCTCGAGCATTACATAACTGACTAACTGACAAACCTGCCAGGCAAACACGCACACGGCCATAAAAAATGATGCCGTACTTACTTACCATGACTTTAATGACTTTGACTGCATCAGGAGCCGCAGCATCGTCTTGCCGCAAAGCCAAACTAATCAGCACGTGTGTGCGTATGCGTGTGGGATGGGTCTTGGAATGGGTGTGGATGGGGGCATGGGTATAAGTGCGAGTGTGAGTGTGCATGTGGATGCTGTTGTTTGTGTGAGTGTTATTTAGCCGAGGACAAACAATGCTTAACCGACTCTCGGTGGGTGGCAGTGGGAGACTGACTGACCGACTGGCAGACAGTCAGACAGACAGGCTGGCAGACTGGCAGGCTGGGCAGCCAAGGCCTGCGGAGACCTTTCCCTTGGCCATCCTGCTCTTTTTTTATACACTCGCTTAATAGTTTTGTTTGTTAACGTGTGTGTATGTGTGTGGGTGTGCGGCATCATTACGGCACGGTACGCTCGGCTTCCGTTTTATTATGTGTGCGTGTGCCCACAGACAGGAGGCACGCTCACACTCGTAGCATTAATTTCACGTTGACGACATGGAAACTAGGTTACTTTTTCAACTGCGCCTCAGTGAGCACCAGAAAGGGAAAGTGCAACAACAAGAGCGATAACAACAGCAGCGGCAGCAAAAAATAAACTAACAACAATTGTTTATTATAAGGCGGCAGCAACTGCAATGCTGGTGACATTGCCTGCCCAGTTGGTTCTTTTGGATTCGCTGGCCTCGCCAAGTCGGGAGTCCCGTGTGACCGCTAAAGTCCCCAAATTGCCAAGCCCACTAGCAAGTTGCAGCTTACACATGAAGAAGCGACAAATTGACAGTTCGCTCAAGAAAGTTTGAGGTCAGAAAAAATGCAGTCGGATAGTTATTTCGCTCCTATCGAAAAGTTCAAGTGAAAACTGTATAAGCAGCACTTGGGTGAACTTCAGCAGGTTCAAACTTAATTCTGACAGGATGTTTACCACATATCTCACATATCCATCCCTCAGTGTGCTATCAACTGGCATTCTAAGCCCTAATCGAAAAGTTCAACTGCAAACTTTAAGCGGCAGGTGGCAAACTTATTGCTCATGAGCAGATGGAAGAACACAAATAGAGGCCCCACGTTGGGCGCCATTTTGTTTGAACAGAGCCATTCATTTATGCAACACTTTACATTGCCATCTCATCTCGCTTAGTTATTATTTACACTTGACGTAGTTCCTATTGTCATATTCATAATTAAAAGCAATAATGGACGTTGTTGAGTTGTTTCAACAAGCTTTCCATTACCACAGCAAATCTGTTGCATGTTGCATCTCCATCATGCTACAGTTAAGCCACAAAAGAGTAAAAAAAGCTAAAGCCACTGGCAAACCAGACAGCGGAGGCAACAAAAGTGCATCAATAAATTCAATTTGAAGGTACAATAGATGCAAAACAATCCCTCGAGCCAGAGCTGGTTTCATTCCCAGGCTGCTAATTAGGCGTCGGTTGCCATCCGTCAGGCAAACTGGCGTGACGGCCAGGACCCACCATCTGGATGGGGAGGGGAGGCGGGGGCCAGAGAGTGAGGTCCTTTGCTTTCAACACCACATTTATAATTAAACAACATGAAAGACAAAGCGCCCGGCAGACAGAGCAGGCAGCTGAATAGAAAGCGTGGGCGGCAGACCAACAGGAGCAGGAGCAGGAGCAGGAGAGGAGCGGGCGTGGGGCTCAAAGTTACTCGGCAGCATTTATGAGCGCCCATAATGGCTGTTAACAATTTAACTTGTTTACCGGTGGGAAAGTTATATGTTAATTGGTCTCGTATAGCCTGGCACACACAGGCGCACGCGAGCTGCTCAGCAACTGGGCACGCACATGGCTCAACCACGTCCTTGAGGACAGATGAATGATCAACTAGGCTATGTCCTGTACTTAGACTATAATGAGCAGTAAACTTGATTCAAATGTGGTCAAATTTAAATGATTCAAAAGATATGTAATTTTCTACAGCTATTAAATAAACAAAATACATTTTCTAAGCCAATACGGCAGTAATTTAGTAGGAAGGGACCAAAGATATAGATAGACCAGAGATAACTAGAATGTGTCTAAGGACTCCTAAGGGCCACATAAACTATTCGCAAACAGAAGATGATTAATAAATATTACCAGGGAACCAAGCAAATCCTCCCTTCAGCCTACTGGCCAACTTCAGAGCCCCAAAGCAGGCCAATTGCAGAGGCATTGTGCTGAGTAGCTCCTACTTACCCGAGCAGCAACAGAGCCGGCAACAGCCAGCACTTGGCCAAGTGAATAATGGCAGGCATCGTCACCTGTTCCGAGCCACATACACCGCCACCCGCCTGCCGCCACTGTGGCATTAACACGTTGCAATTACGCCTCATAGTCCATGCAAAGGCACGAGTTGGGGATAGGAGGTGGAGCGCCTGGATGCCCGGACCATCCTGACCGTGCGGCTGGAAACCACTACGTGGCCTGTGGCCTTTGGCCCATATATGCATATGAATTTGACGACGACGGCGGCGGCAACAGAAGCTGCAGCCACGATGTGTGATGTTGCATCGTGGTTGCACTTCCACTGGTTAAAGTCGCTGGCTGCGGGTGGAAATGGGATTACTAATTTTTGCAATTAAATGAGAGCGTAAAAAGGGGAAAATTACTTAAATTTTTGCACTAGCCTTGCAGCAGAGTGTGCGTGTGTTTTTGTTTGCGCTGGCTTTTGGTCTGTTTGGTGGCCATTTGGGGCAGGAATTTTTTAATTAAATTTCATCCGAGTGCAGAGTGTGTGCAGTGGCGAGTGTATGGTATATTGGACGCCATAGGAACTCTCTGAATTAGCAGCTTTTCCGGTAAATCAATCAAATTATACACACACACACGCACAGCACCAAATACCGAACTTAAACATACAAAACAAAGAAATTAAACATTTCGCGTGGAGGTGTGCAACAGTTTCGCCTGGGAACAAACAACCGAACTGGGACTGAACCGACTGAACTGCGACTGGTCACAGTGTCCGCGTGTATGTTTGTGATTGATTGGCAAACAAATTTTGACACTTTACACAACACCCACGGGCAGGTATCCCATGTTTGTCCATCCAATCCAGTCCCCCCACACCTGCCGATCCCGATTCGCAGTCCCAATCCCAATCCCAAATCCGCATCCATCTCCAGTTTGTTGAGCGTTAATTAAAACTGCTGTAAAATGCACAAAAGCATATGCGAACGTGATAACCCAAAGCGGAAACGGAAATACGAGGAGCGGAAGACGAACAATGTTGGACTGTGTTTAAAGTAAATAGTCTGGATTGATGAAAGTTGCATTCGAGAATTCATCAACAGGCATTTACTTCAACTGCAGTTTGAACAAAATGCAACAGGAAAATAACGAGTGCGCAGTGAATTATTCAGATTATCTATGTATAAGCTTGTTCCATTAGAGTTATGAACTAGTTTAGAGCAGGAATCGGTGACCTAACTGAATATACCTATATAAATATGAATGCATTTTAGTTTTCATTCTCATTTGCGAAATATTTTCAATTACTAAAAGCATTCAGGGCATTCAAACTGATTTTCCACACAAATTATTCCCATTTCCACTGATGCCATCCGAGATCATTTACACCGATTTCTATCGTTGACAGTGCGACAGGAGAACGAGCGCAACTTCCGCGAGAATCTGGAGCGCACCTGGATGATGAAGAACCGCACCGAGCTGAATCTGCAGCGCCAGCAGATGGAGATGCAGCAGCAGCACGTCGTTCCATGAGCGGAAGGAAGGAAGTGACGCCGCTGGAGCAGATGCGACCGGATGAGATGTCAGCACGAGCTGGAAATGTCAGCGGTTGGCAGCAAGGACAACAAGTTTGTGGCAGGAAGCCGCAGGACCCTTCTGCCCCCCACTTCCTGAACGCCCCCAACTCCCTTCCTGCCCCGCCCAATCAAAGTTATGCGCACAAATGCTACAAAGAATAACAGAGTACGAGAAATCGAATCAAAAGAAATTGTTAACTAAAAAATAAATGAGGATGGAGCACTCCGAAGTGCTCGGCTAAAGCTAAGCCTAATGCTAATTGTAGTTAAGTCTGCCCAGGCGGAAATCACTTGTTTTATATCTAACTGAGAGGTAGACTCCACTTAGAGCAAACCAAATATAATTCAATGGTCGAGAAAATCAAAAGTGATGCAGTTTAGTCAATAGTTAAAGCGTTGTTTATAGAGTAACTTCGATGACATTTTAAATATTAGATCGGCAACGTTCTGGAACTCAAATTCAACCTTCTCCCCAAATTTAAATTCAATTGCAAATGTGTCTAACTATGGGCAATAGTCGTTTTTATTCCAAGAACCCAATGTACAAAAGTAGTACTTGTACTGATTTTCACTGCCTGATCTAGGCACATTTGCAATTGGATTTAAGCAAAAGAAGTATTGCATTATAATTTATAAGTTAATTTGCCACTGCAATTACTCAGTTTGAAAAATTAGAATTAATTTGATAATAAGTATGAATTCCCCATTGAAATTGAAGTTGTTTACCAGAACCAGCCTGATTGTCCTGTAATTATTGCGCCAAGGATATGATCTACTTGGGGCTGCAGGACGACGCCAAACGGAAGGAGCAATTAAGCGAAAGGTTTCGATTGTTCAGTTGATTAGCCAAATGGTTTCAATTTTTCTTCAGCCAAGCTTTTCCTTTGGTTTTCCCACCCGACAAATACCCTCCTGAATGGCGTCGACAGGCAGCTGTCGAGGAAAAAGAGGAGAAAAGTTGGTCAATAGTTACGTCTGAAACTAAGTTGTTAACTGAAAAAGTACTCCTAAGTAAATGTTAATAGCAATAAACAACCGAAAGTTTTTGTATCTCTTAGACGTTGAAGATGTTGAAGCGGAGTTGGAAGAAAAGCGCAAGCATAAGTATCAAGTATTCCACGATAGATTTTCAGTAAAAATACAATTCATAGGTTAACAATAATTGTAAAGGAGCAAGGAAACATTCAATAGATTTACTCGAACTTCGAAGTCAACTTGTGCCAATGAAAAAAGCCTACAAAATCCTAATGAGAACCTGCAATAAATGTGGCGTAGCGTAACTTAATAAACAATTGAATAACAAATGCGAGGAGAAGTTAAATATTTAGCGGATCGATGTGAAACTGTTACTTAAGTGCAAAACGAGCTTGTTGTCGAATTAATTTTTAAACGGATTAAACTAAGTGAATCTAAGCTAAATGTTAAATGTTTTTTTAGGTGTTCAATGTTACAATTATTTGTGGTCGAGCAGCCGACGAGCCAGAATTGTTTGCCCAGCCTTCACCAAATGAATAAGTTTATGAACCTGTGCTAACTCAGTTGCAAGTCAAACGACAAATTTAGCTTGAAGCAAACTTCTATCGGTTTCAGCCAACAGAGCGTTGCAGGCTTGAAAGCAAAGTTGAGAACTAACTTCCCTGACCGCCCATCTCTTGGCCCAGTTGCCAATTAGTCGGATATGTATTTATCAGCCTAAATGTTTCCCAATACTCGCCAGCCCGATTGCACAAAGGTAATTTAATAGGATTTTGGTCTCTGGCGTTACATTAATTTGAGATTCAAAGATACTTTGTAGCCACAAAACAAATTTACATGCATAAACATCGCATGAAAACAAAGAGAAAAATCACAAAGTGCATCATTTTAAGATACATCTTAAAAACAAACATTCAAAACTGATATGGTTAACTCGTAACTAAAAACTAAAGCTAAAATATTTGCCATAAATATCTGATTTGAGACCACATGTTTCAAGTAAATGAATTAGTTTTATAGTTGGACAGTTTCAGCTTTTCCTTACAATTAATTTTCGCTGTATACAAATTTATATGTTTTTTGGGAAATTCGGCGAGCAGGGAAGCGGAAGTTCAATGGTGGGCAGGACGAAAACAAATGGAAAGCTTTAAATTAGCTCAATAAATTGTAAACTTAAACATTTAATCTACTTAGAGTGGGTCGTTGTTAAATGCAATGCAAGTACATCTGGTACAAAGAATCACACACACCTCATTCAGATTTGTAAGATACGCATTTTGGCCCAGAAAGCCATTCGAATTTGACCACAAACACAAACAGGCTAAAACAGAGGCTAAAATAATCAAATTTGCGCCAGGCAGCCACAAAGGATATTTAGTATAAACAATCAAACAACAATGTACTTAGTAATTGCATTTAACACGTGGGGCAGAGCATATCCACTAGGTTTGCAAAATTGATTTAACTGCATGCTTAAACTAAATAAAATAAACGGGAGATTAACTGAATGAACGAGGTAGGGGAGACCTAATTAAAAGAACACAACTAATGTCTATAATTATGGCTAGCTAAGTGTAAAAATGTAAGCTGAATTATTATACAAACAACTACAATCGAAGCAAGTAAATTGATGTACTTGAAATACTCGAAACGTTCTAGGGCGAAATACCAATGAATATTGAATAACGACACAGGTTAAACACAAACACGCAGCAAGCATAAATTAATGAATAACGAAATTATTTCTCGAGAAAAAATTAAACTTTTTAGCCTTTGAACGAGAGACTTTTGGTGCCCAATCCAGTTTGAGCAATTATTTACATGTGAAAAATGAACGAAACACAAAGAAATGTATTGTAAATAGAGCCACAAACAAACCAAATGAGTAAATACCAAGTAGGTACATTAATAACTAATGATGGGGCTTATCCGAGTAAATCAACATTAAATAAATTAACAACGGAATTCAAACAAAAGCAGGTAACTTCAACTTCAACTTGTGTGCAAGGCATCAACTTTTACTGTTAATTGTTGCTGGCAATGCAAAACGCAGCGCCGACCGAAAAACGAAAGCTACAAAAATAAACCATGAAAAAGCAAAACAAATATATTTAAAATACATTTGAACGCCTTCAGCGTTTTATTCTTCAAGCTAAGCAAGAAATGTTGAATCGAAAGAAAAAGTCAAACAAAGCCATAAAAGCGATAAATCAATTTGTGTCACCTGTGTAGTAAGTATATCTCAGTATTTGTAACTGAACATGAAAAGCTTTGAGGTGCAGGCATCAACCACACAAAGAACAAACAAAATCAAATGAAAATAAACTGAATTTACAAGTGCTCTCTGACTATTATTTACGATAGTGAGGTCCCTGGTTGGCATGTTCATTTCCCCACATTAACGTCTCAAATCGGTAAAGTGGGTAAGTATGATATGTCTTGGGCCGGTCGAAATGTAAAATATTCCTTTTTGGGCCAGCATTAAAAGTACCAATCTCTGCATACGAATAGGAGTTGGATTGCCAACAGCAGCCGTTCGAATAGGAGAGTGAGTTTTGAACTTGAAGCTGCTCTTCTTGCTAGATCCCCTTATCAAATATACTAATAAATAATGAGGAATACTACGGCAAGGACCAAAGTTCTCAAATTAAATTTAACCAACCGGAAATAAAGCTAACCCCTCTTAGAACGCCACCTGCTGAAAGCTTTTGGAACCTATTAAAGTGTGGCCCGCGCACCAAAAATACCGCAACCGATAACTGGCCCCGATAAAGTACCAAACCACGCCAGCCGAAAAGCTGTGACTCGCCAGCTTTTGCCAATCGATCGCCACGAGCTTATCGGAATCGCGATCTGATCTGAAAAGTGGGAACGCAGCGCAGATAAATTAATTAGCAATTAGCCAGTGCAAACAGAGTGTTGTCAGCCGACTTGCCGCCGAAGCAGCTGAGCTGATAGTTCCCCCTGTGGCCACCGCGCTTTCGCCCTGCAGCGGAACGGAACCAAAATAAACAAGCGAGTGAAAGGCGGCGGAGAAAGAGCGCGGGAGAGTGAGCGCGAAGAGTTGTCCGAGGGGGAGGAGGCGGAGGAGGAGCGGACAACGAGGCAGAAACAAAAGCACAAACGGCGGACAGAACCAGTCGAAACAAAACAACAAACCGGAGCGGACGCACTCGAAAAAAGCGAAACGAATTTATTTCTGTGCTTAGTGTGACACTGTGTGCGTGCCACTGATTGCGAGTGTGTGTGTTGTGTATATTTAAACAATATTCAAAAAATCATACGCCAGACGAATAAAAAACGCGACGAAAACGAATGCGAAGATCTCCATCTCCTCTCGCAGCGGAGCAGACAGATAAATAAAAACAGAATCCGAGACAGCAACAACAACGCGACTGTGACGCGGCAAGGTGCTGGAGGTCACTCGGTCCATTTCGCACCGCACTGAAGCACTACATTATTATAGCAGTCTAGAAGTAAAGCAGCAACACCCCGACCACCCCATTCTAACCAGTTTCAGCTCCATCCGCCCGCAAAAACAAAAAAAAAAAAAAACCAGCACGCGCGATCGGAAAACTCGAAAAAATCTACAGAGCAGCACAAAAACAAAAGTAAACTCACGCGCTTCATCGTTTTATTGCTCGCCGCCCTCTCGACTGATAAACGTCAGTTGATAAATATATATCGCATCGCATCCACACTAAAACAAATACGCCAGCCAACAAACACCAATTATTCCAATAAAGCCAGCGCCAAGTGCGAATGCGCCCTCGATTTGTATGCCATCAGCAGCACTCGGTGGCCCATTCCCACTACCAGCCGCACTCCCACTTCCATCACCATACCCACCGCCATCCCAATCCGCCCCATCACCATCACATTTACGGCGCCACTGACGCCAGTTATCGGCGTTATCGCACCGCTGGCATGGTGGTGGCCGAGGGAGTTATGGACTCCGGGTCGGGATCGGGCACGGGAACGGGCTTGGGGCACTTCAACGAGACCCCATTATCCGCACTGGGCATCGAGACCCGCACCCAGCTGTCCCGCATGCTGAACCGCAAGAAGGTCCTGCGATCCGAGGAGGGCTACCAGCGGGACTGGCGCGGCATCTCGGAGCTCGCCAAGCAGAAGGGATTCGTCGACGAGAACGCCAACAATCCAATGGATCTGGTGCTGATCAGCTGGAGCCAGCGGAGTCCGCAGACCGCTAAGGTGGGCCACCTGGAACACTTCCTGGGCATCATCGATCGGTGGGACGTCTGCGACGATATCCAGGAGAATCTGGGTAGGCATTAACTATTTTTTGCTTATGGTAGTCGCTATCTGTTTATAACTAAACTTTGCCACTTGAGTTTTGAGTATCATTAGTTTTAGATTAGCTTTTAAATAATGGTTTGACGATTCGACGAGTTTTACTCGGAAATGCGAGCGTGCCTGTGAAAATTTAATTAAATGTCTACACTAACTATGTATGCTTGACTGTTCTACAGTTTGCGATTTAAATACTTAGAAGTTAAAGAGGAATTTTATTACTTATCAAGTGATATGTACACAAATGTATATGTATGTGCATGTATGTATGTACTTCAATTAGAAACATTAGAAAATGAACCATAAAATTTTACTTTAATTGCTAGCCACAGTTATCAATTACTTTTGGCTGATCCATTTTTGGTTTTATGACCGGAAAAACCGTTTCGAGTTTATAAAAATGGACGTGGTAATCTATATAATATAGGGAGTATGTGCAACAAGCTTACATATTTAACTTATCTATCGCACATTTATCTAAGTCAAACAAAGCTTATCGTCGGATACATAAAACTATTGAGTTATGATGAGTATGATTAATTTGTGTTTATTTCTATTTATTGTCAAATAAAACGCTTCGACTTTTAAGATTTTATTACCACATCCAGACAAATTGAGAAAACCCAGTGACATAAATAAAAAACTTAAAACAATAATTTCTAATAGCCGCAAACAACAGAACATTAACTATAGAAAATGACAATCATTTAAGAACGAAATTTTCTTATTTATTTGCACAATGGGGATTCACCCAGCAAAAACTGTTGTCATTAATAAAAAACCTCGACCAGTCATTTTTGTTTAGTAGCAGATGTTGTATAGATACATTTGTTGTGACCAAAATGGTTCGATTTAAAAACAAATGATCGAAGTTGAATGCTTAATGAATAAAAAACCATAATTAAAAAGCGTATAAGGTATTTTTCATAGAAAATGTTTGATTTTCCTTTCTAATGATGATCTTTCATTGGGTGTTTTAAAATATTCCAATAAAAATAAAAATTTTGAAAAAAAAACGTAAATGGTTTTCCAAATGTGTCAGTTATAACTGCTTGAATCTGGAATACACTACCTTTTACTAGAAAGATCTGTTCGGCTGACAATATATTTTGAATAAAAAGATGGGGATACAATGACAAATACATCTGAATGGGTATATGCATATCACAACCTTATCAATTCATATATAATATTGAGTTATAAATCATAAATACTACCAATTTGAAAACCTTTTATACGGCCTTGTAGTTTTTAGCAATCGTAATCCCTTTAGTAAAACTGTTTTAATTTTTCTCTCCCCAAAAGCCAAGGACACCCAGCGCTTCATCATGAAACAGGAGCAGCGACAGACCGCTCTGGTGGAGGCGTGTCCGCCGCCCCCCAGCGACTGCTTCGAGACCAACAACAACAACAACTACAGCAGCAGCAACAACATCACGGTGGGCCAAAGTGTGCAGATCCTCAGCGACGAGGACCAGAGATGTGTGCAGATGGGCCAGCCGCTGCCCAGATACAACGCCTGTGTTCTGTACGCGGAGGCAGACATCGATCATGCCACCGAGATCATGAATAATCTAGAGTCTGAGCGATACAATCTCAGGGTGAGTGGGATGCGCTCGGGTGCTGTGTGTTGTATTGAATAACCATGGGTCGTTCTATTGCAGCTTTTCCTGCGCCACCGCGACATGCTAATGGGCGTTCCGTTCGAGCATGTCCAGCTGTCCCACTTCATGGCCACCCGCTGCAATCACCTGATCGTCGTGCTCACTGAGGAGTTTCTGCGGAGTCCGGAGAACACGTACCTCGTGAACTTCACCCAGAAGATACAGATCGGTAAGTAGCTGCTACGCAGTTGTATCGCAGAGCCAGAGTCGCATAACAAGTTCAACGATCTGGCTTTCCGCAGAGAATCACTCTCGCAAGATCATACCGATTCTCTACAAGACGGACATGCACATACCCCAGACCCTGGGCATTTACACGCACATCAAGTACGCCGGGGACTCCAAGTTGTTCAACTTCTGGGACAAGTTGGCGCGATCGCTACACGATCTGGATGCCTTTTCGATCTACTCCACGCGCCAGGTGCAGACGTAAGTGTTGCTACTTTCTGCGATAGATGTATATGTATGTGTTCCAAAAATACTTAATACATTTTTAGGGGTAAGAAATCTCAAGATAATTTAGATTGCTAGCCAACAGATAAATGGGGTTTGCGAACTGAATAGGAATACATGAAGTAGTCATCCCAATGTAAAAAGCTGTTTTAGAATACATTTTATTGGCTTAAGTTTTTGCCTTTGCTGTGCAATTATACTATATATTGCTACTGCTGGCGAAATCGTTTCACAACATTCACATAAAATGTGCAAATGTATACCAACTGCTTGTAAACAAAATATATAAGCAAATATCACATGGCGTACGAGCTATCAGCCTTAGAACAGCCTAGCAGGTATTTTTATTTAGTTTTGCTAAATTCAAAGGAGATACGTTTGTTTCGGAAAGATGAACTCATACGACTTTTAAAGTGCTCAGGAAGTAATACACTGCGTATGAGTAATCAAATTTGAAACCAATTTATAAACAGGAAATAAATGTATTATATATCTGGGCGTAAAATTAATTTGAAACGAAATTAGTTTTGCGGTTAATTTTAAAACATATTGGAATTTTATCACTCAGATAAATCCATTTAGTAAATTTGGCATGCTCTAAACTTTCTATTTGCAGTCCCTCGCCGGTGGAGGAATCGGCGCCCCGGGTGACCACTCCCAGCATTCGGATACAGATCAACGACAAGGATGTCACTGATATGCCAAACTACAACAGCTGCAAAGCGCCGGAGGCGGAGACCACGATCGTTTCGGTTTCCGGTGACACCGGCTCCCCCCTGCCGGAGCACAAGCCGAAGAAAAAGGACCGCTTCCTGCGCAGAATCACGCACAGCTTCGGAAAGACGGCGCGGAGCGATGGAGCCAGCGGCAAGACCCTGCGTCATGCCCACTCCGTCAGCACCATAAATGTCACGGAGCGAGAGAGGACACTCAGTGCCAGCAGCTCCAACATCTCCACCACGTCGGAGAGTAAGAAAAGCTTCATCAAGTGGCAGCCGAACATCCTCAAGAAGGCCCTGTTCTCGCGCTCCAGCAGCAAGCTGCAGACGCCGGGCTGAGATCATAGTGTTAGGATAGCCATTCATTCGATTCCTCGATTCCTTGATTCCTTGTCGTGTGCCCAGTCTAGTTGTGGCCGCCGAGTCGCCAATGTCGTCACCCTCCATGCCTAGTGATAATCTTAAGCCTAATCCTTATCAAGTCAACTAACTTAATATACTTAGACGCACTTGTTAACTTATATAAGACAACAACGAATAAAGACAATACCACATATCCGCACAAATGTATCACAAGAGCACACAGACTACCAAATACGACACGATATGCTATATGCTCTACGTATACGACTCTGGACTTGATAAACAGACAAATTGGCAATTGCGTTGAGTGAGGTTAAATACGCGACACTGCTAATCGAAGTGCTCAATTAACTGTTAGTCACGCGTTCGATAAGTGACTTACTTAATTTAATTATCTCGCGCGCCGTTCTCGCAACTCAGACCCCATCTAAGAATGAGTAATGAGCATATATAACGCTGCATTGTGCGAGCAGTGCTTTATCATTTTGTAAACTGCTCAAGCCGTTTTAGACGATTGCTAGCAATAAGTAAACTGTTTGTTCTCGGTACCGCCATCGGCTGGTTGCCCCATGTGATTAGCTCTAGCCTAGCCGTTACCGATTGTTACTGATTGCTGTGAATGCGTGCCCATATGCCTGATGTGCACCTAAACACACTCCCTCGTTATAAAGCAAAGACTATCAATACGTCATCCATCATAACATCGTCTCTTTAAATGTATCTAGAGTCTATATAGTATTAAATGTATCTCCGGACAGTGCGTTTCATAACCATATAGAGTCGATCGACAACCGTATTATGTGCAACTTATGTCAATATACATATGTTCCTCAATGTCGGGCATCGAACGCTAGAACTTCGACCTTCGCGCCTCGTGGCACTAGGCGCTCATGGTTATGAAACGCACTGTATCCATATCGGAAATAAGCGAGCTCCAGTTGAGCGGCAATAAACTGTTCAATGTTTGGCTCAATAATTTATTGTTGAATGTAGACAACCTTTAGTTCGTTCATGTTTAATAAACATTGCAGTTGATGTGTGAATCCCCGTACACGTATTTACATAGTTATTCGCGTACATATTGAGTGGAAATGTTTATCGACCAGTTCCGGTTAATCTACAAGACAGTTCGAATCGGTTTAAATTTTTTGTATTTTTTTTTTGTTTTATTTATTTTCGGTTTTTTATTGTTTAAATCGTTTAATGTTTTAATAATAGCTCCTCGCTCACATTCCTCACTTCTTCGCAACCTGCGTTAATTTCGCTCTGTGTGTTACAATTTACACTGTGAACAAATATGTTTTTTTAGCCTTACTGCTCCTTGCGACTTGAGCTTGTTCTTTAAACTTTGTTTTTTTTTTTTTGTTTTGTTTCGTTTCGTTACTTTTAATTGAATTTATGTTTTTGGGTTTTGTTTGGTTGCTTCTCTGCTCAATGTGTTTTTGTTTTTATGTGAGTGTGTGTATTTATAAATCGATTTATATATGTTATTAATTTTATCTGTCGTTTGTTATCCGCTTAGCTTTGTTTTCCTTTGCTAGAGTTATTTTAATGATTTCATTATCGTTTAACAAAATTAATAAAAACAGTTTGTAATTTGTTTGCTCTTTGTTGTATGTATATGTTAATTGATCAATTTATCGTAATTCGCATATTAAAACAATGTAACGCATGATGTTGCATCTTCTGCCTCGACTCGCGCTCTATGAGTATTATTTGCAAATTGTTTCGTAGCTTAATTAATGCCTTCTGGGGATGTCTTACATTCGTGTTGACTTGTTATTCATCTTATAAATCTAACTGATTGCATTTACACAGAGTGTGTGACGACGAGTCTGAGTGGAGGGGCAGGGAAGGGAAGGGATGGTTGGGTCAGGATCATGATGTGGAACTGGAGTGTGTGGTGTGATGGTCAGTGGAGTGGTCCCGGACTGAAGTGGCGCCGCGGGATGGAACAGAACCTATTGGTTATAACTAACTCAACCGCAACCAAGGTTCGTGTATGTAAGTGTGTGTTTGTTCGTTTAAAGCGTTATCCTCTATAGTTAAGTGTTAACAATGATTATGATTATGGAAGTCAGCTGAAGAAGTCTGTATCGGTTTGGAAGTTGAGTTACCATCGTATTGCGAGTTCCCGTCTTATAACTATGTTATGCATAGGTATTTCCGTTCTACCTTCCTCCTCAACCTCTATAACTCGACTCCCCTCCCTCGTACTCCGTCCTTTAATCATACATACATACACATGGAGATATATTCATCGTCGAGTTTTGGGTCGCTTGTCGTTCTCGACTTACTAATAAATTAAAACAACGCTAATGAATTTCTTTTTCGTCTCGCTAATTGTGAGTTCTCGTTTAACGTTCTTCTTCATCGCCTGCTCCGCTCTCCACTAACTTTTCATTTATTATCGTTATCAATCAATTATCAATTTCAGTTTTCATTTATACATACTAGGTTTTCATTTAATCTTTTTTCGCTTCAATGCTTTAGTTTTGTGCATTGGACAAATGTCTGTTAAAAGTCGCTTTCTTATTCCGCTTCTCGATTCCGTATTACATTTAAGTTAGTTTTGGTTAGATGGGAGTACAGTGTTGGCTGATCTCAGCATTAGATCTAAGGATCTGATTGCGCAGCGGAAGTTTCTAAATCGAATGCACACAGATCTAATCCAGGACACAGTGACTAGCAACGTAGACCAGCTACGTTTGCAATGGACTACCTACATATATGAGGACCCTTTATGAATAGCAATCCCAGTGGGAGAGGCTTTAACAATAAGAACACAAGTCTGCAGTAAAAACAATTCTATATAACATTAACAAAACAAGTCGAATAAGGATTTTGCAATACTTCACAAATATCACCTATAAAGTGTAAAACAATAATATAATAATATATTCAAACAATTCATAGAATGTTTAGGTTAACTGGTTAGGTTAACCACACTAAAACGTACGTGCTTTCTTTCGATAGTTTTATATTTGTTACGTTGGCAAATCCATCGCCTAAACCTTCCATGTCCTTGCCAAGAATCCTCCAACCCAGTGCTCTCTCAATTTATCCCGATTGCTTGATACCCGTATGGAACAGTCAAAGTTCTGGAAGTCGAAAGCCAAACCCAACGAATGTGGATGCAGGTGCGAATGCTAATGGCGATGTTGGCAGTGTTTTCGCTTTTACGCATTGTTCAATTACAATTTCAATTGCGATCGTGTGATGTCTTCTGATAGATACTCCCAATGGATCTACGGCTGATTCTGGCGGCCACGCGGGGGCGGTCTTTATCTACTACACATAATTTTTTAGTCTGTCGTCAGGCATCATCGAGCGTCTTGCTTATTGTTTCTATTCTCTGTGTTTAATTTTAACATTGTGCGCGATTTGTTGAACGTTTGACAACACTACAAATAACGGCAGTTATACATGCTGATGCGGATGATTTCCGGAATTTCTTTGGGGGCAGAAATGCAACAAGATCAACAAAGAATAGGCCACTAACAGAGAGTTACGCTGTCCAGGAACTATACAAATGCGGGTTGGGGGCTCATAAAGCAAATGAAAATGAGGAACTCACTACATAGGAAACGAGAGACCGACCGAACTACAGTTAGACCCCGTCATCATCGTTTTTCTGGCAACAACATTTTATAGTCTCTGTTATCTATATCTCTTTCACAACTTATAGTCTTTGGGGTTAGATTAGATTTCCTGACTCGAGTGGCAGTCTGTGTGTGGGGCTATCCAACTAAATAAGGCTATTTTGGCACACAATCACAACGGAACACGGAACATCTATTGTACAACAACGATAACAACACAAGGATGGCTGGTTCTGGGGCTAGCAACTGATCTGTGGGCTGAATTTTGGGCGTTTGAATTGAATTTTTCGAATTCTGAATTCGTTAAGCTGGCTGCAGACGGTGCAGTGATAATCTTCGACGTCTCCAACCAGCCATGCTCCTGATTTATGGTAACGTCGGTCCCCGTCAATGAGAATTTTGGCTAAATGCTACAAACACTGCTCTTGTTCGCGCTTTTTGCTGTTGTTGTGGGCATGGGTGTGTGTGTTTCTGGGTGTGTGGCTGCTTTGCTTTCGCCTTTTTATAATTCACGTTTACGCTTACTTCACTATTGTACAATGTGCGACTTGCATTATTATATTCTCGTAATTATTTTATATAAGTATATATGTATATATGTATGCATGTGGGTGTGTGTGTGTGAGTGTTCTTGTGTCGAGCTGCTGGGCTACTCCTATTTTTGGTTTTTCCATTTTTTCGTTTTGGTTTCTGTAAAATGCGCTAGTTTATTGATACCTTCTGTGGCGCCCAACGTGGGACAGTCGTGAACCTGTGGGTGTGCCCGTCTGCCCGTCATTGGCACTCTAAATTCTGTCCTCCTCATCTTCTTCCTCCTCCTCCTCGACCTCCTCGCCGTTCTCCTCTAGCTCCTCCTTGTAGCCAGGATGCTCAGAGATGGCATAGTAATTGCCATTGTAAATGACGCCCAGTTCGCGCAGCGCATCGCCGCGTATTGTCGCCTTTATCGTCCAGTTGTAGCAGTCGTCCGACTCGGATTCGCGATCCAATCGCTCCACGTCAAGGATCTTGGAGTTGAGGCGTTCCAGTATGATGCCGATGTCCTTGATGCTGAGGTGACGCTTCTGGTCCACCGACAACTGGTCGATCAGCAGCAGAAATTTCTCCGTCGTCGTCTTGTCGTCCTCCATCACCGTGTTCTCCGTTTCGCTCTCGGAGCTATCCCGCTCGGGGGCGATGTCCAGGAATCGCACATGGCCCTTGGCGCCCGACGAGCGCCGTTGCATGCTGCCGCTTCCGCCGCCACCGCTGCCGCCCAGCATAGGATCCATAACCGATGGTGCCGACTGCGGCTGGGGACTGCTGCTTCCGTCCTGGATGGGCGACGTGGCCACGCTCTTGTGCACAGCGATCTTGCGCCCCTCCTCGTGCAGCGCACAGCAGTGGAAGTCGCACTCGGTGGTGCTGGGACTGCCCGCCCTGCTGGGCGTGTGAGCGTGGTGGGCGCATTCCGGCGTGTGCACATGGACCGCTCCCACACCCACGCCCACGGTGCTGTCGAAGGAGTTACCCTGCTTGGAGAGTCGCCTGCTGCCGCCGGGTATCACAACTCCTGGCGGCAGTATAACGCCACCGGGATGGTATATGCTCGCCGGTCCGTCGTCGCTGATCACCGTTATTTGAGGGCTGGCATAGCGCGGCTGGGAGGACTGCGACGACACCGACTTGTTGTCCAGCGAACTCTGCGCGGAGAGGCCCTTCTTTGAGGGCGAGTACTTGTCGGACGACAGCAGCCCATTGCTGCTGCCCAGGCCGGAGCACATGCTCCCCACTCCGCCGCCGGCGCCACCGCCTCCTCCGCCGCCGCTTCCTCCACCCTGCCGCTGATCCCAGTGCAGAACGACCGTGACACGCCCTTTGTTATCCATGATCTTCCACGACGGTGTCTCATCGTGCAACTCCAGCGCATGAATCGTCTCACAGACGATTTTCGGTATAGCTGATATGGCTGTAAGAAAAATCATAGAATGAAATCTGAACCACTAGGAAATCCCAACTGAAGTTCAGTACGGAAGGATGAGAAGGTCAACTATCGCCTCAAAAAATACTGAATACGATTCAATTTTCACTTAAATGGACTTGTATAAGAATCGGACGACCATGTTCTTGAAATTGTTATGGCTGTCATTTAAATCTGTAAATAGCATTTTTCTTTTGTTTAATTTTTACGTCTTACGTTTTTGTTTACAATTCAATGTTAGCAGCGGAAAGCTTAATAGCTTTCCGACAGAGATGATCGCCTTAAAAACATGCTAAAATTTATTGCATTCAAGATCCAATGTGTCTCAAAACAGAGGATAAAGTCCAATTGAATAAACTCAGCCAACTATAAAAAGACTTCAAATTCATTTGCAAACAATTGGCCTTGAAATCAATTCAAACAAGCCACCTTGAAAGGTGTGCTAAGTGCTGAAGTAAATGCTTGCTCTATGAATTAGTTATTTAATTTGAATGAAATTGAAAGAGTCTTTGATTAAATATCGAAATAGACTTTTTGCAAATATTCGGCTATAAGCGGGAGGCTCATAAGTTGCGCAGCGATAACTTATTTGAATTTAAAATTGAATCTGAATGAATGTTTCCTCCGAGCAGGCATAAATCTATAATTAAATCCAAGTTTCTAGCTCGCTGACAGACATTTCCCGTGGCCAGTACTGATCCCGAGATGGTCGGGGTGAACTCATTAGACCCACCAGCCTTTATGACATCGACGCCAGTGGGATACCAGCGCTCGCCCTGCCTTAACAGCAGCAGCACCGTATTGTTGGCCAGGGTGCGAAAGTATTCGCCATCCTCGATTTGGGTTCCATCACACTCCAGAACAACGCGCACCGGTTCTGAAGCAGGAACCCCCAGCTTATCCTTGCCGCGGACCAAGAGCTCCTCGAAGGTCCCAACTACGACGCCCTTGCGCACATTCCGCCAGCTGTCCCAGATTTTCAGTGGTCTCTTGCCGCGAGACTCCTGCGAAGAGAAATTCGGATTAGTTGGGTTTTACGAATTACAATTCCAACTGCTGGCGCAGGAAGAAGGGAAAGTGAAAGCTGAGATGTGGGAGGCGCATAGTGGGGGGGAATGGAGGATGGGAATGTGGGATGCAGGGTGCAGGGTGCAAGATGGGCGTGACACCTGTGAAACGCTGCGCACGAAAAACTGACAAGTGGGTGTGGCAGCAGGCCCGGGCTGTGTCATAATTTCCTCAGCCCGCTAATTGGGCTTCTCTGGCTTGGCCAAAAAGGGCGCAAATGTCAAGGCCACAACTGCTGCACGACTCATATTAATTGTAGGAATATTATGGAATAAATGTTTAAAAAAATCCACTGCCCTCACATTCGGAATAAAACAAATGCAAGTTCTGATCTTAAAAAAAAGAAAACATATATAAAAAGGGCCAAAGAAAATTGAAAACGAATCCTTTTGGCTAACAGCGCACACAGCTGTTGGCTAACAGTTGCAGGCAACAACAACAACGGCCAGCCAGCCGAGCAGGACGAAAGCTGCAATGTTTAATGTATTGCAAGGACATGAGTGTGGCGCTCCAGTGACCCAGTAACGAGTGCAGCACACGAGCCAAATACAAATATCTCTCTTCGGCCAACCAAGCCCCCAATCCCCCGATCCAACGATTCCCAGTTCATTCCCCGCCCGTTCACCCAAAATAAAATGTTTGAAAAATTACAAAAAATTCATGTTGACATTTTGCTTATTCCTCCGCACCGAAAACAAGCAGAAACTTTTCATAAAAATATTTCATTTCCCCCGCTCTGCCCAGTGTTTTGTGTGCTCTACACGCCGCCTCATCCCTCTCCTTCCAAACCATCGCACCGATTTTCGTCTTGGGATAGGTCAGTTGCTGCGCCCCAGCGCCATATGGCACCGAGGGAGTCCAGCGGGTCGGGGATGTGCTGGCTATTATAAATTATGAAACTGATAATACTATAAACAGCGAGCACTGCCAGTTCTAAGGCTCGATAAATCACATTATGCCGTAGAACAATTGTTGGAAAACTCGTCGAATCTCCCAGCACTTTAAGATTGTCTGGCTAAGATTTTGAAAAAGGGTAGTTGCTTATTTAAAAGTAAAAAAGTAAAAGTAACTTGGAAAAACAAGTGGGTGGGCCATAGTAGAAAATGTATAACATACACTGGAGATGACGCTTTATCATCACTAAGATTTAATTTACAAAGAAGAGAGGTGAACCAACAGGTTGAATAATTCCCAAAACCATTAAACTTAAAAAAAAAAAAAACAATTAAAATGCAAGATTTTCGATTAACCAGTGTGAAAAGCATTTAATGAGGTATTTAGAATTGGAGGTGCAACTGGAAACCGAACTGGATAACGAACGGAATAGGTTGAGTTTGATCTAGAAACGAAGGACATTTGCCGTCGATTAAAGATAAACACATGAATACGTATGGGTCGCAAAGCGAAACTATTACCATTGCGGACAGTCCGCCGTTTGTGGCCGACGACGAGGGCCCCGTTGTGATGGCCCCACCACCCACTCCGGCCCCACCCGCCGCCGCGGCAGAGGCAGCTACGCCCTGCGTGGCCTGGGCCGCCGCCGCAGCTGCGGCTGCCACTTGTCTGATGCTCAGACAGTTGCAGAGCGGCTTCGTCACGCCCAGCGTGCACAGGGCGTTGGACCACATGGTGGTGCTGGTGGTGCTGTTGGTGGTGCTGCTGCTGCCAGCCACTTTTAGGCCGAGTCTCTGCGCTGGCTCTGCTGGCTTGCTTGCAATGGTTGGCCTCGTCGCTTCCAAGGTCGTCTTACACTTGGAGCTCCAAGCTCCGGTAATCCATGTCCGTTTTAAAAATCCGTTATATAAACCCGTAACCGATGTACGCCTTACAAAATCCGGAGTTGCGGATGCTTTTACCAAAAGTTCTACAAAAATTAAAGCTTATTGCTTATTGTTGGAGTCATAAATGCCTTGCGTTCAGGGGGAAAATTCGTAATTACAAAAATTGTTAAGGGGGTCACGAAAAAAAAACGCACTTTGCACAAAATACAGCTTCTGGTATAAATGTTATCTTCCACGTTATTTGGTTACATTAGTTTGTTGTAAAAACTGGCAGAGTTGAAGTGCCTAGAATTTCGCTTTTCACTGCTCGTACTTCGCATTCGCATTCGTATTCGTATTTTTGGGGCAGGTCAGGGCGGGTTGACCTTCGCACTTTCACTTTACGGATACTACGCGCCTGCAGCGCCCTTTTGCCCGTGAAACCGCCGAGTTTTCATTTTCATTTGACGCTGAGCCCCAGTTATTAGACTTAATTATAGCTCGTTTTTAGAAACTTGATTTTGTAGAAAAACGCTTGATTTGTTTAGTTATAGCACCCAGTGGGAACGTGGTGTTTCCACGGGCCAAAGCAGCGTCCTTAGCTGCCTGTGTGCCTGGCAGCCTGGCAGAGCAAACTGTGAGTTTTCCCGACGAGATGCTGCATCGGATTTCACTACGGCAGCAGCTGCTGCTTCTGCTTCTTCTTTGACTTTTGGGGCTGGGTGCGTTTTTGCAGCGCGTTAACAGCGCTTGAAATGAGCACGAGGCATAAGCGCGAGAGAAGTGCAGTGAGAACGAGGTGAAATGCAGCACAAAGCTTTGCGAGAGCGAGTAGGACAGGTGGAGGAGTGGGGGTAGAAATCCCGTTACAACTATCTAGTCAATTTAATGCCTTCAGTTTTTAGGTCCCCAATTAAACCGTATTTGTTTTATCCAGCCCACTGTGTCTCATTTACTCTTTCCTTTAATTTTCGATGTTTTAACAGGTAAAGATATTTCGTCGTGCTTTGGCCTACATTTGCATCAATGTGATATAATCAGGACGCCAAAGCGCGCGCACCTTCTCCCTCGAAACGCTTTACCAGCATTCCATAAGATCCCATCAGTTTGATTTTGTAAACATTTACTTCCAATCAACGGCGTTCAATTAATAGTGTTGCTATTGGATTGTGTGCCCCAGGAAAATATTGAGCTCTCTTTTAGACCTAATCTTGCTCGACATTTAAACTCTAGCGTTAAACATTGAAGTCTTTTAATAAAAAGGGTGAGAGAGAGAGAGTGATGCACTTTTATATGAAGCTCTCTCCCTCTCTCAAAAGCATTGCCAGCTGTAAATGTGAATGGATAACAGAGCACTAAAATAACTGTAATTGCTGCTGGCCGAGATTAATTAATTAATTGCAGTAAGAAGAAGGAGAGATAATCTTGTTTTGTTTATCCTAAATAATGCCAGATCAACTGCCAACTGAAAGCCACCTCGACTGCATTTTTATCAGCTCTTAAAGGAATTCCAGCGCTTTGGGAATTCGCAACTAATTTATTTTTGGAGACATCCTCTCAAAGCAACAATTTTGGAAAGGCCAGAGAGCGAAATTCCTTTCAAAGGGGCGCGAGAAGAGGAAGAAGAACAACAGTTGCAGCCACACGTGGGATGGGGGCGGCGGGAAAGGAGGGCGTTGGGGGAGTGGCACATCTGTGAGGCGTAAGTATTACCTCAGTTATTTGGGTCAAAGCTATTCACTCACCCGCAAAGCAAAACGAAACGAAGGAACTGCATAAAACATGCACAAACACACACACACACATATGCAGAGCAGGAGCTTGAGGGACACGCACACAAAGAGACTAATGCGGGCCACAGGCTTAATAGGTTCCTCTAGCGGATGCGGACGCGAGTGCGGAGCATCCGCAGCGATACGCCTTGCTAGATACACTCGCCAAAGGTTGTCATATGAAAAATTCACATAGATGGAGCAGAGTGCCTGTAGCTTAGACCAGGCATGAATTGTATCCATTGCACCCATACTCAAGCATAGAATAAAAATTTGCCTAATCTTCTAGAAGTTGATTTATTCATGCATCCTGTTGTGTTCTTTGGGACACCGAATCATACTACGTTGCTCTATAAAGAATATATCCTCGGACTTGATTTCGTTTAGCTGACCACATAATGAACAAAATATTCACGAAGACCAAATCTAAGAAATATTAAAATATATTATACATTTTACTTTGTTAAAGTTGCATGTTATTAAAAAAAAACTATTACCTAGATTCTATTCCTAGAATCTATTTTAGATTATTTTGCTAGTATTGCTTAATTTTAAAGTTCATTATTAGCGAGAATAATTATTTGTTACACGTAGTACGTATTTCATTCATTAATTTCATTTTTGTTTTCAAGTTGTAGTCTAAGAGGGTTAACTGTTTTAATTTTGGGAAAGGCTAACACCGTTGGTTGCAGATGTGAATGATGGGGGATGGTGATGAAGTGAGAACAGCTGATTTTGGCAAAGTAACTTGCGGTACCGTGGTGATCGGGAAAACTGAAACGGTTAAGCCGTAGTTGCCGGCTTTGCTTTGCTTTTAGCACGTTTGCACTTACCTCTCTGGCCATTACGACATGTTATCACCAGCGGCGCCCGCTTAGAGGGTCTGCCATTTGCTCAGCGGCAACAACAACAAAAACAACACGGGAGCGCCTCTGAGAGCGAGGGAGTGGGAGAGGCAACAACAAAGCTCACGCTTTTCGCGATACGAGAGCGCTCGTACGTCTGCTTAGGTATGTGTGTGTGTAAGCGGCAAACGGTATAGGCGGAGAGACAGAGAGAGAAAGAGTGTGGGAGGAGTGCGTGTGAGTGTCTCAAAAATTCTCTACTACACGTTTATTTTCAATCTTCTCTTCCCGCACATTTCACCAACGCGCCGATGCTGCTTCGTTCTTCCTCTTGCTTTTCTATCCTGTCCTTTGGTTTCCTTTCCTTCTTCCTCTCCACACCAATCGCTGCGTGGTTATGTGTGTATAGGTGTGTATGGAATTCGCGAAGGTATTTGATTATGAAAGCTTGGATTTGTTTAAACAATTAGCGTGCATCACTATTTGCAAATTTGTTACAGTAACTTGTCTCTACCCACGCCCACTTTTATAGGTGCGGCTGTTGGGCAGGATTTGCTTTTTGGCAGTGGTGGTGGTGTACGTGTGCGGGATGTTTCTGTGTGCGTACGAGAGAGCACATTGGAGTACCGTTATCGCTGGTGGAGCCACATTTTCTTATTTGACATACACTTTTTTATTGCGATTTCGCCAATATTTGCGGCACACGCGTTTCGTTGCTTTTTTTGTTACTTTAGTAAAATTTATTTTCTATACTCTCTTTCTTGAAAGCTTACTTTTAACCGTTTTTTGTCCTTATCTCTGATTATGTACGACACACACGCTTCACATACGTTCTAGTTTTTGGCAGTTGTTTAATTGTTCGAATTAATTCCGATTTAGCAGTGCGGTTGTTGAAACGATTTATGAGTTTTTTTCGGTGCGGAAACAATAACATTTAATTCATTTTAAGCCGAGAAGAAATGCAAATCAATTTTTATTTTCGGCAGCACTCGAAGAACTATCGTTATCGATAGCGATTTCTTTTACTTGTGGTATTTCTTGTAACATACTTTTGGGTGGTGCAGAAAAGAGACACGCTAGAATATACTAAACCGGGATGCCAACTTAGTTTTTAATATGTTCTCTTGATTTTATATTAACACACCAAATAAAGTAATTGCTTAGGACAACTGTCCCTTTTAAGATATTATTTACCAAAATAATATATGTATATTTGATTATAGATGACAATCTTGGATACGAGCCCAAAGTTATCGACCGCTTTAATACTAATAAAGTATGACCAATACTTGGCATTTCTTGTCTAAATATTTGCAGCCACTCTAAGCTAAATATTTTACCAACTTATTTTCAGCATTAAACAAATAAATATCTGTACTGGAAACGTTAACTACGGGCTCCCACATAAAATTTAAAATGGACGACATACGTAGCAGCATAGATGATATGATGGACCGCTTTAACGACAGCATAACCCATTCGGCACCCAAGAAACTACTTTTCAACCGGCTTTCCGCCTCCTTCGATTTAGGACCTTGTAAGTTTTATTTAGTGCTTATTTACAGGCGCAAACGTAGAAACTAACAAGTAACTGCTCTACTAGCACCCAATAAGCGACGCCTTGAACAGGAATCACCGGAACGCAGTCTTAACGCCACCTCCTCTTCCCTCAATATGTCCGCCAATGATTCCATGGGTTCCTTGCAGAACAGCAAACTACGGACCGAGCTGATCCAAACCAAGGCCATAGTAATGAAGCTGCGTAACGAAATCGAACAGAAGGACCGGGAACACAAAGAGGCCATATTGCTGGCTGAGAACAATAGCACGGCTTTAAAGGTGCAGTGCGACATCGCCACCAAGAAGTATTTGGAGCTGCAGGATGATCTTAAGGCGCTCCGGAAACGGGAGCTGGTCTTGAAGAATGAGGCTAGTCGGGCCACCACCGAGTTGAGCCAACTTAGGCTAAAGTTCGATGAATACACGATCAAGTTGCAGAAGGAGAAGTACGTGCAGAAGGAGGATGCCCGCGATGTGCAGGTGTGCATCAACAACGAACTGAGCGAATATCGTCGCATAGCCCAGCGGGCCGATCTCGAGCTGCAGTCTACGCGCAACGAAGTGGAGCGTCTACGTCAACTCCATGAGGAGTTGAAGGAAAAGGTTTCCGGATTCGAGCAGCTGCGCGCCAGTCACGAGAAGCAAACGCAAAGCTTGAAGGTGGCCAACGATCGCATCAAGGAGCTGGAGTTCGAAATTCAGTCGTATAGCGACTGGAAGGAGGTGGTCAAAACCTCACGGGAGCGCCTCGCCAGTGTTCCAGATTTGCTTGCTGAGGTGGAGCACCTGCGCAGCCACAACAAGCATTTAAACACTCTGATAGGCGATAAGTTGCTTCTGGAGGAGCAGGTCTACGATTACAAAACGCGACTGGACCGGGAGGAAGGTGCTCGGGCAGAAGCAGCTTCCCTGCAGGTGAAACTGCTTCACGTGGAGCAAGAACTCAAGGAGTGGGTCAAGGTGGCCCAGGATCACTGCTTGGCCAACACTCTGGTCAGCCCAATGGCCCTACGCTCGCGCATTGAGCAACTGCTAAAAGAAGACGTCATTCACGTGGCAGAGAAGACATCATCGGCTTCGGATACTAAGCATTTGAATGTAGGTCTTGTCCAATGTGTTCCAAGTCCAATTTATCTGACTCCATTTTATAGACCACAGTTCGAGATCTTGAGCAAAAGTGCGCCATTTACTTGAAGAACATCGAGGATCTCAATATCGGATTGAAACGCCACAAGAACTTCAAGGAGCGGCTGCAGCGCAAACTAATCACCGTGTCTAAGGAGCGCGACTTCTACAAACAACTGGTGGAAAATTTCGACAAGGACATGACCATGAGCAATGCCAGTGTGGCGGACATGACGCAGGACATGCAGGTGCGCTTCCGAATGGAGGTGCTTGAACGCACCGTAACCGGATACAAGGACATGTGTGCCACATTGGAACGCGAAATTCAATCCTTGCGCCAGCAGGAGCTTATGAACGAACCCGCCGGAGAGGGCTACGATAGCGTCAAAAAGGAACTGGATACGCTGCGGCTGGAAAACGATCGACTGCGTCGGCGCAAGGAGGAACTGGAGATGGAGATGATGCACCGCTGCCTGCGGGGCGACTTCAACATGAAGGACTTCAAGGTGGTACACTTCAGTGAAAATCCCGCTGCCGAAGCCTATGAGTCCAGCAAGAACATGATGGAGAAGCTGCAGGCGGAGATTGAGCGACTCAAGCGGCGCAACAAGAAGTTGGAGGACGATCACGAGCAGAGGCTCAATGAAACCACCAGCACGGGCGGCATGACACTGAACTTTAAGGAGTTCAATCAACTTCGAGCCGAATTGGAGTCCGCCAATGGCAAGATGCGCAAGATGAAGGATTGCTTCAAGGCGGCCAGAGAGGAGTTTCGCGATGTGTGCTACATGCTGCTGGGCTATAGAATCGATCGCATTGGTGCCAACAGCAACTATCGGTGGGTACCGATTACATAGATCCTCCCTTTCAGTTGCTAACATTTAATATTTCTCTTGCAGCATATCGAGCATGTTTGCAGAGGGACCGGATGACTATCTGGACATCAGCCTTAACGAATCGAACTGTTTGGCGCTGCTGGAGTCGCCATATTCGCACACATTCAATCCGCCGATTGATCAACAGCTGGCAGCCAGCAACTTTCCCGTATTCTTTTCCGCCCTCACTCTAGAACTTTTCCAAAAGGCCACTGTCACGATGACCTAGGTCACTAGTTTAGTCTTAGCTTAAGCTAGCCGAGTATGAAGGCATTGGAACTTATTCTTGTCCGCATCAGATATACGATTGGTTTTTTATTTTACCACAATAACAATAAGCGTTCCCACGGACTGCATGAATAAACATTATATTTTTCCACTTTTTTGTACTATTTAGATCGAAATACAGAAATATTTATTAATGTATACATAAATTATAAATTATAGTAATGCACAATAGAAATTGGAATAGCCAATCCACTAAGTGGAGGTGAGGATGTGAGCCACCTGCTCGGGCGTTCTGTGCAGCAGCTGCTCCGGCTGCTCGAAGCCGTTGGCCGGATCATGGACTCGCTCGTAGATCTGCTTGTAGATGGCCACGATCACGTTGAAGGAGCGCTTCTGAACGGCGGCCCGGTGACTGCTGGACATGATGAGCTGCACCTGCGGCAGGAGCAATACATCGGGTAGTTCCAGAAAGGCGTCCATCTTGGACATGAAGATCTTTAGCAGGTTTGTTTCTATTTTGGATTGATTGCTCTGCAGAATGGCGTAGATGGGACCCAGATTGAGGTTCGCCACCAGAGATGAGGCCTGTTCGGAGGTCAGTGTGTCCAACTGGGCATCCGACTGCGCCTGCAGCCGCTCCACGCGCTCATCCATATATTCGTAGACAGCCAGCGAGCTTTGCATGTGATGCAGACAGTTCAAAAGGTACACACCCATGTCCACGGTGGGCAGATGGGCAGCACTTTCTTGCACGGACTGCAGCAGCGGATCTATCACGCAGCTCACGATCTTTGTTATGTCTGCCTGCCGACCATCGACCATGGTGGCCACCGAAAGAATCTCTTTGAGCATATTAAGCAAACGTGCCACGCTTGGCGGCGGTACAAGATCCCTTTGCGGCGGTTCCAAGGTTAGACCCGATCCTCCAGAGGGGCGCTGCAAAACACTTCTCACCTGGGCAGCCAAGGCGCCCAGGTAGATCTGCTCACTGTTCTTCTGAAGCTCCACCAGGCACTCCTCCAGGCTGCCGCCCTGCACCACCTGGCGCATAATTTGCTGGTAGAAGCGCAACAGGTTGGAAATGGTAAACAACACAATAGTGTCCTTCTCCGCCTGCAGTATCGTCTCCACTCGCACTTTGAGAGGATGACAAACTCCATCGGCTATGTAGCCCAAAGCGTTCTGCAGCTGGTCGGAAATATCTATTGCAAACCGAAGAGCATTATTTTAGTGCCTTAAAGGATGCATTTTCTTTTCTTACCCTGCTTATCGCACTTTTTGAACAGCAACGATAAGTTCTCCTTTTCGGTGGGAATGCTCTGATGCAGCCACGCAAACATATCGCCAATATATCTCTTCGGATCGTGGGCATGCAACTCAATGGGCTTCGGGTTCCCTCCAGGACCCCCTTCCGTCAAGGCCTCAATGAACTGACGCACCAAAACAGCTCTCCTCGCAATCGCGTACTCATCAATAACGTATCTGCAAAGGCACTTCTTTTACAAATGCTACAGAAAATTCCACAAAATCAATCACTTGAATAGCACAGGACGGTCCTGCAGCCGGCTCATGGCTTCCACAATCAGCGGGCCTATCTCGTTGTTTTCTAAACTGCGACAGTGGTTCTGTGTCCATCGGTAGAGCCTTTCCAGAGCGCCCTCCTGATGCAGTGTCATCTCCTCCATGATGTCGATGGCAGCTGTTTGGTAGCCACACTGCATCAGCAGCCGGCAGTCAGCATGAATGCTTTGTACTCTGTCCAATACGCGAAAGAAGTCCGCCACAATGGGTGCATCCTTGGCAGCGCCATATAGTAACTGGTGCTCGGCTCCGCTTAGCTGAAAACGGGCAAGGAAAGCTTGCGCAATCTGTTTATGCACCTCTAAGCGGTCCCTCTCCCGCTGCATGGTGTTGGTCTGCTTGATGAGATCCTTGGTGAGCGCCTTTGAGGTCTCCAGATCAGATTTCATCGTCTCCACTGACGTGGCCATCGTGTCCAGATCTTCGCACACGGCATCCAGCGACAGCTTCACCTGGCGGAAGGCCTTGAGAAAGTTCTCGTTGATGCCCACGGAGCGCTGTTCGATCTGACTACGCAGATTCCTGCGATTCTGCAGGGTATTCTCCGTGAAGAAAGTAGACAGACCACTCAGAGCGTCCAATGTGTCCTGGAACAGTAGCGGGGTTATTCGCTATTGGCCAAGATTGGGTACATTGGGCACTGACCTTGTCCGCCTCCAGGCGCGCCTCCAGGATCTTGTTGACCCTCTTCTGGATCCTGTCCAGCTCCTCCGGTTTTTCCTGCGTCGAGCTCATCTTAAACAATTGAATGTGGCCAGGTGCGCGAAAAGTAAACATATGTTTGGAAAATACTTAAGACCTAAATGAACAAATGAAATATCTTCTATATTAATTTTATTTATTTTATAATATATATATATTTTTTATTTATTTTTATTTATTTATTTCGTTTAGTATCATTTAACGCTATCAATATCAAACATAGCTACTAAATGTTTGAAACGGCAAAATTTTTTTGATATATCGCACTTTACCCCAAAAATACCAAATAATATCTACTGAAGCCCTGGTTCATATGCTATAGAAAAAGAAAACAGTTTTGTTTTCGACAAATTAAAAACAATATCTTAATATAATCAGTCGTGGTCATCTAAATACATCCAATTAAATGGCTGCCCTGGCCAGCTTGACCGCCCAGTACACGGATTCCGAGAACGAGGGCGATGCTAGTCCGGATTCCCAAAACTCCACGGCGTCCCTGGTATCACCTTAGTTTTAGTCGAAATCTAGAAATGTCACTAAATGCCTTTCCCAATACCCAGGTTATCATACCGCCCAAGCGACCCACGCCGACGCCCACCAAACAGGACGAAGAAAACAAGCGATCCAAGGAAAAGAAAAAGAAGCGGGCCAAGAAGGTGCGCCGACTGGTGAGCTACCAGGATGACACACTGATTTCCGACGAGGACGAAGACCACGCCGCAGTGTCCTCCAGCGAAGAGGAGTCCAGCAGTGGCGACGAGAGCAACAGTTCCAATTCCCAGAGCGAAGACAGTCCCAAAGCCAAGGATAAAAGCAGTGCTGGTAGTGGTTCCAAGGATGGGGACGCGCCCATGGAGGTGGACGAGGAGCCTGCATGTTTCCCGGTCGAGGAACGAACGGCTGAGAGCTACGAAAAGGATGCCAAGTACGCCAAGTATAAGTTTCAGCTGCCACCCGAGCCAAAGGGGAAACCGTCCGCCGAATTAGTGGCCAAAATCACTAAAATGTACACAAAGATGAGCCAGACCAATATGGACATGAATCGCGTCATACAGGATCGCAAGGAATTTCGCAATCCCAGCATCTATGACAAATTAATAAGCTTTTGCGACATCAACGAGTTCGGTACCAACTATCCGCCCGAGATCTATGATCCTTTGCAGTGGGGCGAGGAGTCCTACTACGAGTCCTTGGCGGCGGTCCAGAAAACGGAGATGGTGAAGCGGCAAAAGGATCGCAAGGACATGGACAAGGTGGAGCAGGCCACTGCGTTGGCCCGGAAAGTCGAGGAGGAGGCTAAAAAGCGGTAAGCATGCATTTAATCTTCTGTATTTATTGAATTCACTTGTTAATTCGACTTCATCCTGCAGCAAATCCAAGTGGGATCAGCCGGCACCTTCGTCAACCGTTGTTAAGACCACTCTTCCAGCACTAACCACCACTGTTACGGGCACCAAGGGCACTGTCATTTCCGCCTTTGGATCGCTGCCGAAGAAGCCAGCCGTTTAGTCTTTAATTTCGAAATAAACATTTATTTTTAAACATCCCATTATCGTTACAAGGGTTTAAATACTAAGAAGCCTTCTTTTGTTTTTTTTTTAATTCCCGTACAACAGTCAACATTATTTTCCTTTCTTACGTGGGCACTATATTTCAGAATAAACAACAAATAATACGTGAAAAAATAAATAAATAAATAAATTTGTTTGCCGTAAAATTTAGGAATACCCCAAATGTGCAAATCTTATCCGAAAGTGTTCAATGGTATTTTCTTGGTATATTTAAGACCTATTCCGCATATTGTTCTCACTCTGTCGCGGTCACACTGGCTGTAACTCGAACATCCGTGTGTTGGGTTGTACTTTTGCGTTTTAGATCACAAAAACACAAATAAATACAGTGTTTATTTATTGGATGCAATCGGCGTTATGATTTGAAAATAAGAGTGCGTGATACCTAATTCGATTGATAGATTCGGAGTAAAATTTGGAGAGAACGATGCAGGGCAGAGCAACAACAACCACACACCGAGAGAAAAGAGAGAAGACAACGCAGCAACAGCATAAGAATTTTTCGATCTGAGCCGAATGAGTGTGTGTGTGTGCGAGCGAGATAGCCTGAGATTCGTACAAAAGATAAAAAGATGAAGAAGATGCCGAGATTATTGTTAAACCCAATGTCCGTGTATGTGTGTGTGTGTGAGTGGAGAAAAATTTAGTTTAAACAATCTTGGCCGTGCCATTAATTCAAGGTGCATATAAATGCGGATGTGGCCATTTAAACGGCAACCGGTATTTCGTCTGCCCCTCGCTTCCCATCCTTTTTTTAGCTGCGCGAGTCGCTATTTTGCCGCAACTGGCGCTGCATCTCTCCTTCCCCTCGCACTCGCTAGAAAGCTTATTTATAAACCCAATTGCAAGAGCGGAACAGAAAATAAAGAAAAAGAAGCACCGTTCAATTGTGGGCAATTTCAATGGGTGAACGCCATTGTCTCTGGAATATGCATAATATTTAGCAACAGAAAAAAGGGGCAAAAGTGGGGAGAAAAGAGCCTAAAGGAGAAGAACAAGAGCAAGTTCCCATCTCTTTGTTTCGCTCGCAACAATGAGATGCGCTGTCCCACTCTCTCCCTTGCCTCTCACACCCTCGCTCCCACTCTCTTTTACCTTTCGGTGCTGCCACTTGTTGGTGTGTTTGTTGTTTGCCGTGCGTGTGTGTTTGTGTGTTGCCCTGCCCAAAAACAACATAATTCTATTCAGCTTGTTGCTTTTTCGACCGCAGGAAATCAAATGAGAGCGCATTCGATAAAAAGAGATAAAGAAAATACTGTTCGGCATCAGGTGTTAAAGTGCTAAACAATTCCGAAAGCCAAAGGAAAGTAAACAAAAACGCGACGCGTGCTTGTGCTTGTGTGCGGCGCCAATAAAAGCCAAAAGCAAAATACTGACACCCAAAAAGATACACGCAACAACAAGAACCATATTAATAATAACCAACAACTAAATACAACAACAAGAAGCTACGGCATCGAGTGATTCAAAGCGGCGCACCAAATAAACCATGTCGGATTCGTATTATCAGGTGAGTGTGCGTGCGTGTGCATGCGTCAGTGTGTGGGAGTGAGCGTCTGCCGGTCAAATCGGTTGCTTAACATTTTCCCTATCAGCTAGTGGCCCCTCCACAAACCCCCTTGTCTCTTTTTCCACCTCTTTCGTGGATTTTGCCGTGGTATTTTAAACATTCCTACGCAAAAAAAGTCCAACTTCACCTAATTAAATACTTCCATATGTTTTCTTTCAACTCTTCTAAGCACCAAATGTTCTTAAATTGCATTACAAGAAAGGGTGTAATCACGAATGAATCAATTGTCTATGTAAACACCTCCACAATTTAATATAGAATAATAATAATATAAGTTTTGTACTGCACTGACCAAAGACTATGTTTGTTTTTTCTTAACTCGAATTAGCATTGATTGAAACCCCTTAGAATCACGATCGAATAAATATTTTCGTTGCAAAGTTAGCTGGACTGTTAATTTGGGTTGCGGCTTATCGAAGACATTTAAACATAGAACTCGTTTTCGCTGTGAGGCATTTCTTGTCTGGGTATGAGTGCTCTCCTTGCTGACACACCTGTTGCGCACCGGTGATTTCCGCTCCAGCTGACGGAAACCACTTGTGGGTCATCATACCCGGAGCTCTTCAGTAGCCCCCATCGACCAGGAATAATAACCGTGCCAATGAGAACAGCAACAATTGGCTGCAAATGACATCACTTTCGTTAGGTGGCGTGCACAAATCGCGTTCCACATTCAAATTCACATCCAGTGCGCCAAGTGGCAATTGGCTTAAGTGCGTGTCCCACAGGCTATAAATAGACACTCAGCGGTCAACAATTTTATGGATATTTTTAATACCTACTGGGCAATTTGAACGCCTCAAATGTAAGTGGAAATTGCAGAAAATCAGCAAAGGAAAAATATCACAGTTAAAATGGGTTTTAAAATTTTTTGAGTTTTAAAATCCTACAGTGTAAAAAAGTACAATTAATATTCGAATACCGAAAGAAGTTCGACTTAAATATCAATCCATTTGTAAAGCATATTGCTTTAAGCTTTCTCATAGTTTTAGCCTTTGCATTTGGTATTAAATCTCAATGGCAACTTTTTTCCGTGTAATGCAATTACTGCCGGCTTGCAATTAGTGGATTGCCCTGCAATCAGTTGATTACAGGGTATTTAACTGTGCAGTTTATAAATAGAAACGGGCGGCCAAGTTGTTTTGGTCGATGCGACGCCGCCTTATCTCAGAACTCGCGTATCGCTCTTTATAAGTTCTGATTGCAGCTTCTGTGAAGATGCTGCTCTTGGTATCGGGAACAGCATCCATCACGTAGTGAGTGAGTCAGAAATCATTCAGCAGTGACCCATTAAGTTAATTTTATGAATCCCCATTCACCAGACCTCGCAGCAGCTACTTTCAATGGTGAATTTTTGCGAGATGGCATGGGGTGGGATGGGATTGAAAGTGCAGCACCCCACCGAATAATATAAGCCCAGTGGATAGTCACACTCGGTCGGTGTTTAGCCAGAAAACCAGATTCCCACAGGAGGAGGAGCAGCGGCAGCTCCTACTTACATACTTTTGCCATTTAAGGCGGTGCACCGAGTTGCAGAGGAGACGTAATCTGCCCGCAGGTTCGCCTCTTTTTAGACTTCAGAAAGCCGAGAACCGGTTTCGGTTTCGATTCGAGCCATCTTGGCGTTGTTCTAAAGCTGCTCGGCGGAACAGGGTCAGCAAGTTGGCATGGAAAACGGCACTGATGGCAAAGGAAAGCCTAGAAAATGCCGGAGTATTTGATTCAACTGGGAAATTTTCCTGAATAATCGATTTACCATTGAATTGTATACATTAAGAAGTTGGGCTTTATTTTCAAAATTTAAAGAATGCACAAATTACATATGTTATGCTGCGATGAACTTTATTCCATTTAAAGTGTGCTTGCTGGCTCTTAAGTGTTTTGAGCTTGGGTTTAAGCCTTGTTGATTTGTTTAACAAATTTGCAATGGGCAAAAGGCCTCGACAAACACACTTGCTTGCATGCTAGCGGAATGTTGGGCAAACAATTGGTATGGGGAATGGCGGTCGGACCATCAAGTGTCACGTGTCCCTGCCCCACTGCCTCGACATCACCCCTCCTGGCCATCTCCTGCGTCATTGTGTGGCCACATCTTGGCCACTGACAGGCTGTCAGAACAAACAAAGGGCCACACCAACGGGGAAGCGAGGGGCGAGCGAGGAGTTCTGCAGCTTGTTGTCCCTGGCCCGTTGTTTACCTTTGGCTCCGACTGCATCCCGCAAAGTGGCTGCGACTGCAAGATAATTCCACCAAGTATACCAATTAAAGGTTTATTTTTTCACTCACAAATGGGTGTGCAAAAGATAGTCTTACTGACTCCGAATCGAAGTGAAACCACAACATTGAAATAAATCGTGTTCTCCATATTCATTAATGTGAAATAAGTAGCCTAGGAATGTAAGAATGACAGGCTTTATTAGGGATTTAGCTAAGGCTAAATGTTTTTGCTACGTAATTTGTGAAAATAAGATGATTTTTTGATGAGTAATTATGAAAACATTCTGCACGATCAATCAAAGAAATATTCTCACTCTGGAATGAGTTGTACACATAATGTATATTTTTGTAACTTATTCCGTATTTCTCAATTTATTCGATTAAAATAGGAACATTTCTCATGACGATGCAGGCAGATAGTTAGTGCAGTGAATTTCTTTAATTAAATTGCCACTCGGTCGCCGTCTTGTTTGTTTACAGCTTCAATTTTCCTCGGATTCCTCGCTGTGTTTCCGCACACATTTGTTTTGCACGAGTTTTCCTCAACCCTGTGATTGGATGGGATGCATTTAATTAAATTCAATTAGTATCTATTAGGTTGGCGTGGGGCAGACAGATGGAGGCTGCTGATAAGCTTATCATACTGCGACTAGTCGTGATTCGTACATGTCTGTAGATTCCGGCTGCGCAAAAAGTTTTATTTGAGCGTTTGAGCGATGATGCGACTTAGACTTGAGCTTCCACTATCACCACCCTCCTCCACCCAGCAAACAAACAAATTTCCCTTACTCTGGCGAAGCTCCGCAGATTATATTGTTTATATTTCATTGGTGCAGCCAGTTGTTGTGCTCATGTTTCGTTATCAATTCGACCCTCGGAGCTGCTTTGCTTTGCCAGCAGCTTACATAAATTGAGCAATTAAATGTTGCAAAATATATGCATCGCTGCTAGTCAAGCGTTCAAACGGAAACTTTATTACCATTAGTTTTCCCTCTTCGATTTTTCCCGAGAGGCAAAAGAAAGTGCTTTTCGTACCGCGGGGTCGACGGGCATTGAAAATCATTTAATTAACTTGCTGCCTATCGCTGGCCTTTTGTTTGTGTTGTTGTTCGCTGGCGTTATATCACACCCATTTGCCTGCTGCCCCTCTGCATTTGACTAAGTTAATTCATAGCTCGTTATTGCCTGTTCAACCAACACCCCTTCCACTTCCTCCCGCGCCGTGGGCACATTTAATTGCTGCAATTGATGAGTTCAATTGCGCAAATTATTGCGCTGACTTTGTGCCGCAGCTACAACAGCTACAGCTGCTGCTTTGTTCCTTTTCCCCGGATCAAAATGAGATTGTGGGTGTGGGGCCGATTGGATTGGTGCCAAAAGCAACAGGTGAGGAGCTAGGACACTGCAATATTGCCTTTGTAATCTATTAGAATCGGTTTATGCCGCTGGCTGATGAACATAAGTTATTGACCAGCCCAAATGAATCATAATCTATCCTATCGTAAGTTAATCACCTCCGAAGTGATTAGCGATTAGGTGTGTTTTGACCTTTTGAAAGTTCAGATCTTAGATATGTAGTCACTCAAATGATAGTTTTAACCATAAAGTATTCTAGGAATTGCGATTGCCAGACCGAACTATGCATGTGCCCCATTTCGAGGTGCCTCACTTTTGGCGCAATTCTTTCGCCTGGATTTTGCTTGGCGAACGGGTTTTCGCCTTGAACTCGAAAAGCGGAAAACTCGAATTCGGCGCATGCAGGTGTCCCCAATTACAGTGTGTTCTCGAAATTGGGACAACGTTAGTTAGCCAGCCTGTGTTGCTCCGCTCTTTTGGGTTGCAAATGATGTGCCCCAATAGGTGGTGAAGGGGGTGAAGTGTGGCAGGAGTGGTAACCAAGAGAACCAAGATCCACAACAAACACAGAAACTAGTTGCAGAAGTAGAACTCGTCTCGCCTGACACCTGGAATGTGGTGCACCTTAGGCCAGCGTCTTGAACTTGCCACACTCCGTTTCGAATTGCAGTTGCAATTGCAATTTCTTTGGCAACACAGCCAAACGCTGCACGTGCAGCCGTCAAACAGCTGGGTATTGTTGTTTGTTTGCTCGTTTATCTGATTTTTTTGGTGTCTCTGCAGCCGCTGCTGACCGTCCATTTCCATCCAATTTTCCTCGCCTGCGACGTCTGCTGCGGTAACATTGATTTCTGTATAATTTTCGTAATTTTCACTTTCACTCGACCAAAAACGAACAAATGGCAAACAAAAACAAAAGCTGGGCCGCCACAACGACTGCAACTGCGGCTATTGCCATAAAGCATTTTTCAATCAAATTAACAGCATGTTAATAGCATAACAGAGACATGCCACTTGTGCATATGTGAGTGAGAAAGAAATAGAGGTAGGGTTGACAGATGCACTGAGCGTAACTGGGGGCTATTTGATATAAATTCTCGTGCTGGAATAGTGTGAGAAGTTTTTAACTTGCAGCTTACTTACTAATTTAAAATGAAATAAATCTAATTTACTTTATTTTAAACATGCCATTAATTAATCTTTTATTAAACTTCAATTTTACAAATTCAATTATCATCTTTGTGATTATATTCCCTGTCAACAAAAGTACTACCCTATATGGCATTTTTCTCAGTGCTGAGACCATGGTGCAGTGAGAAAGAGAGGAAGAAGAGAGGGAAGAAAAGCGTGCCAGGGCTCTACTACAATTGTTTGGCAAACACCTGCGATGCTCCGTCCCTCTTCTCATCTCGCGCACTCTCCACGTTTGAGAGCCGCTCTCTGCCAATTTTTCCACTCTAAGCTGGCTTCCTCAAACAAACGTCGTTGTTGCTGTTGTTTGCTGTTTACTAAACCATTTTTTTTCGATCGCTGCAAGTGTTGTTGACCGCCGCGTTTGACGTCGAAGCCAGTGCCTTAGGCGCTGCTCTAAAAATGCCGTTGTTCGTTGATTGAATGCAGCAGCAGCAGCAACAACAAGAGAAACAACAACGCGCCACACGAACAACAAACAATGCGAAAAAGCTTCCCATTTTAGAGAAGAGTAAAAAATTTTTAGTCAATCGGGAAATATGGTTCAAGTGATGGTAATAAGTAAGCTTTGCGAAATATTAGCCGTTTTACGCTAATTCTAAGCACTTACATTTCTGTTGTTTGGTTAAAAATAAATATTATAGTTAGACAAAAAAAAATACTTAGAAACCATTAAGTTTGTTTTAACTAACTGCATACATTGTTTTTGCGTAAATAACTCTATAATTTGGAATCCCTTATTTAAGGATAACATACAAATGATTTCAGTATTGACAGTGTCTGGAAATTCTTTCAATTTCACTAGAGCTAGTCATTCTCTTTATACTTTAAAGAAAAGTTGTGGTTTGAGTTCTGAGAGTTTTCCACTTTGTGCCGATAGTTCTAATCGCAGCGATAGGTGCCGCACTAATACATCTCATCTGCCATTCGCATGGTGGTGTTTGTGCGGGGAATCCATGTTAATCACATTACGTGAGCTCAGCTAATGCCTCGCCGATTCTGTGGGAATGGCTCTGATTTTTGTTTTTATCGGTGCAGTAGTTGCAGTTGCACCTTTCAGCTCTTAATGCAATTAGTTGGAGCCGTTGCTGCTGTGCGCCTCCCTACCCATGTTTTCCATCGAATGCTCTTCGACACATCAGTTTTCCCACCGAAAAGTAACTGTAATAGTGCACATGCTTTATCATTTTCAACTGTAGCGAAAACATGGCATAATAATTGGGTTGCCTGGGATTTCGGGGATAAGAGGCTTTCAACTGGGGCTGGTTTGTTCTTTTAACTGGCTGTATAAGAAGATGCAAATGAGAGTCGACACCCTTCGCATGATGTCTTTAAGCCAGCCAGTCGGAACTTTTCAGCGGAAAGGGCGCCTTCCTCTTTGACGTCGGCCGACACTGTGGGCCCTTTTCCCTGTTTTTCCCTCTTTTCCCTGCCCTTCTGGCCATAAACGATTCTTCTTGGCAGCCATTGTTGCCGCTGGGCTGTCATTGTGGCAACATACAGTCCAACTTCTTTGTTGTTAATTACCGAGAACGTAGTTGAAAGAAGCTTTAAGTATCTGAAATACATTGAATCAGTGCGTAGTGATTTTGAATATTAAATAACATCCTTTGGCTAACATTGTAGTTTATTAACTGCGCCTCCAATGTGTTGTATCATTCGTGTGCGAGAGGCTTTACTGTACCTTTCCTGTTATTGTTGTACTTGTTACTGCATGTTGCTGCAGACGACAACGATGTCTTCCCACAGCCGCATCGATGCGACAGCAAAACTCAGACACAGAGCCAAGTTAAAGCTATAGCCAAAGTTAAAGCCAGGCGACAGCCAGAGTTTTCCCTTTCGTTACGTGACAGCGCCCAAGCAATCACACGGCCCGAAAAGCACCATCCTACAGATACATTTTCAGAGACATCTACGTCTGCAGATATGTACATCTGCAACAGCCGTGGCTAAGACCTCCGACAATCTGCATATCCATTCAGATCTTAACTCGGCTTTCGTTTGCCATGCGGTAAGAGCATTCGTTTTGGCATTGTTCTTGGCTCCGTTTCCCTTTTTAATGACATAATTGACAGGCACTCATTTTCCGGCTGAACGCGGCGAACTTTCCCGAAATATCCAATCCATTTCCATTTCATTTAAGATCTAAACAAAAAGATTTCGTCGTTTATGCAACTTTTTGATAATAATGTTTTCCAGTCTTAAGTAAGTTTTTGATGTTTCGGAAAGATTATACCGATTTCGGTTTAAATAATAGTAAGAAACGCATAGCCATAGGAGAAATTAATTTAAGAATCTCAGCGGTAGTACGAATGTGTGTTGTAAAATGTGATAAAATCTAGCGTACATAGGGTACACAGAGTACTTCGCCTTCTTATGGCTTTGGACACTTTTCCTTTTTTGTTTTTTTTTGGCTTTAAAGAAAAGGAGTTGGAAGAGGGGCGTGTAATTATGACGAAACTGGCTGACTTGTCTTGTTGGCTGGGCAACTTTTTGGGCGCTGTTTTCGAAGCGAGTGCGTGGCAGTGTTTATAGAGTTTTGATTCAGTGTTCGGTGTTCGGCGTTTTGTTACTTGGGTTTGTCAACCTCTGAGATCTTGGATCGACGTGGGCTGGGCGACTGGCATGACGCATTCGACGCTTTGTGGTTCGATTGCCGCATTTCGGTTTCGCTTTTCCGAGCTAGCGAGCGAGCGAGACTCTTATCAGTCGCTGCACTTGGCATTGGCCACATTTTCTTTTTTGGCTTGCCTTTTTTCATTTTGGCTGCACATCCGACATCCGGTTTCGGGTTTTGCCAGCAATTTCCGTTTTCCCAACGCGCATAGTGTCGGCAAACATACAACCCCACAACGGCCCACACGTATCGATTCGAAAACCCTTTAATAAAGTCATTGAATAGGTCAGGCGGGTGAGTCAGGGCCGCCGAAAAGGTTGGCGGAGTGGGCTGAAAGAAGGGAACCGCCCTGGGTATGGATATCTAATTAGTCACTCGTTTGCGGGGCTTCTTCACTTTTGTTTTGCAAAGGGTTGAAGGCCTTCAATTCAATTCAGGTGGAGGAACTTGCAATTATTTATATGAAACTATGGGTAAAGTAATCAATATAACACTAAAATAAATTTTCTGCGACTACTGAGCGATTTTTAAAAATTAATTTTAGACAAACAACTATGCATAGCAACTGGCAAATAAAGTTAATAAAGATCCCGTTTTTAATGGTTTGTTCTAGAAAAATGTAGCCTTGGGTGAAAGAATTTCTCTAGAGCGGAGAAAGCCTTGGGCCAAGAATTCTTCTAATTGAAGCGGCGCCACGCTGAGCCATGGAATTTCCCTCACTTGCTCTCTCGCCCATTTTTCCATTTTCCAGCTATTTTGAGGCTTATGCAAATGACGACACTTGGCTTATCTTCTGGCTTAAACAAAGTCGTGGCCAGCTGAAATGTGTGACAGTTTCATAATAGTCGAAATATCGGTGAGATGCCGCGAGCTTATTCTTGAGTCTCAAATGTTAATCAAACATAGCTGTACAATTCCCAGAACTGGTACAATGGGAGTGTTGTGAAAAGAAAGAGGTGTTGGGGGAATAGAGCCAAGAGGAAAACTGAAAAGAATCTGAGCGGAGCCAATTAACAAACTTGAGTTGCAGTTATTCAGCCGCACACTCTCTTCTGTGCTCTATCTCTCTCTACTTTAGTCTTACTCTTTCCGGAGCATCACTTCATTGAACTACACTGACAGAAACTTGTTTTTCTTTTATTGAATTTCTTGTTTTTCACCTTGAAAATGCGTCTGATTGCAATTTATAAATTTACTTAAATAGAATCAATAACTTCCACGTACCCTGGAATACCACATAAATACTGAGGATCCCTATTCTTAAGCTTTATTGTTCCTGAAATGTAGGTTTTTTTTTTTGGAATGGAGTATGGAACATAACCCCCTCAACTAAAGTATTCTTTCTAGCTACTTAAGCCGATCTTAAGTCATGTATGTACATATGAGTATCTTCCCCTTGCCGATGGTGCATGCAGTGCTCTCCCACTTTTCAAGACTTTCTTACACTCTCCCACCAACGTTTCGCTCTCTCGGCTTGGAGCTGCGGGCTTTGGGTCTGTGTGCTTTTCTTCAGTTCGCTCGCGGACTTTGAGTAAGCCGGTTGTGTTGTGGTTCGTTGTGGCGTCGCTCGATGTTTCAGCCTGCTCGAATGGTTCGTTTGTTATTGTTTGTGTGTGAAAGTAGCGGCGTGCTGCAGAAGCGAATTGCATAAATTGGGAAGGCGAAGACGAAGCCTTTGTGCCTGGTGATTTTCGCGTTTATTCCTCGTACGGGTGTGCAGAGATATATGTTTTTCGACGGATGACGCACGGATAAATGCGTTTTGGCCATGTCAATGTCCTTAATTTCGAGAGGCACGCCCACGCAACGCGAGTGCAAAACAGATACAAATCCGGCAGATAAACTTAAAGACACCTTACCAAAATGGGATTAGCCGATTTCGAGCTGAGTGTAAGTTGCTAAACGAATCTACGCGATTTGGACCATTTATTTTACGGCTTCTTCGTCGGCTTCAGCGGATTTCTAGTTAATAATTAAGACAAAAGGCGAAAGATAAAAGACACAGATACAGATACTCCGATACTCACAGATTCAGATACACCAAACGGCGCTTGGGTGAAATTCCATTTCTCTTTTACTTTTATATTTCGTTTGGCTGCCAATCGCTTCGTAAAAAGTGAAAATCCAAGTGACAATCAATTAAAATTCGAGACCAGTCGAAAATCGATTTTCGGTTTCAAGCGGGCCAACATTTTGTTCTAATTTTGCCACAATTTCGTTGCGGCCACCTTGCGCCTCCTCTTTCACCCTCTCTTTATTGCCGAGTCTCTTTCGCTTGTTTTTTTTTTTTTTTATTTACGGTACTTACGCTACTGAGGCTTAACCCCAATTCACTTGTTGCATGTGCTGAATAAGCAAAAATCGTTAAGAAAAGAAGCGTTGAAGAAAAATGAAAATTTTCGTTGTTTTTAGTATTGTTGTCACAGTCGTCGATGCCTTTCTATGGCTTTGGCTTTGCCTTAATGCCATGCGACTGGGTCAAAACCCCCCTGTACCCCCTTTAACCATTTTCCATATTGGGTCGAACTCGAATTACGAATTAAAAAAATATAAATACGAAATAAGAAGCGTTGACAGCTTCAGTTGTCAACTAAACTAAACAAATTCATTAACACCGGCACATGCATTTGCCATAATAAGTTGTGATTGCCTTTAAGCGTTTTTGGAAAATTTATAGTTGACACTCGGGAAAATCGCATTTCCAATTCAGTTCTCCCCTGTCATTGCGGTTTTGTAATGCAAAATCTCACACCAAAACCGAATTCAGTTTGTTTAGGCGTTTGTCCAAAATATACAAAGTAGTAGTAGTAATAATAACAAAGCCAGTTTCTACCTGTTCAAATTGTTAAGCAGTCTTCTGCTCATAAATGGTCAAGTAATTTGATTTTTTTCGGCACCTTACTTTGCGGAAGCGGGTAACATGAATATGAAAAGTGAATCGATCTTAAAGTAATTAAATATTTTTACATGTATCGATTTTGTATCTTTTGACTTTGTAAAAATGAATCTTCTTTAAAAACAAATACTTTTCCTAATGATGAATGAATGTTGGTAGCTTTGGTACATTGGTACTTTTTATTTTGCGTACTTATTGTAAGTCCAAGTAATAATTTATCAAAGTCTTAAAATTGGCTAGATATGTAAATGAAAGTAAGGAAATAAATGAATACTAGAAACTGTCATTTCCAGTCATATGTGCAGAGCATTTGCAATTCTCCATCTCCATAACCTCCCCTTTATGTACCTTTCCCATGTAGAGTGCGAAAATTAAATCGCTCGTTTGAACCACAAAAATAAAAATAAAAATAATGGCAAATATATCCCCCCGTGTGCACACATGTGTTTTGTGGACGTGCGTGGGCCGATCAAGTGAAAAAGCATCGGATCGGCCAAGGGTACGCTATGGGTTGATATACATATAGTACAGACATATGTTTATGTTGATGTGTGCCCGTGGAGTTTATATGGCTGGCGACCTTGTTTTCGGTTTGATTTCATGTGCGTGCGGCAAACGCTTCGCTGTTTCCTGCCTGCCCCGCCGAATCCCCTTGCTGCTCTGCTGGAGCTTAAATAGCAGGCTCGGTTCGCTTTTCTGTATGTTATGATATTTTTATATTTTTTCGGAGGCAAACGACCGATTAGAAATCGTAAGTTTCATTGTTGACCACTGGTCATTGGTCGCCGGGTCGACCTCTTCATCCCCTCCCCAGTCGAGCAGTTCGACTTCAAAGCGGGCGCCAATTATCAATTTATGAATTGCCGCGGGCCGAATCAAAGTGGTCCATCATCATTATCATTAGTTAACTGAATTTACTCCGACTTGATATACTAATAAATGTTTTTCTCATTTCTTCTCGTTGCAGGTAAATGGAAAATGTGTTTTTGTGTTTGTTTTGAGCGAAATTTGTAGAAGTTTTCCGATAGATAAAAATTCCACATAATGTATCTCATGGATACATAGAGCGCACACGTGTCAGTATCTGTCTGCACTCGCTTCCCTTTTGCATTCGCATGCCAATTTCAAATGCGAATTTCGTTATTTTCCTATTTTATTTTTTCCGAAATTATGTGCGCAAATCGAAAAGCTTTCTAATCGCTTTTCCGCCACCAGAGCGGAGCGTTTTTCCTTCCTAGCATTGCAGTTTGCGACTTGGCAGCGCCTTGACATCGTCGCTTTTTATATTCGATAGATACTCGATGTGTCCGATCCCTATATATATGTACATACATACATATAAGTGTGTATATATGATGAGTCCGTAGACGTGGAGAGGTGGGTGCCTGGTGCTTTTTATTGTGACAAATATTTGGCCAGCTTTCCCACAGCGATACACTTTTTGCGTTGTGTAATTTTTCTTTTGGAAAATGAGTATACAAATTTTCGCATATTTCTATAGTGAGCTAACGAAAAGAAAGAAATTAACTTTAAATATACTGCCAATGTGTAACGTTCGGTGTACGAATATCACATTCAATGCCGTTTGTGTGAGATAAACTAAGCAAATAGTAGAAACCCGTACTATGGCATTGACCATGAACATGGTTTTCCTCAAGGATCTACGATCGCGCCTCAAGGGATATCTGCACGTATGTATTCAAGGATGGTGTTAAAACCAAAGACACGTTGGAGTTTGGGCTAAAACCTAACTAACTTACTTATGTAATGCAAAAGTGTAGTTATACTTATTATTCAAACGAAACCTACTTCCATCCACTATCCGACCATTTGCAGTTGTAACTGAAAATGCCAATTTAATGGACAGGAAACATTCCCTTAAACAAGCTATTGTTATTAATAATTACCGCACTTAAATCGCTAATGTGTTGTGTACATTCCGTTAATTAGTTCATTAAGTCAAAAAAAAGAAGCTGATAAGTGAGTCGAAAAGAGACTGTACGTTCTCACTCGTTCAGTCCATTTCTCCGTTTATTTTCACTCGAATCTTCTGCCCACACAGATGTGGCGTGCGTCAAAAAAGAAATTCATAAATTTTTGAAAATTTATTGAAGTTTTATGACACCGCCCGCCTCTGCGCTTCGCATTTCCCCGTGCTGGGCTGCATTTTTGTGCAACTTTCTCAGTCAGCTGGTGTCATTAGGCATGTTGTGCTTATACATTACATACATATATATATCTCCTTTGTTTCAATGCAACCGCACCGAATCCCGACGTATAATGAACATGTCGCTATATCGCGTATTATATGCTGATTATTCAAGTATGTTGTGTCAGTTGTTTTTTCATTGCTCCGCTATGCTGCGCTTGCATTTTCCTTTGCCTTTCTGTAATCACGTTATGCAATCTCATTTGGCTTTATTACGGTTATCAACATCAAGATGTTTTCAAGAATGCGCCGCTGAAATTTCACATGCGAACACATTTTCCCAGACAAACATTAGCCACACTCAAGAAAAATAAAATAAATAAAAAATCTTTGCAACTAAAATGTATTATTGTGTGCCACTTTTATGGGCTACAAAATACGAAATGTTTATCTAAAGTAGTAGATATAGTTAGGGAAAATTAATTTTTTATAATCACAATTTGCAATTTAAATATAGCTGTCAAATATAAATTGTTTATATTCATGTTTTTAGGGTTAAACAACATATTTTTTAATCACATATTAATATGTAAATTGCACTTAAAGTAATGTATACATTTATACATGTATACTCTGGTAATCAGACGTATAAATATATCTTTTAGCACTTATCATGTCCGGGAACCCCCATATATTTTTTCGGATGCACTTGCGATTTTGCTTAATACTTTATCTGTCTAAATAGACTGAGTAGGTGGGTGTATAGCTGGAATTAAGTGTGGATTGACTTTTGGCACTATCAACTTGTCTGTTTGATGCAGCATGCCGCTCCCAATCGAATTTGATGTTAGCCTAATTGGCAATTAGCAGTGTCTACTTAAAATCTCATTACTCCCATAAAAGATACTCTTGAGTGCGTGCACTACCATCATCTTCCTTCGGAAGGAGATCGATGTTTCGGCACTGGCCAAGACGACGGTTGCGTTCGCACCGAATTGAGTTGCGTGGTTTGAGCTTATCGACGGCAAACGAACCTGTTGCTGCTAAACGATTGCCGTTCGCCACGATTCGTTTTTCGATTTTTCCCCCTCAACAAAGCCACACACGTACACGCCCACACACACATGCGCGCAAACACACACACACACTGGTGTACACATAGCCGCTCGGGTAGCTGGATGTTCTCAGTAACTGTTCGACTATAGACGGGCGTAGTTAATTCCGATTTCCCACCGGAGTTTGATAACGGTGACTCAGAGGTGTCACCTAATTACTGGTTATTAATCTGAACAAGTGCTACGAATATTAACATAACTATCTGTGAAGTGCCAGTCATTCGAATGGAGAATCATCAGCCCTTATGAACTGCAAAAGAACTAATACAAAATGAACAGTGTGCTGTGAATCAAAATATATGTGTGTAAACAAACGGGTCTGGAATTCAAAGTTTCCTGCCAACGTTATCAGTAGTTTCTGTGATAAGAAAACGTTACGCACTCTTTTATTAGGTTTCTGTAAATTCAGGGCCATTTTAATGGTGCAAGAACCTCTTGAGAAATAGCTAGCAAGTTTGAGGGTCGCATTAGTTAGCCCTACAGTGAAGAAATCCAATACAAATACAAATACGAATTCAAAAATATTTATAATGAGTTTTCCATAAACAATTGTTTATTGAATAGTGTTTACTCTGTACCTCTCTGCACTTGCCACTTTGTTTGGGCCTACATATATGCACATGTTTTGCAGAACGTAGATTTCAACAGGAATTGAAAATAAACATATTCAATCGATAGCACAACTGGGTAACTTTTGTTGCCTATGGCTCATTGTGTAAATATGTACAGGCGGTTTGCCCTTAAATACCGAATTTGTGAATGCGAGAAACATTCAATTGCTTTAATTTCTTGTTTTTGAGAACATAAAAATGGGTTCATATGTTTCTGACAGATAAGAATGAACTTGAACTTCATGAATGAGTTTATAGGAGAGTTCACTTTTGAATTTTGTTGGTTGGATAAATTGAGTAATTTTTGTAGCAGAACTTTATGTTTGTTCTTAGTGTTTAGTCGAGGAACTGAAGACGAATAAGAAAGAACGCGAACTCACAAGTTAATAGAGAATAAAAGATAAAGGCACGTGAATTTAATCAACGCGTTTAATTGAATTCCTTTTGAGTTTGGTTGCCAACTGGCTTTCCATTCAAGCAGACTTTCGCCTATCAAACAGTTTAGTTAACTTCATTCTGATATCTAAATTCGCCGAGAAAGTGTAGCAAAGACGATGACATTCAATTGAAAACGATCGATCGATTAGAATTCCAATTTGCATAGCAGTTACTGTCGGCTTGTTCGCTTGTTTCAAGTGACACCTTTGTCGACTTTTCCCGGCAAAGAATCGAGTGGCTATCAGACAGAAGCAATCGAGAACCGTTTAATGAGAAAGCCAAAGAAACTTGTTGAACTACAAGAAAAAAGAAGCACAAGTAGGCAGAAGAACCCGGAGGGGGAGGCAAAAAACATTTTCCAGATAAGCGGCAGTCGGAGTCGTGTGAATAAAAGTGTGTGTATTTTTTTTCTTTGTGGGTCCGGCTGTTCCAGCTAATTACCGTGAACTTGTCAGCGCACACAAAACGGCTGTAAAATGACCAAAGTGAGGTAATAAACGCGGCGAATTAACGAGAAACCCGAGTGAATAATGTCCAAGCTGGTGAAGAGAATCCGCAGCATGATCAATCCAAGCAGCCAGCGGGATCGCGAAGATACCACCTCGGTGTCCGCTTCAGAGGGCTTCGGTGCTCGCAGGAAGTGTAACTCGCTGCCCCGAAGGAGCAGTAGACACCCGACCGCCCGGCGATCGAACAGTGGTCTGTGGAATCGACTGGTCACCAATGTCTTCGGACCGGAAGATTCGTATGACTTTGACAACGATGGCGACAGTGGTGGTGCCGTATTTTACACCGATTCGGTGAACGGTTCAAACTATGAGATATCTGCAGAAGTGAGTTAGTCGCACTAAACTGGATGACATTTTATAAGATTTTAAGACAATTTGACTGGAGGTTACAACTTTTTAATTATAGAACCATTATATTTCCATATTTCGGATACAGTTCTTCAAGTATCTTCATCTTCGTGGGTTTTAAATGCTTTGTGGCAATTCTGCACTTGAAATACTGCATAATATTTAAAGAAGAACTTTGTTTAATTCAACTGCAGTTGTTGACTTTTAATTAAATTAACTGCAGAGTATAAAGATGTCACTCTTTTCCAGAAGAGGCCGAAGTTTGCAGTATTTTATACGGTTTTTAATGTTTATTTAAAGTCTGATCGAAAAAGCTCAAGTGTACTGTTCAGTGCTTTGAATGTTTTGAGTATCAAATACTGTAAACGAATTTAATTTCGAATGTGTGTAAAAGCTTTTTCTCATTACCCTTTTTTCTCACCCACAGGGCGAATACATCAAGCATCCCGTTCTGTACGAGCTCAGTCACAAATATGGTTTCACAGAGAATCTGCCGGAGAGCTGTATGTCCATACGGCTGGAGGAGATCAAGGAGGCCATTCGGCGAGAGATCCGCAAGGAGCTGAAGATCAAGGAGGGCGCCGAGAAGCTACGCGAGGTGGCCAAGGATCGGCGATCCCTCAGCGATGTGGCCGTTCTTGTCAAGAAGAGCAAAAGTAAACTTGCCGAACTGAAGTCCGAGTTGCAGGAGCTCGAGAGTCAAATCCTCCTGACATCGGCCAACACCGCCGTCAATAGCAATGGACAAGGTGAGCATCCATCAATTTCCACAGAGATTGGGTAACTTTTCCTAGCGCCGTCTCGCTTTTCGTTTCGAAAACCCACTAAAAGCCAGACTTTCAAAAAACCAATCATAAACTGTTGCAATTATACGAGAGCAAAAGTTTCATGCAACAAGTTTTGTGGGCAAGTGTAACGAGTCAAGTGTATTCCCAATAAAAACGAGGGCGTGGCCAAGGGGCGGGCGGGGTCACAAGCGAAGCTATAACCAAAACAAGCTCCAAGAAAAAGTTTGGACACTGCGATGAAGTTAAGAGATGTTCCTTTTTGTGTAGAAGATGAAGATAAGGTCGTGTAGTGGTGAAGTTGTTAGTTAATTCAATTTCATGCTCGTTGTAAATTGTAATTCAATCAACCAAAATGTTTGGTACATACTGGGCTAGTTGGGATTTCTAGGTCATGTGGTTTCCGGGCAAGCAATTTAAACTAAGGAATGAGTAAATTCTGTATAAAACTGTTTTTCGTAAACAAAGATATTTACTACAGGTGTATTCAAAAATTTGTATTAGAGATAGTCAATTCCAATAGATTTGAACTAAACATATACAATAGTCTTCTAAAATTTAGTGACATTTAGAGCAGAGACAATTTAATTTAATAGTTAAAAGCTATAATTAATAATAGTTTTAATTAACAAACCATTGAAATTTTTGACCAAAAGAAAAAAACCGAACAAAAATGAAAGTACATCGTTCCGAAAGAGAGTGACATCAAAACCTCACGAATGCTGCAATTGTTCGGGGTTTTTGGGAATGGTTAAGTCCGTCTTTAATGAGTCTTTGTCACGCATTTGCTTTTTTTTTTACCTTTGCCACACTTTTCTTGGCCCATCACCTAATGCTTCATGGTGGTGACAAGTGAACATTGTGTTGGGTGTTAAAGATCTGATTATCGCTTTATATATGCCCTCGTATCTTTAACAAAACACTTTGTGATAGACTCGGCGACGGACGAAATGTTTTCTTCGTTTTCTTCGGGTTTTGTGAGCCAACCTATTGACACAACTGCCGTAAATGTGATACGTTTGGTTTGTTTACATTTCCGAGTGGAGACAGCGTTCTGGCATTCTATATATCTGCTTCCGTGTTTGGCCAATCCCCCAACAGAAGCATGTGCCCCACAAGAACCCTCCAATGTGGCATTGTGTGGCGCCAGCGTCGACTTTCCATACGTCAGACGATTGACATGTTTGGCAGCTGTCGAAGAATGCTGCACAAATGCCGATTCTCTTTGAATAAATAGCTGGCGCATATAGATCCAAACACACATATTTTTAGTTTGTGCCAAACAAATGGCCTTTCAAAAATAAACAAAGGGCATAAACAAGTTTTGGGCTTTTTTGCCGAGGAAATTTGGATCGCTGCTGTCTGATTGATTTTTTAGTTTGCGTTTATTTATTATTAAAATAATAATACAACAGCTGCTTCTAACTTGACAAGCAAAAATCAAAAGATTATATGTTGTTATCTTGTTGTTATATTCTTTCATCTATAAAGTGGGTTTAAAAGTCCTTATCCTACACTGGTATTGATAGTTTTGAATACTTCTAGTGCAGTAGTATGCGTATCTAAATCTATAAAAGGTTTCTACGATAGAAATCATTCAATACTTCTTACAAAATTCAGATTAATATTGAATCTAATCGTTCCCATTTCTTTCAGAATCGATCACTGCCTGCATTGACCCCAATGGCGGCTTCTTGGTCAGCGGTGCGGTTGGTGGCTTGGGCGGCGGAAGCACGGCTCTGGAGGGCGGCGCACCGGCCACTGCCAATGACAAAGTGCTTGCCTCGCTGGAGAAGCAGCTGCAGATTGAGATGAAGGTGAAGACCGGGGCGGAAAACATGATCCAGTCACTGGGCATCGGATGCGACAAGAAGCTGCTGGCGGAAGCCCACCAGATGCTGGCCGACTCGAAGGCCAAGATTGAGTTTTTGCGCCTGCGCATCATCAAGGTGAAACAGAATCGCGAGCAGGCGGATCGCCTCAAGGCATCGCGTCAGATGATCGACGAGCACGGCCAGACGATCGGCGGGAACAACAGCAGCCAGCCGCAGAGCCTGGAGACGACGCTGGAGGAGCGGATCGAGGAACTCCGCCATCGACTGCGGATCGAGGCAGCCGTCGTCGATGGAGCCAAGAATGTTATCCGCACGCTGCAGACGGCGAATAGGGCACCGGACAAGAAGGCTTTGCAGGAGGTGAGTTCTATCTTTTAAATCTCGGTTGATTACCTGTAGATATTTAAGGGAAACTTGTAGACACATTGTCTCGTTTATTTATAAGCTTTTATATCTTCGGTAAATGATAATCTACATTTTATTTAATAGAAGCCTAGAATCTAAACTTTAGATAACTTTATATTTTTGGATGGCAGTTGCTATGGTAGCTTCTATTGTGGAAGTTCTACTGTTCTTGGTAATTCACAAAGATTCGGTATTTATGCTAATACCAGAGTTAATTAGAGCTGGCTGGTAGCCAGGCGGACACATAACCCTGCGAGTATTCCCCCGCTAAGCTGAAATCAGGTGTGCCTGCCGCCATATGGCCACACGACGTATGAATCATATTTGAATTATACGTGCGTATACGTGATTTTTTCCCAACTTGTGGCAACGTCGTGTGAAACGAAACGGGAAGCGGGAAGGCGGCAAGTAGCTAATTATGCGGCTGCTTTAAATATTTTTCACTTCGTCCGCTTTCGTTATAATTTCAAGTTTTTTTTTAGTTGTTGTTGTCGTTAACTGTCGTCTCATTAATTAAACGGACGTGGAACGTCGCCATTACTAGAGCCGAAGAAAAATGATTTGGCAAGTGTGCGCAGGGCCTGCCCTAATAATTTTGGCATTAGCTTTTTAGTTCATTTCAAATTTTTTAGTTAATGGCATTGCTGACAGAAAGATGATCCCAAAATAAACGCAAGACAAGCATTTTTTTCAAATTTCACAATGCATTTAACACTGAACATATGTGCAGGGACATACTATAGATACACATTTTCTTATTTCCCAATGTCTGCGTTTCCTGTCGCGTGGCAAGCTCGCTTTTTGATTTATCTTTTCACCGATGCTCGTGCGGTTTTTTAGACGTATACGTACGACACTTAGCTTCCGCAGAAGCTACAACAACAACATGTTGTCCGGGCTGTGGCCTAAATATTCTATTTGCAGGCCCAATTTTCATATTTATTTGTTCTGCGATGCGGTTGCATCTGTCAGATGCAGAAATAAAAAGTCGAGAGCAGCGGTGCGTTTCATATCAATGGGAACAAGTTTTCCTTAACGAGACTAGTGATGGAGTTCTGTATTTTGGGATTTTCGGTTAGCAGGAATTTTCTATAGTACCGCTTTTCTTAACGCATACCAAGTACTTTTCTTGCTGTGCATCCGCATATCGCAGAAGTTATTATACGATCTGCTAAACAATAAACACAAAACTTCAGCCGCTGCCCTTTTGGCCATTTGGAAGCGTTTTGCTAAACATTTTTAGAACTATGCCGTACGCTGGCACACAAACATTGCATATATATATAAACCCGTCTATATGTCGGTGCCTCTGCTTAATCGGCCAAAAACGAGAAACGTATAAAACCGTCATAAGAATCGGAGCGCAAAGTTCTCTGGCCAGCATATGGGAAAATTTGTTGTTCAATGTGCGTGTGCATGTGCGTTTCTCTAGCGAATTTTCCCCAAGCAGCTTTTCCTTGGCGTTCAGTTTGAGTTGGATCGCCGTTGGCTACGTGCGACGCCGCCTGGTCTTTTCCGATATTTTATAATTATTTTTTAATTGCCGCGTCTTTCCTTACGTTGCGTTCGTGTTCCTTTGTCTCTAGTGTTAAATAAAAAAAAAATCCACTGAATGTGGAATGAAATAATAATAAAAATAATAATGAAATAATCGAAGTAAGCTCGCGAAAGGCACGCACACACGCTATATAAGTGGGAATTCACTGGCTGAGCTTGTCATTAACTCCTCGACATTACGCATACGCAGTGTATGCTGCAAGTTCTATGCGGTTATCCACCCGAAATTGCGTAATTCTCTGTTTTGGATAGTCAGCACAGTCCGCACTCAGTTTCTCTGAATTCTTTTTGGGGTCATCTTGCAATTTTGGCGTAACGAAAAATAAATCTTGTTAAAAATAAAATCACATAAATTTAGAAACACGAATCTTACAAAAGCTAAGAAAAACCGAAAGTGTTTTCGTTCCGCCCCATCCATTTGCTAACCCCCGCGACTATAGTGTGTGTGCGTTTTTGTCGAATGAAGCTAAAAATAGTCAAAACAAAAAAACCAAATTAATATAGTTCAAACTGACTGTAACGAATTTTACGGTTTATTAAAACGAAAAAAAGATTTAACTAAAAAGTGGTGTAAAAAATACAGGATTTGAAAAAAAAACCCCGAGAAATTCAGATCATTATAAACATTAAAAGAATTGCTTGAGTTCGCCTAAATTGTATACAATTCCAAGGAAAAGTTTTAAAAATTATAAACAATGTGTGGGGATGTTACCACAAATTGTTGATATAAAATTACCTTTAAACAGCTGGAATTCAACAGGCATTTAAGCCTTTAATATATAGCATTTATTCAATGTTTGGTCGACAATAGGAACTATCAAAGCGGCTTCTCGATATTTTTAGCAGGAATATAAATTTCGTGTGTGACGTATATATATATATATATAGTATAAAGTGCGTGAGTGTCTTTATGTGAATATATCGATGGCACCTTGATCCACACCATAACCACAGCCAAAATGTGTTCATGCCACGACCGCAAAACAAGTGCTTAGGGAGTCATGAGCACGCCCACGCCCATTTCGGGGGCGGTTCAGGGCCAGGAGGTTCCACTGCCTCATGAACTGACCGCCGAGTGGACCGTGCGAGCACATCTAACTTTTGCCCGAGCTGGTGAAACGGTGCAAAAGGAGTTCAGTGCTCCGGAGACGGTGCATCCGATGCGTGTGGTCTACAAGTGGTGTACGCCCTGCGAGGACCCAGAAACAGAACAGGATGTGGACAAGGCAAGTCGTGACGGGAAAATCTTCCAAACTTTATTTATATCCTTAAAATCATCTACAGACAGCGGCTACTGCGGGAACCAGCTTCCGTTCCACAAACTCCTCGGCCACCACGAATGCGGACTCGGCATTTGGCAGCCCACATGCTTCGAGAGCGCTTAACAAACCACCTGTATCCACTGATTGCGCCGCTCCTCTGGGAGCCACTGCTCAAGTGTGTGGAACCCGCTGCCGCAGCACCTGCAACATTATGGTGTCCGCGGTGGCAGATTTCTTGCCGCAAGAGGCGGGAACCGGGTCAGTGAATGAGCCCTTTGTGTATCACAGCAAAGTGCGAGCACAGCAGCTAAAGGATGCCTTCTCCCAGACAAGCGACACGGAGGAGCAGCCAGCCAAGAGACGTCCGGCTTATGAGCAACGAAGGGCCACCACCGAAGCACTGATGAATTTTGCCAGCAAGCGACAAGCGGAGGAGGCTAACACCTATGTGGTGCGGTTTTAAATTCATAATTGATTTTTCACTCTCTAACTTATTGCAATCCTCAGCCAACCTATTCGCCCATGCCCACAACACCTTCGTCTACATTTAAGTCGGCATCGATGTCGAGAATTCCACCGCTAGCTGGCAACATAAGCCAAGGAACAGCTCCTAAAATACCCAATTTGGGCGAGAAGAAACCCCGCACTGTTCACATCGATGTCTACTGCACCGGTTCAGAAGGTGATGAGGAGGAGGAAGCCGATGATGAGAGGCAGGCAGATGAAGAGCCCTCCAGCTCCTCCGACTCCGAGCTGGCTGGTAGCAAGCGATACGAGCTGGACTCGAATTCCACCCCTCAAACCGTGCTGAACAATGAGCAGATGCTACTGCGCCATCAGAGAGTCTCTGGGGGAGCTATGCCCAGGCGTTTGGCTCAGAATCAGGGGAAAAACAAAGTGGGAAATCAGCAGCAAGGCAATCTAAATTTGGGGCACGCCATTACAAAGTGCAGCACAGCCGAGGAAGTGTGCGAGTCCAAGCAGTTGCTTTTCCGCAAACACATTGGTGATCAGCGGGCGGCCAAATTGGCCAATCTACGCCAGAAATACATGCGCCAGCCCAGCGATGAGACCATCAGCAGCACATACCCTAATTCCTCGAGGTCTACGATGCCAAGGGATGCCACCTGCAGCAGCATTTCCAGTGCCGTGGGAGGAACGGATTGTGTGGATTCATCCTGGAAGGATACAGACGATATAGATACACCATTAGCCTCTTTTGGCTTGACCAAATCCGATAGCTTTGACTATGAGAACTCGCTTGATCGCCTGCGGATAAGCCAGATGGAGCGCCTTTGGTCCCGCCAGCACTCTTTGGACCAGGGTCACGCACAAACCCATCTGGGAGCACCATCCCCACATGCCCTGCAGACAATCACGGAGGTGCAGTCGCAACGAAGTTCTTTTCAGCGAAGCGATACCATACCCTCGGAATCGGATGGCTTCTCCGATGCCAATGGATTCAATACCTATCCGGGCAGGCAGTCGCAATTGCAGCAGATCTCGCACTTCCCTCGTAATCGGCCTGGTTTTCTGCAGTTCTTTGGACCCTCCGGTGGTCCCGGCGTTGTAGCACAACCCACTCCGCCAGCCACTGCACCTGTTCAACCCGCAGCGTCCGCTACTACGGATCCGTTTCGTCTGCTCCACCCGAGTTTTCGATGGAAGAGCGAAGCGCGCGATAACCTGAGCGTGCAGGTTGCTTCCGGATCACCCTCTTCCGAGCGTAGTTCGCCACAACTCCTGTCCGCTGCGACCACAGTGGTGCGTTGTGGCAGTGAGGCGCCGCCAAGCACCACATCCGCTAGTACTTTTGGGACCACAGTGACGCCTTCGCCAATTGCAGTGCGGCGTTTTGAAATCTCACGCGACAGTCCAAGTCTCGCTAGTGAAGCATCCACTTCGGTTTCCGGGTACACCCACGAGCATTTGGAGAAGGCGCGTCGCTTCGGCAACGTTGTGGCCATGAGAAAACCCGGCCATCATGTAGGACCCACCAAGAATCCGAATTGCCAATGCGAAAGCTGTCAGCGTTGGCTGGCCGAGAGGTTTCAGCTGCGCGGAAGAGCATTCTCTCTAGGCGAGAAGCCCTTATTAAGACGTCCACAGCTATAAAATCACACCGGGCTTACTTTTCTTTGTCTTAGGCTTGCATTTAACACATTGCTTTTCAGATTGATACGCTCCCTATTAACCCAACACCCAAATCCGAACCTAAATCCAACTTTATTTCCGATTAGTTGTAAGCCATGTAAGCGAATGTTCCTCACGCAAAACACAATTTGTGCGCTGAATCAATTTAATGTTGTAATAAAATAAAACAATAGTTTTAACTAGAACTGTATCTTTTATTTCGGTGAATGAAGAAAGAACAAACTTATTTTAAATAATATATGTTTTATACGGTTCGAAAATATTTGGTATTGTGTCAGATGGAAATGAAATTATTACTTGGTTGAGCAAATTATTAATTAGTTTTATATTATTTTAAAACAGGCCCATGGACGTTTGTCGGAATCGTCGCGAAAACTAGATCTCTTGCGCTACTCCTTGGATCTACGACGCCAGGAGCTGCCCGCTGATTCGCCCGCCGCCCAGCTATTAAAAACGGAGCTGCAGATCGTCCAGCTATCGACCTCCCCAGCTCCGGTCACCTACACATCACTGCAATCCGGACAAGCGGGCATACTCGGCGGAAAGCCGTACCAGTCGGTGTCTTCGCTTGGACGCTGTGCCAGTGTCACCGGAAAACTGGAGGTTCGCTTGCTGGGCTGCCAAGATTTGCTGGAAGATGTGCCCGGTAGATCGAGGAGGGACAAGGACAACAACTCCAGTCCGGGTGATTTAAGAAGCTTCGTCAAGGGCGTCACCTCGCGCAGCAGTTCAAAGAGCTATTCAGTAAAGGATGAGACCTCCATTGAGATCATGGCGGTCATCAAGCTGGACAACATCACCGTGGGCCAGACATCGTGGAAGCAATGCTCGCAGCAGGCCTGGGATCAGCGCTTCTCCATCGATCTAGACCGGTCGCGCGAACTGGAGATTGGAGTTTACTGGCGCGACTGGCGATCCCTGTGCGCCGTAAAGGTGCTGCGCCTGGAAGAGTTCATTGACGATGTGCGACATGGCATGGCATTGCAGCTGGAGCCACAAGGTCTGCTATTTGCGGAGGTCAAGTTCTTGAACCCCATGATTTCACAAAAGCCAAAGCTGCGGCGCCAGCGTATGATCTTCAACAGACAGCAGGCAAAGAACATATCGCGGGCCAAGCAGATGAACATCAATGTGGCCACATGGGGCCGCCTGCTTAAGCGGAATGCTCCTAACCATGTGCACATGGGATCGGTAGGATCTGGATCTTCTCTAACCGGTAGCTCACCTATGGTGGTTGGTGGGTCTCGCGACTCTGAGTCGCCGATTTCGAGGACTCCCTCATCTGACGCACTGGTGGAACCGGAGCCCTACACGCCCGGGGAGCAGGCACAGAACTTGGAATTCGATCCTGATGCAGGAATTAATGAACACGTGGAGACGCCAGGTGAATACCCGGATCCGGCGGCCAGTGGTCTGAGCGGAATGCGACCCCTGTCCATGCACATGCAGGGAATTAGTGTGCTGCCCCCGGAATCGCCACCCGTGGCCACCGGACCAGCTGGACGGCCCAATACGCTCAGCTTACAGATGCCGGGTGCCAGTAAAGGACAGGTGATTCAAGGCGGCCGGACTGCGGCACCTACAACGGCGCCACCGCCACCACCTGTGCTCAAGTCGACATCCACCACTCCGATATTGGATCAGGAGGTAAGTTTGCTCATTTATTTTGCAATGCGATCCGTGTACAGTTCAGTACTTGACCGACCCTGTATGAAGATCTGCGTGTGTACTTAGTAGCTGGTTTGATCGTTGTGCCTGCCACTGCTCCTCCACCCACGCTCTCATGTATTTATTCACCACCCACCCACTTATGCACACACAAGCACTCAATCTGTACAGTCATCACATTATCAAATTTTGGTGTTGGTTTGGCATTAAGTATCCCTCTAATCTGTACATTTGGAACGGTAGCCGCACTCCATACAGAATCATGAATGTTCGCATAATTGGCAGAAAGTTTTACGAGCTTCAGTATGAATCACGAGATATTAAAAAGTAAATCTAATTAGAATAAATATTAAATAATAAGAAAAACATTCAAATGACTTAAAATTATAAAATTAATTTACTTTACTTTTGAACTTTTTAAACCCTTTAAACGTGAACCTATTATATTTCAAAATTTCAAGTAGTTTACGCTTAAGATTTTTCCGCCTTCTCTGCTTTTGAGATTTCACCTTATTCATCGTCATTATCGTTCACTTTTCACTCTATATCCTCTACTCGCTTTCTTCAAGAAAAGTCTTTCCCTTCCTTGCCTCGATAATCCTATCGCCTTCTTTATTCATCTGCCCATATTCTTCTTATTTGGCCCACCATCATCATGTTCTCTATCTATCTCTCTCTCTGTATCTGTGTGTTTGTGTGCCCGTCTCGGTTTCCGTTTTCCGTACCGTATCGTCATGATTTCGTTAATCGCCGACAGCTGCAGGATGCCCTGCACGAATTCGATTTCCTGTCGGACCTGGACTCACGTCCCACCACGCTGCGTCGACTGCTGAAGGAGCAGAAGATGGCGCTGGATGCCGGCGCGCTGGAGAACCTGCTGCTGCAACAGCAGCAGACTGAGCAGCAGGCGCTGCAGCAGCGCCAGCGCCAGGAGCAGTTGCGTCTGCAGCAGTTCCAGGAGGCGCAGCGCCAGGCGATCCTGGACCTGTGCGTGAAACAGAGAGAGCCCGCGGAGCAGACATCACCCACCCTTGCCAACCAAACGCCGTCGTTCCCACCGCTTGCCAGCAATCAGATCATGCCAAGCTTAAATGCCCGCCCCAGCCAAAGCCAAAGCCCAAACCACAACGAATTTCAGTTGCAGCCGCAGCCACCACATCCCGCCCAGAAACCGACGAATCCCGAACTACCGTCCGCTGTGGAACAGCAGCTGCACCGACCGGTCCTAATCCTGCCGCCCGTGGTGCTCCTGGGTGGTCGGGAGGAGGACCGTTCGGTGCCACCATCGCCACTAGTCGAGTATCCCGACGACGACGACGAGTATCTGTACCGGGGCAGCAACGAAAACCTGGGCACCCGGCTGCACTCCAGCCACAGCTCCAGTGCCGGCGATCGTTTCTGTGTGGAGGTTAGGAGGTTTTTCATTTCCTGGTTTGGTTTCCGGTTTAATTTCTGTTCTCCAATTTCTGATTTATTTTCTTTTTTACTTTTTAATTTTACTAACCTTATTTTCTTACATGTTTGTTTTGTTCTTATTACGCGTTGGGTTACCTGTTTCTTCTTTAAATGTGTGTATGTTTTTGATTTGGCTCTGGACAAAAAAAGAGAAACATTTGAAGCCCCAAAAATTGTTTATAAACATTTGACTCATAAACACACACATTCGCACTGTAATCAATGCGCATTCACAAGCACCCCAAAAAAACTAAAGTCGTAGTGGAACTAACTAAAAGTTTAGCTTTGAATGTGACTCACCATTTAATTAACAGTGTTAAATAGATTGATGTAGTTAGTGGCTTGAATTATACATAGTTCCTATTGAAAGGAAGAGCTCTAAATTGGCAATCCTAATGGCACAGATGTAAGCTGCACAGCTTAACTAAACGTAGATATAGCGTTTTTAAATGATTAAATAACATATTTTTCAATAATAAGCAACTTGAGAGCTTTAGAATTTGTTTTAGATTTAAAATTTCCCACTTATTTGAGGAGGAACCAATATGATCGACGCGAAATAAAAGCTAGAAGTGACAATTTTAAACTCTTTAAATAGACGCGCTTCTGGCGAATGACAGCGAAAAGATCAGAGGAAAGAAAAGGGGATATTTCTTGGGAGAATTGGGTCTTTAGGAGGCACCCGAAAGTGCGCCACTTCACGTGCCAATGTTCGGGAAATGTGTTCTTTTATCCCACCCACGCCCACCTTCCGTTTCGCCCCCCCTCTCACGTTGCAACGTCAGTGTTGCCCATTTCCATTTCCATTTTCATCGAAGATGTTTGTCCCTGTGTTCGCTTACCTTTGTATCTATGTGTGTCCCAGCTATGTACTCATCGTTATGTGCGCTGTTGTCACATTTTCCTTTCGGCTGGTCATTTTTAGACCCAAAACAACGACGCAAATGCCTGGCCTCTGGTCATGACTTTGGCACTTGTTCTCCTTCAGTTGGCCGGCGCGGTTTTGGCCATCCCGCCTAGGTGTCGTATCCGTGTCGGTATCGATCGCGATGTAGGAACGTTATGATTGTGCCAACCTTCCATGTGCTCGGCCAGGTCTTGAGGCAGATGTTTGCGGTCCAGCTCCAACAGCAGCAGCAGCGCACTCATAATCAGCTCCATTACCTCGACTTGTCGCCCGCGCGAACCATCAACCAACTGTTAGTGTGTCCATGCGCATCCAATCCTGTACCTCCCGCTGTATGTGTGTTTCTTGGGTTCAATCAAATCCCCGATCAATCTACCATACTATGAAGAACCATCCTCTTGCAGGCCCGTATTAGTCTTGTACATATTACCCTCGAACCGATCAATGCCAGCCGGACGACCAGTTGCCTGATCGAGGAGGTAGCCGAGCCGGATTCACAGCCGGAGATTAAGCCGGTGGCAGAAGCGCAAACTGCCAAAGTTTCCGAGGCTTGTGTCGAAAGTATTCTCCTCGAGACAGTTGAAAAGTTAGAAACAGCAGACCAGGTCCAGCAGGTAATCGCCAGGGAATTAAGTGATTGGATTCACCAAGCTCTCAAGTTGTAGCCACTAATAAATGTACACCCAACGCTACTTTCTTTGATGACTAAAGTGTATCTTCTTGTGCGCTCTAGGTCATACCACAGTTGGGCAAGCTTTACGTGGGCAGTAGCCAGCAGCAGTATGCGCAGCAATCTTCGCCCATCATCCAGGAGCCACCGACTCCAACCATTTACGGAAACAGCGCCGCTGCCGGAGCGCCGCAGTTCCAGCAGCCCACCCAAAGGCAAGAGAAGCAGCCTCCACAGCAGCAGCCCATCTACGCTAACCAGTATGAGCTGAATGTGGCCAAAGCGGCAGCTGCAGCTTCTGTTTACTCACCCAGCTCCTCCACCACCAGCAACTCCAATCAACAGCAGCAGCGCAGGAATGTGGCCCGTGGCTTGCAGTATCGTGAATCCGGAGGGCTCGAGACCGGCCGGGCTGGAAAGCAGCCTCCCAATGCCGGCATGTTGTCAATGGACAACTTCCGTTTGCTAAGCGTTCTGGGACGCGGCCACTTTGGCAAGGTGATTCTGTCCCAATTGCGAAGCAACAACCAGTACTATGCTATTAAGGCGCTGAAGAAGGGAGACATCATCGCCCGCGACGAAGTGGAGTCCCTGCTTAGCGAAAAGCGCATCTTCGAGGTGGCCAACGCCATGCGTCATCCGTTCTTAGTTAACTTGTATTCGTGCTTCCAGACTGAGGTAAGTAGAGATAAGCTGAGGGGTTATAAATTGTATAATAATTTGTTTACATTTTCATCGTGCTAGCAACACGTATGCTTTGTGATGGAATACGCTGCTGGCGGAGATTTGATGATGCACATCCACACGGACGTGTTCCTAGAGCCGAGAGCCGTTTTCTACGCCGCTTGTGTGGTTCTGGGCTTGCAGTACCTGCACGAGAACAAGATCATATACCGGGACCTGAAGCTGGACAACTTGCTTTTGGACACGGAAGGATATGTGAAGATCGCGGACTTTGGTTTGTGCAAGGAGGGCATGGGCTTCGGTGATCGCACGGGCACATTCTGTGGAACGCCCGAGTTTCTGGCTCCGGAAGTGCTCACGGAAACTTCATACACACGAGCTGTGGATTGGTGGGGCTTGGGTGTGTTGATCTTCGAGATGTTGGTTGGTGAGGTAGGTCGAATGCAATAAGCTTTAAAAATACACTTTGTAATAATCGTAATTAATGATTACAGTCCCCATTCCCTGGTGACGATGAGGAGGAAGTATTCGATTCAATTGTCAACGATGAGGTGCGCTATCCGCGCTTCCTCTCGCTGGAGGCCATAGCCGTGATGCGTAGGGTAAGCTGATTGATTGCATAAGTTACTATTCGAAAGCAGAACTTAATTCCAATTTTTTTTTTTGCAGCTTTTGCGTAAGAATCCAGAGAGACGCCTGGGATCCTCGGAACGGGATGCGGAAGATGTTAAGAAACAGGCATTCTTCCGGTCGATTGTGTGGGATGACCTGCTCCTGCGAAAGGTTAAACCACCATTCGTGCCGACAATTGTAAGTTAAATTGCAACATTTAATATAAAATGTCATATTTTAACATTGCTTCCAACTGCCTTGCAGAACCACTTGGAGGATGTGTCAAACTTTGACGAGGAGTTCACGTCGGAGAAGGCTCAGCTAACGCCACCGAAGGAGCCGCGACACTTGACCGAGGAGGAGCAAGTGCTCTTCCAGGACTTTTCATACACGGCCGAATGGTGTTAGAAGCTCGTTGTTAGTTCAAGGATTTACCAACGGGCCTAGCCCGATCGTTGTAGCCTTTGGCTTTTGCTTTTACTTGTGTACGAAATTGGTTTCGAGTAATTTTACTTGGCTTTGGTAGTCGATGTGAGTTCAATATTTATACATGAAGGCAGCATGATCATACAGATACAGGACATATATATTTATAAACGATATCTACATAGAAAATACATCTACTAACGAGAGAACTTTTGATTGTTGCTCACTGGCCGAGAGACCAACACAAACCAAAATACCTAGTTGTCCACGTTGTGGAAAAGCAAGCATTTGTCAATCATCCATGCAACCGGTTAAGCATACAGTACCCTGAAATCATCCCACATTGTCGTTGCATTGTACAGCATATAGAGTTGTTTCCTTTTCCAAACACGAGAACGCATTGAATAGTCTGACAAACCCTAGGAAAGCCTTATACGCAAAGTTGTAGTTTTGGAAATTGTTTTTTAAGACCGGATACAAATAGATTTTATAGATGAGAAGTGGATGTCTACACCCCAGAGCAGTCATTGCGACTTATTTTCATAATCAACATACAAGAACAAAGATATATTTTATACATATATTGCATGCACATCCCAGGAATCGTCTAGCTAAACGAGCTCATCTTCTATACGACATGCAAACATATTTATCTAGTAAAGTGAGAGAAAGTGAAATATTTACAGTTTTAACATGTAAGCCCTGTAAATTGCCTTGCGCGTTTTATCAACTCCCCAGCCCATTGCCCGAGTTGTGTTATAATTTAAACATATTTTTTACGTCATATACAAACGCAAACATTTGTTATTTATTATTATTATAACTATTATACAAGAAACTGTATTGCTTTGAGCATTTTTATTCGACGCTAGATCGATAATTGTAAACAATTTGTTTTGCATGCGCGGTGTGCTTTAAACCGGATATGAGGATCAGAAAACTTATAACCGCTCAACGGGATGGAGTTTGGAAATTCCGTGGATGGATGGCATGCAATCGGATTGTTGTACTCTTAAGATCTATGTTGTATTTAATGTAACTTTTAGTTCGACTTAAGCTTGTAATAATCGATTATTGAAACGTAGTCTAAGCTATCATTATGTGAAGATAATTATTGATAATTACAATTATGATAACGATTTTGCACCCCTCATGCGAATCGAAACGAGTATAAAAAGTGCAGATCTTCTATTGTCATTTTTATTATGATTATGCTCACAACTTGCGGCTATAATCATCGATTTAAGTTTAAATCTGGAAAGTCGGATTGGTTCACATCCAGTCACATTGTTTAGTTTCAAGTTGTGACTGTAATTATATTTATGATATGATTTTAAATAAATGTATCTATCGCTATTATTTAGCTGCTGTTTTTGTCGACTGGTTTTCGCTGAGACCTTCGCTCATATGATAATACAAAATATTGGCGGTATTGTCCACAATGGCTACAAATATATTGCTGCTAGGAAATAAAGTCGTTAAGATCATACAAATTTAATTCCGGATTTTTAATACGCACCGTTTTTTAAGCTTTTCGTGTAAAGATTTTATGATTCTGAAGTCGATTGCCTTTGTGTGCAGAACCGGTATATAAACTTTATCGTTTTTCATCAAATAAAAAACTTTCAGGTTGGAATCATAGTTGGGTTGAAATTCGGCGCTTTGTTCCTCTAATGTATAATAATATTTATTAAATTGAAAATAAAATACACTTGACTCTTACCATTTTTTAAGTCGTTGTATATTTGAAAACCCAAAGCGGCGGTCAAATCATCGGGGCATACAGTTGTGAAGTCATTGAGTTCCAGCTGGAAGTCAAGCGAATACATTACAGTTTGAGAGCAGCCAGTGACGGTATATTGCCTTACCATGGCCGAAAAAACAGTGAATGTATTACGGTGTAGCTATTTTTGTGAGTAATAGGCATAGGTAGTTATATTAATTGGTGTAATTTAAGACTTGCAGTTTTAACAACAATAACTTTTAACCAAAACTTATGTTCTGCGTCAGATTCACAACAGCTGTTGCGAAGGGCTGCCAACTGCGCGCAATCTTAACCTAATGTTACTAGTGCTGTGAAGGCCTAAAACGTTTGAATGTTGGCGCGATTTTAATATATTTGAATATAAAGACTAAAATGAATATAAAAAATAAAAGAATTTGAATGACGTTTAAGAAAGAAGCAATTTTAATGCTAAGAATCGAAAGAAGGTACAAATTGCCCATCTGCTAAATGCCCTATCAAAACATAATCTTAGTATGCAGACATTGTCTTTGTCTAGACAAACTGGCAGCGCAACTTGATTCCTCGACAGCCAGAAACGCCCAACCCCAAGGATCCACAACTCGCAAGCTCTGTGAGCGAAGACAAGAAAGAGGCAACAAATTATGCTAAGTAGATGCAGTTGGCCGGAGAAGGGGCAGCAGAATATGCATGTGGGGCAGTTTCCAAGACATTTCCCCAGCGCTTTTCGGAGTTTCCCCAGTCCCTATACGTCTGGTCCCAGTGATAAGGGTTTGGCAGCCGCATCCAAGGGATTTCCACATGCGCATATCAATGGGCGTCTGCGATAAGCAACTTATGCTTACTGAAATATGGAAAACAGTCGTCCGCAGTAAAATGCAAAATACAGTAGAACATAGAAAATAGTTTAAATAATTTGAAATGTCTAAACTTTTTACTTTCATAGACTAGTAGTTTTAAGCTTAACAAATGTAGATTGATTTGCTCAAAAATTAATGTTAAAGGTCTCAAATGCAGATGTGCCAACATATTGAAAAGTTTTTGATGTGTTTGCTACAAGTAGAGAATAAATAAATCTAAGATACCACACATATAAAAATTAAAGTTTGTTTTGAGAATTTAATACACCTAAAAAACGTGGTATGAAACTTTTAATCCAGTCGATTTGAAATTGTGATTTTTTAACCCATAAACTGCATAATGTCTCTGAAAAACTTTAGCTACAAAAATAATTCCATTCAACTTAGCGAGTTTCGACTGCAGTTGGAAGGGAGCTTGGTCCGAAGTTTTGCCAGGATGCCAAGGATATTCAATTAGGCTGCTCGATAGGGGGCAGTGTGTACCTGGGAATCAATGCGAGGAAGCAAAGTTGCTGCGACTCCCAGCGAGGCGAAGCCATCGCAAGCTGGCAACGTAAACCAGATGTTGCGGTGAATGGCCATTATGGAGCTTGTCAATGCCAGTTGCTCAGGAGAGGCGGCAGCGGCAGCTGGAGCGAAAGGGGGCAAGTCATCCGAGGCAATTACACTGGGACGACAAGGACACCGAAGGCAGTTGCTACTATAACATACACACAGACTCATACTCATACCCACCCCGCTGTGCGTGAGGTTACTTAATGCTGTTTACTGGCCAAAGTTTGTCCTGCCATTGGCCATTGACCACTGGACGGAACTGGCTTGAGTCCGGAAGTTGGCCACAACATTACTTGCACTGGCTGGGTTTTATTCTCGCCATAACCATTGCTCCACGGCAAATGGCCCATTGGAGCATTTATGGCCAAGTTCCATGCGTCGCCATTCCTTCTGCTTTTTCATTCAATTGCTATATCTTGGCGGCTTTAATTAAAAACGTTTTTATAAGCACTTTAACCAATACTTTTATATATAGAAAACTGTTATGTGAAGGTCCTTGGAGATTCAACATAGGTTAAAATGTATAAAGGTTCTAAATAATACAGTGAAAACTAAACTTTTTCCACTTTGCACTTTAATTAATATAATTTTTGCATTTCCCTATGCTCTTCGAAAGCATTTATCCTCCAAAAATGCAGAATACCCACATGGACCACAATTGAAGGGTCGTTGTTGTGGCTCGTTGCTGCCACTTAACGTATTTGCCACGGATTCACCCACCGCCCCCCCCACCTGTTATGCCTGCACTGACCTCTGACCGCTGCCGGATGCAGAGGAGATGGCTGTCGTTGAGGGAGCTTTAATCGACCAAACTGCCACTGCACCTGCGGGATCAATTGAGATTTATTGCTGGGTCGTGTCAGTTGTGTTTCGCTGGCTTCCCACGGCTACTTCTGCATTTGTGCACATTTTATGCTGCTGGCCAGCAATTAGACATTTATTTAATTTGCAGCGGGAATTTACAGCTGGCACTTCGGATTTGCCCACTGACCCGGCTAGTTGGTTGTTTTGGGCCAACAAACCGACAGCTGCGGTTAACTTTGGCCAGCAGAGAATGCCAATATGCCCTAATTCCAACCGCAAAGAGGAGAAGTACTCTTTCCCAATATTTGTATCTAAATATCTGTTAGTGCAAAATAATTTGTAGCTGCGATTTGCGCAGATTGTGGTCGTGTTGGCTTCGCTCTTTAATGACATTTTGAGCGTCTTAATGACTTAATGGCCCTTTGGTCGTCAAAACGCTTTTGCCGCATCATTGGCAAAGCAATTAACTCGAGCATTTGCTGGTGCCCGCTTTTTGTGTGCCAAGTGTCCTGGCGTAATTAGTTGGCCACTTCCGGTTCCACTTCTTGCCGCCATCGCAGCCGTGTCTGTCTGCGCGAGTCCTTTAATGGATTTCGCCTCTGACTGCGCGCGAAAATTCATTAAAACTCGATAATTGCATGACAAGACAAGATCCTGGAATTTGGCCATCGAGTGCGAGTCCTTGTTTATCCCTCGGCTCGCTATCTGGCAAATGGCGTTAAGAAGCAGTTGATTTACTTGCCATTGGGATTGCTATCCGCTCGGTGCACTGAGCAAAATAAGGAGCATAACATAATATGGATCCAATCAGTTAAGAAATCTCAGAATATTATTTTAAGCTCAAAGAATATATTATTTTGGGATATGTTTTGGTTGTATTCTAAAGTGTTAAGAAAGAACAATAAGAAAATTACTTAAAGCCATAATTTCTACCAACCAAGCTGGCCAAAGTAAATATTCCTTTTGCGTGACTTACTATGCATATTATATTATTCATTCTTCCGAAATGAGGATTCGGTATGCCATCTGTTTGTTGCATCGCACAGCCAGTGAGTAATTGTCGTGATTAAATAATTAAATCTGCTGAATGCAGGCATTTTAATCTAGAAAAACTGCGTCCATGTCAGGTGCACGCACTTCATTGGCACCCAGGAAATCATTGGTTATTAGCCTTCGGCCCGTCGGCATCGAATTGAGTTGGAATACCAGAGATGTAATTTCAGCCTGCGGTTGCAGGGCAGCAAATTGAATTTTGCTGTAAAGCCGCTCGTTGCCGAAGGCAGGTTAAACATGCTAAACGTATACATTTTCAGCCTGATTGCATTCCAAAGTTTCGGGCCACTAGAGCCACTAGGACGGCATGCCAGAAATTATACACAAAAGATAATGCCGCTGCACAATTGGATTGCCAGCTGAGGGGGGCGGGGGGAATGCAGCACACAAACATTCATTTTCCACTCGACTGGAGTTGAGCGCGTTTCGCATTCGCATTCGCATTTGGTATTTCGCATTTCAGCAAACTTTCAATGCGACAGACAAGAGCGACCCAGACGGTATTGTTACGGTTACGCTTTTGGACCATGGCTAACCTGAACCTCCAATGAGTGACATTTATCTTGCGAGGACAACGAGGGGCGTCCTGTCGTCGGAGCATTCATTTGCGTAATTAGTGGCCAAGTGGCATCCGCATCCTGGTTGCCAAATGCCATTTGGCTTTGGTCGCAGAGCAGAGGCCTCGAAATCACCGCAACTGCTGCTTGATTATTGGCCAGGACCAAAAGGAATGGCCAAGCAGACAGGCGACGTCAGCACAAATGATAGCATACTTCTCAGGGCAGCGGCAGCTGAGGAGCAGCAAAGGTGAGTCCCCTTGCAGACCACTTAGCTCCACTCCACTACTTCTCCACAGTGGGAATGTACCCGCTTTGAACTTTTAGTAAAAACGGAAACACACTTTTGAAATATTTTAAATATTAAAAATAGCTACAGCTTTTTTAATTCAGTCATTCTTGACTTGTAACGTTTGATATTTTAATATGCACACACTACCTATTGATTTATTTAAGATTTTTATATGTTATTTTATTAAATATTATACTACATATTTAGTTGCTAAGCTTACAGCATAGTAAGAATCATACAATTTAAACTTTATCAGTTATTGTCAGTGTATCCAAAAATGTAATTATCATAATTAAATCATTTTTAATAGACAATTACCTCAATTTAATAAAGATAGTTGTCTCAATTTAATAAAGATAGTTGTATATCTATTGTAGTTTATGTGCTCATATTTTTCGTGCTATGTAAATCTCAGTTTTAAGCCATGAACATTTTCAACACCTGATTCCCATAGTGAATTGTAAAATAGTAATTGATTTTCTGCGATTGATTCACTGCTGCAGCCGTAAAAAGTATCTGCGTGAACTAAGGAAGTATAATTAAATTAGTTTTAAACTGGAAAGTAACCGAATCAACGTGGCAAGCAAGCGGAAAACATCATTTGTAGCTGGGGATTGGCCACGTGGGTGGGTGGTGTTCTTTGGGTGGTTAGAGGGGGAGTGGGGGAAAGGAGAGCTACGTGAGAGTTACAAGGGCACGCACACAGACACACGGGCACAGCGAAAAGCGAAAGCGGCGAGAGAGGAAAATCGGAAAAGAGGAATAACAGCAACAGCAACAGCAACAGCAATGGCAATGGCAACAGCGACTAAGCAAAACATGGGCCAAACCAAAACAAAAACACACGATTTGCCGGCAAAATGCACGTGACACATCCTTTGGCGAGCTTCGTCGAGTGCGATCCTTCGTCGAGTGCCGAATGCAGCCGAACGAAGCGGAGCCGAAGCTGCGCAGAATCCAACGAGCGGTATAAAAGCGAGACGCTCGCAGCACTCGTGGCATTCGATTGTCGTCGCTCGAGAGGATAGGTGCCCAGCTCCGAAAAGGATATAACCCCGCAAAGGACTCTAAGTAAAAGTGAAACTTTAAAGCCAAAGAGCACACACACACACACGCGCACACGTTGCATACAGTTTGGCGCGAGTGTGGGTGACTGCTGGCGGTACGCCAGTGTGTGTGTGAGTTGACCAAGTGGATTTCTATTTTTGGCCCATTAAGAAGGCAACTCGTGAAGTGCAGTGGTGTTGAATTCGGTGCTATTTGAAAGGACTCATCGGGTTGCTAAACAAACGAAAACAAAACAACGCCGAAACTCTGGCAATCGCAATCTGATCCTTGGACATGTGGAGCAGGCAGCGAATGCGCCATAAGCCGCTTTGGGCCCTAATATCCTTGACCGTTTTGCTGCTGGTCCTGGACAAAAGCAATGCCAACACGGAGCCCGTCGAGACCAGCACCACATCCGAGCCAGGTGAGTCCTAATTGACCCGCACACACGTGGGCTCCTCCGTTTGACCTTCACTCGCTAGGCGGACGAAAAGCGTAAATAAATTATGACGGGCCGCCTCGAACTCGGTCACTTTATTAAATGACCTTCCACGCATCCATGGAAGTCGACCAGCTCCCAGCTCCCAGCTTCCAGCTCCCAGCGATTATCACACACGCTCGAGCAAAAAGGATATAAATCCGGAGTAGAAATGAATGCGACACGGGGAGGGGAAGCTGCAGAGCGCAAGAGCAAATAACTGGCAGCAAATGAAATATTTCACGGCATCTGCGGCACAAAGGCAATCAAAGCGAGCCGAGAGCCCATGGGCAACCTTAATCCCAATCAGAGTCAACAAACAAGCAAGGGCATCGCGAAAACGGGGCACTGCGGAAAATATTTGGCAACAAATTATTAAGCTTTTCATATTAAACTATAAAAGACATGATAATGGCTTTTATTATGAATCATGCAAAGCAAGATATCAAGTCCTTGATATTTTATTTTGAGAGTAAAGACCAGGAAAAATATTAAGGGCAAATCGAAATGAATTTCGTAGAAGATTTTTTTGGCCTTTAAGTATGCATTTCAAGATAAGCTACTTTTATGAATTGTATTTATCAGTTTTTACTCAATTTACTCAAAAATATTTTCGAAAAGGTGCATAAATATTACCTTTACATTATATAGTATGACTATTGAGTATTCTAAACATGTGCAATCATTAATAAGAAGCAATCTGAAGGCATCCTCTCGATCGTTAGACCTTCGCTCCTAGAGCTGAAACAAACTTAATTCCGCTGGCAGTCACCAATATTTTCTCTCAGTGCAGAAGGGGAAGGGAAACTGAAAGGTAGCTCCAGCAAGCGGCAATTGCACGAAAGTCCGTAATGAAGTATGGCAGGCAGGCCGTCCGTGGCTGGTAATAGAAATTAATAGCGTCATGTGTGAGTTTTGCGAAAGGGAAGGAAGAATTGGACAGGGAATGGGTGGATGTGGGGTAAAGGACAAGGGAAGTGGGAAAAAGGATACAGGGGAAGTGTAAAGTGCCCGAAAGCGACACGCAGATGCGCATAAAGTAATTAATTCACTCTGCCTCCATCGGTATCGCCATCGCCATCCCTCCAGTCTTCTGGTTGCCTTCTAATTTCCCCTGGCAAATCGACAGGACCAGCTGTTGAGCTTTTGGGGTTTCGTCCTTCAGTCAGGCAAAAGTGCGGCGCACTTCTATTTTATTTTTCTTTTGTGGCGGATATTGCGACTTCTTATTTCGACTTTTGATGCGCAGTTTGGCAGTCAGTCAGGTGAGAGGGGTGACGATTCTGAGATAGTCTGAGATCCAAACGCTCGCTTGACACATGTGAAAGCGAGGGAAATTTAATTTACATGACTCACAAATGGAATCCATTTAATGTTGACTTATGGCGACGAAGCACCAGCGCACAGAGCACTGATGAAATATGCAGTAACCGGAGTAGCAGCTAAAACCAGAGCTGCATTTCAACCATTTCCATGTGCTGTCCCATAAATCCTGGGCCCACAGGATGGATGATGATGTTGGAACGAGTTGGGCGCACACTAAAAAATATGCGTTTTCAATAAGTTTTTTTAATACGTCACAGAAACCACACATTAAAGACAAGCTAACTTAATATATCCCTTCGAAACGGGATGATATTGATATCATTATTTCATAAAATAAATAGTCAGCTAAAGATAGATGGAACTATTTTCAGTGCACCACACACAGTGCATTTTGCGAGCCCATGGTCACATGTCTCTTTGCCACATTTTATGTGCTTAGAACAAAGCTGAGTCTGCATTATGCATGCAAATGGTATAACTGAGTAACGAACTGTCAAAATCGCAGTTAAAGCAAAAAGGAGTCAGTGGGAAAGGGATGTAGCCTCGGCAGGAGGAGGAAAACCAAATGACAAAAAGTCGCCAGCGCATTATGCATTTGCATTCCCATATATGTGAGCTAAAGGACAGAGATTACTTGACTTTTCCTGGTCTGCCTCAAAAATAGGAGCAGAAGGAGGAGAAGGAGGAGGAAATGACAGGGAGCTCCCACTGTGTGGGAAATGGGAGTTGGAATTGCAATAGCTGCTGGAATAGAGGAGAACTGCTTCTGCCCGCCAGGGCATGAATGATTTATGGGGCGGCAGCTGTCGAGATGCCAACGATTATCGGCCATAAGCTAGTCACAGCACATTTTTGCACCCAGAGAAGAAAGGAGTCTTTGGGTAAAACTATTGTTCATTGCACATTATGGCTAACAGAGTTCCGTGTATATGTCGATTCCTTTAAAGCTGCCTCATTTTCTTCTCACGAGCTTCACGTGAATCTGGTTCTTGGTCCGCAGTGTTAGGCCAGTTTGAAACACAATCGTCTTCGGATCGATTTCCGGTAGAATTTGGAACTGCTTCAGTAGGGCCACCATTAGGGTTTTCATCTCCTGCATGGCAAATTTTTGACCTACACAGAAAAGGGTATAGGAAATCATTCCATGAGAGTATGCAATATCACATACCTATGCAATTCCTCTGACCAGCACTGAATGGAATATAGGCGTAGGTGTGACGGTTCTGTGAGTTTTCGGGCAGGAATCTCTCTGGGCGAAACTCTTCGGGGGAATCCCAGTATTCGGGATTGCGATGGATGTCGAAGACATGAACAGCAATCTGGGAGCCCTTTGGCAAGATGAGACCGTTGCCCAGTTCAGTTTCCCGCGTAGTTTCCCTACCCATGGCGGGAACAGAGGGAAATAGGCGCATGGTTTCCTTGATAAAGTATTCCATGTTCTTCAATTTGTTCACCTGCCCAATGTCCAAGTTGTTTAATTCATCTGAAAAAATTGATATGTTTTTTAAAGCGCAAGTTTAGTAATTCCAGCTCATTTCACCATTGATGTTAGCTTGGATCTCTTGGTAGCATTTTTCTTGCTCCTTGGGATATAAAGACATGTTCATTAGACCAAAGATGAGCCCAATTGAGGTAGTATCGTATCCCTCAAACATCAGAGTGTCCACCTCCTCACAAATCCCAATGTGATCGATGAGGCCATCCTTTTCAGCAAGAATAAGGGTGTCCAACATGGCGAAGCGCTTTTTACTGGTAAATCTAAAGTAATCGGTATTGTTATGCAATCTTGCAAGACTGTCAAATGCCTTACAATTCATCTTCAGCTGTCTGAGTCTTTCCTCTACTATCCATATCATCATTCAGCTGATCTCTCCTCTTGGCAATAATCTCACTGGAAAATCCGTGGACCACATCGAGGGCAGACGTGTAATCCTTTTCGGCAAACATCTTGAAAAGTGTATCGCTCCATAGAAGTGGGTTGCTCATGCGACGAATGAAGCATTCTTCGATCTGACGGAAGTTCTCCCGGTACCGATCCCCTTTCTCGGCCATCTCGTCCAGCTTCACACCCATAGCCGTCTCTGCAGATATAGTTGTGGTTTTATAACTAACAAATTTTTAAAACTTATTGGATCTCACCACAAATGCTATTCAAAGTAAATCTGGGAATGACTTCGTTCAACGAGATGACTGCCTCGTCTTTGCCTTTGAATTGCTCTAGGAACTTCAGACTCTCCGTTCTAGTAAAGTCAATTTGTTTTGAATAGTTACTACGTTAGTACTCCAAACTCACATTAAAATTTCCTGAAACTGGTTTAATATATTGAAATGGAATGTTGGGGTAAGCATCTTGCGTCGTGCATGCCATTTCTTTCCTAAAAAGCGTGATAGCGTTTGTAAAACAAATGAAGCATGTGCTAATCCAAACTCACCTGTGGATGTCAACAGCCCAGTTCTCAGAAATGGATGTAGGAAATAGTAAACTGTTCCCTTGTTTATTAGATTTGGATCATTAAGCACATGTTCCGCACTATCCGCGTCTATAACATTGTAGATGGCCGTTCCCATTGCGTACTCCACGTAGCTTTTGCCCAGTTTTTTTGCACAGTCACGCGAGTGTTCAAAAACGCCAGCTGATTGTATAATTAGAATAACAGCCATGAGATGATGGCATTAGCATAGATAAGCCAGCAAAGCTCCCCCTCAGATAACTCACAGTGATCTTTGCCGTACAAGTCGAAGCTGTTGGCAAATATGGTACTGCCCTTCACGAACGGAGCAATGCTTTCCGTGGGCTGTCCATTCTTGGCTCGAATCCTCTTAGCAAAGAATCCGAGAATGCAGTAATCCCTGTTCAGCCTATAGATCCACTGAAATAGCATAATGAAAGCTCCGACAAGCCACAGAAATAACATTTTTAGAGAACCGCATCCGCGGATTTGTCTCGCCAAACTGATCACTGAGATCACTAGCAGCCGGTTTTATAAACAAATAATTCCGGTATAAAAAGCGAAACTGATTAGATTGTCTCACACGCATGGTTCAATTCACAAGTGAATGCTGTGATATTAGATTGGATATCTAGGTACACTGAGGAATACATTGTGCTAGTACATACAATAAATATTTTATAAATATACGATTCAGCAGTTTATTGATTTGTATGCAATAAAATGATCCAGATCTTAATGACTAACATCTAGTTAGACTGAACTTTAACAAATGATTAAATAAGTCCTTATATGGCACTGAGCACCTACCTCACTGTCGCCTCACAAGCTTTACGCGAATCTTGTCCTGGGTGCGCAGAGTTATACCCGTATGGAAGACAATCTTCTGCGGATCGATAGCCTTCAAAACCTTGAACTGCTTCAGAAGGACCACCATCAGCGTTTTCATCTCCTGCATGGCATACTTTTGACCTGCAAAATAAAAGCAATCATTAGAAAGTCATGGGATAGAGAGAATCAAGATCCTCGCTTACCAATACAATTTCTTTGTCCAGCACTGAAAGGAACATAAGCGTACGTGTGACGATCCTGCACATTTTCGGGTAGGAATCTCTCTGGGCGAAACTCTTCGGGGGAATCCCAGTACTTGGCATTGCGATGGATGTCAAAGACATGAATGGTTATCTGGGCACCCTTTGGCAGGATCAGTCCATTGGCCAGTTCAGTCTCCTGGACGGCTTCACGACCCATAATCGGCACCGAGGGAAACAGGCGCATGGTTTCCTTCATGAAGTACTCTAGGTACTTGAGCTTGTTCAACTGGCTAACATCCAAGTTGCTCAGGTCATCTGAAAACGATCTGATAAGAGGTTTCATTTAAGTGCTACGTGCACTTCGCTTACCATCTATGTGCTCTTGAATCTCCTGGAAACATAACTCTTGCTTGTCAGGGTTTAGGGACATGTTCATTAGACCAAAAATGAGGCCAATTGAGGTGGTATCGTAGCCCTCAAACATCAGAGTGTCCACCTCCTCACAGATGCCACTGTGATCTATGAGGCCATCCTTCTCAGCATAAATTAGGGTGTCCAGCATGGCGAAACGCTTCTTTGAGACAAAGCTAATGTTACATTCATAAGTATAAAGTCAACTTGACAGTTATTTCCCCAATTTACATACCCATCATCATCAGCGGTCTGGGTGCTTGAACTTTTGTCGAGCTCATCCTTTAGCAAATCCCTCCTTTTGGCAATAATCTCGCTCGAAAAGCCATGAACCACATCGAGGGCGGATGCGTAATCCTTGGCAGCAAACATTTCGAAGAGCTTGTCGCCCCAGAAAAGTGGGTTACTCAAGCGACGAATGAAGCATTCTTCAATCTGACTGAAGTTCTCCCGGTATCGATCCCCCTTCTCGGCCATTTCGTCCAGCTTAACACCCATGGCGGTTTCTGAAGATTTGAAAAATACGTACATTTGTAGGGTGAATCTATGAAGTTAGGGTATTGGCTAACCTACCACAAATACTGTTTAGGGTAAATCTCGGAATAACATCGTGTAACGTTATGGTTACCTCATCTTGACCCTCAAATTGTTGCAAGAACTTTTGACTCTCCGTTCTAAAAGCAGAATGCATTAGTTATAAGGTATTTGATAAAATGAAGGAATCTTACTTAAAGATCTCCTGGAACTGGTTCAAAATGTTGAAATGGAACGTAGGAGTGAGCATCTTGCGGCGAGCATGCCATTTTTTGCCTGTAAAGGAATTAAAGGAGTATGAAGAATAGGGGCCAGCGATGAATCCACATCCCAACTCACCAGTCGATGTCAGCAGGCCCGTTTTTAGGAATGGATGTAGGAAGTTGTAGACGAGCCCCTTGGTTATGAGATTGGGATGATTCATCACATTTTCCGCGCTATCCGCATCGATAATGTTGTAAATCGCCGATCCAAAGGTATATTCTATGTAGCTAGTACCCAATTCCTTAGCACGTTCACGCGAGTGATCGAAAACACCAGCTGGGTTATATCAACTAAATAGGGTCAAAGTTCAGCCATTTCTACTACTCACCGTGATCCCGCCCATACAGATCGAAGGTGTTGCCGAATATGGTTTTGCCCTTGGGCATGGGAGCGATGATCTCCACAGGGGTTCCATCTTTCGATCGGATTCTTTTGGTGAAGAAGGAAAGAATGTGGTAATCCTTGTTGGCTCTGTGGAGCCAGTGCAGCAGCGCACTCAGGGCCAGAACCAGCCACAAGACAATCATATTGGCACAACCGCGTTGACGGAACTCTCGTTCCACACTGATTGCACCGATTGCAGGTTTCTATCTAGACAGTTTTGTAGCAACAATTACACGTATAAACTGCCGAAACTGATTAGATTGCACCGTGTACACATATATTTGCGCTCGACTAGCTCCGATTTGTGGTTGAGTTCATCTAACAATAACAATAACACAGGTTGTTCGGCTAGTTTGTTTAAATAAAAGCTTGGAACAATGTTTAATTTGACTGCGGGAAAACCGGTTAACTGAAAGAGTAGATTGCACTATTATCATTGACATAATTTCTGATTCATTTATTGTTAACATTATTCGTTCAATGTATTGCTCCTAGCTACGGCGATTAGCATTGGAAAGTCAGGGCTAATTAGTCATCTAATATCAGCAGCGCTATTAAATCAATTTTACACTTAGTAAGCATGTAAGGAATATCCTTAAATCGATAAACACTAAACGCAATTCCGCCTCACAAGCTTGACTTTTATTTTATTTTTGAAGCGCAAGGTTATGCCCACTTGGAAGACAATGGACTTGGGATCGATAACAGGCAGGATCTTGAATTGCTTGAGGATGACCACCATCAGGGTCTTCATCTCCTGCATGGCGTACTTCTGGCCTTTGTGGTTTAAAGAGATAGATAATACACATATGAGAACCGGACATTTTGAAGACTTTTTCCCTTACCTATGCAGTTCCTTTGTCCAGCACTGAATGGAATGTAGGCGTAAGGATGCCTTTTCAGGCAGTTCTCGGGTAGGAATCGCTCTGGGCGGAATTCTTCGGGTGATTCCCAGTACTTGGCATTGCGATGGATGTCAAAGACGTGTATGTTAATCTGAGAGCGCTTCGGCAGGATTAGACCGTTCTCTAGCTCCGTTTCCTGGAGTGTCTGACGACCCATAATGGGAATCGAAGGATACAGGCGCATGGTTTCCTTTATGAAGTAGCCCAGATGGTTCAGTTTACTTAGTTGACTGAGGTTCAGGTTGCTCAGGTCGTCTGGAAAAGTTCGGGAATTAAGATCTTAGACTGTCACGATTATCTGAACAGAATGAATTACCCAGAATGTGCTCCTGGATCTCCTGGTAGCAAAGTTCCTGTTCAGCGGCATATAGAGACATATTCATTAGTCCGAAAACCAGACCAATGGATGTGGTATCGTAACCTTCAGCCATCAGCGTGTCCACCTCCTCACAAATCCCAATATCATCGATTAGGCCATCCTTTTGGGCGCAAATCAAGGTGTCCAGCATGGCGAAGCGCTTCTTCCTAATCACGCATCTGATTTTCAAAAGAGGGAGCAAATCAGTATCAGTGAACAAGCAATTTCAAAATAAGCTCACATATCATCGTCAGCCGTTTGAGTGGCTCTTCTATTTTCCAGCTCCTCCTCAAGTAGAACTCTGCGTTTCGCGATTAGCTCGCTGGAAAATTCGTGTACCACTTTTAGAGCTGCGTTGTACTTGTGTCCTGCAAAGATGTTGTATACACAATCGTCCCAATAGAGCGGGTTTACTATGCGCCTGGTAAATCCTTCGTCGATTATGTGAAAGTTCTCCCTGTAGCGATCGCCCTTCTCTGCCATTTCATCCAGTTTGATTCCCATGGCAGTTTCTATTCAAGAAATCATTAATTGTTAAAGATATATATATAAAGATACATATTAAATCTTTTGGTACCACAAATGCTGTTCAGGGTAAATTTGGCTATGCGGTCCCTCAAGGAAACTATACATTCATTTTGTCCTTCGAACTCACTAACGAACTTCAAGCTTTCCGCTCTGAAAACAGAAAATTTATAAGTAATTCGTAAGTTAGTAAGCCGAGTCATACCATAAAGAAAATAACCAAAAGGTCAAAGATGACTGCTTACATATCGCATTTTAAGGGAGTCCAAAGTTCATTATATTGTAAATTCACTTACATAAAGATTTCTTGGAACTGGTTCAATATGTCCATGTGGAATGTCCTAGTGAGCATACCGCGTCGCGTATGCCATTTCTTTTCTGTAATACAGAATCTTAAATCCAGCGTTCAATTTTGAAGATTTCGTTGCTCACCTGTCGCTGTTAGAACGCCAGTTCTTAGGAAAGGGTGTAGAAAATTATATATTACGCCCTTCGTTATCAGATTGGGATGATTCAGTATGTTCCCTGCATTATGCGCATCTATAACATTGAAGGTGGTGAACCCCATGGCGTACTGCAGATAGCTGTCTCCGTTTTTCTTCGCCAACTTGCGCCAGTAAGTAAATACCTGGTCTAATTATGCGAATAAACCAAGGGGAAAGAAGTCTTATAAAGATAAGAAGCCCGATGTCAAAGTTCACCTTCTACGCACCAGAGTCTTTTCCGAAGAGATCGAAGCAGTTGGCGAACACAGTTCGACCCTTGGTCATGGGCACTACGCTGTCCAATGGTTTGCCATCCTTGGTTCGAACCCTCCGGGCAAAAAAGGCTAAGATGTTGTAGTCTTTGTTTACCTTGTAGATCCAGTGGACGACCACACTTATGGCCACCGAAAGCCACAGAATCCAAACCATTGTGGGCGAACTGGATCGGTGGGCTTCACTCTCAGCACTGTTTTGGTTTTTTCGGTTCCCAGCTCTCGATCCACGCGAGCTTTTCACTATCAGCAACACAGAGAACCGGCTCAGAATTGATTAGATTTGGATCTGTGTTATAAAGTTTGTATAAACATTGTACACATGTATGAATCTTTGTTCTTGTGTGTTTGTTTCGTCGCTCAGCTGGTCGGTATTTAATCTCACGTTCACCCAATAAGCTTTTCATTGGTGTCTGATTTTAATCGATACACTAGTATGTTCACATTTATTAAAGCTAATTTGTGAGCCAATGTGCTTTGCAATAATCTTTAGTAGGGGATAATTTATCTCTAATTCAAGCACATTTAGTTCTCACAACACATAATTGGGCGTATTAATTTAAAATCTGTAATTTCCCTTTTTTTTTTTTTTTTTGGAGTAACTAATTCTATTTATTAAGATTTCAAAAGGAATCGTTCAGTAATTCCTCTGAACTTAACCTAATGTGTGATAAAGATAGATGAGACCAAGTGGTATCTTAATTATAAAGTACAAAAGAAAATGTAATATGTTATGTTATCCTCCGTGTAAGGAGATCGCTGGGGTGTACCCTCTTCAGTCTTCGGAGAGAGATGGGATCAGCTAGGATAGTTGCTAGTCGGTTCGGGTGGGCCATAAGCCTGTCGGCATAACGGCTGCTGTGGAAATTAATCTGATCCCCAAGAAGGGTAACTTTCAGATCTCTTTCGATGACTATGTTCGTCACGTACCAGGGGAGCCCAGATGCGTGACGTGCAGCTCTTGACTGGACCACACGGAGCCTATTAAGCTGGGATTTGGCGGCAGTTCCCCACACCTGGATGGCATAACTCCACGTTGGAGCGAGAATGGCTTTGATTAAAAGAGCCTTAGAGTGTAATTTCCCAGCTAATTTCTATCGATATGTCTAACAAATTGCCTTCACACTCCCACCAGCTGATGAGTAACGGGTATCTGATAGTCGAGGAACTGACTAAAGCGTTTAGCATTGTTTTTCTGGTACAAAGCGTATGTCTTGAATTGAAATCGTAAGAGTCATTTTGGTCGAAATCTTGTTGAAAGTCATTTGCAGTAGTAAAAAAAACCAGTCTAAAATATTTTTTTGCTTTTAGTGGGCCATTTAATAACTCGAAATCAAAGCTTAAAACGTCATCGGAGTACTTTAATGAAATTATACCCATTCCAAGTTAAATATATGTACGAGGCCAAAGACTATTTGCATGAGCAATTCAAAATGACAGCTAAGAGATAATTATTAACTTGATATACTTAACTTATATAACTTAAAATGTAATGTTTGTTTGCTTAACTGAATATGCATGAATGAATTCTCAGCTGATTGCATTGCAATCCTTTAAGGGGTATAAAATATTCAGCTAAAAATCTCTATTTAGGTAACTTTAAACCTTTGCAACAAAGTATTTCATCTAGACGGAATTTTTATAGAGTTAACTTGTATCTTTCGCCTTAATCAACTGAGTGGCAGTGTCCGATGGCCATAGCTCATTTTTCCTTTGACACTCTGTTGCATTTGCCCGGACTGCTAATTGGCGATTGCAATTCATCAATTACAAGGCATTCTGTGATTTTATTTGCCAGCGCCATTATACATCACTCGACCTACTTTTCCGACAAAGTGCACGACACGTTACGGACAAAAGGAAAAGTGAGGAAAGGGCGGAGCTGGGCTGGGAAAACTTTAATTCCGCCGTCGGCGATTACCGAAGGCCGACTGGAGATGGAAATGGCGGAAAACGGAAAATGCTGCCACGACTTTAGCTCTCCGCTGCAGCTGACTGAAATCCTATTCTGATTCCGATTCCGACTCTGACTCTGACTCTGAGTCTGTTTCTGCTCGAGTTCCTCCTGGCCTCCACCTCTCATGTAAAATTGAAACTTGAGCTGTGCGTTTGGGCCACGACCTTCTGCGCCGCCCACTCCGCCTCCTGATTACTTGCCTGCATGCCAAATGCATATTGGAAATTTGCAATTTCGATGGCACTCAAAGTCTGGCGACGTCAAGTGGAAAGTTCTTCCCAGCCAGGCCAAGTTATCAAATTAGATCACATATGAAATATTTATGGCAAGAGTTTCTGGCAGACTAGAAATTGCATTACCTCCAGTCGAGCCAAAGTCTTGGGTGAATTCGTTTGGCAGACCCTCACTGAGGCAAATTATAAAATGATTTATTCAATAGATTGAGACATTGTTGCCTCTGCTATATAATTTCATTACGTTTAAATGGCACTTTTGTGCACCTAAGTGCACAATATAATATATATTATACAATATATATATAATTTGTATAATTATTAGTAATTACTATCATATTTACACCAACATCAATTAAAGCGCATTTAGCGAAATGTTTTAACATTTTTCTCATTTATAAGTGATAATATTCCAGTATGTATTACTGTTTTTTCCCAGTGTTCTTATTTCCCGCTTTCATTATCCATCCGCAGATGCCTCGCCAGGCTGTCGGGCGCCGGATGTGCGCTTCACGATTGTCAAGCCGGAAGCGACGACGGAGCAGCCGCTGGCTAAATTCGAGACCACGCAGATCTACCTGCCGGAGGACTTCACCACGGCGGATGTGGAGTTCGTGGACTCTGTGCCGCGTCACCCCAACGAGAACCATGCGGCCGTAATCAATCCGTACTCCCTGGACCTGGGCGACGACCACTTGCATGTGGGCGATGCGGCCGCTAGTTTGGTTGGCGACGATGATCTGGGTGACGAGGACGAGGACCACCACGGGGACCCGGAGGATAAGCGCTTAAATGCCAACCGAAAGCAGGGCAAACGAAGGCGCGCGGGCTCGGGCCGTCGACGGAGAATTGAGAATGAAAATGGACAGACAGGCAGGGGTCGTGGCAGTCGATATAAGCGGCATGCCATCCTCCATGACACGGAAGCCTCACCGGAAACGGATCGCTGGGCGGGCAGCAAGCTGGCAGCCGAGGGAGATGTGTACTATGTACACATAGCCGATATCCTGAAGAGCCGTGAGCCAAATCGTGAATTAAAATCGAAGCTGCACAAGCTCAAAATGAAGGCCAGATTGAACAAGTGCCTGGCGGAAGGTGGCAAGGAGAAGTGCACAAGGCTCCTCAAGAAGAAACCCAAGAAGAAGGTCGTCGAGAAGGAGCAGACCCTGAAGAAGGAGAAGAAGTTCCCCAAGCAAGAACAGTCCAAGAAAAAGGTACTCGAGAACGGACAAACGCCAAAGGAGGACGAACTGGAACTGGACCAGCCGGAGACCTCTGCTCATCACCGCCGCCGCGGGGACAGTCACGCTGCAGAGCTCGACCAGCGTGACCGGAGCCCGCGATGGCGCCGCCGGCGCAGCACCGAGTTCAAGGGCAATCTCGGCCAGCTGCCACCGGAGTCCGGAATCGGGCCGGAGCCGGAACCGCTAGCGGACCAGGATCTGAAGGATCTACAGCAGTACGGAAATCAGTCGAGCAGTGCACGAGTGGCCCTGTTGTGGCAACGTGTTAAGCGCAAGTCCGGCAAGACCACGGGTGCACTGAGCCGTCCGAAGGGTGGTGGCGACTCCAGCTCCAAGACCACCAGTCGCAAGGACAAGGGTGAGTGTGCGCTCGCACGGCGGCCAGACACTGGCAATGCCACAGTGCCCAATGCCTTTGAAGCCTTGATTTGCCGTCGCTGTCGCTGTCTCGTTGTCTGTCTGTCCGTCCGTGTCGCGCTGTCCGATCTCGCAGAGATCTAACGGTGGGCGGAATCATCCGCCCGGAAATCCCTTGCAAAGGTTGATGGTCGCCAAGTGGCAGTACAAGCTAGGAGTGGTCCGTTAGAAGCCCGTTAACTGTTGGGTCACTAAATAAGAACCATCTATAACTTTAAAATCTTTTGACAATGTATATGTATGCTTCAAATGAACAATATTTTACAGAGCTTGGTGTTAATATAATATTATTATTTAAAATATTCCATCAGGTTGTAATTCTATAGGTCTAAATCTATACAATACTTATAAAATTACGCAAACGCACAGTTGAGTAGTTAGCCCCTTTTAAATGCAAAATTAAGTATACGCCCAGTTAGCCAGCCATTGAATAGTGAAACCCATGGCAGCTCCGACTCCCAAGCGGCTGGCCAGCAGCTTAGGCTCCTCATCATGCCCTCGAGCTTTATAGTGTGGCAACATTTTGACAATGTCTAGCTGCGAGTATTGAATCGCTTTTGCAAGGGCATTTCAGCCAACAGCAGCACACATGAGTACACACTAACACCCAAACATTAACGGAAGTTGAGAGCGGAGGACACACCGAACATACTCGTAAAAGCTAATCGCAGTCACAGCCAAAGCCACAGCCATCGCATCTAACCATTGCATCCTATCTAGCCATGGCTCATCCCCCTAGCAAAATCACACCTTCGCCAAACACCCAACAGCCCACCAAAAGCCCACCTGTCCTGCCATTTTCCACCCTCTCTGACGGCTTTTCATTACCCCATTTCCGGCATCGGTGCTGCGTGGTCATGGTTTATTTGCCAGTCCATATCTTTGTCGTGGTTAGAGTTCAGAGTTGAGAGTTGTCCGCTGCCGGTTGGCCCTTTGTTCTGGCCGGAATGATTTTCCTTTTGGCTCCTTTGTTTGCCTTCGGCTTCAGCTGGGGCCCCTTTGTACGAGTCCTTCTCGGCATCCTTTACTGCTTTATTCATCTTTTTTTTCTATTTTCTATTAGCCAGCATAATATTATCTTTGGTGTTATCTCTGCCTTTTCACATCTCCCTTATTTTAGTGCCGTCTTTTGATGGGGTTTCTGGGAAATGAAGTTGTATCCTGTTAAGTGGCCACTTCGCCAGCCTTCTGGTTTTCTTTTAATGCATATCTAAGCACTTGGAGCAGCCCATTGAAGTTTTCAGCTGGCAGCACTTTTCGCACGTCTCGTGGTTTCTCGATGGCTTCTCCTTGGCTTAATGTGTGTGCCCAAGGGGGGTACTTGAGGATTTTGCAGCCTGTTTCGCACTTTCGGCGCAACTTGGAGTCGAGTTTTGGGTCAACTTGGATGGGCATTAAGATCGCTCATTGTCCACCGGCACTTCATTAGCATACCCATCTTCATCCGCATCTGCATCTGCATCAGCATCTTCATCTGCATTTCATTCGCATGCCGTTCAACGGCTCATTAGATGCTTGCTCTATTTGCTCTATCCCCCTCTGAACGTCTATCTACCCCCTCCCCTGTTTCTTGGCATGGTACATTGCCCATCTCACGACGCCCACACCTTCTGCTCTTCTCGTCCCGCCTCGAATATCCAGGTATCTACGACGAGGAGGCTGGCTACACGCCCATCCATCCAGACGACCCGGAGTTCGACGAGGAGGAGGAGGAGGACGAGGAGGTCGACATCCTGCAGCAGTTCACCGAGGTGTCGGAGATCCGCTTCCCGGGCGAGATCGGACCCATGGGCGATCGGCGGCTGTGCAAGATCCGCTGCGTCAAGGGCAAGTGGGTGGGTCCGTTGTGCGCCACCAACGAGGAGGGTAAGTAAACTGCTCCCGCCCGCAACAACTCACGCCCACGACAATGCACCATCAAATATTGAAGTATTGACATACACACAGATACTTAGTTGCAGATACATAGCTCCAATTACAGATACACTTAAGCCACACAAACAGTTGCGAATTCATTTATTTACGTGCGCAAATAAAGACTACACAATCAGTACACAAGCGAATACAGCACACAATCAGATTGTTGTTTCATTTTAACCCAATTAAAATTCTCTCCAATTAAAGTTACACGGCGAAATGGGAACGTACGTCGTTATTAAATATTTCACTCATCTTTTGGATTCTGAATCGTAGCAACTAACCTATAAAAGATGAATTAAGTTCACAGCAAAGAAAAAGCTAGCATAAAATCATAGTTTCTACATACTTTTTTAGATCCTTAAATTCTTAAGTTGATGTAGAATAACCATAAAAACACGCCACACACTAAACATATTGGGTAAGAATCTGTACAAGTTAACATTTGGTATGATATTTCTCCTCCGTGCGGCTACGTAATCCCTAGACGATAACGGAAATGTGAAGTTTCAGCCGCTCTACAAGAGCTGCCACGTGAACCGGATACCATCGCACTTGCTGCTCAGCTACCGCAACATTTCAGTGGTAAGTGGTTAGAGGTCGAAGGTCCTCGGATCCTTGGGTCAGCTGGCTGCCGCACTACCACCACCACCACCACCACCACCACCACCACCACCACCACTACAGCACAAGAACACCTACATGCAACGCACACGCACACACCGGTACACCCAGTACTCGTACATGCATACGTTTTGTAGATTTCCGGAGATTGCCCGCGTTCATGTCTTTAACTCTAACTCGACTGCTTTTGCGAGGGGATCTCAGCTCAGCTCAGCTCCGATCTCAATTTCGATTTCGACATCGAATTCGATCTCGACTGCGACCTCGATCTACTATCTCTCTCTCTGCCTGCGCCTCTGCTTGTCTCTGTCTACTCGCACCTGTCTATCGCTCTATCCTCATATCTCAGAAAATCTCACCTAATAATTCTAAATATCGCAATACTCGTATCGCAATTTCGCAATATCTCAAGACCAGCGACCAAGCCATCTGCATGCCGACGCTCGAGCGAAATCGGGCGAAATACAAACGAAAACGATTCTCTACAGTATGTGTGTTTTTTGGTACTCTCTGATTCTCTCTCTTGCAGACACCGATCCCACCAAATCGCGGCTGGCGTAAAACGCGATTATCCAAATCGACACTTCTCTCAAATACAGAAATTGTGAGTCGTCGTAGTAGCTGTGTAGTATTGTGTAGAATTGCACCCACAAGAAACCCACAGGCAAAGCACCGACACACACAGAAACACACAACAGATACCACCCACAAACACCCACCACCAGCAGGGAGCTAACAGATAAAAGATACAGTTCACAAGATACAACATACAAGTTGAACGTAACAAGTTTCAACATACCAGATACAGATACCCACACTCAGATACTCGCACATGGAGAATGTTAAATGCGAGGACTGCACGCCAGAGCAACCAGCGCCACTTTCTCAGTTCGCGGGAACGTCTGATTATTTGATAACTTTCTCCACTTTCTCTCTCTCTTCCTCTTTCTCCCTGTGCTTTCTCTCCCCCCATCCCGACCTCCAAAATACCATATGCACCCTTTCGCTTTTCCTCACCGCTTGCTTGCGATTTGCCCCTTCTGCAGAATGTGGGATGGGATCTACCGCACGGACACTCGCTGCAGGCGCGCTGCCAGGAGCTGGGCATCTACAAGCTCTTGGGAGAGTCCAGGGTCCTCTGCTCCAACGGCTTGTGGGCTCCGCGGATGCCCAGCTGCGTCCCCACCACGGTGCTGACTAACTACTCGGAGGACAGCGCCCCCTCGATCCGCATCAAGATCTTCAATGGCTCCCACTCCTTTGAGCCATCCGGCGTCATGGCCGTTCCGCCGCACAGCACAGTGCTCATGGACTGCATGTATCCGAGGGTTAGGGGCACTCCGGAGTGGAGCTGGACCAGCTGGTACATGCAGTATTCCACAGGTAAGCCAAGCTCCTTCTGTTCTACTTAAGGAGAGAGTCTTCTAGGAAAAAGAGCGAGAGAAAACGCTTTAACGTGTTTTGAGTAACGAGTCTAAAGAAACTATCGAGAAAATATGGTTCTTCAGCTGCTTGATAACTATAATACTCCGAATAGTTAATATTCAGGTTCTGACCATTGCAGTTGGTCAAAGCTCTGATTTTTCTGAAAAAATACCTCTCCCCCCTACAGGATGGTCTCCAGCCCAGGAGGAGAAAGCGGTGCGCTACCGGCTGAGCATCAAGAATATCGAGAACAACGACTCAGGCACCTTCACCTGCACCTCGCCGCGCGGACTGACCAACAGCATTGCCGTCGTGGTGGCCACTTCGACGTGTCCGCAGCTGACAGAGCCGCTGGCGCCGCTCAAGCTGCGCCTCGAGGGCAATAAGCTGGGCCAGCGGGCGCACTACGAGTGCCCCGAGGGCTTCCGGCTGGACGGCGCCTGGAACGCCACCTGCCTGGCCTCCGGCAATTGGTCATCGCCGACGCCGACCTGCCATGCCATTCAGTGTCCGCGTCTGGAGCTGGACGACCCGCACCTCAGCCTGATCGAGCTGAACACCTCGGCATGGGGGCGGGCGGTGTTCAAATGCCAGTGGGGCTTCAAGCTGACCGGACCGGCGCAGCTGGACTGTGAGCCGTCGGGCGTCTGGAGTGGCCCCGTTCCGCGTTGCAAAGGTGAGCGATGCACTCGAAACTTCTTTGATAAGGAAGTATGTAACTATCTTAGTACCTTAGGTTAGGGGTCCTTGTTACCAGGCTATGTATCAGCAAATAGCTATAAATTTTATTGGTACTATAAATTTGCTATCTGCAAATCACTTAATCCCCCATACAGCTGTCTAAAAGTGTGCAATGAAGAATCCCGATTTGGTATTGCACACTTTTCGACACCTTTTATAGTTGCTCCCAAATCTCCTGGCATATCTATGCTTTTCCGTTACTAACTTTCGAATAACCTCTGTTGCTGGTGCACCCCTCCGCTGATCGCTGCCCCCGCAGTCATTCAGTGCGTGATGCCAGTGGCGCCGCTCAACGGGCGCATCGGGGGCACCAGCCTGAGCCAGAGGCGCCTCACCGTGGGCGCCCTGGTCACGTTCAGCTGCAACGACGGGCACAGCCTGGTGGGCGAGTCGAGCATCATCTGCACGGAGAACGGACAGTGGTCGCACTCGCCGCCATTTTGTAAGTAGACTCGCTACTCACTCACACACTCACTGACATAGACACGTATATGTAAATGCGTGCGCTGCGAGAGATTGCCGGCGCACCGCAACGCTCCACCGTTCCACCGATCCTCCTCCTCCTCGTGGGCCCGCTCACAGATCAACCCAATTAATGACTCTTGTGTTGTATTTCCGCCGAACAAACGACCGATTTCGATACCGATCACGAATCATCATTAACATACCTGATACCTGAAACCTGAAACCACCTGATACAATCCGTACACGCACGCATGACATGCCCACTGACCATCCACGATCTCAGGCAAATCGCAGTGCCCCTATCCAGGCGATCCGCCCAACGGGCTGATAGCGCCGCTCAAGTTCAACTACGACGCCGGAGACTACCTGAGTGTCCAGTGCCGGCCCGGATTTGTCCAGAGTTACGAGGGTCCGCCCGAGCGGCCCAAATGCCAGCCGGATGGCCGGTGGTCCGGTCCGATGCCGAAGTGCAAGAGCTACGAGGAGGTGTAACCTCCAGGACCGCCAGAGATTGAAGCCAAGGATTCGCCGCCAAGTCAGCATTACGGGTCCTCCATCTGAGCGGATGCTGTAATTCCGAATGCAGATCGAAACCGAGTGATATTTAGATTAACTTAGTGAGAGGTATCAAAATTAATAGATATTTTATCAGATAGGTTCAATTCAAATCATTGTCTTTCTGTGGCCCACGAATCTTTCAAGAACTCTCCTTTCGAACGCTTTTGAAACTATGTATGTACTCTAAATAGATCAAGTTGATCTTGCACACTCTACAGATATTTGTTGTTCAGATTGAATAAACTTTGCGCTTGCATTTCATTACGAACTATCCTTGTACTAACACTAACTATTTAATGAAATATATAATCAACATCTGCGTACAGGTATTTATGTATTACGTATTCTGGTTGCAACTAAAAGTTACATAAATGTAAATGTTTAAACGAAAACAAGCGAAAAACTTACCCACAGTGCGAATAAAAAACAAAACAAAACATATAGATATATATATATATATATATATATACAGATTAACGATTCTATTCCACCATATAAATGTATTACACTGACAGAAATGCGGATTGCAGCAGCAGTTGTTGGACGAGTGTTGATGAGTTAGGAGCTAAGAAATGCCAAGCTAAGTGGCGTCCCGCATCCGGGGCCCTTTAAAGTCATATCCATAAACGATTCCTTGAGAGGCAGAAAGAGGAGCACATATAGGTATTGCATAGTGTATTGTAGGCAGCTGCAATCTTTGTGTAATGTAAAGACCGTTTTAAATAAAATACGATATTGTGTAAAATGCAATTCTCGGCCTTAAACTCTCTTTTGCCTGTTGGCTCTGGGACTTCTCTGAAGATGTAATGTATCCGTAAGCTTCGCGAAAGTGTGCCAAGGAAATCCATGTGCACGTGTTTCTCTTTCGCCTAAGCCAGCTGCTAATGCGAGCACAGGAGCAACATCCCCTGCAGCAACAACACATACAGATGCAGCATCCACAGCTGCAGCAGCAGCAACATCTACGGCGGTAACATCTACACCAGCCACCAAAGCAAACAGTTACTTCATAAGCGTGAGCTGCACTGGCAAAAAAGCATGGATTAAGTGTGACCATCTATATGAATGAAAACCAAGTGTGACAATGTAAGCTAAAGTTCGGTCCAAATTAGGCATTATCCATAACTATAGACAATTTTCGTTTCTTAAATTTATATATTTGTTTTTAAATTGCAGAAAGCACTTCAGTTTTGTCCTGTGTACTTCAGCATTTGCGAACAGCTGAATGGCAGGGAGCCAAACGGAAGTGAAATTCATTTAAAAGTTAAGAGGGGCGTTGAAATTTAGTTGGTAATCTTCCCAAGGTTTCCCCTTCATATGCGCGCGTGTGGCATCCAGTTTGCCAGCGGAACCCGCAATGTGCACATGGAAAATTAATTTGTTTTGTTGCTTTGCACCTCGGAACGATTGAGGCTTCATTTCCCGCCGCCAGCTCATTTTCCACACATGGCCACAGAAACGCCATTGTCGTTTATTCTCAGCCACGCCTCCGCTCATTTAATGGCAATTTGGTTGTGGATATGGATGTGGGATGTGGGGGCGAATCTGGGTAGCTGAGTGCTGTGTGGCCCGGTGCTTCTGATGGCAAAAGGTGTCCAAATTGAGGCGCCCCGTTGTCACAGCAGCAGCAACTTGTGTGCTGCTATGTGCGTAATTAAAATTAACTGCTCCTGTTACTCGTACTTTCGGCGCAAATTGGTTTTGCTTGTTTGCCAGTCTCAAAATTAATACAACACACAGCCGCCGGGGGGAGGCCCGACATAAAACTCGCATTTAACTTAAACTCTATTTTGAGCTGGAAGCCTTGCCTTAAAGGCCCGGCAACATGTAGCAAGCCCACCGATTGTTTGGGGTTAATTAAGGAACATGCAATTAGCCGCACGCGGATGTGCGTATCGCATCCATGGAATGCATACCGGGTATAAACTTCCGATTTGTGCTGGAAGTTGAGCCATTTTCATTAGCACCTCTGCAGTTGCACTGCAGCAGGGCATCAGCCGCAGCCAGCGACTCCGGACATCCGAGTGAGCTCAAACATATCACAACTGCAATATTTTCCGTCCGTGCTCTGGGGGCAAAGCGATGAACTATGCATGTCACGTAGCTCAGAAGCGGTGTCCCCGCACTTTGAACCCAAAAACTGTGTGCACCCACCCAACTCGCATCTACACTGCGCGAAAGTGTAGCTAGTTAGTTGCTCTAACTTAGCTTCATGAAATATTGAACATTAAAAGTGGTGCCACACTTATATATGTATTATCTCTTTTATCATTTATGCTCCTATTCTAATTTATAGTCTTTTATTTATTTTAGAGATAACTTCCCTCTCTGTAGGTCAGTTATAAAAATCGGGCTTGGCCCGGACTCTTGGCCTGCCCCCCAGTCGTGTCCTGCCCTGGATGTTAAATGCATGCCAAAGCCCCGAGGCTAACTACACTTGAACTCCCACCCGTCACTCCTTTCACTGCCCACATCCCCAGTGCAAGCCCCCAACGAAAAACTGAGTTTTCAGCCCCTCGTTGGTTGGAGACAAAGTGCGGTGGTGGCCATAAAGTCATCTCTGCCATTTATTTGTGCAATTCGCTGGGTTTAAAGTTGGCCGCATAGTTGACAAATTTCCAGCAGCACCCAGGAATGCCATTTTGGAATATAAGTTAAGATTTTTGGCTTGGTCTCCGAGCACAGTCACTCATCTGAATATTCCGATTAGTTTGGGGAACGAATATAGCCTAGTCCCATGTGGTTTATTGAGTGTGGAGAGGCAACCATCATCAATCATTTGATGTATTGATTGGCAATCAATTGGTTAAAAACAAGGTAAGACAGATATGAAAAAAGTATCTTTTTGGCATATAGAATGGGCAAGTGTGAGATAATCCATAAAAAAGGGATATAACACAAGAGATGATAGCTATTCCTGCTCTCTATAAATCCCATTTTAAAAAGAGATTCCGTTGCTATGAAAGTAGCTTTAAGGTAATTTGCTCAATGGAGTTATTGCAGCCAATGCCACAAAAATGTAAATCCCCGAGTAAGCATCCTTTCCGCAAAAACTAATCGAGAGTCGCGTAATTAGCTGCTAGTTGTGGTTTTGGTCAGAACGCTGGGGCGCTAATTGAAACTTTACACCTGCCGCCGACAGTTTCGAGCGAGCTGCATCTGTGGAAATCCTTAAAGTGCCACTCGAGCGACGGAGGAGCAACAAGGCCCGCACTTTAACTTTCCCCGGCAATTGGTCCCCAAGGAGCATTTTGCTGAGCACCGAGCACTAATTAATCCGGCAGCCACAGACACCTGGTGGGGGGAGTGGTGCCCGGGGGGGGGGAGAGTTGATTCCCCCGGCGGTGCATGAGAATATCCCCGCATTCCATTCGATTCAATTCCAACGCATCACGCATACGCCGTGGTGGCTGCTCGGCAACAAAGTGATTTATTTGCCGAAGGCAAATTAACATTTAGATTAAAGAGCGTGGAATTAACATTTTCCATAAATATTTATTCGATTCGCAGTGGGAATGAAAAGAAGTATAAAATAATTTCATCTTTTAGCTGCAATCTAACTTGGTTACTTCTCTGCCCAAGTGTTTTGCATTTTCCCAACGTAATCCAAATCGGACGCGAAAACGAAAGCCAACAGCTGAAAAAGAGGACATGGACCAGTGCTGACATTTTGTCCTGGACATCAGTCCTTTTGTGCGAATTTTTCAGATATTCATCAAAACTTAAAAATACAGAAGTCGATTTGTAAATGATTTCAGCAACCAACAGCAAATATATACAAAATAAATTAGGACTATATAAAACTATATGATAAAATATAAAATTATTTTAAAGTGCTGCCCTATAAATTGCCCGCTTGCATCACTGAACTGAAATTTACTTTTGGCTGCAACAACTTCCCTCAGCTTTCTTGGCCAGGACGCAGCTGCTCCTTGTAATGGTGATAGCCATCTCGTTTCCGTTTCATTCCGTCTTCTATTATCATAGATAACAAAAAAGGAGAACGGAGACAGCAATCTATATGAGGCAATCAAGTGCAACTGAGGTTCAGACATAGTGACAGCTTCCTCCGAGGAGTGAAAACCTATTCTTCGATTTTCCTGCTACATTTTCGACGCAACTGGAAAATTTGGTGATATCATTTCGTAATAGATAGATAGTATCATTTATAAAATTTGTAATTACATTTTTGTTGTTCAATAGCTTGACAACTAGATTATCTATTTCTTTATCGTGCGCATTAGTCAGTTCACATTCACTTCAATTATTTCTAAACTCGCATAAAAAGCCAACAATTTGGTATGCAAATTAACGAAGCGAGAGCTTTAAGCCAGCATAATTCGCAAATACTTACCCTCGAAGTGCCTTTATTTCGGTTCAAACATTTGCATGTATAAATATTTTATCAGATGTACATCATGGCTACAATTTATTATACTATGCAGAAGAATCCCTCTTCAGAATCCGTATCGGATCTCGTCGGCCGTAAATGCAACTTCCGCTTTGATGCTTCCAGCTCAGTGGTTTTTAATAATAAAACGAATTGGAGCGACAACACACACAAATTGATAACCCGCTGTGTGCACTTCATAAAGTGTAAAAGTTGAAAAGTGGAAAAGTGTAAAAGCCGAAGGGAACTGCAGAAAGGGAAACTTTCTGCACCTTCGCATCCCAAGTCGGGTGTAATATAAACAATTCGTATGGCCGCAGGCACAACAATAAAAGCGTTACAACTCGGCCAAGACAAAGTCAAGTTGAAGTTGAAGGCAACAAAAAAAAGCAGCTTCAAGTACGCAATGACAATTGACACGAGTTGGCGGGAAGGCGCAGCCCCCTCGGAAAATGCCCCCCGCCCCAACGAACAACAACGCTACCTACACCTTAACCGGAAAACTCGAAGGCCCCGCTTCGCCCGGGCTTTTCCCGCCTCGCACAATTTATTTTATTGTTGTTTGGCAAACAACTTTCATAAGTTTCCAGCTGTTCACAAACGGCACTCAATTTTGGTCGCCATGGCAATCGTCGTAGCTGTCCTCCTCGTATTTTCCACCCCCGGCTTTTCCCCGTGAAAAGTTATAAAGAGCGAGTTTTACATTATTAGTTGCTCGTTGGTGTGACTGCGCTGGACGAGTCGCAAACTGCCGGGAAAACTGCCGGACAAACGGACAAACGGACAGCCGTACAAACGGACAGCCGGACAAACGGATAGCCGGACAATCGGACTCCGGCCGTAGAGTTGGCCAGACTCATTTCCATAAGCAGTTGCAGCTGCTGCGGCATTTAAATTTGCAATTACTTGCGTGGTCGGTCTGCTGACGTCGAAAAAATGAAAAGGAAACACCATGAAATCAATGCAAATTTGAATGCCAAAAACGTAATATTATGGCCAAAAAAAAAGTGGAAAGCATTACTGTGAAATAGTTTGAGTGTTAAATGACCTTTTCAGTATATGAGTCCATTATTAAAATATATATTTTGTTGAATGAGGAACATATAGAAATTGAATACATGCTATACATTTTTTTTAAACATTATATCAATAACAATCAAAACTAATATGTGTTCATGTTTATAATTATATCACTTACAAGGAGATTAAAAGGGTATACTAGATTCTTTTAAAAGTATGTAACATATAGAAGGAAGCGTGTCCACCCAGTATATGGATTTATGATCAGGATATCTATCCATTTGGCCATGTCGATCTGTTCGATATGCTAGCTGATTATGAGGTATGTGATAGTCGAAGAACTCGACTATAGCGTTCTCTCAGCGCCAATTTAAAGTGCATTTAACACACGGTCCAGAAATTAAAAAATCAATTATTCGAATTGACCCACCTCTAAACATTTGTTTTCACCCAAACCGAGATGGCCGAAAATCCATCAAAATACGCAAATAATTGCTGGCCCAAAAATTTCTATTTGGCATTTACATGCGCCGGTCGAATCGATTCGATGCCAAAAAGTCAATCAACTGCTGGAAGTGAGGGCGAAACGAGGGGGCGCTTCAAATATTTGCAGTGGCAGCGTTTGGTCGGGTTTTTCCTGGATTTTCCTGGCCCGTTCAAATGTCCGAAATCATGTACACAGCATCTGGCCCGGTTTGCGGTTGAAAGGGTGCAACCAACAATAAATAAAGTCTAGCCGGAGTGCACTTCAGCAGAAACAATTATGGCTGCCAGCGGGATATGTATCTATATCTATATGCATGAATATATAAGTGTGTATGCCCGTGGGTTTTTCGGTTTAGAATAGGTCACTGCCCACTGAAGAACAAAAAGTTCGGTTTCCAGCACAGTCCGGCATTCAAAAAAAAATATTAAGAAATCTGTCGAACGGAAACGGAAGTGGCCGCATAAACAAAACCAGTCAATAATTGTTCGCCACTGAAAAGTTAAACAAAACGAAAAGAAGCTGAGTTTGTGCTAAGGCCATATATTTGGGTGTTGGGATAGCAGGAGTTGCGGAAATTCCTGCGAAAAACACATTCTGGCTCAAAGCCAATTAGACTCTGGGCCTGGCCAAAAAGGTTTCTCCACCAGCTGTCAGCCGACATTTTGACGACAGGATGACAAGTTTAATATGGCTTGAAGGCAGCCCACCACAATCAGTTTTCTTGCCTTAAATCGCTCGCAGAGCTGGCATTCCATATTCACATCCCCAGCTCCATATCCAGATGCAATTACCCCATTCTCGCCAAGATCCCAACTGGATGTGTCTGCGCCTGGCTCGTAAATTGCCAGCGTGATATTGAATTACGTGTGACTTTCTACTTCCGCTGGCCCGTAATCCGTTTCCGGTTCGCTGGCTGGGCTTACATTTACCGTTAATCTCCTGCTAAGCGTCTCCAATAAATTATTGCCAGCGAAAAGAGCAGTCCAATCCAGTCCAGTCCAGCCAGAAGTCCTCCGATCCGAGTGGCTGCAACTGTGTGGGAAAATTTGCAATTAAAATGCAAGCGCTGATAGCCGAGCGAGTCAAGCGAACGAAGCGTTTCACCCGGCGCTTTCCTCCATTTCCCAATACCCCGCAAGTGAAATGTGAGAAGGACACGTTGGCATCCTTCGCACCTCAAGTCTGCATAAGCCAGTACGATTGAAGCCACTCGGCAAATAGTTGGTTCACATAAATCTGTCAGCGAAGTGTAATGAATCAATTGCAACATTTCTAGATTTTTAATCTCTAGAGATTATTTTAATATAATATCGAATGATATTTAATATATGGGTTACTTATGTTTTCAAAGTTTACAATATGCTTGCTATTGGCCATGAACTTTATCTGCTGTCTGAAACGAACAGCAAATTTACCCATTTACGATTAAATTTTAACTTTAATTGGTAGTCAGAAGTCGAATCTGATTCACTCCCTCTGGCTTTCATCCGTTTTTGTGCGCTCGTGCTTTTTGCGGCCACCATTCTGACCTAATTCGGAGCATCAGCCAGAATCCGGCGAGCATTTCGTTTCGTTTGGTCAGCATTCACCACTCAGAGCCCCGAATCCAGTATCCACTATCCAGTATCCAGAGCTCATGGAGCCACTGCATTGTCGGTTAACGTATTCAACGCTAAAATGTGTGCAGCTACCACACCACCGGTGCCACCGAAGCCACTGCAGCCTGTGGCACCACCAGCACCACTTCAGCATCATAACATTTCGAGCCACGCAAGTTCTGTTTGCCTTTTGCGGTTTCCTCCACCAGCTAATGCAGATTTTGGGCGCTCTTTTGGCCATTATGTATGTTCCAGCTGCTCAACAAGAAGCATTGAGTGTTAGTGGGTAATGAAAAAGCTGTAGAATTGGTTAAGTGTATAGCTACAATTCGATTAGATATATTAACTTAAATGTTACTTTTTCAATTGTTTCGCTACTGGTTTCTAGATAAACTGGAAACTAATCCAAATCAACGCCTAATGGGCTCCGAACGCATCTGCTGGAAACTATATATAGCTTCGCTGCATCCCTTATCAACCGAAGCGCTCGGGAAATGAGGAAATGGCTTAAAGCAGTTACCGTTCTCTCTTGGCCACTTCAAAGGCGGCGAATGCACTTAATTGAGTGGTCGTTAGTCCCGGAGGAGGAGGCATGGCGGAGCAGAGCCAACCAGATCAAAGGAGCAGCTCAGACCCGCCAGAAAGCTGCGTCAATCGGACACCTCCATTAGCCCAATCAACCTCGGAATGCGCGAATGGTGGATGCGAGTGTGGAAGTGGCAGTGTGGCAGTGGAAGTGCCAGCGGAAGCGGACACTCAATTAAATCTTACTGCACATTTCGCAACAATTGGCCAGCTACTTTGCAGCCGGCTTACTGCGTGTAATAGCCATCTGGTCATCCGCCCGGAATCTGTGTCATCGGATCGGATCGGATTGGACTGGACTGGATGGCAGTGTCATCCATTCGGCGACTCTCATTAAAAGTGGCGTGGCTTTTAAGTACCTTAAATTGCCACTCGCGTGCACACAGACGCATTTATCACGTTCGCTGATGGTGCACTGGAAAAAAAGCCTCACCAACTAGCAAGGAAGTGTGGAAGTATATGCATTACAATGACACGGAAAGTGTGGTTTTTATCAGAGTGATTAAAATGAACTCTAGTTGTTCTAGACATTCTTAAAATAAATATGTAATGACACAAAGCAAGTCGGAGAATTGCTATCTTAAGTTATTTTGCAAAATCAGGAATAAATTCAGCTAAAAGGATTGCTAACAATTTGTATCTGTGCATCTGTTACTGATTTACGCTTGTGAGATGCGACATCAGAACTTTTTTCCTGCGCCTTTATCGCTTTAATTGTGGGTCCTGCTGGCCGAGGGACAAGTAGCGAGGGGCTGAAAGGGGCGAAGGGATCATCTCCGGCTTCCTGTGTCATACTTTTGCTTCCTGTTGCAGGGCTACGGCGCTGCAGGACCTGGTGCTGCTCTTCGTCCTCCGCCTCCGTCAGCCGGTGCTCTTTCGTCAGCAAACAGGCCAACAATGATGCGGATGGGTTGTTGGGATGCTGCGATGATGGGTTGATGGTGGGGTGGATGTCGTCGGCTCCGTGCCGGATTCTGGGACGGCTGTTAGTGCCACCATGATGCATCCACGGCTGTTTGGGCTGACAGCGATCCAGGTCACTGCACTGAAGGCATCAATTACGCCGGAGCCTGGCATTAAAGTAATTTCAATTTCGCAGCCGACTCAAACGGATGCATCCTGTTTCTGTTTTCCTTCGGTGCGAAATTCAATTAGGCTCAGTGACGAAGGCCACCGCCGCAGTGGTAATAATTACAAAAACGAAGGCTAACAGGTGTGGCGGATTGCGCAATTAATTACCACTTTTCTGCGGGCTGATGTAATTCTTTAATTAAGGTGTTTTTTCTTTCACTAAATCACTCTTTTTGCCGCCCAGTTATGATATTAAAGGTATTTCCGTTTATTGCACACAATCCATTCACCATCGTGGTTTGAACCCCTCCTGCCACATGGCTCAATCGTAAATCAACTAAGCGGAATAATGGCCTCTTCCAACTCAATCTAACTTAGCTGTGGTGCATCCCGAACAGGGATTAAATTATGATTATCATACTGGCATAATTCAATATCCCATGCCATCAGTGCAATATCAAATGGTTGGTGGCAAATCAAAGCTGTTAACACGATCTCATGGCCATTAGGCCAAAACCGACCAAAGTCAGAGCCACAGACAGATGCACATCCACGTTCGCACATTAAATGAGGCCCATACTCGCATTGTAAATCAAATTACGCATACGCCTCATGGGCCGCAGCTCGAAAATTGCAGCGATACATGCAGGCACTGCAAAAAAAAAATTTGTTAGTTTTCTTATTTCAAACTTAATTGGATGGCGTTTAAATTTGTAGTAGTTCTGTCATGCTAGTAGCCATGACATTGAACACATTTTCTTGATAGCAGAACAATCTGAAAGTTATGATTCTTTCTGTGCAGTTGTATTTCAAGGGGTATGCATTAGCTTGAGCTGCAGTTTAATACACATAGCGCAAATAATTCACACAATAAGCTGCCGCCGGAGCTGCTGCCCTGCTCCATGGCCATTATTCATGGGCTGGCCAGGAGTGGCGCTGGCGCTGCTCCCCCGAAACATACATATGTCCCAGCACCGCCGGAGCAGCCGAGAACACGGCAAAGTTGCAGTTGCATTTTGGGGCAGTGGCAGTATGGTAACCGACAGTCGGCCCCCGGAGACCAACACGTTTATGGCATTTGCCAATGCAATGGCCGGAGTGCGCTCTTCGCTTTTCACTTTTATTGTGGCCACAGTCGATGGCTGGCAAAGTGCTTGCACTGGGTAAGGCCGACAATATATCTGTCTGGCTGTCGGTGAGCACAATCAAAGGAGGTGTATGTACGTCCCACCCAGAAGCCATAAGGATACGGGAGGAGGAGCGGGTGCAGGAGCAGGAGCTGGTGCTGGTGCTGAAGCAGATGCACTTGCCTTTGCAAAGCTTGCCAGCTGCTTTTCCGTTTTTATGACAGCTTCCGGAGGAGTGGCAGGATACATGTGTTCGCATTCGTATATGCAGGTTTCCCTGTGTTTTGGCACCTGGAAATACCTCAAAGAAAATAATTCCGCCCCAGTCCCAGAAACTGTCTAAGCTGCCGCACGCTTCTGTCCTGAAGGCTTACTTTGTGTGCTGCCGCATAGTGTTGCACGGCAAAATAAAAGAGCATCCTTTTTCGATCGCATGTAATCCGACTGATTTGCGCCCAAAGGCAGCAACTAAGGTATGATTAAATTATATTACATTTGATGGTAAATTATGCCAAGTACCATTAAAGGCTTAAGGTTAGAAATGATATTTTAATATCATATATATAATTAATCAATTCTACTTTTAAATATAATAAATCCATAAAAGCACATACGCAGATGCATTTCACTTGCAACTGAGCAAATGCATATGCATGCATTTATCAAACGCATCGCTCAAACGATTTGGGGTTCGACCGAAATTTGTTTCCTCTGTCAAAACAGGATATGTCCGTTGCCCAGGACAACCCCCAACAAATCTGACAACGAGATTTGTATGCGGGCTGAATTTTACGATTTTATTGCCAATGGGGCTTAAAAGGGGAAAGATTAGGGGGCGGGATCGAGTGGCATTAATGTGCGGCACTTAAATGGTTTGAAACCGCAAAACAAAACACCAAGGAGCAACAACATCAAAGTTGGGCATTTACATGTTGCCAAACACAAACAACAAGGATGTTTCGGCAGTATAAGGCTTGGAGAATACCGCTTAATAAAATATAATAAAATGGTTGAAAGAACTTACCTATAAATACTAAATTCTTATGATAACTCAACAGGAGGGTGATGTGCAACAACTAAGATTTTTAAATATTTTTTTCTTTATTTTCTTATAAATATTAGATAGCCCAAGATAGCTGCAGATACCATGGCCCAAAACTTCTGGGCAAAAACGGACGCACAATTCGCATTGTTTGGCTTTTGGTAGTGGCAGCTTAGCCAAGGATTTGTCCTATTTTATAGGTCTATGCGAATGGAAGAGTTTCCTCGTGCCTGTGCGTCTGCGAAATTTTCTGATTTATGGTATTAAACGCACACAAAAAACTGTTGAATTGGATTTTATTCGAATTTAATGGGTTTTTAGTGTATTTTAATGGGATCCCTTTGTGGTAGTTGGCAAATTTTCAGATTTTAATTTGGTTATTTTCTGTGCGTTTGTGCATTCGCACAAAAATTGTGGCCAATTCGGGCTAATTCAATTGCTGGACAGTTAGTTCTATCAGAAGAGTGGGTAATTTTCGAAAAACAAACCTAAGTAACATTATCCTTAAAATCAGCACTGTACCCCAATGTGTCTATCCTGTTTAAAGGACCATTTCAGCATGCAGTGCGTTACATCGCGCATACGCCGTGTTGTACGAGCCTCGAATAGTAGAATGTATGATGGAGCCAAAGAGCGTGTGCCGAACCATATGCACTACCAATTTATGGCTTCAATAAACATAAAGTTTATAAACTCCCGAGGCGATGGCGTTGCTCATCATCTGCAGCGGATTGTCGAGGAAGCAGCAGCAACGATGGCCGAATAAATAATGGAAAAGAAAAGTGATGTCATAAAAATTTTATCTCTTAACTGGAATTGAGCAGCATGAGCCAGCTCGCAGCGACAACAAAAGGTAGCAGCAGGAGCAGCAGGAGCAGGAGCATCCTGCCATGGTCACTCCGGGAAAAGGGGAAATAATAAGGGCAATGCTGTGGGGAAAGCAAGCGGAAAATGTGAGAGCAGCATTTCCCAAGCAGCCGTATAATGGCGATCAGAAAAGCCGAACAAAGCTGACAAGGCTGCACCAGTTGAGTGGAGAGTGAGGGCTTTATGGAGTTGCAACTTTAGTGTATATGCGATACAAAATGCTGGGACATGGACATGCTGAATTTCAGGTGACTTAAACTTGTTTGCTCCTCTATGGGATTACACCTTTCAGCTTCTGAACCGAGAAACTTGTTGGCAACTATTTTAAATGCTGCAGATAATAAGGGAGTTTAAGCAAACTCAGAAGGGGGGATTTCCATTTGGTTGGGCGGTGGAGCAGTGAAATTTTAATTAAGCTGCAACTTAAATTAATATAAGTTTTATTTACTGACCTCCAATATTTGCCAATCAATGGGGCTATAATTCAATTTCAATACGCATCTGCAAAAAGGCTCAATTACGAGTTTCGCTCAACAAAGACTCGTTGACACTTTGATAGCAGTTTAAATGCCAGAAATGCAAATCATAGGATTCGTGATCGCTGCAATTCAGGTAATTAAAGCCGGATGACCGGAGAAATTAAAAAACTTCAAAGGGAATTTAATAACAGTCACGTACTTTTTATTTATTTAAACAACACTTTGACGTTGAATTTTTTGTGCCAAATAAATTCTTTTAAAACATACTGTTTTGTGTTCACTTTAGTAGCACGATTAGTTTGATTCAGCAGAGTATTTATATTACTATTTTGAACTTAGCGTAATTATATCAGAAAGATTACATGCTCTCAGCTGCAAACAACAGCCTGGTAATTGATTACCCATAAATTGTGAAATAAAATTATTTATTCAGGGACTGCAAAGATATTACCCGGACAAACAAAGTAAATTTCCGGCACTCTGGCCATTTTGAACTTTTACTTTTCGGGCACGAGCGTTTTGCCTTTCGGGGGATGCAGTTCAGCTAACTCATTTCACAATTTGCCAGCATGAAACGGTTTTAATGTGAAAACTTTTGCGGCAACATTGTGGCAACACAAAAAGGTACGAGCTCAACAAATGCGGCTTGCCTGCCAGCCAGACAGATGGTGGTGGATCCTAGCCTCCTTGACTCCTAGGATCCCTGCATCCCGGTGCCTGCTTCATGGAGCATGATTAAGTTGTGTGGACGTTGGGCAGAGTTCAATTTTGGGCCAACCATGTCCATGGGCTGCGAGTGAAAAGCGAGTCAGTGGGCCAAATGCAATCAAAAGAACAATAACAATTGCCGGAGCAATCGGTAAACCAAGTCTATATAGACTATAGCCTCCATATATATGTAGTATGGGCTCAGTCGACTGGCGTGTTTGCGGAGAACAAACAAAATATTGAATATGATTTGCACACACATGTGCCCGCTGCTCACTCACTCAATCAATAAAGTCGAGGGGAGCGATAGGGGGGATCCCCGTTTCCGAGACGAGATGTAAATAGAACGCCTTTCTAGTCCAATTTCCCTCGATGGAAATGGAAATGGGAGTGGAAATCGAAAGCGCTCTATGCAAATCTCCCTCGTGTCGCCTTTTCTACGCATTTTCACATTGCCACACAATGGATTTACATAAAAATGCACTTGATCTGCTTGCCTCTAGATGGTGTGGCTAGATACACATGTGCACATATGTACATGTACGGATATATCTCCATTCAGCTGCCAGCGCGATTTATTTACACTTGGTGATGAGTACGTCCTCGTCATCCACTCGCCGTGTTTGGGTTTGTCTTACACAGTGGGAAAGCTAATCGGCTTTGCCACCGAAAACATTTACATATGCCCCATGTAGTACCCTAATTTGCATTAATTCGGGTCCATGTCACCACATCATAAGGTTGTCCCTAATCTGAGGGGATTGTACATATAATTGGTCCTAAATCGAAAGAAACAGTCCATTGCCCACATTTAATATAATAAATATGTTTCCATTATCCACATTTAATATAATAATTATGTTCCATTGCCCACATTTAATATAATAAATATGTTTAACAATGAAAAACTCATTTAAAAGTTTTCAAATGTTCTGCATTCTCGAGTTTATTACGCTCGCGACGCTATAATTCCCAACTGCTTCTAGCTTTTCGTACTCGCTAATAATTCAAATTGTCCAAAGTTGCAGCTTAGTTTTTGTTTAAACAAAGCTACGTTTCTCTGGATAGTTAAAGTCGCAAATCAGTAATTCGCTTGGCAGTGTCGCCGGCGGTTATGAAGTGCTCCCTCGCTTATTACCCGACCCCTGGTGAGCTAATTAATTTCTGGCCCCACCTCGCCAGGTGGGCAGTGGAAGCAGGTCAGCGGAGGAATTACACGCTCCGGATTACACCCTAAGCCGTAGCTTTGAGCTCCAAGTTGGCCAGTGGTGCAGTCTTGTGCGGCTCCATGCGCTCTAATCCCCTTGCATGTCATTATGGCTGAGCTGTTGCCTAATTGCCGGCCCGCTGGATAACTGGATAGCTGGGCAACTGGATAGATGGGTAGCTGGGTAAATGGGTAACTGGGCAACTGGAGGCGGCGGCTTTAATTTGCTGGGACATCAGCGTGCGCACATCAATAATAAATGGCTGTCGGCAAAAGTTGTAAACCTTTTTCGGCACTTATCTGTCACACGTCACACGGCGCCAACATCATTTGTCAATTGTCACGGCTTCTGGTTTAACTCGAAACGGAAGTGGAACTCAGCCCTTATCTTCTCCGCATGCTCCCCTGCCCCGGAGCAAGACTGCTCCCAGTTAATTTGCAAAAGCCCGGCAGAAACACAGAAGTTCGGTGTTTGGCAACGTTTCCTTTCCCTCGTCACGCTCAATTGTTAAAAATGACAACTAATTAATGTCTGTCCGCCCACCCACTGACCACCATGGATGAGCCATCCCAGTGCCAGCTCCTTGGGCCGGAAATCGAAACTCTCTATCTGTGCTGCCAAGTTGCAAAATCCTCCGGCCAACTCGATTGGGCTTAATTTGAGGTCAACTGGCTCGGAATTTGAGAGTGATTTGTCGGTTTAAAGGTTAATGGGTGGTGGTCAGTGGGTCAGTGGTCAGTGGGCTGAGGCTGTGGAAAATTTGCGGAGGACTGAAGCTAGAACTTGGTCGAAAATCAATCAAATTACTGTCGGTTTGCAGTAGAAAGTCCAATATTGGCAAGTGGTCAATGGCAGTGAGATACGAAGTTATTTGCACAAATAGTTACATTTCTCATGGACAATATTACTTGGCTCATTACTTTGTCTCATCGTATCATAAATTTACTTGTCTAGCAATAAAATGGCCAATACCATATTTTATCTCGCCTTTAAACCAAGCTGTTCCCAATCCCCTTCAACCTGGAATCCATTCAAAATAGCGCCACAAATGAGTTCATTAGCGCGCTTCACTGGGAATCCCCTTTGAGGAGCCGCCCAATCCGTCGCCCGGTCGGGCGTACTTATTAGTTAACCATGCCCGCACCCTACAAAGCAGTTCCACATCCACTTAGTGGAGATAAGTACCAGAAGTGGGGGGCAGTTGGGTGGCGGGAACTCCCGCACTGCACAAATACCGTCATTAACTTTGTCTCAAGCCGCTCGCCCGGCAGCGATTTCATTGTTTTTGGCTTTGGCTTAAGCTTCCCAGATCCGAGCCTCCTCCATTCTCCAGCTCCCAGCTCCCAGTTCCTCATCCTCCTGCTCCGGTGCCTAATGATTCGCACTGGCTCAGCTTAATGACAGCAAACGGGCAGCAACTTTTCAAACTGCATTGGGTGCACTTTCCGGTCGTCCTTCTTGTGCCAGTCGAGCAGGACATGTGTTCGAGCACTTGGACTCGCCCCATTCCCGCCAAGTTGGCCACTTCCCACACCCATTCCCATTCCCATTGCAATTGCCATTTCTGTTTGTGCCGCCTAATGCTGCAATTTGTAGACCGCTGGGTTTATTACGGCCTGCGGCTGCTGGCGAGGAATGAGCGACACTTTGGCCCCAGGCGTTCTCGCAGCAGGAAGGTCCTACGGTCGGCCGGGTTAAGAACCCCACTTGCATGCAAGTTCTTACAGTTGGGCTCAAACATTTAGTTATAATATAAGATTTTCTTATAACAATGTTCTATTTTGCAATATTAACCATTTTGACATTCTGAATATACAAAAATCTGGTTATGAAATAGAAAGTAGTACTTCTTATACTTACATATAAATCAATTGAAATAAATTGTAAAATTTAAATGTTTAGTTCCAATATGTAAGTGGTATTATCTATGATATACAAGTAGTTTCTTAAGTACCATACTATGTCAGCTCGTTCAAGCTTCCGAATTGATTATTATTTAATGATATATATGTAAGTTTTAGCAACAATTAAACGAAACAAGATCCAAGTGATACACCCTCGATTGCCCTGAATTCCTAAATGCTGGAAATAATTCTTTTGCTTGTTTTTCGAAATATTTGAAGTATTCGCATATACTGCTAACCCCAATTTATTAGCACATTGCAGGAGGATATGGGAAACTCCTATGAGAAGTTCGCACGCCAAGGGTGCTATCCGTGTGACCACATCCGTCCAAATTTCCACATGCCATATTACAGCCGGGCGCATAGAGGACTCGCTTTGGGCCTGGCCAGAAACTTTCGGCAGCTGGCAAGTTGGCGACATTTTCGGCTGCCAAAAACTTTGCGAACTTTTGCGCCATGGCTGCGAGTCCGCAAAGTGCTCGTTCCGCTTTGAGTGGAGTTCATTACGAATGCCGCGTGTTGACTTATGCATAATTACTGTTTCCTCGGACCCCGTAGAGCGGCGGATACCCTGCACCGAGGGTATGGCATCCACCGATGCCAGCGCCCAGATCGCAGTTCCCAGGACCCCACTTGGCGCAAGTTTTCGGACCCGCTGCACTCCTCGACGGCGGCACTGCGCTCCAGTTGGGTCATATGCTCATTTGTGTGCATGACGCACTGACCTGTTTCTAATGCAACAAAAACGTTAAGCGCCTGCCAGCCACTCGCAGTGCAGTCAACTGTGTCCTCTTGGCTCAGAGAGCACAGCCACCCATCCACTTGAGCGCCCCAAATCCCATACACCCAGGCACCCATACATCCGTGTGCCCAGCTCCGCCCAACTTGGCCATGTTCTTTGGTGCCTCGCAGCCGTAGCATACTTTTTTGCGCTGTCTGCCGGAGAGTTTATTTTACGCACGCCTTGACCAGACGGCGGAGGCGGATGCAGCCTTCCACTTTGCACTCCGCAGGCAAGTGGAAAAGTCAAGCGGATAAACAAGAGATTAAAATGTCATAAACAATGCTTTTTGCCACCCCGGCCAAGCAACTTAATGAAAGCCGGGAAAATGGGTTTCCTCCGCTGCAGCTGCAAAGTTTCAACATCAAGTTTGGATCTGAAAGCGGAGGAGTATCTCTCGAAAGCCCCGTCGATGCAACTCAATAAATTTCCATTAAACTTTTGATTTGTTTCCATGACTTTTTCCGCACTGCAAGACCAGAGAATTCAATTGAAATTGTTTCCAAAACAAGCTACACAAAAAGTTGTTAACAACTATTTGGATGCCAGCCAATAAATGGGTCTTTCGCCTATGTGACTATATAGTAATTCCTAATCAAAATCAGTCAGAATGACAATAACAACCAGGCTATATGCAACTTCTTTATCTTAAGCTGACAAACTTGTGACTTTTTACCTCGGAATCTTCATAAGATTTATCAGTTTTCTTCATCGTCTTATAGTTATAGTTATTTCAATTTCGAATATAAAATATATTTATCTGCAAGTAAGGGCATAGAACCATCGACTTCTCGAAAGTAAAAACTTTTCATTTGTAACAGAATTGAAAAAAACTTTATTTTCGTTGGGCCTGCGAACAGGAGGGTTGCACAAATGACAAACTATCATACAGAGGCATAAATTAGTCTCGCATATTTGCGCCAAACAAGAAACTATAAAACACTTAGATATACTTCAGATTAGATTTACTGCCCATGTGCACACACACACGCGCACTCGAACACACACACACATGTGCGTCTTTTAAAATTCCTTCGATAAACGACATTTAGGGGCTATTCTAAATGAAATACTGGATGTCGCGTCGGTGCAAGCAAAACCTCAGGCAATTTGTCGGCGACAAGAATCAGCAACGCTGTGATGCTGAACGTAAACTGGATCCTTGGCGGCGAAAATTACGGATACGATACAAATTGTGAGAACTAATTTCCCGGTTATGTGTTATGTGTAATGCGAGTACGGTATTAAGTATTGATTCGTTAACATATACATGTGGATAGACTGAAGGAATAAAGGAATGAATATTGAGTGCGCATTGAACAATCAAATAAGGTGTGAACCGATGATGTAGCCGGTTTACTCGGCGGCGGCATTGATGGTGATAGTCTTGCCCTTGGGATCGTCAAAGCGATCCATCGTGTTGATGTCCATCATCCAGCAGACGCCGACGAACATGATGACCAGCAGCAGGAGGACCACAAACAGTCCCATTAGGATACCGGGCGTCACGAAGCCCACGCAGTCCCAGGAATCGCCGAATGCAAAGTTATCCATGTACGAACCATCGAACGGAGCCTGCAGCTGCAAGGACTTGAAGCTCAGGGTGTTGTACATGTTGTTGACGGCCGAGGACTCGAGGGTGAGGTTGCCGCACGAGTAGGAGAACGTGGTTGGGGCATTCACGCCGCTGGAGCGGAAGTTGCTATTGTCGTAGACCAAATTGCTCAGACTAAAGTATCCGCCATTATAAACAACGTCAAAGGTGATTGGCTTGTTGGCGTCAGATGTGTCCATAACAACGGATAGCTTGGTAGAGCTTGCGTTGGAGAGCTTGAGGTCGGTGACGGTGATGGGGTTGCCGTTGTAGAGAAGGGCAGTGTAGAAGATCTGAAACTGATTGGTCGACTTCCACATGATGCCGCCGGTGGTGGCGGCCGTGTCACGGCGGGTACGACGCTGCACCACAGGAGCGGTGGAGGGGGCGGCCAGGTACAGATAAGCCACCTTGCACTCGAACTGCTTGCTGATAGCGGCGATGGCGGCGTCTAAATGGGGTTAAATCATTGTTAAATTAGTGTTTCTTATTGACGCCTTTGTAGTACGTTAATGTTGACCCACCATGTGACTCCAGACTGGCCTCCCGGCTATCGGCGGCGTCCTCGAAGGTCACGAACAGGGCCGTGCCCACGGCACACTTGGCCGGCGTGGTCAGCTTTCCGCTGGCATCGATGGAGTTGTGCTCGCGCTTGGCGGCCACCGAGCGCAGTGCCTCCGAGGGGTTCTCCACGCTGGTGTAGTAGGTCTTCGGGCTCACTCCCTGCAGCTGGGCGTAGCAGGACTGCGCCTGGGAGTTGGAGCACAGGAAATCCTTGCTGGTCAGCTGAGTTGGGGAATAAACACAAGTGTCACAAGCCTAGCTACATAAGTGGGTGCTCAAGCACTTACGCCATTTTCCTCGAAGGCCACGACCATGTGATCTTCTAGCAATGCAGCCAACTGCTCGGCAAACTCCACCTGGGACACCGTCTTCAGGGAGGGCTTCGCCACACTGGGAAAAAAGAAGGAAGGCACTCGTTACACTCACATTCAACTGGTGAGGGCGCTCACCCACCTGTTGGCTCCCCACAGAAAGACGGGCGTTTGCTCCGCCACGGCAGCCCCAATGACGCACAACGCAATCAGCGATTTCCACAACATCGCGCTGGATTCGCTTACTTCGGTGGGGGTTTAATAGAAACAAAGGAGAACGAAAAATACATAAGTAAGGAACCAAGGAGAACGCAAGAGGCACTAGAAACCAACCGAAAAGTGAACTGAAACTACAAACGAAAAATGGTGGTGAAAATTTTCGCTTTGCCTTGCACGACGTCGCCTATTCCAGTGAGAAAAAAACCTTATGACGGTCATGTGATGCGCACCAGCTGACCACAGTGTTGCCTAAAAATACCAAAAGCGTGAGATTAGGAAAATACCAGAAAAAAATTATTCTATTCTCATTACTTTTTGTAAAGCCTAATTGGATATTTGCACCAGGAACTGCATTAATTGGTTTTTTTTTTCAAAATTAATACATATACGAAAGCATAGTGTGTCAAATAAGGTTCAGATCTTCGGTGCCCATCTAGCGCCGTCACACACCTTTCCAGCTGGAAGCTGTCAACGGAACCGGTTCCTTTAATTCCACATGTTGATTCTTTAAAAGCAATTTGTTTACTTTCGCACTTCTTACTAATAGTTTAATTAAATATCTAAAGGTATTCGTTTTTCACACTGATTCCTTGTTCAAGCTCGATTTGACCCGAGTAATGTTTTTATTTTATTCTTTCCATTTAGTATTTTTACGCAGCTGTAGCACGGCCACACTGTCCCGCAGGAAAACAAAGTTTGTTATGATTTTACTGCGGGAATTGTGTGTGAAATGTGCCATTTGAGGACTTGAGGATGCGCTTGCGCCGCCGCTGGCCGCGAAGGATGCGGCGTGCCATGGAACAATTGCGTCTCCAGTCTCGCTTGAAGCTGCTGACGCTCACGAGTGAGTTACCTCGCTCACCTTTCCTATTACTTAACTAATTTTCTTTTTTTTCCATTTTAGTGACTGGAGGCCTCTGCCTGGCTATCTGGATAGTTGCCAACTACCTCTCCGCATCGGAGGAGGGCCAAACCGGCGGCTTCAGCAGCGCCTGCACTGCCATCGATGCGGTTTACACGTGGGTCAATGGCTCGGATCCGAACTTTATTGAGGACATCCGGCGATTCGATTCCAAGTATGATCCCTCGCGGTTCGATGACAAGAATGAGCTGCGCTACTCTCTGAGGTCCCTGGAGAAACACGCTGCATGGATCAGGCATGTGTACATAGTAACCAATGGCCAGATTCCCAGTTGGCTGGATCTCAGCTACGAAAGGGTCACGGTGGTGCCGCACGAAGTGCTGGCTCCCGATCCCGACCAGCTGCCCACCTTCTCCAGCTCGGCCATCGAGACATTTCTGCACCGCATACCAAAGCTGTCTAAGAGGTTTCTCTACCTCAACGACGACATATTCCTGGGAGCTCCGCTGTATCCGGAAGACTTGTACACGGAGGCAGAGGGGGTTCGCGTGTACCAGGCATGGATGGTGCCCGACTGCGCCTTGGACTGCCCCTGGACGTACATAGGGGATGGAGCCTGCGATCGGCACTGCAACATTGATGCCTGCCAGTTTGATGGAGGCGACTGCAGTGAAACTGGGCCAGCGAGCGATGCCCACGTCCTTCCACCAAGCCAAGAAGTGCTCGAGGTGGAGCCTGCCGCTGTTCCACAATCAAGAGTCCACCGATTTCCTCAGATGGGTCTTCAAAAGCTGTTCAGGCGCAGCTCTGTCAACTTTAAGGATGTTATGCGGCACCGCAATGTGTCCACACTCAAGGAACTCCGTCGCATTGTGGAGCGTTTTAACAAGGCCAAACTCATGTCGCTGAACCCCGAACTGGAGACCTCCAGCTCCGAGCCACAGACAACACAGCGCCACGGGCTGCACAAGGAGGATTTTAAGTCTTCCGCCGATATTTACTCCCACTCTCTGATTGCCACCAATATGTTGCTAAACCGAGCCTATGGCTTTAAGGCACGCCATGTCCTGGCGCACGTGGGCTTCCTAATCGACAAGGATATTGTGGAGGCTATGCAGCGACGTTTTCACCAGCAAGTTCTGGACACTGCCCATCAGCGCTTCCGAGCCCCTACAGATCTGCAGTATGCATTCGCATACTACTCCTTCCTGATGAGCGAAACCAAAGTAATGAGTGTGGAGGAGATCTTCGATGAGTTCGACACGGATGGTTCGGCCACCTGGTCGGATCGAGAGGTGCGCACCTTTCTCACTCGCATCTATCAGCCGCCACTCGACTGGTCTGCCATGCGCTACTTTGAGGAGGTGATTCAAAACTGCACCAGAAATCTGGGCATGCATTTAAAGCCGGACACAGTCGAACACTCCACGCTGGTCTACGAGCGATACGAGGACTCTAATTTGGTTAGTACGTACGATTATATCTTACAGATTTATATTAACTGCTGACTGCTCTTCTAGCCTACAATAACCAGGGATTTGGTTGTCCGATGTCCACTTTTGGCCGAAGCTTTGGCGGCAAACTTTGCAGTCCGACCCAAGTTTAACTTCCATGTCAGCCCAAAAAGAGCCTCACACAGCAACTTTATGATGCTCACGTCGAATCTAACGGAGGTGGTGGAGTCCCTGGACCGACTGCGTCGGAATCCGCGCAAGTTTAACTGCATCAACGACAATCTGGATGCCAATAGAGGCGAAGACAACGAGATGGTGCGCCATCTGCTCGAGGACTTTTACCTCTCCTTCTTTCCGAGACGCAGCAAGTTCGAGCTGCCGCCGCAATATCGCAATCGCTTCGAGTCCTGGCGGGACTTTCAGCGCTGGAAAAGAAGAAAGCGGGCCGTTCTCGTGATTGGATATGGAGTGAGTCTGCTGCTTATAGTCTGTCTGCTGCGATTCATGTGCCACCACAAGGCGAAGCTGGTGCGTCGCTGTGTGCAGCGCTTGTAGGAATCGTTTTCGGGAAGTTCTTCCCCTTCTGCAATGTTGTGATATGTTGTGAACATTTATGTAAATTGGCCATTTCTGCAAGCGATCATAGTCAAATCTAGTTGTAGGCCATGTGTAAGGCTATTTTTCTAGTTCTTTAGGTGCATGCTAGAGGCTACGTTTAAAAATAGTCATTAAGAATGGATGCGTAGTGCAATTTTGTAGAATATTTTGTTGTCTAGCTTTTGCACTCGAACTGTTTTGTGTTCAGTTTCATAATATCTATGTTTTTATACTATTTATTATACTATTTCTAAGTTTGGCTTTACAATGATATTTGCTCCCTCAACGTACTGAACTGAAATAATCTAAATACCTAGTTTAATTTTGTTTAAAAAATACGTAATTCGAACATATAATATACAGATATTGATATAATGGAGTACGCCTTAAAAGATATTTATACATTTTGCTAGTGAGTGTTCTTCATTCTAAACAAAATAAACCATTTCTATTGATTTCCAATGCTCTAGAAACTGCGAACATTTATTAAATTAGTTTTTTTTATTATGTTCACTCGCTGGCTGCTGTCCAAACTACAGATTGCTGTCAGCACTTAGCATCAGTTCCGGATTTCAGATTCCCCGGCGCGTCGATGATTACCGCAGAATTCGACCGCCCGCTGAGCGGTGGGCGTTGCCGAACAATTCACTGGTGGCTCTCGAGCACTCTAACTACGTCATCACATTTTCGCCCGGTTTTTTACGCTTGCGGCCAGGGGACAGTGGGTGGTTAGTAATTACGGCCGTGGGTGGCTGGTGGCTACCCACGTCCGAGTTCGCTGCTTCGTCGGTGGAATTATGGCCACAAAAAACCCAGACTCCGCACTTTACTTTGCGGCCCGGAAGCCGGTGGGCGGAACTGGAGCGAGTCCAGACAGACTGACACGGGTCTCCTTGGTCCCCTTTTTGGGGGGCGTGGCACTAGCTTGGGCAATAGCTCCCCAGCGTCGTGTACATATGACGATGATGTGCTCTTTTTGCGAGGAACATCTTGGTTTTTTTATTATTCCACTGCCTCCATTTGATTTGCCATTTTATTTCGCCAACTCATGAAAAGCAGTGGGTGTAACCTATCCGGATGCTGTGGCATAAATTGCGTCCGCCGTTTTTTACCCCACTGGCCGGAAAATCGGAGCTCGACTTACCATATCGAAGTGCCTCAGCGGGGGTTACCCACTCTCTGCGCGACTCACGATGGACTGGAATATCAATTACCCAAAACAGCAGCTCGGATCTTATCTGATCCAATCTTTTATCAATTATCTGCACGTGTGTCCTCAGTTTTAGGGTCCCGGCAAACGTGTCCCTAAACACAGGACACGTAGTCGCGGCCATTTTCTGGCCTCGTAACTCGTCCTAAATGATCTTTAGTTGGGCCACCCAGGCACTGGGATTCCTGCTGGAAATACGTGCACACGCCACAATTTGGTTTATTATGGCTCTTGGTGTTCCCTAATCTCGATCCGCCGATTTATGTGGTCTGCCACAGAGCGGAAGTGGTTGTGGGTTCATTGATTAATGCCGGATCGTTGTGCCAAATTATGCAAAAGGTAAGCTGAGGGAATGTGTGTGGGCCTAAAATGGGGGATGTAGCTATATCCTGTTGGTGCCATAACATTGGTAGTTCCTTAAGATCTTTTCAGTAGAATCTCTATAATAGAGTTTTATATACGCCACCGATCAGTGAATACTTCCTGCATTGATTCCCAACCAACCATGGCCATCCAATAACCCAATCCCACTCGAAATCCTCAGAAGTGCCGACGCTTTGGCCGAATCCCAGACAGTTGGACACCCGTTTCTAATATTTTCCGTGGAAACGTTTAGCTTTCTAGCGAAGAGGGAATGGGTGAATATAATATATTTATATTTAATTGGCCGGCACGAAGTAGTGGACACATTTTGACAAACGGCTTCCTTCGTGACCAGAACGTAGCCGCGAAAAGTCTTTTGAAAATTGATCAATTCGAAAATGCATTCTAATAATATTTTCGAAATGCATTATTTCATTTTTTCCCGCTGCATTATTCATGCGGTCGGCACTTTGTTCGCTCAACGCTCCGTATGCTAATGGTCATCATCAAATTGTTCGAATGACTCCCGCCTCGATGAGAAGGGCGATGAGAAGAGGGGGCGTGGCAGCAGCGACATACATACAGGCATATATGAAAATGCAGTATCAACAAAGAATTAAGACATTAAATCGCTCATTGCGGCAATTTACATTCATTATTATTACCAGCCCGCCGCTACGTGCCCATAAGCCATGGGAATTGGAATACGGACGGACATTGGCGGACAGCGGCGGACAGAAGCGGCGACACTGCCCCATGGAGGCGGGCTGACCATGGTGCGGGGCTGGAGAGGGAGGAGGAGCACCTGGAGGGGCGACAGCCAGAACAGCCGCCTCTTGCATGCTTTATGTTTTGATTTGGGAAATTAATAAAATCATAAAATGGTAATTAATTAATTCGACTGGCAAACGAATCCATTGGGTGCAGTGACGCAGGTGAGGGAAACGAACAGTTATATACCCTGTTAGTCAATAAGAAGTATAGAAAAGCATACTATGCTAAATGTTGTCTTAAAAATATATATATTCCAGTATTACTCATTCCACAAGTAAGGTTCAAATCTTTAAGCCATTTAATAGAAATAGTAAATCTTTAATAATAATTTGACTGCACTATTCTGATAAATCTCGAAGATACAGCTAAAGAATCTCTAGGATAACGCTGGTGAATCTCTAAGATACAAGATAATGAATCTCTAAGATACAGCTTCTTAAATGAGAACTTTATAAGCTATACTATCATTGAATTAGATGTTAGATTATGACTTTCCTTTAATGCCAACTTTTGAATTTGGTATAAAGTTACTGATTCTGATTGATTCTCCTCCATGATATTACATTGCCCCATTTGAAAGTATATGTTCCTCTGAGATGGAACGCGAATACACCCCACCTGCTACCGATCCCCAGCTCGAAAGTTCCCAAACCCGAATGACCAAATGCAGTGCCGCCGGTAGCTGCGGCCTGTCCGCCCTGACGGATCGTCATCGCAGTCCGCGGTCCGCTGATTAGGGATTCAGGTGCGTGAGTGCATTTCGTTTGCCTTTTTTTTCGACTCCCTCTTCGGCGGAATTTCAGCTGTGGGTGCCCGACCGTCCGTCTTGGGGGGACTGACAGATCGCTTGGCTCAGCCAGTGGAACCCCTCCAGACCCGGGACGCCCGTGCTCCCCCGAAAGCGAAATCCCCCCTTTGTTTACAAGCCGTTTACATTGCTGATTGCCGCTGATTGTCGATGAGTGGCAGCCAATTCATGGGCAGCTAATTCATGGAGACATTCCCGCCGTCTTGGGCCGCTGACAAGTGCACTTTAATGAGTCGTCCTCGGTGCCTTTGAAGGCCTGCAAAGTCCGCCGTTTATGGCCATGGCAACAAACTTGCCGCAATCGAACCACAAGCGAAGCACGGAGACCCCAAAATCCGTACAACAGGAGACCAGGAGCAGTCCTCTCCGCTACATGTGTGCCTTGCAAAAGTGGGCGTGTCGCGGCCTTATGACAAATTATGACAGCGCGCATTTCTGGCTTGATTTATGTGCGTCCGCTTAAAGCACGGCATTCAACTATGACCCCCTTTCGCTGTTAACAGGATCCGGATTTGTGTCTCAACCCGCGAACTTCCTCCCGTTTTTTTTCTTTCTTTTTAATGATTTTAAAGTGATTTTTAACGTGCCGCCTTCGGTTGCTTAACTACTCTGTGCGACACAAATCCCCGCGTAATTAATGGCGATATAATTTACAACAAAGCAACTGCGGCGAAAGGCGAAAAGTGCTATACATGGCACTACATCCAAGCAATCAGAGGTGGCTGATTCTATGCCCGAGGATGAGGCGATGGTACGGCTGCAACGAATTGCTAGTGCACTTTTTATGATGTGGGGTATATGATGATTAACCATACAGACTCAAATTAATCAAAGTATGTGCTCATAATTGATTTTGGGATTGTGTATGAGTTCCTTTCGCTACCTACATCCATTGTAACGCACTCGCTGAACCAATGTGGCCGAATCCCGATCCTGCCACTGCTCATTTGCCGCAGAGTCAGCTTCCATTGCCCATCTACCATCTATCAGCTTCCGATTCTGGATCCAGCAATCCAGCAGCCGGCAGCAAATTGCCTGCAAAGTGTTGCAATAATAAAAACCCATGCTTGGAGGCGTGTCCCAACACAAAGCTGCGATACACGACACACGAGGGTGATGCGCTACCAAACAGGGCCAGTTCCCAGTTTCCACTTCCCAGTTGCCAGCTCGAGTCCCTTTCCCTGGGGTGGTTTTCCTCCTTCCTGGCCTTTCGGCCGGGAACAATTAGGCATTCGGTGGCGAAGAGGGGCGAGTTACAGGGGAGTTGCAACAAACAAGAGAGTCGGGAGGCAGCCAATAAGTCGCTAATGCAATTAAAAACTCACACAAAGCACGGGGAGCTGCTAATGCTAATAAGTCACGAGGGAAGAGTCCTGCGCCCAGGATGCCAGTCAGCCCAAAAGAAGAGGCGTGACACGTGAGACACCTGGAGTGATTGCTGTTCCCGTCTACCCTCTCTCTCGCTCGCAGGACACTCGGCGATCCTGTATCCTGACGCTCATTTCGTGACAATTTGGTGCGTTAAATTGGAAAAATTAGTCACAGATATGAAGACCGACGACCCGAACTCGAAGTGAATGCAACGCTCGATTTTCCGACACTCGACTCGACTCCAAACGGCCACTTTGGGCCGTGCTAAATCGCACAAATTGGCAGTTTAATTGTTCCAATTGACATCGAGGCGAGATTTGTGCCCCGGTTGCCTGGAGTGGCCTCGACTTCCGGCTCCTGGATGGGCGTGTTTCTGGGCCGCCAGGATTTATGTGCCGTCATGTGGTCAGTGGCACAAAGCATACATTACCTACATATATGCCTATGTGGGCACTCAGTAACTGCTAGGAAATCCACTGCATGGATAAAGTAATACACTTCGCCTTGAATTTGATTTTTCGTTTGTTTATTTACATAAAGAAAACTCGGTTCGCAGACGAACTGCCTCCACAGGTATGTACACACGCACACTTCAGGAGCCCAACTCCATCAATAGATGCTCCTGGCGAGGGAGAGGGGCGCGGATACCCCCAGGCCGACTCCCACACCCACGCCCAATCCCACTGCTCCTCCTGGTGCTGATGAGGCGTTGTTGGCACCGCTGAACTTCTCGAAGCCTCCTATCGCCTCCGCCGAGAGCTTCTTGCGCAGATCCGGCTTCGGTCCGCTGAGGCACATCTTCTCCAGCTGCTGGTGCTGCGACCGCACAGCGAAGCGGTTCACGTGCACAGGAATGGGCACCACGATCTTGTTGCCACTGGTGGTCCCGTTGCGACCCAGTCCGTGCGATGTGAGTCCAGCCTTAACCCTTTTCCACTTGGCGCGTCGATTTTGGAACCATATTTTAACCTATTTCAAACGGATTATCATCAGCTTCGGGTGTTTTCCTTTCATTTAACAACTAAACCCACCTGAACTTCGCTTAACTTTAGACTGGTGGCTATTTGACTGCGCTCCGTGAGACTGAGATACTTCTTGGCGTGAAACTCTCGCTCGAGTTCCAGCAGCTGCTCCGAAGTGAAGGCTGTGCGCCGGCGACGGGACTTGGAGTTCGAGCTGGAGCCATTCCCCTGCGAGTCCTTGCCGACCATTCCGCCACCTTCGTGCCGGGACTGAGCGCCTTCATCATCGCTGCAATCCTCGCTATCCGAATTGGTATAGGCTGAAAACAGTAGATTTATTGCATAAGTTTATGTCAAAAATACAATGGATGAACAATAAGGAAGACAACAACAACAACAACATTTCAGCAATTATCCATGAAATGTATAGTTATTCCCATCCTACAACTCATCTACAAGCCGTGAGTATAAGAAAGCGACCTGGAGATCACACGGCATTACAAGGATCCCACAATGGTCACATCTAATCCACAAGCATTCCTACCTCACTTATTAAGTATTTGGCTTACAATATTGGTTACAATGTTTAAATAGTCAAGTAGTAATATTCATTTATTCTATTGTTTATTGTTTAAATAAACAGGATATTTTACTTATTTTACTTAAAAGAGAAGTTACCGCCGTAAACCTTTCACTATGTGCTACTTATTGTAAATTTCAACCATTTTTTGAAACTCTATTTGCAGTTGAAATATAGTAAATACGCAAATCCTTATGTTTATACGCACAAATTAAGCAACATATTAGTAAAAACACAAAGTACACACCAGAAAAATGTCTATTCATTTTAAATTTGATGGGTTTAGGCCTTGTGTTTGGAAAAATATTAATTTTCGTAAAAGCACTAAAAAACGAATCTCACCGATGGCACGTGCTTTATGTTAATTTTTAACAATGGACTGTTAATTTACATTTGCCTTACATAACATAAGCCTTTGATCAATTCTTAATCCGTTAAGAAAAAAAATTTCAAAATTTGATAAATTTTAAAAAACACATTTATGCCAAAAAAACGGATTAAATTCCCCATTTTGCAAACAATTAAAATATAAATTTTATTCCTAATAAAAATCAAAAGATATCCATTCAACTACATTTTGAAAGGATCCATTTGAGAAAATCGAACTGTAAAATGAACTTAACGAAGTGAAACTTAATGTTTAAGTTAACACCAAACATTGACTTCACTTTTTCCTTGAATTATATTGTTATTTTTCAAAATTCCATTCCCTTTTGTATTGTATTGTATCTTTCCTGAGATACTGAGATACATCTTCCGTTGAGTGCAATTCCATCGTTCAGAGTCACTCCAACACATTGTGCCGAGCCATGTCGCCTCGGTCCAGCCCACATCCTGGCTGATTCTGTCCGGACTCAAGACTCAAGACAAGTCGCTTGGAGCAGCCCCATTAATGGGGCCCTAACGAGTTCGGACTTCTGGTGCAAATGGCCCGTGCCACAAATTGTGGCAAACATATTTATTTATAACTGGATACATGTGTCTGAAGGCTGCCCTTCATGCAGAAGACATGGAATGCTCGAAACATAATCTGCTTGTTTTGGGTGGACTCAAGTTGAGCGTGCCAGCCAAGTGTCAAGTGCCAACCCGATGAGTCCTCCCAATCCCACTCCAGCTTCCACTCCTCTTAATTTTGAGTACATGGTTAAGCGGTTTTTAACACTTACACGCTTCAAAAGTGCCCGCTGTCACTGATTTATCTGCCCATTTGGACCCCTGCCACCCTGTCGCCAGTCCCCCACATAGCCACCCCCATGTGGGCCACCCCCACCCACAAAGCACCCCATTTGCGCCCACTTGCGCTCAGTTATGAATATATTAGTCGCAAATTTGTTGCGCTCTTTGCTGCTCCGCTGGCAAATTGATTTGCGGCACGGATGGCTCAGTTTCCAGTTTCCAGACAGGCAGCGGGGGATCCGGATGATTACGTTGATGGGAGAACACAGTGCCATTCCATCCGAGTGTCCAAGCCAAATCGCTACGATTGTCAAAACGTCAGCACTCCGTTTCCAGTCACTCCGCTTTGTGGCTTTGTGGTCGACGGGACGACGAGTGGCGTTTCTGGATCCCGAAGTCGGAGTTGTGAAAACTTTTCACTCCGTGATTGACACCGAACACTGGGTCTTAATGCACTCTATGCTAATTTGATTATGACGTGGCAGGCTCAATTTAAATTACCGTGACAACGCCGCTCGACAAAATGAGCCACGGCAAAACTGGACAGGATTCGAAGGGGTAAATTATGAGTACTAAGCTCGAGAAATACTTGTATTGGCTGTGGATTTTATATAGTTACTGTTCTTGCTAAACGCATTTTATAAAAAAAACAGTCTCATTTTAGGAAAAAGTTACCCCTAAATAAAAAAAAATAAACAAGACTTAATTGCGGCGCTCCGCTAAATAATAATATATCATACCACTTAAACGCCATCAAGAAAATTGAATATAAATAATTTAATATCATATTATTTAGATGCATCCTAAGGATGGTCCAGCGTCTAAACAATTTGTACCGCAATTTATTTCTATTATTAATTTTATATTGGTAATTACGCTTATGTTATTATCCACTTTAAGATTAAGAAAGGGTTATATTACGCTTACAAACTATCATATTATTTTGTATGTAACTCATGGGCCCACTCGATCATTAAAACTACAGTAAGAAATTCGATGCTCAACTAATTTTAGTCGGAGTCATTATAAAAAATGCGAACTCATTACAAATCACCGAAGCAAACGAAGAAACGTTTAGTAAGTATTTAAAAAACATGCACTCTTTTGAAAGTGATGAGCTATTTCGTGATATCTTAATAAGTTAAGCAAAAGTTAACAATATGCCTTAAACAATAGCTTTACACTTGAGCAAAAAATGCTAACTATTACTATTGTGTCTTCTGCAAGCTATAAAGGATCTGATAGTTGTAACCATGGCTAAAATGGGTTATTCGACTATATTTAAAAACTGAATCTTTATTCTGCAAAATGTATCCGTAACTACTTTCTTAAAACGTTTGCCGACAAGTTCTAAGATATAGATAACAACAACTATATCGATCTCCCCCAATCATCTCATAAGTATAACCACATCCCAGAGAGATTGATTGCTTGGTACCCACCTCCATTACGGCTCTTGTCCATCTCGCCGTTGTAGTTCCTGGGCGACATGGTCAGGCTGATGTCACTGCAGGAGTCGCCGCTGCACTCAAAGTCCTCGTCCATGCCCACATCCAGGGCCGGTTCCATGGGACTGTGGCTGCCGGACTTGGCTGGCGAAGAGTGGGCCTGCGGGGGCGTCGGCTCCTGGAGCATGCCGGTATTCGCTTGATCTTCGTGCATCCTGCCAGCGGCGGCCATGTGCTGCAGTCGAGCGTGGACACTCAGACTGTGCACGTAGTCCTGGTTCATGAGCTCGGCCAAACGCCGGTAGCTGAGATCCGTGGGTGCAACTCCGGCGGCGGCGGGATTGAAAGGCAGGAAACGCGTATCCAGCGGATGCGGCAAGGTGGGTGGAAGCTGTTTCTCCAAGGCATGTGTTGGTGGATGTGGTGGAGGTGGTTGTGGCTGTGCCTGTGGTTGCTGCGCAGCAGGATGACCAGCTGGACTGGAGGGCAGGTAGCAGCCGCCGGCAATTAAATGCGTTAATCTCTCGTGGTTCTGGGCGAAGTAGCCGTGCAGCCAGGGATTATAAAGCGGAAACTGGGTAAGTCCTAGGGCCGAACTGGCCACCATGGCCCGGGCACTCAGCTCCTGCTCCTGCTCCGCCTCCTGCTCCTGATCCCGCTCCTCGGGCGGAGATGGCGGTGTGGCAGTGGCAGGCGTTTGGTTGGCGATCAGACTCTCGATCGAGAAGGGCTTGGGAAAGGGCTTGCTGGCCAACCTTGTAGTGGGCGACTCCATGGTGCCGATCTCTCCACTTTGCTGCAGGGCCGGTCGTTCCATATTGCCCACTCAAAAGCACACTTTCAGGGCGATCGAATCTAACTTCTTTTTTTCAAATTTCTCAACGCGTTTCTGTTCCGGCGCAGACACGACGCAGTGAACCGTTCAGAGATCTGCGAGCGACTGTCCAAGTGCAGCAGACATCACGTACGCGTACGGCACCCAAGTCGAAGCCCAGAGGCGCCGAGCAACCACCACCACGGATGGTCTGGCTCCTCCTTCATTTCAATATGGCGCATGACAAACTGCTGGTGTCTCTCTCTGGCGCGCGCTCCCATTGGCCAGCTGCTAATTGCCGGGTGGTGCGGACAGCGAACCAGTTTCCGGCAATGGAGCAGCACCACTTCCACCTCCACCACCGCCCGCCTTCCCGCTCCGTAATTGCGTTCTGCTCGAATCGCTCGGTAATCAGACATCGCCGGACTGGCGAAGAGAACGCCCTGCCATTAATGCCCCGTCTTCGCCAGCTCCTTGGCCTTGGGGGAGTGCTCCCGCCGGCGGAGGACGGAGGATGGCGGATGGTGTTCTCGCGAGGCATATTAGTGACCAATTTAAATTCAAACATCAGTTGCCAGTGGGTGTGACTGCTGGGCATCATTAGCAGACACTCCAGTGTGCTCACCGATTTGAATCTTTAACTTAGCTGCACATCTATCAGTCTACGGATATCTGGTTTTAATTATCTAAACACACCAGTGAACAGCTCTGCACAACTATTAATTTTAATTGGTTTGAAGTGCTTAGTTGGTTATTAAGCGCACTAATATAGATTTTAAGAGAGTTTGATTGAAAGGATTTCCGTATTTCTAAGAAGGTGACCTCTAATTTATTTCAATGATTAAATAAACAATAATTTTTCTAAGGTGTGCCATGCCAAGTTAAATATGTTATAAAATTTTAAAGATACTCAGCATATCATATTTAAGAAAATAAATACCTCTATAATTTTATATTTATTCTTTAATGTTATTGTTGTATTCCAGATATTACAGAGTGTACATAAATGGGTAATAATACATAACTACGTTTAGAAAATCCACAAAATCTAGACAACAATCCAATGCAGTCGTGACCCCCACTGTTTCCTACATCCGCTGTGGACAAATCCACATCCGTTCCCTGATTCCCCAATTCCCCCGAAGCACCCACAATTGATATGCCGATCGTTCTTCGCCCAGCAGGTGGCAATAATTTGCATGTGTGTGGCTTAATTGATCGTAGTTGACCAAATTTTTGGCCATAAGTGTCGAGGTGTCCATTGATTGGAGCGCAAATTGGCATTGGTCACGTTTGGATGTTTGAAATCTTTTACGAGCACCGAACATTGCGAACATTTAACCGATTCGACAGCGGCATAAATTACAATACAATTATGCGGCTCGTTGGTAATTTTGGTTTTCTGATTATGATGAAAGCTGCTGGGCTTTGTTCGGCACTTTGGCAGCTTGTCAAGAATCAGCAGGGATGGGCGGGGAAGGATCCTTATAGACACTGCCCGCCGAGTGTGGGTAAATATTTCTGGGCAGCTTCCCTTCTTCTGGCGGCGGAAAACGGGCAAATTAACGAATTGCAACGAAGCGTTGAATGCGCTCAAATAAATCAGAGCACTGTTGACACCATCACCATTCCTCATCCCCGGATTCGCCATCCCCAGGCCGTGCTACCCAGTCCTTAATGCGCAGTCCCCAATCCCAGTGCCATGTGCAGAGGGCGAAAGATACATCTCTACAGATACTCTCTTTCGTTTGAGCGAGCGCGTTTTTTAGATTTTTTTGATTGCCTGCAGACGGAGAACAATTCGAAATTATTTACTGACAAATCGTTGCGAATTTTTGGCATATTCCTGAAATGCACAGAAATGCGCACACTGCACAAAACGAACACAATTAAAGCTCTAGCCATACGTATAATGAGATACAAAAGTATCTGCAACTAAGTACCTCGAATTGCTCGCTGTCTGCGGTCTCTAAATTATATCGTTCGACTAATGAAATTAAAATTTCATGCCATTCGACGCGATGTGAAGGCGAACATGTGTTCCCGTGACCGCAGAACACGGAGCTACACGGAGCATATAGCCATATAGCTGGAGCTGTCCGATGTTTGCCCAACATTGGCCACGCCCCCACTCAATTTGCGGCGATACTTCGGATCCGGCGGATGCCTACTCCAGTTGGTAATTGTGTCATTTTACCCCTTCTACCCCATCCATCTAGCCATTATTGTACATACATACATACCTCTATCCTGGCCCTTTCCGCCACCTGTAATTAAGGACCTCTGGCTTATGCCAAATTGTTTACACAATTTAATTGGAATATCGAAGGTAAATTACAGTTGTCGATGCTCGTTTGTGGGCAAGCATGGTTTATTCAGTAATTAGCGGGTCACTCGATTGCATGACCACTCATTGAATATTCCATATTATATTGGTGCTGAATACCTCTGCATGGGAATTATTTGTATTGACTGCCTTCGTAGGAAACTTATTCGAAGATTAATTGGGTTCCTATCTACTTAATTCTTCCTACTTCTTCTTTATCCACCTTCAAATGGGCTTAAGTTTTAACATTTAGAGGATTTATTTTTTACATCACATGATTTATTTCGGTTTTATAATTAGTATCCTAATATCCTCCTTTAATCTTTGTACAATAATCAATCATCTTTTTAAGTTTGCAAGTAGTTTGTAATTTGATTTTAAAAGTTTTTTAATAGGTTTAAATGACTTTGGCTAAGGATTTCTATAAAAGAGTGGCACGGCTTTATGTGCTCTGATAGCGAAGTTCATAATTAATGTCTTCCTACCAAAATAAATGTAACTAAATATTAAAGAAATTAGTGTTTGACTATTAGGTAATTTATTTCTAGATTTTTGGGAAGAAGATAGAACATTATATCTCTAAAAATAGTTTTTTAATAGCTTATCAGCTTAAAAATTCAAATTATTAATTAGATAATAATTTAATTAAATATGCAATATTTATTTAATAACATGTTTAATGCCATATTTGGGTAATATAAAGGGGAAATACATATTTTATCAAGTGGTGTGAATATGCCATTTTTTGAATCGGATATGATGTACATTGGTATTTATTTTGCGGCTGGCTGGTATTTTTATCGTTATCGGCTCCGGCGCACATATGGTAACACTGTGCTTGAAGTCGATTAGTCGTTTTTCGTTAGAGAGCTTGCTGTTCGCATATACTCGCCTGCTCGCGCGTAGAAAAGTTGTTACTTAATTTTCATTGCTGCCACACGTGCTTGATTATTAATTGCAGTGCGCTCGCTAATCAGTAGCTAGTCAGCTGGGCAGACCACAAAAAAACGAAGGCAATTATTCAGGCTGCCCTTTCAGTTCGGCATTACATAAGAAACGAATGGCCAAACGAAAATAATTTTGAAGCAATTTCGTAGCTAATATTGCATCAGCAATTCTGAACAGCAGATACACAAGAAGGGCAGCAATTTTGCCAGCAAAGTCTTCATAAACGACAACAAACGAGTGAAAATATGAGCTGGGCAACAACAAAGCAAAGGCACAAATGTTTCAACTGTAGCAGCGGCAGCAACAACAACAACCGGAGCAGCGGCAGCGACAGCAGCAACAACAACAACTGTGCGCCTAGCAACAAGATAATTTCGACGAGCGATTTCCTTTGATTTGCGCCCATCTGTGTCGAAAGCAGCCGAAAAGCCAAAGAGTGTAAATAGCACGTAGTTTTAGTACAATTCACAGTAGCAAAAGTGAGTTTCAACTTGGGCAGCCAATAAGCCTGCGATAGCAACAATAATACAGAAGGAGCGCACAAGAAATCACCAGAGATCGCACAATGAATCCGATCAAGGCACAGTCCACGGGCAGTCCCAAGAAATTCAACGTATTCGCACACGTCAAGTACGAGCATTTGGTCGCCGGTGTATCCGGCGGAGTGGTGTCCACACTCATTCTACATCCCCTGGATTTGATCAAGATTCGATTTGCAGGTGAGTCATCCACACGCCTCGGGGAATTCCACTCTGCACTGCAGGAAAACCAAGCACTCAATTCGATTTCCGTGGGCAAGTAGTGGTACACTATTACAACATCTTATTGTCAATATTTGTTGAATAATCCAAAATGCCAGTGCTTTAATCTAAGTTCTGTGTTCCGCAATATGGCTCTGTAATATAGGCACCTTTCTGATTAAACTAGGCTTAAAATAGAATACAAAAACTATACCTATCAGAAGAAAATTGTCAACTGATAAGAAAAACGTAAATGTCACCCTAGGAACTAGCACTACGCATATTGCTGTGTAGTAAAGAGCACTCGGCACGTGCGGGGAAATGCCGCCAGTCTGGCTGCAGATTATTGTTGCATTTTACTCGCCGCTCGCGTTTTGCTTGGGCATTGCTTTACAAATTTTCCATGGAAAGTTTGAGACGCTCAGGTATCCGAGAATTCGCACTTGTTTTTTTTTTTTGTTTTGTGCACCATGGAAAATTTGAGAAGCCTGTGTAGTCAAGTAGTGACGTGCATGCTTTCGCACATAAACAATTCTGCTGAATGGGGCCACGGGCACGTGAAAACATCGTTTTTCCTCAATGCGATAGAAAGACGAAATTTATGGTTGTGTTGACAATTGTATGTCGAACCTCAAATTGGTCTAATCTGGATTTTGCAGGCAGGAAACGGGGCAACAGCAGTTCGAATTGTTTACTTGCTTTTACTTTTATGCCGCCTGGCCAAAGATCGATACAAGCTGTCAACCTTTGATATACAGATATGACACTAGCATGTATTAATGGCTCTTATATGAGCCATCAGCTGACGCAGGCCTTTGTGTTTATGGCTACTTGCTGAAAACTACTTCGTTGTAGTCAAACTGAATCATATGTTTAGCCTCGATTGCGTTTCATGCGCAAAATACATGAACAACATTTCCGTGTAGTCTGCTTCGGGATACCAAAACAACAACAATGAACCGAGAGCGGGTTTCTTGATTATTAAATATTGTTGCCGTCCAGTTTGCCCGGATCAGTGCTAAAAATCGTTAACGCAGTAAGTGAATATGTAAATTCACCAGAAAAGTGGCTTGTAAACAATAACAACCAGCACACGAGTTGTTTATGCGAATTAAAGTCACACCATGCAAGTTTTGTGAGCTGATAAAGCGAACCCAAGTTGGGATGGTTAGAAAATCCAGAGCTAGTGGTTTCGCCGCAATGAACCTCCTTGAATTCGGTGGCTTCTCAATTTGGCAACAGCTGTTTTCTATTGACTTGCGCAAGGCCTTTATGGCGATGACGCATTTTGGCCAAACGAAACCCGTTTATCTTGCTTTTGCTTTTCTGCTCTTGCTCGTTTTTAATCACGTGACCACTTGACTCGACTGTACATTGCGATGGCTTTGTTAACGGCAACTTTCAGCGGCAACTGTCCGGTTTATGTGGCACAAGCGCCAGTTCCAGTGGCTAAAAACTAGTTCCAACTGTTGCCATGCGGGAAGTCGGCTGATTCAGCACTCTGCGACCTTATCGCTGCGACTTTATCGAGTGCATGTCGAAAAACTCATTACGGTGGCCAAAAGCTATGTGGTTGGTTAGTCGTAAATACCCAAAAGAACTTGCCTCTTGGGCTGTCCAGTCTCCTTTCAAGGTCACCAATGAGGACGCTATAAATAGTCTAGAAGCGAAGACGAGCCCCTTTCTTCTGCCTGGTACTGTTGTCAGGCCAGATCTTATGATTGCCCAGCTCATATAGAATATGTCGTCCCATATAAATAGCTAAGTGGCTGCTAATGGACGCGAAAACAAGTAGAGTGCCTGCTTTCGACGGTCCCAGCTTATCGCATCCGCTGGCAATTAACGCTATCTATCTGTTTTTGGCGAAAACAACTTTGGCCACGGGCCTGGGCTTTTTGGTTTCGGAGTCAACAACTGATATACCCGTAGACGTACAGTTGCCTAGGTGAAGAGCAATGCACACAATATGACGCATTCGCCGGCCCTTCAGTGCCAGTATCCATAATCATAATCGTGCCAGCCCCAAGGCTGCAATGTCTAGACATGTTTATCATTGACGAGCGTGGTTCCTTCTCCACTTTCAGTTAACGATGGCCGGACAGCTACGGTGCCGCAATACCGGGGACTGAGCAGCGCCTTCACCACTATTTTCCGGCAAGAGGGCTTCCGCGGACTCTACAAAGGCGTCACCCCCAATGTCTGGGGGTCGGGCTCCTCTTGGGGCCTGTACTTTATGTTGTAAGTACTTTGCCCTACTGATAATAGTAACAATCCTAAATGTGAATACTCCCTTCAGCTACAACACCATCAAGACATTTATCCAAGGAGGAAACACTACCATGCCATTGGGCCCCACGATGAACATGCTTGCAGCAGCTGAGTCCGGAATTCTCACCCTGCTGCTAACCAACCCCATCTGGGTGGTGAAGACGCGTCTCTGCCTGCAGTGCGATGCCGCGAGTAGTGCCGAGTACAGGGGCATGATCCACGCCTTGGGCCAGATATACAAGGAGGAGGGAATGCGTGGCCTGTACCGCGGCTTTGTTCCCGGCATGTTGGGCGTCTCCCACGGAGCCATTCAGTTCATGACCTACGAGGAGATGAAGAACGCCTACAACGAGTACCGCAAACTGCCCATCGACACGAAGCTGGTGAGTAGGCAGATCACAGATGACCAACCCATCACATGACCAAGCTGCGCGTGGCGTTGACATCGCCTATATACTAAATTGGGTGAACAGATGCGGTTAAGTTAATAGCACAAAATTATTACTTATACAAATCTATAATAATGCGTAACGTTCAAAAAGTGAATATCTTATACTATCGAGTAACTTAGCCCAACGCGTTTTTTTTCTATTAGTTTTTCGTTAGAAGACGTTCTTAATCAGAAAAATATTTGTTTGCTTTGCTATAATTTGTTTGACCACATCTGTACAGTATACCCAACCGTATCCGAATATATCTGGTTGTGATGACGTCTTCGCCATTTGGCAGCAATTTAGCTCATTTTGTTCGCCTCACTAATATGCGTTCCCTCACCCACAGGCAACCACCGAGTACTTGGCCTTCGCGGCTGTCTCCAAGCTGATCGCAGCGGCGGCCACCTACCCGTACCAGGTGGTGCGGGCACGGCTGCAGGACCACCATCACCGCTACAACGGCACCTGGGACTGCATCAAACAGACTTGGAGGTACGAGCGCATGCGAGGTTTCTATAAGGGCCTGGTGCCCTACCTGGTCCACGTCACGCCCAACATCTGCATGGTCATGCTGATCTGGGAGAAGCTGACCAGCTAGATGGTGTATTAGTACTAGAGCATCGAATCTAGAATCTGACAGAGAATTTAAGCTAAGCACCTAGAATACACGAATCTTTCTCGTTTCCTCCGATGTGCAGCTAACAGCAGAAAATGACAAACTTATTCTGTATTATTGTTGTAACTCGATTTCGGTTTAGCCCTAGCACCTTATTTTAGCCATAAGTGTATTCCATAACTAGTTTATTGTACATCCTTCACTCCTAACTTCGAAAGTAACTGATGTGATTGGGGCCTTGTCAAAATTGCCCCTGCCCATGAAATCTAATTTCAGAGACGCATTTCTTGCACTCTTCATCGAAACAAACACACATTTAGTTCTTAGTTTAGTTAAATTATTTATTCTATAACGGCTTGGAATTGTGTAAGCACAAGAAAAAACCAGTTACTGTTTAGTTGATACAAAATTCGTTTTGGCAAAAAGATTCTTCATAGTTTTTGAAAATGGTTTATAATTTTAAGGATAAACCTTGACACTTATGTTAATAAGCATAAACGCATTGTGAAACCAACTTAACCCTACAGTGGAACAATCTTATTGAAATCAAAGAAAAGATACGAAATGCGAAATTACTTACCCATATTAAAAGGCCACGATGGCAGACCTACAAGAAAACTAAGAAACAAACTAAAGCAAACACTGTCAGCGCGTCCAGCCTGCGTCTTTTCATTTGGCCAAGGGCTCATGGCAGCTTGAGTAAGTAGTCCTAGCTCCTTCCGCTCCTTAAGTCTTCGATCCCCCCTAAATTGTGCAGAATCTCTTTGCTAATCTGAAACAGCCAATGCGCCCTTACTGTAAGTAGATGTAGCTCCCAGTTCTCAGTCACTAACCGCATTGTGTTTGGTTCTCTTTGCAGGTTCGAGGGCTACAGAGGTTTCTACAAGGGGCTGAAGGCGAGTTTAACCCGAGTAGTGCCCGCCTGCATGGTCACCTTCCTGGTGTACGAGAACGTCTCGCATTTCCTGCTCGCCAAGCGGAAGCAAATAGAGACTAAAAAGGATGCGTCGGACGTTTGATTTTCCTTTGGTTGGATTCCTTTTAGGCTTTTAAGATACATATATCACCTCACGACATTGCCATATGTCTATAGTCAGCGGGCAGTTGCAATCGTGCTGAGCATGCGCAGCTCCTTTTAGTTTAAGTTTAGTTAGATGTTGCCGAAGACCTATTTGGTCTTTTCCTAGTAAGTAATGTGATTGTGTTCCTAAGTGTGGATCAGAATGGATGGATTGGATTCTGACGAAAGTGTTACAATAAACCAGTGAAATATCATATAAGTCCATAGCCTCACTCTTGCAAATAAACCAAATCTTTGTGAACCAAAGAATGCCTTTTTCTGGTTTGATTTCCTTGTTTCAATGCATAATAATAATAAAATAAGCAAACTATCTGATTGCAGTTGCTCGATGTACTGTACTATTTAGTAATGGAAAAAGTGAGTGCGAATTTTTCAGAGCGAATAGAAAATTATACCATCTGGCATCTTTATATATCGTGTAAGCTTTGTCAAAAGCATACACAGTGGTATCCCTCTAGGAGTATATATTTTATTATATTTGAATTAACGCCGCTCAAACTTAAAAATCGATTTACCGCCAAACGATACGGATTTCAATTTAGTCCGACTCGGAGTCCGTTTAACGGTTTTCTGCGAAGAGCTTTTCGCAAAGCTCTCGCTTTCGGATTCGTTCGTGCGACAAAGTTTTCCTCTTGTTTTCGGTTCAGTTATAAACTGAAATTACTGGAGGTTGGACGTGTCGAGGCTCGGAATCACTTTTGTTGTTGTTTTGCGCCGTCTTGGCCCGTGTTGTTGTTGTCTTGTGTAGTATTGCGTGCCTGGAAATCGAACGTGTGTGAATTTAATTTACGATTCGTATAATTATCGGCAAGAGCAAACAGTAGAAGTTGCAAATGACCGTTTAAGCCCTGTGATACTAAGATCCAAAGTAAGTGGGTATCATCGAAACTGCTCCATTTGCATTTGAAACCAGTTTCCAGCGATTCGAGTGCATGAAATTGTCCAAAAAAGTGCAACGGTCGAGTTCAACAAACCGATCGATTGAGATAACACCGCAAATACATAGCTGTGAAACTCGCAAATAAATACCTACATATTCTTCTGATAAGTTCAAGAACAGACTAGCCATTGTTTACCGTTAGACCAGAACCACATGTTGCTCGGGATCCGCGTTCCGAAGAGCGAGAGTGATACGTCTGTGCGTGTAGAGGGCCACTAGAGCGCGTGTGAACGACCTTGACTGGGCGGGGGCGTTAGATAACTGCGGAGAAGGTCTAAAGATCACACTCACCCACCCCGTATCGGTGGTTGCATGGCAACCGGCGTCATCCAGAGCAGCGTTGTCTCCACCTCCGCCGGACGCCGGAACATCTGCGACTGCCTGGCCCAGGAGGCTGCCGGATTGGTAAAGGCCCTGCCCAAATCCAAGTCGGCCGATCAGCTCTCGGAACTCACCTGCGCCTGCCTGCGCTGCCAGTACCTGGCCACAGATCTTCAGCATCCGAACACCCAGTCCGGTCACCTGCCCGTGGAGCACAGGCACCGACCTGTGAGCTCAGGCTCTGGCTCACTGGGCGCCCTCAGTTCCAAGGAGTCGCCTATCTTCGTGCGCCGCCAGATCTGTTTCCCGTCCGCGGAGTCCCAGCTGCCTCCGCCCCTCAGCTCCTCCCAGTTCTCGATGCGAAGTGCTTCTCCGGCCTACGCAGAGCCCAAGCCGGAGTTGGATCTCGGCGCCGTAGATGCGCTGCAACTGACCACGGTCATGCCCGCGGGAGTCAATCGTAACCACATGGACATCAACAGGAACAACGGATACCTGCACAACGGAGTAAGTACCTCCACCATAACACGCAATGGAAAGTGTGTGCCTACAGCTAGCACGTGCCAAAACGTATTTATGGGTCGGTCGGATTGGAAGTGGTGAGGAGGGACACACTTTAAACAATTAGAAGGGCGTCAACCCATAAGTTAGAGGGATCAGATTGCACCAACTTTCATATATACTTGGTAACTTATATTGTTAAATCTTAAAAAAGAAAAGGAAATTTCTTTTAGTAATGCATTAGCAAAGAGTCATAGCACAAACATTCATGCGATTTTAAATTGGCGTTAAAAGATGACTTTTCAAAAAATGTATACACTTTTTTTGCCAGTGTGGGAAATGCCCAAAAATAAGTTGGCCAAGTGTTGCAATGGCTTTCGCTATTTCGCCTCGTCAGGCCGTTAACACAACCAGCTTGTACTCATTAGCCGTTTGCTCAGAGAACTTTGCGGAAACCCACCAGATGGGATTACGGAGCGTGAATTATGCACGGAATGTGGAATATCGCAATGGGAAATATCACAATGCACTGATAAAAAATGTTAAATTTAAATTTAATTTCGTCTAAGGATGAGCATTCTAATTTTCCTATTAAAAAAATATTAATCATATTTAAGGCAAGTTCAAAAGTCCATAGATTAACTTTTATATTTTAATACTATAAAATCTATAATTATAGATGAAAATCGAAGCTTTTTTTATCAGTGTACCCATTTTTTTACGTTTTTCCACCCACACTACAAAGTGAATTTCCCTTTCAGAATTAGTTTGTTTCTAATCTTCAATCAAACGATTGCCATTTTCCCAATGCCAATTTTACCAATTAAATGGTAATGAAGTTACAATCGCTATTTCATTGGATACCCAGCTTAGTTACAAGCCAGACGATAAAATCAAAACAATGTGAGGCGGGGCTACCGATATGGCCATGCTACACATTCCACATAGAAGGGTCGGATTCGGGGACGGAACCATGTGGGTGTGTTGAGCTACTTAAGTGATTGCCGGGTTAGCCGGCAATAGATATTGGAAGGAGGTAGGCTACGGATTCGTCACGTTTGAAGGTCAATTATGGAATCAGGCAAGGAAAGTGTGGGCTCTTTAATTACTGCCTGGCATTTCCAACATTTCCCATTTACACATCGCACATGCAAGTAGTTCGCTCGATGAATCACAAGGTCTTATTGCATTTCGGCCACTATCTAATCAGGGCCCTCTCTCCGCCTCTTCCTCCCCCTTTTATGGGCGACTCCATGGAGTGATAAGATATGAGCTGGCACTCCACTCCATGCCACCGATAAAACGCAAAGCAGCGTGCGCAGAGTCCATTGAGGGATCGCTGTCCGCCACTCGCAGAGCATCCGCCTTATGTAATCAAGTTCCAACTCCCTCGCCGCATCGCTGGCCAAGGCAATGCCCTCCACTCCACTCCGCTGTGTTGTTTGTGTGACTTTACGTTTGTCGTAGACTGATTAATTTACATGACAATTGCCCGGGCCAACTGATAAGCATATGTATGTATGTACATATTTACTATGGTAACTGGGAGAGTATCGCTCGGCCGTAGTGTCACGCAATCCAGGTTGCCAATCTTAAAATTCCAATGCCAACTATCTTTGTACACGCAGACTCCATGCTTATCAACCTGCGATATTTGGGGGTATTCAATTTAAAAGAAATCTTGAAACTTTGGTACCTTTAAGTAGTTACAGACCATCGCACTCTACTTTAAACAAAAGCATAAAATAGTTAAATCATGGGCCTTTCATTTATGAAAATCTATTAAATTTACAAATATTTGCAAAAACTAACACCGCCGTCAATTTTTTATTCTACTTTTTACACTTTCGGATCAGATTTCATTGCATACTTTTTGGGGTCCAGTTAGAAACCTTCGGATTTAAACGACTGAAAATGGGCTTAGCCATAAGAGTAGTTTCCCCAGCTATCTAAAAAGACAGGTGTTGGTCCACATCGCTTGATTTTATGCATGCCGTGATACATGCAATCCCAGTAGTTTCCATTCCAGGAACTCATTCACGTGCTCACTTCCTCTTGTTGAACTCACTTGCACGTGATTGCTGGCCGATGTGGGTGGGGGGCTCCTAGCGACTCCCATTTGGTATCCGATTTACGGCAAAGAAGTCCATGCAGGATTTCGCCAAATCCGGGCATCCGTGTGGCTTTTGTTCGGAATGGGGTCGTCGGGGGGCACTTGCAGGCGCCTTAGTTTCAGATGGTTCGCCGAATGGTTCGCATAGCTCTTCTGTTTCCTATTTTCCGGCTGGATTGCGTGTAAACATCTGCGGGCACAAAAGGAACTCTTCCACGTTCGACATTTATGCGAAAGTGAATTTCTAATGCTTTCGGTTTCCATGGCACAGTATGGTTTAAAAGCCCTCTGCTCCCCAACTGGAATTTTTAAGGCTCGAGAAAATATGTTTGCTGTAATCGCACATGAATTATGTAAGCTGATTCGACTGTTGACTTGCTCCCGATTTCAGAATGTGCAAGTCGATGAGGCTTCAGACAGCGCTCTTTACAGTGAATTACATTTAGAACGCTTTACTTCACTGTGCAATGGCATTGAGTAATGAATGGTCTAAATAACCTATGCCTATTAGTTTATAAGAAAGTATAAGTCATCAAAGAACAACCACTTTCAATGATGTAGTGCTCAAAAGAGAACGGCTTTCAAAAAATAAGTAGGATAAGTAGTACTGTAGCTATATTGCAAATGGGTTGTTTTAAATAAATCTGAAATGGTTACTGAAGCTAGTGATATGTAGATGTAAGCATAAAGCTAATCAAATATAGACCAACACTGCCTGAACCAATAAATAATTCTTTATTGTACTTCTTAGTTACACGGTTAATAGTTTTAAAGAAGGTTAAGTAATAATAGCCTCCCCTACTACATAGATATCGCTACCGCAGCAAAGTGTCTGTATAAGGAACTGCAATATCTAATTAAGTCAGACCTGAAGCAACTTCCGTACATCTGTAAGATGCGATCTATCCATAAATACACATGTATGCCATCCCGTTTGCGTTTCGGGTTATTTCTTGGGTAATCGTATATGGGCCACATATCTCCTTCCCTGTCGCTCTGCTCGATGCACTGCGGCTAACCACGTTTTGTAATAAGCGTAATTCTATATAGTCACGTCGAGCAGTCAGTCGACAGTCGGCCAAGACAGCGCCCAACCCGCCAGATTGATGTGTCGCCCACTTAATGCCGAGCGACTCTTTTGGGACAAGTTGATGCGGCAAATCCTCAGCTTAAAGGAAGCCCGCCAAGTGCGGCGGAGCACGTTCTGGGTTGCTTGGAGAGGTCAGGTCCAGATATGGACACTGGGCGCCCTGCTCCACTGGTTGTGACGGATGATTGGGTGCTTGTCATCGTAGCATCACGGCTTTATGGCATCATGCCATCATCACCTTGATCCCAATGATAGAGCCCAGTGATTCCGGATCAGGGCTAACCAGCCGGACAACTGGCGTCCATTATGGCGGGCCACCGGACACTGGCCAATCTTTGTCCGGGGGTTGCTTGATAAGCGGCTGCCAGCCGTCCAATCGGCCCATTCAAAGGCCCACCGGCTCTTCTCACGCTCATTTCGCAAGCGATTTGGAGGCGGCAACCAGTGTTGGTAAGCACCTGGCCAGCTAAAGCGATTTTCGTAACTGTAATGCTAAACCTCTCACCACAAAAGGAGGAGGGGCGGGTGCGGGACCAACGGGGCGAATACAAAATTTATAAAAGCCTAGTCGTCGGCACTGGGAATTTCAGTGCGCGTTCGTTTAGTCAGGGAAACGGTTGCTAAAAAAAAGCTCGAGGATCGTGCAGAATCAGGACTGGAAATCAAGCTGGAGCAAATGGAACCTTTGTAGAATCGCTAGGGATCAACAACGTCAGTTGAAAATATGCCCAACGTGGACGAGCAGCGGGGAAAAGCAGCCACAAAGAGAGCGGAATCGGAGGAAAAGGGTGACCGCCAGGAGGGGGACGGGGATCCGAAAGAGGAGTCGGAGGAGGGCACCGGGAAGATCAAGGGCCGTTCCCGATTCTCTGCGGCTCTGCGAAGCCTCTCGAAGACCAAAACCAAAAGGGAAAGGGAGCTGGATAAAAGCACCGACAGGGAAACCCGCAGCGCGGAGGAAGAGGCTCAGGAAACCCCAGGCGAGCTTGAAGACGTGGCCAGCTCCATCTCCACGGACAGTGGAGCCCTCGCCAAGACCAAGAAAAAGAGCCTTACGCGCCGCCTGCTTCTTGGAGGCCTGAGAAAAAGTGGGAAGACGCCGAAGGGGCGGCCCCACAGCTTGGCGACCAGCGACGACATCAGCGTGGAGCACCTGGAAACCACACCCCTGCCATCGCCACCCGGTTCGCCCACCTCCGCCGGCAGCAGCACGCTGCAGATCACCATTAGTGGTAAGAAGGTGGAGCCAGCGCACGCCAAGAAGAGCGGCAAGAGCAGACCCAAAAGCGACACGGATTACCTGACACCCGCCGCAGAAGAAAGGAAACCGAGAAAGAAAACCACTACCACCACCGTGACCACGAGAGATACGAGCAGCAGCACCCGCACCACCAAGCTGCTGGTGGCGAAGAAGAAGCCCCAGAGCACCGAGAGAGAGTCCCCATCGGCGTCGCCGTCGCCGCTTATCACCACCACCGAGAGTACACGCGATACGCCGCCCAGAGAACGGGCGCCAGCGAAACCAAGTCGCGTTCAGTCAGCCAGCGGCTCCGGAGCTGTTCGCAAGTCCCAATCCTCGAGCGCATCCAGCAGGAAGCTGGAATTGATGCAGCAGCAGCGCGGCCACCGCCTCAACGCCAGACCACTGGCTGATCCAGCGAACACGGAACCCCAGCCATCAGGGCAGCAATCCCTGGACCCATCCACATCCCCTCCGGCGGCTGAGGACGGTGTCTCCTCGGCGGAAAGTGCCCAGACTATTGCAAATCCCCCGCCCGTTGTCCGCTTTGAGGTGGGCAGTGCAGTCAGAAGTCCCTTGAGTGCCTACGAAGCCGCATTGGCCGCCGCCGCCAGTCAACAGCCCAACTCCAACGAAGAGCTCAGCGACTCAAGCATCCGCCGACTCAGCTTCGCTCAGCAGCAGCTCATCCTCGGCGACCACGATAGCATCGAGGGCAGGCGGGAAACACTGCACTATCAGTCGGTGGCTAGTGAATACTCCAACCAGGACTCCGGATCCGAGGACGAGAGCGAGGAGCAGGCGGATACTACAGAGCCACAGAACGCCAAGCCCATGCCGGCCTTCGGTGACCTGACCATGGATCAGGAAATGGAACCGGTAAGGTCTCGTCGTCGTCGGATTGCCAGTTCGCCAGTTGTCATTTACCTACGAAGAAGCGAAGAAGCCCCACAAGTGATATGTTGGCCCCCTTATAGTGTGTGTTCCAGAGTGTCATTCAACTGTGCGGGCGGCGGGCGGTGGTAATAGCCCAGGGGGTCTCGTCAACTAACCAGCAAATCTCAGTGCGGATTGACGAGCTGCAGAAGGTGTAACTAATACCAGGCTTAGAATTTATTAAAGTGGTGAATTCTCACTTCCTATATTATATATTGATATACATTTATATAACTGTGTGTAAACGTGTTATGATAGAAGAAACTTTACTAGCTATTATAGTTCGAAATGCACGGATTTTTTATATTTGTATCTTGAAAAAAAGAGCCCAAAAGAATGTATCTCGTTATCTTGAGATTACAAGTCACAAGTGGATTTCATTGTTTAGCGTATAACATTTATCAAACTACTCTATTAAGCATGGATCGAACATACAAGTAACTCTCATCCAATCCTTGCTTGCAGGCCATCATGACATCCACCAGCGATAAGCGCGAGCATCTGTACAAGATTCTAGTCATCGGTGAACTGGGCACCGGCAAGACGTCCTTCATCAAGCGCTATGTGCACCAGTTCTTCAGTCAGAACTACAGGGCCACCATCGGCGTGGACTTCGCCCTGAAGGTGCTGCAGTGGGACGCCAACACGATAGTGCGCCTCCAGCTGTGGGATATCGCCGGTCAGGAGCGGTTTGGCAACATGACCCGAGTCTACTACAAGGAGGCGGTGGGCGCGTTCATCGTATTCGATGTGACCCGCAGTGGGACTTTCGATTGCGTGAGCAAGTGGAAGGAAGATCTGGACTCCAAGGTGCAGCTGCCGGACGGCAGTCCCATTCCGTGCATCCTGCTGGCCAATAAAGTAAGTGATTGCCTAAGGTTAAAGGAGACCGTATAATTCCTATATTATGTGATTAAAACGTTGCTCATCCGTTTTCCAGTGCGACCAGGAAAAGCAGGGCATCATAACGCAGCCCGAGAAGATGGATGAGTATGTGAGGGAGAACGGATTTGCCGGGTGGTTTGAGACATCCGCCAAGGAGAATATCAACATCGATGAGGCAGCTCGTGCCCTCGTGAATAAGGTGATAATCGCTGCTAATCCCCGGCTGAAGCCCAGCTAATCTTCTTCCACTCGCCCGACAGATACTCATCAACGATAAGCTGATATCTGCCGATCTGGCCGATGGCGACAAGTTCAACCTGAGCACGGCCGATGCAACCGGATCGGATGCCAAGAACAAGTGTTCCTGCTGACCTGGGACCGAGGTCCGGCGACTCCAATTCCCATTCCCAGTCTAAGAGCGAGTTTCAAGACAGAAACGCCATGTGCCTACGTCCACTCCATGTTCATGTTGTTAGAAGATAGCGATAACTATGCTAAGGGTTTTAACGTAACATTTGTCTAATGCTTAGTCTCATCTGTATCTCCGTCACCGAGAATCCCATCATCCCGTCCGTCTTTATCTTTAAAACCACTTCCCGCCAATCGCGATAAAGCTCGTCTGTGGGTCCACAATGTTGCTCCGGGATCGAGATCCGTGTCACTTCGAGAATTTATATGGTGACACATAACTTACCTACGCATACGAACCATTATTACTATCACCATCATTGCCCTAGTTGCGAGGATTAGCCGGAGGTAGTGCAGCATCCGTATCATAGTATACTACATTTGTGTAAAATACGAATCGTCTTATTGTTTTGTTTGTTTTATTTGCCTCTGCTGGCGAGAAGTTTTATCTTGGAATTATTATTCTCGCATGCAAACACACTCTGCCATCTTTATTTGCATTTAGATAACAATACGTACGCTTAATGCAATACGAAATCAGAAATAAAGTTTTTATTGGTAGTTAAGTTCAGAGGACGTGTTTTATTAGCTGAATAAATTCTGTGTAAGTGCTTTTGTGGTACAATGAAAATGATATTAGTATTTGCTTTCATTGGATCACTGGTCTTTTTTAATAAATACAAATAAAACCTTTATGTTTTTACATTTCCTTATTTAACGGTAAAAAATCGTACGAAAGGTTTTCCCCAACCGACAATGTTTTTCTTTTTGAAAATATTCAAACTATCGATAGTTATCAATTAGGGTTGTCCTTACTGTTTAGTGATTGATCACATATTTCAATTTAAAAATAATTAAATAAAGATAAAAGTCTCGTACGTTCATATTCTATATTAAATTATTAGCAATTATTAAATCGTTAAGAAAAGTGAAACGTATAAAGTGGTAATTAGTATGGAAAAATTTGGAAACAGCTGGAATCAGGTTTAATTGGAACTTGGTTTTATAAAATACTCCGAGAACACCGTGAACCAATTACCAATTGCCGCTGAACGGGACCACTATCGATAGAACCTTACAAGCTATCGAATCGCTGCAAGACGATTGCCATCGATATTCGCACCTCTATTTATTAGTGTTGTGTAGCCGTTTTACTGCTAAATTGTTTATTGCAAAAATTCCGCAAACGAGAGATATTGGGAATAGTAGACAATATAACAAGTGGGCAAAATGTATTAGATGTTTAAGGTAAGCCACCGCCAATGCTGCAGCTCGGCGGAGCCGTATCCAACGGTCTGCGCTCTGGGGGCCGCAGCATTCCGCACTCGTCACGTTTACTCCCCTTTTCTGGTCTTTGTTGGGGCTCCGCTGGCACTTCTGCTGATAAGTGCCCAAGTCGACTTAATTAATCAGTGCCTCGGAGTCGGGGGCAAGTCAATTGGATATTTGGAAACCGCTGGGAACGGGAACCAGCTGCGTGCCCGAAAGAACAGTCGTGAAATGCCGCGGCTCTGATTGGACTCCCATTCCCAAACTCCATATCTCACTCACTTTCAGTTGCTGACTAATACTGGGTGGAAGGTAATCAGTTGGAATCGTCACAAGAAACGATGCTGCCGCCTAGGGAAAACGTCGATCTGGAGTGCTTCCTGGTGACCAAGCACTCCTGGAAGGGCAGGTATAAGCGCATCCTCTCCATCGGCACAGCCGGCATATCCACCTACAATCCGGACAAGCTCGACCTGACTAACAGGTGGTCCTATTCGGACATCGTGGCAGCAGCACCCTCAAAGACCTCAAATGTGAGTTTTTTAGATCCTACGGAGAGCTCGGAACTAAATAAATTGATCTTTCAGATACCCCATGACTTCGTGATTACCATCAAAAAGGATAAGAAACTAGATACAATCAAGTTATCGTCGGAATATCGGAACGACATCCTAAGCTCTATATTAAAGTACTACAAGGAGTTTGCGGACAAGCCCAAAAATGCTCAGGTTGGTTTTTAAGACTCACTTTATGGGATTGCATTTAAATCCTATACAAATTTGCAAAAGAGTCCCCAACATTTAATTTGTGGTTCAGATGTTTATAATTAATATTTAAATATACAATTTGAATTCTATATCTATCAAATATCTTGTTAAACTAATGAATATCATTTACAGCGCTTCAGTGCTTACAAATACCACTGGTCGGGCATCAGTCTTCCCACAGTACTGGAGGTCACGCCCTGCTCTCTGGACCAGCTCGATCCCACCACCAACGACGTGCTGGCCAGCTATATGTACAAGGATATCGAGGGAATAATAGGTAGCTATGCACATTCGACTCGCTTGCATCAATTAATGTGTCTTGTTTTGTCCTCATGTGCCTCAATTACAATTCAATACGATCGCTCCGTGTTTTGTTCTTTTTTTTATTTTTGGTTACTTTCCGCACTCATCTTTCTTCCGCACACGTTTTAAGCAGGCATCTCGGACTATGAGGGAGGAATCGTGATGGCCTACGGCGGATTCAGTCGCCTCCATTTGTTTAAGGCGCTGAATCACCACGAGATCGTGCAGAACATAGCACAGAGATCGGCTCAGTTTCTGGGCATTGAAACTAAAATACTCAAGAGTCAGATCACACTGGAGCAGTTCGAGAGGCAGCGGTTCGGCAAGTTCAGGTGAGTTCACGTGAAAGGGCCACAACAAAATTCTGTACGAAACCATATAATCTTTCAGTGGCGACCAGTTTCAAACCTCGTCGACCGAGTTTTCGGTTCATAAGATAACGCCCCGCCATCCGGATCCGGTGAAGCGTATTCTCTGTCTCACCGAGGTAACGCTGCTGGAGCGGGATCCTCAAACCTACAGCGTCTGCACCCTGCGTCCGCTGACTGATGTGTTTGCCTTAGTTAGAGACAAGGACAATCTTCAGCGCTTCAGCATCGAGTACAAGAATGGAATCGTGCGCAACTACAGCACCAACGACCGCGACTCATTGTTGGCCACTGTTCTGGATGCTGTTCGCTCCAGTGGCAATCAGGATGTGCACGTCCGCATTGGCAACACGCCGCGAGGGAAACGGTATGTGCCATTGAACAGCTCGGTGGACGAGGAGACAGAGGCGAATTTGATGCGCCTGGTTATCAACAATTTTCAAAACCCCTCTAAGCGATATGAGATCTTGGAGCGCTTTAATGCCAATGTGCCTCACAGTGGCCTCAACTACAGTGTAACTCAGGATGTAAGTTAACCTAATGGCTGGATTCCGGTTTAACCTAATTAATGTTTTGTTTCACAGAGCTTGTTTGCTGAAAACAAAGATAAACTTATACTGAGTGCCCTGCAAGCGTTGGCTCAAAAGGAGCTGGACAGCCCTACGGCCCAGCTGAGAAACTCGGAACTGGAGGCTATCTTTCACGCGCTTACTCGTCTACTCGCTAGCAAAGTTGGATACGCAGCCTTTACGAATCTCCCGGGGTAATATATTCTAGTTTCGTGCTCAAATCAATATTAATGTTTGAATACCTTTCAGCTTTCGTGAGATTATCGGTACAAAGGTGGTAGCTGCTTTAAGACGCAAGGATTTGGGTGTGACATACTCCGCCATTGACATGATTAACTCGCTAATGCATTCTGTGAATTCTGACCACGATTTAAAACAGGAGCAACTAAACAAGTCATCCATTCTGTCATCAAAATCGTTTCTGGAAACTTTGCTCAACATGTGGACAACCAATGTGGTAATTAAACCATTCTAGAGTGCGGTCAACTCGTTTTGTAACTATTTATTTATTATTTATTTCAGAGCCATGGCAGTGGTGCTCTGGTACTCTCAGCTATGCTGGACTTCATGACCTTTGCCTTGTGTGTGCCTTACAGCGAGACCACCGACGGCAAGCAGTTCGATACTCTGCTGGAGCTGGTTGCCGATCGTGGACGCTATTTGTACAAACTGTTCCAGCATCCCTCGCTGGCGATCGTGAAGGGAGCTGGATTGGTGTTGCGGGCCATTATTGAAGAGGGCGAGCTGCAAGTGGCCCAGCAAATGCAAGCATTGGCTTTGGATGAGGCTGCGCTGTGCCGGCACTTACTGGTGGCACTGTATACGCCCTCCAATGATCCCACCCAGACCACGCAACGTCAGTTGTCGCGGCATTTGATCGGGCTGTGGCTAACAGACAGTGAGGAGGCCATGGAACTCTTTAAACGCATATTCGTGAGTTATTTGAAATGTATATATTTAATCAAGTTTTTCATATTTTTCAAATTTACCAGCCCGCTGGCCTGTTAACCTTTTTGGAGTCTGAGGAGACTGTCCCAGAGTCCGATGTCGAGGAGGACAAGCTAAATTTTCGTGACAATCTCAAATTTGCAATACAACATTCCAACAAAACTCGCAAGAATGTGATAGAGAAGCATTTACAAGGCATTAAGCATTGGGGCATGAACCTAATTGAGAAACAGGACGGAGCGGCTCAGGCGTTAAAGAATCGCCCTGTTGTGCTGAGAAATCGACGAAAGAAAAAAAAGACATCTGATGTGGTAGTGAATCTGCCCTTCTTCTTTTACAGCTTTGCCAAAGATCATAGTCTCCCCAATTTAATATGGAATCACAAGGTATTCACATATAAATTTCTAATTATAATTGATAAATTCAAATCAAATATTTTCGCAGACCCGCGAAGAACTACGTATGTGTTTGGAGAACGAGCTGCGGCAGTTTCTTAATGATCGTGACTTGGCCGGTCAAATGATTGTGGCATGGAATTATCAGGAATTTGAAGTGGCCTACCAATGTCTAGCTGACGAAATCAAAATTGGTGACTACTACATTCGTTTGATACTGGAGAAGGACGACTGGCCGCAAAATCTAGTAAAGGATCCGTAAGTTTCCTTATTTGCTTTAGTTAATTATGAATGTAAACATAGCTATCTCCCTAGGATTGAACTCTTTAATGCCTTATATCGACGTGTGTTGTGCCGACAACGCGTAAATGATGACCAAATGACGGTGTTTTCCCTTCAGGCTCTAGCTAAGGTTTACCGACGTTACCACGCCGAGATTGGCAAGTTTAACGATATGTCTTACATTCTGCAGCTCAGTGATAGGGTGAGTCTAACACAAAACTTTTAATTTAAGGCCCTCCATTAATTCTTCACGTTCCTTTAGTGCCTTTCTCCTTCAATGCGCGATGCACTGATCAACCTAATATCTTGCCTGGTGCTAGAGAAATCGAACAGTCGAGCCCTTATCGATCATGTGCAATGCCTAGTAGATCTCATCACTTTAGCCCATCTACACAAGGGAAGGGCGCAGCTCAATACCAAAACAAATGTTATTGAAGCGGGTCCCAATATGGGTACATACGAAGAAAAGGATTGGTACTACAACATTGAGAAGGATGGACAAAAGCCGGAGCGTCAGGGACCTATTACATACTCGGAGCTCAAGGAACTGTGGCAGAAGGGATTAATCACACCAAAGACCCGTTGCTGGGCTATTGGCATGGATGGCTGGCGATCGCTTCAGCAGATCCCTCAGCTAAAATGGTGTCTGATTGCCAAAGGCACATCGCTTTACGACGAGACTGAATTGTCCTCAAAGATTCTAGACATTCTGATAAAGTGTACTAGCTTCTTTCCGAGTCGCACCCAAAATGGCGTGGCAGTTCTTATTCCAGGTCCAAAGTTGTCTCGCAAACTTTCGGAGTTCATCTGCCTACCGCATGTGGTACAAGTTTGCCTTACCCACGATCCCGGATTGTTGGAGCGCGTAGCTACGCTGCTCTACCAGATTATGGAAGACAATCCGGAGATGCCTAAGGTGTACCTTACGGGAGTCTTCTACTTCATGCTCATGTACACAGGCAGCAACATTTTACCTATAACTCGATTCCTCAAAATGACGCATATGAAGCAAGGATTCCGCAGCGAAGAGGTAATAATTGTATACCATTTTTTAATTTGATGATCTTAGTTTTCATTTCCTTGACAGACCTCCCAGTCTGGAATCATGCACCGCAGCATACTCGGTCAGCTTCTTCCCGAGGCTATGGTCTGTTTCCTGGAAAATTACAGCGCAGAAAAGTTTGCAGAAATTTTCCTGGGCGAGTTCGACACCCCTGAGGTGATATGGAGCTCAGAGATGCGACGTCTTCTAATAGAGAAGATAGCGGCGCATATCGCAGACTTTACGCCTCGTCTTCGTGGACATACAATGGCAAGGTACCCGTACTTGGCCATTCCAGTGATTAGCTATCCACAGCTGGAGAACGAGCTCTTCTGCCACATCTATTACCTGCGTCACTTATGCGACACCCAAAAGTTCCCCAACTGGCCCATATCTGATCCCGTGCAGCTTCTAAAGCACACACTCGACGCTTGGCGCAAGGAGGTAGAGAAGAAACCTCCTCAGATGACAATCCAACAGGCTTACCAGGACCTAGGCATTGACCTTACCAAGACTCCTAAGCCAGATGAGTCGATGATTCGCAAGAGCTATTATAAGCTGGCGCAAATGTATCATCCCGATAAAAATCCGAATGGTCGCGAAATATTTGAAAAAGTGAATCAGGTACGTGAATGTAATTAACATGGTAATCTATGCTAACGATTATTTTTAGGCGTATGAGTTTCTTTGCTCGCGGAATGTGTGGAGCTCGGGTGGGCCAGATCCCAAAAATATTGTGCTGATACTTCGCACACAGAGCATTCTCTTTGAGCGGTATCCGGATGGTCAGTGTTTCCTAACTTTTTCTTTTTAGAATTATAAAACTATTTAATTATTCATTTCTATTTATAGTTTTGCGACCATACAAGTACGCAGGATACCCGCAGCTCATTAAGACCATTCGTCTGGAGACACGAGATGATGAGCTCTTCTCAAAGGAAGCCCAACTACTAACAGCTGCCTCTGAGTTGTGCTACCATACAGTCCACTGCTCTGCCTTAAATGCCGAAGAACTGCGGCGGGAGGAAGGTATTGAGGCGCTCTTGGAGGCCTACACCCGTTGCGTGTCTATTCTGGGCGTGGACTCGAAGCCGGACTCGCTGCACTACCAAGTCATATCGAACGTAACCCGCTGCTTCGAAGTAGCCTGTAACTTTGAGAAGTGCAAGCAGAAGATCATCCAGCTGCCACAGTTGCTGTCTGACGTTTGTCGTGTGGTCTATTTTAAACACACGCTATCGGTAAGCCTGGTGACCAGTCTCGCTGCCAATAACTACGACCTGCAATGCCAACTGTCACGGAACGGCGTTCTCTGGTCCTTACTGCTTTTCATTTTCGAGTATGACTACACGCTGGACGAAAGCGGGGTGGATGTGAGCGATAAGTCAAACCAGCAGCAACTGGCAAACAACCTTGCAAAGATGGCGGTGCTCGGTTGTATCGCCTTAGCTGGTTACAGCATGGAGCTGCGTCAAAAACCGGTGACTGGAAGCGAGACGAACTCACCAGCGGCTAAGGCGCCACCAGTCATAAAACCAAAGCCATCGGTGTCCGCAGCCTCAAGCTCAACGTACACCCAGAACGCTCACAATCCCCTGCAAAGCAAACAGCTGGCCATTACGAGCGGAAAGGAAAAGGAGTCAGACACCTCATCAGCTAGCAGCGACACCGCTAGTTCCACACCCACCGAAAGTGAGCAACAGCAACAGCTTACGAAGACGAGAACCAGTGCCATCCAGCAAAAGTACATTGTTACGGGAGAGGCTAAAAACTCTCTAATCAAACAGGTGCTCGATCGTCTGCTCACGCGTTACATTTCCAACCAGTTGGCCACGGTTCGGGACAGTGATGTTCTTAAGTTGCTCACGGCAAACACGCGTAATCCCTACCTCATCTGGGATAATGGAACTCGCGCTCAGCTCAAGGATTTCCTCGAGCAGCAGCGAACGGCCTCCGCCAAGGAGACGCATGAGGACATTGCCCAGCTCTCAGAGCTAGTTTCAAGCTTTGAGTTCGATGCACACAAGTAAGTGATCAGAACATAAAAACCGGTTGTATATAACGTTAATTTTATCCTTAAGGGACGAGCTGCAGATCGGCGGTATATTCATACGTATCTACAATGATATGCCAACTCATCCAATTGCTCAGCCAAAGCTCTTCATCATGGACCTGCTGGAGTACCTAAAGCACGCTTATCAGTTTTTGCAGTACAAAAAGAATCCTCAATCAAGTGCCGCTCCTGTCAGCGCTACTCCTAAAATGGGAAATGATGGCATCCTGACTCCCACTTTGGCGCCTAATCATCCCCAGCTTCAGCAGGCTTCGACGGGAAAATCTGGCACTACGTTCGACGAGGTTCTAACTGCTTATAACCGATCAAAGAGCCGGAAGAAGCTGGAGACGGATGCGCTGACGGAGCAGCAGTTGGCCTTACAGCAGAGCAAATACGACTTTAGCAGCGATGGAAAGATTGAGCTTCATATTACCATGGTGCTTAAAGCATTGATTGCAGTGATCAAGGCAAACGCCGAGGTGGAAATTCAGTGCATCGGAAACTTCGATATGATATTTGGTTTCTTGGCCAGCAACATATTCCCGGATGTAAGCTTTTGGTTTTGTAATCCCTTGGATATTTATAAGACTTCCTGTTCTTTTTAGAACTCTACTGTCAAAGCGGTGGCCTTGGAGGTGGTTTCTTTAGTTTCGCGCAACAAGGAGTGCGTATCGGAGGTGGCAGCCTGTGAAATCCTTGGCAACTATCTGGTGGCCCTTAAGGACCCAGAGCTTCGTGCCAGCCAAGTGAAGGTATTGGAGACTCTGTCGGGACTGATGAACGTGCAGGAGATGATAAAGGAGGCCCAGGCCAAGGGAGCCACTATCTACCTGCTGGATATGTTTTGCAACTCGCGTAATCCGCAAATCCGTGAGATGTGCGCCGGTATTTTGGCCAAGATGACGGCGGATCGCTTGAGCGGGCCCAAGGTGCGGATCACTGTGTCAAAGTTCTTGCCAGCGCTTTTCATAGATGCTATGGTGGAGTCGCCAGCGACGTCCGTGCAGCTCTTTGAGTCCATACACGAGCATCCGGAACTGATTTGGAACGATACCACGCGATCGAATGTCTGTGATGCTGTGGCCGATACATGTCAAAGGTATTTAACAACGAAATGCATTTCGTTGTCCTTTTAATTTTCTTGTTTTCTTTTCGCACAGATTCTATCAGCTGCAAAAGGCGAATGCCCGGCATGTGTGGAAAGATCCGGAAATACTTAAGGATATCGTGTCCAATGAAATCGTTGTGGCCGGCGTCTACCTCCGACTGTTCGTCAGCAATCCCGCTTGGACACTTCGCAAGCCAAAGCAATTCCTTTCCGATCTTTTGGACTTTGTCGTCGAACAGATCGGCAAGAGCTCCTCAGAGCAGGATGTGCTAGACCTGTCCACCACTGCGTTAGTGGAGCTCCTACGGTCGCAGCCCAACCTTGCGGACGACATCCCTGTGCTTGGACATATACCAAAGCTGTTCAATCTGCTCTCAGTGCAGCCGAAAAATACGCTATCAGTATTACATCAGCTCTCGCTGTCTGAGGTTGGGTACTATCAACATTTCTATTGGAGATTCGCTTAAGTTTCGTATATTATGTTTCAGTTCTGCGTGAGTGCCATCTCACAGACGGAATGTGTGGCGCCATTGAAAAAGTGCATGGAGCACAATAGGGATTGCATCGAGAAGGCCTGCGAGGCTCTAAGTCGCCTCTTTAAGCACCAGCATGTGAGTTGCACTCTGAAAGATATTACTTTTGTTTAAAGTTTTAAGACTGCTGTGAAGATGGCTGTTATTAAGACCTATATTTATGTACCAATCCATAAATATGTCATTTGTTATCTATTAGGATTCGTTGATCAGTCAATCTCTGGAGGTGGGACTTATACCTTTTCTGCTGGGACTACTGGACAGTCGTCTGGAGTTCGTGGACAATCCATCGGCGGTTAAGGCACAAATTGTGGCGGCTCTCAAAGGCATGACGCACAATCTCAATTACGGCGATCGGGTCACGCAAATTCTGCTCAAACATCCCGTGTGGGCCGAATTCAAGGATCAGCGACACGATCTTTTCATCGCCGACACCACAATACGTGGCTATCTGACCGGTAGGTGTATGATTCTTATAGTACTGCCTCATGTATGTATAACTTTATCCTATTGAAGGAGTCAATCCAACGGCTGGCTACCTGACGGCGGGTCCTGCGCAAAGCGTAGAAGTGCTCACCTCGCCGCCACCCATCGATCGCGATGATCCTTCGGCCCGTCCACCCATCGACTAGCGACGTGTTATCCGCCGGACCAAGGCTAAAGCTTAGACTGGTATTCAAGATAACGCTAGCATGGAGCCTTTGATTGCCACGGAATCAGAAAACGGAAACGGAATTGCACGGGTTGCCCCCAATTATTGTATTAAACTTTATTTTATTTTGTACACTCGCAGCCAATTGTACGTATCGTGAAAAAGGCTGGCGCGGTAATCGTTAGCCAGCATATTATTAATCTGTAACAAAGTTTCATTTTTTATATTTATAAAAAACCAACTGTATAAATAATTAGTTGTTAGTTTATACACCGCGCATAAACAACCTAACTAGAGCATGCATAAAGTGATTATACATATTATGGAATAAAGCCGATTCATTACAAATGAGAAACCCAATTGTGACCATGTTCGTTTAAATATCTGGCTATACCCAACTTCCAATAATATTAATAATAAACCAATAAGTAGTTTATAGATTCAACCAGTTTTTATTTGTAATCTTTTCAAAGGGGCGTTTAATAATTTTGGTAGGGCAAATACTTTTTTTTCTAAGTGTAGTGGTACCTGAATACTAAAAGGTATTTTTTTTGGTATTTGAGTACGGCTAAGCAAAACGCGTTAGCCTATTTTTCATAACATATTGTTTTGGCTGGAGCTATAAACAAAACAATAAATATGTCGCTGGTGGCAGATTATAGCGACTCCTCTGAATCCGATGAAGACAGCAGTAGCACATTTTCTGAAGACGGGAAAACAAAAAGGTGACCATTCTTATATCCGTATAAAGTATGTCATGGGATTACAATTCATTTGCATTTCCAGTGCGGCAGCAGCAGAAAAAGAGAAGACTCCTCCTCCCAAGTTGCCCAGTGCTAGCCAAGCTTTTGCCCAAGGAGCTGGAAAGGGAGATGTGTTCAACAATCCCTTCCTGGAGGCCGAGCTGCACAAAACTGCGTCGCTGGAGCGGCACGTGAAGATGGTCGACAACGACGCGCACCAAAAGTTGAAGAACGGCCGGAAGATTTGCTGGAACTTTAGAAGGGGACGATGCCGCTTTGGCACTAGTTGCCAGTATGCCCACGATTCCGACTTGTCGGTGGATGAGGCGGCGGAGAAGAGTACATTACCGGATCAATCAGTGCCTGTGGTCGTAGAGGCTGCACCGGGTAATTCCAACAGGCGTAAGCGCCCGGGTCTGGGCGATGCCCTGGAGCCGGGCAAACGGGTTATGAAGTCCTACAAACAGCACAATCCGCAGAATCCGTTTGCCCGGCATTAGACCACACCTGCATCCGTGATGCGCAGCAGACAGTGCTCCCCATCAGGGCCATATGAGTTCGAGATGACGTAAATGAAACGCAGGCCATCGTCCTGGAGGGTGAAGTCCTCTTCCTCTGGAAGCTCCACCGACAATCTGAGCGTGGCAACCGAGCTCCAGTAGGATCCCAGCATGGGCTCCAACTGCTGTCGCGTCACTTCCTCAACGTCGCCATCTTGCTCGCCGTCATCACCACAGCTATCTGTTAAGATAAAGTTGTAAATAGTGTTAACTCCGTAGTTTACATAAAAAAAAACTAGAACATACCTTTATTCTTTTCAAAGAATGACACGTTCCCGATGACAAAGGCCACGCCCCTGAGAGCGAGTTTCCGGATCCTGCAAGCCAATTCTGTCAGCACTGACTTTCTGACGTCCCGCATCCTTCGGCCGCGGTGGTAAGCGAAGCAAGCGGCAAGCGAATCAATGAGGACCAACTTCGTTTGCATGGAAGCCTGTGTTTCGGCGGTCAATTGCTGATCAAACGAGTTTAGCAGATCATTTATATCAGCACCAGTAGCAGCCTGCACCACACGGATTTCTTTCATGACCCTTTGACAGACTTCTGCATCCACTTTTCTGGCGCGCAGCATGTCCTGTATTCTCTTACAGGAGAATTCCCGCTTGGTGTCTATAAATAATACTGCCTGGCTATGCTTCCAGACGAAATTTAGGGCCAACGTGTACAACAGCTGAGTCTTGCCTACGCCTGGTTGACCACAGAGTCCCCAAACTCTGCCTGGCTTGAAGGGCTGCTCCACGGAGTGCAACAGTTTGTCCAACCTGGTTTGTGGTCAGAGCTATAAATTAAAGGTCCTGGTACAATGATACAAAGACTTACTCTTCAATTCCCGTCTTGTAATTCAAGTCCGGAGTGCCTTCATGAACTGAACCTTTTTGCAACAGAGACAATTCCTTCTTCAATTCTCGAACTGATTGTATGTTTATGGCCCATAGCTCGTGGAGTTTCTTCTCATCCGCATCATAAAAGTCGATCAGGGAGCATATGTTGTTCTTACGGAGTAAATTTAATTGGTATTCGGATAGCAATTTCCCCGTGCACGTTTGCAAAATCATAAGCCTGAGGTCCATTTTGGGCGCCTTTATTTATTTATATTCTTTTCAACAACGTATTGAAGTCGAACTATCGTCGATGATAGCTTGTCCACTTTATAAATAATCGATAGCAGAGCGGCTAAATTTAAATTTCACCAATCAGTAAAATAAATTGAATGTGTTATATTTTTAACAATATGTACGAAACTATATAAATGAAAAGAAATTTCAAATCAAAGTAGTTTTGTGTACTAGTTAATGAGTCGATCATTGATTAACTAAAACAAGTTAACACTCGCGAATCACAACATGCATATTAATGAGTGTTTATCTTTTGCTTAGCAGCCGCAACTCAGCTCTTAGTTCAGATACGGCACGTTGTGCCAATAAAAAACGTCCCTAAGAGGAAATGCTCAGTTCGAAACTGACTCACGTGTGGGGATCACAACAAAACTACAGTGTTCCCCCGATATCAACAATTTAAACTGGTCATGCAACATAAGCGAAAGTTTCTAAATAACTTTAGTTGGCACGTTAAGGATAAAATAGGAAATTCAAATAAATAAAAATGTTAATAATATATAACCTAACTACTTTTGCTATTTTACGATAAGAGGCTTCACAATAGTAGAGCATACTTCATACATGCATATGCCTTCTGAGTAAGAGCTCCCACACATAAGTGTATCCCGTCTCTTTATCTCAAATCTTGTCGCCTCTCGATGGAGGCAATGAATCCATTTCAAGACTCAGTTGAGTTACAGAGATGAACGAGGAACCTCACGCCCACGAAAATTTGTTTGCCAAAGCTCAGAGATCCGGCTTTGCGGATGCGGAAGTTGCCAGCATAGGTAGCGAGAAGAATCGCAGTTCCGGTGCGTCAGCTATTGCAGCTGGTACAGAACTTCCAGGCAATCCTCAGGCTTCAAGACCCCAATCACTGAGCATATATCTACTCGAACCATTTATTTTAATCCTGCTGTTTGCCTACAACTTCTCATGTAAGTCCGGTGAAGTTATCTTAGGTCATAAGTATCACTAAGGCTATGTGAACTCCCCCGGATTTTAGCAACCGTTCTGAAGAATGAAGTCATCTACCAAAGCTGCACGGCGGGTTTGGGATATCCGGATAGTGTTTGCCAGCTGCTGGGCACCAAAAATGTCACTAATGAAACAAAGGTGGGGATAGCAACTCTGTGAGAGAATATAGCAAGTTTAAATCAATATCCTGTTTTCCAGAGAATTGAGGAGCAAGTGCAGCCATACGCTGCGCAGGTCACACTGGCGATGCGATTGGTGGAGTGTTTTATTCCCGCTTTTTGTGGACTCTTTGCTGGCTCCTGGGTGGACCACTATGGACGCAAGCCCCTTCTCATGTGCTCCTTTCTAGGTGGGTGTGATCCCCCGCTAGTCAGAAGATGCCTATGTGCTTAACCTGTGATGCAGGCTACGGCCTTCAGTATCTCATTTCAGCTGGGATTGCCTACTGTGCCATGCACACCCAAGGTCTGGTCAGTCCCTGGTGGTATGTGCTATCCATCATACCGCTCTCCTGCTTGGGAAGCAGTGTTACCTATTCGGTGGCTGCCGTCTGTTTTATTGCCGATGTCTCCGATGGAAGAGTTCGATCTTACAGGTAGTTAGACAAGGAATCGATTTACCAATCGCAAGGAATAGATTTACTATTACTGATGGGATTTATGCACCCTAGGATGATTGCCTATGAACTGGCCATATATGTGGGCCTGCTCCTTGGTAGCCTTGGTTCTGGTTATGCATACGAGGCCACGGACGCCTACATTGTGTTCAGCATATCTGCAGTTTGCATTTTCACTGCTCTCTTTCTGATGGCACTCCTCCTACCGGAGAGTTTGCCCGCCAGAAATAGGACACTATCAATGCTATCTACTGGCACCAGTGTGATTTCCATGCTGAAGAGCTTGTGGATCACCTACACGAAGCCTCGAGAGCACCAGAATCGATTCATGCTCACTACCATCATGGTAGTACTGCTCCTCCCCGCATTTGTATCGGGTAAGTTCCAAATTTCATAATTTGGCATGCAAGCGTCGTTTAAAACCGAGGTGATCATACGGGAAAGCCCTGAAATCGTTTAAGTACCTATATCGTTTTGGCACTTCAAGATTTCATAAATCGATTGAAATTCTGAAATGGGGTTGTTATTAATTGCCACGTCCTTTTGTTTGCGCATTGACAAAGATCTTGGTTTGATATATTCATTTTGGCTATCACCAGACGGCAGCAACTCGGTGTTTTATAAGTTTATGAGGATAAAGTTCCATTGGACCGTAAAGCAGTTTACTGAATACGAGACCGTTGGCATTTTGGTACCCGCAGTGGCTGGTTCAGGTGGAGTTCTCTTCATTTGGTCGCTCCGTAAGGTGAGTTGTATGTGAAGCCGGCTAACTAGATGCTTGACCTATGACCTATGACCCCTTTAACTGACAGTGCACCAATTCGGCGATCCTGTGGCTGGCACTGGTGTCCCTGCTGAGCCACTGCTCCAGCAGCCTGATGAAGGGCTTCGCCTTGGAGAGCTGGCAGATATACGTGGCCATTGGGCTGGGTGTTTTCAAGTCGCTTGTGAATCCCATGTGCCGCACCATGATCACCAATCTGCTGCCGGCTGATGAGCGGGGTAAGTACGGATGCCATGCCTTATGGCCATGTTCTTCACACACATCTCGGTGGTTTCCCCCATCCAGGCAAAATCTTCGCCCTGCTTTGCGTCTTGCAAGCACTTTCCCCCCTCATATCTTCCACCTTGTACGTTGCGATCTACACCCGTACACTGAACACTGAGCCGGGGATTTTCAACGTGTTCAGCGCCTTCTTATTTGGCATCGGCATTATTCTGCTGGGGTAAGTTTCTATGACCCAAGTGCGATAAATTTCTAATGTGTTCAATACCAAATATTTCAGCACGGTTTGGCACAAAAAGTCGAGAAATCTGGTGTACTATGAGCCGGTTTTCAAATGATTTATGGGCGAATCAAAGTGGAGAATGGAAGAAAGTGCCAGTCAAGTTTTGGCTATCAATTACACAGGTGGGCTGGACTGGCTTTGGGGACTCCCTCCACTCATCCGTATATCAACTCGAATCTATTTACATACTCGATTGTCGCGCAATAACCTATACAACCCATACAAATCCAAGCGTAGAGTTTGGGGAATTGTGCTTTGGCAATATCTCGAGATCTCACTCTCCCTTCCCTTGGGAAAAATCGTTTAATTACAGAAGCAAAATATTTTCTCATTAACAAAAATATGGGTTATTATTGCAGCCAAGCTGTGGCGTGTGCCCAGTCACTTGACAATTCTTACGGAATATCTATAAAAATGTCAGGATGTGCGCACTTTTGTACATATGCCCCACCACCAACGATTGGTGCTAACTACGGATCTGAGCGAGCGCTAATTCCACTCGCTAATTTTAAATTAGTCGCCAGGTTTTTTACACCCTTGATCGAGATGGGTCTTGTGGCCGCCATCTACTCGAAACCCGAATGGAACTCAATTTACGCACGAATTTAGTGACCCAGCGGAGCAGAACGAAATCCCTGGAATTCTGGGTGGATTCTAGTTATTCTAGTGTCTTTGGTGGATTCAAGCCGACCGTATCGCATGAATTGTCATCGGGCCAATTAAAATGAATGTAAAAAATGATCAAAATCAAATACCATTATAATTACAGCGATTTTATTCTTGCATAAGCTTAAATTTCCATTCCGCGATTTTCAATTTATTTAACTGATAAAAACACATTACTTGTGGTACAAAAAGTGCACAGATACACATTTACTTCATCAGTTATTCCCCTCGGTTATTTTGGCCATCTGGCTCGTGCTACTCATTTGCACAATTTAAAGATGAAATCAAACGAAGCATCCAAACTACGCTTCTCACGTTTCCCCTACCCAACTTTCGGCGAGTTGAGCTGGTAATGTAGGGCTCCGGATCCAATTTAGCCGGTCCGGCGTCGAAATGCAGTTCTATGTGCTTGGAATCGAATCTGGATAAGCGGGAGTGCGGCATATTTGCCCTTATTTTCCGCCGCGGAATGCAATTTCACGTGAATCCAACTGATGCGGCTCTAGATGAACAACTGTTCGCCAGCGCGACTGTTGTTTACCTGGTGTGTGCTCATGTGTTGCCGCTTCCTCCGCCGCCGAGAGACCGGCTATAAAAGCGCACGGATTTCGCGGTAGCCGCTCATTTCGAGAACGAAACTCTATTTGTATCGTCGCCGTCGGATTGGAAGTGGATTTCGGTTTCGTGTTTCCGACGAATTTGGCATTAGTAACCCATAAATCTGATTGGCAGAGCTGGGGGCCAGGGGGTTTTCTCTACGGGGTCTTCCGGCTACGGTTACGTGACAGGTGTTGCAATGAGCCAGTGAGGAGGAGAGGGAGGAGGAGAAGAAGCCAACAAGTTCGGCAATTTGAAGCTAGATATTCAAGAACTTGTCCACCAACAAAATAGCCATGGTCGAGAAGGCGTCCAATGCGTTTACACTGGAAAAGCTCCGAAATCTGCAATGGGAAAAGGTGTTTCATATGTTTTACATCGAACCGGTTGTGTTCATGCTGCTCTTCTCGCACACGCTATCGGGTGAGTTACCCGCCCCAGTGCCTCAGTGCCCCAGTCCTCCGAATCCGCCACCTAGAACCTATCACCAATTCGGCATCTTGTTCAGGCACCATCCAGCGCAACCAGGTCATCTACCAGACGTGCACAGTGATATTCCACTACAACGAGAGCGACTGCAAGCAGCTGGATGTGAAGAACGCCAGTGCGGAGATCAATGTGGGTTACAGTACGGCGGAAGCCACCAGTCCAGACCAGTACCGAGATCTGATCCTACTCCTCCGCTTTGCAGGCCATTGAGACGGAACTGCAGCCGTATGTGGCCAATCTGTTCCTGGCCCGCACCCTCCTGGAGAGCATTGTGCCAGCCTTCTGCGGCCTGTTCATCGGCTCCTGGTCGGATCACTATGGACGCAAGCCCCTGCTCATTGTATCCATGATAGGTGAGACCTGTTTTATTAACTTCTACCTGAACGTGCTAACTAACGATTGTTGCACAATCAATAGCGCGGAGAAACGTAAACACAATCGAGCTTCTCTAATTTGTAATCACTTCTATAGCTTCTTTATATATACAAAAGTTTAAAGCTTCAGTTAGAGGGGAGGGAAAATGGGTGCCAGACTTGTTATTTGAGTGCAAAATATTTAAAACGATTCAAATAATATAGATGTACAATAAGGGATTGTGAAAAAGAACGATTGCGATACATATCCATATCTTCAATCCTGCACAGGATTCTCGGCATCATTCCTCATGATGGCCGCCATCTGCGAGTTGTCCAGCTACTATGTGGTCAACCCCTGGTGGTACATCATGGCTGCAGTGCCCCACTCCCTGCTCGGCGGCAATTGCGTCTTCTCGGTGGCCGCCTTCTGCTTCATCTCGGACATCACGGATTGCAAGTCGCGTCCCTACCGCATGATCTTCATGGAGTCGCTATTCTTCATTGGGCTGACAAGTGGATCTCTGCTGTCCAGCTTTGTGTACGCGGCTGTGGGGTCAGCGGCGACCATTGGGATTTCCGGCTGCATCGTTACCTTCGCGACGCTCTTCATCATCTTCTTTGTGCCGGAGAGCTTGCACTTCCATAAGGAACAGGAAACGAAGAATGCGATTGCTGCAAATGTCGAAAAGGAGTGCATCGACAGCAAAGTGCCTATAACCGCCTGTGACCTCCAGTTGGACCGCGTTGCGATTGACTGCCCGCCGAACTTCATGAACGACGAGGAGCCAGGGAAGGAGAAGAGGATGGAGTTGCCCACACCGGCAACGCCTGCAATGAGCTTCGACGACGACCTGTTGGCGAAGTACGTGGAGCGGCTGCCACAGAAGGCGGAGGAGCGCAAGCGCCAGGAGGCGGAAGAGCAGGCCAAGAAGGCGGGCTTGTTCAGTATGGTGCACATCAGGGACATGATCAGCACCTGCTTCAAGCGACGCGATCATCACGCGCGCGCCATCATCTGGCTGGTTACGCTGGCAATGTTTCTCTCCATCTTTGTATTCGGTAAGGTTCAGCATGATCTTCCTATTAATTCCATAGCTAATTAAGGCCAATCGCTTTTAGATGGAGTGATGACAGTGATGTACCTATTCGTGCGCGAGAAATTCCACTGGACTGTGCGGGACTACACGTTCTTCGAAACGGTCAGCCACCTGGTGCCCATGATTGGCGCACTCATCGGTTTCCTTGTTCTGCGAAAGGTGAGCTTTTTAAATGGCGCCCACCGTGGGGCATACGATATGCTTTTGAGGTTATCCTTTCGCTATAGGTCTTTCGCCTGTCGGTGGTGACCCTGGCACTGCTGGCCTTCTTTTCGGAGATTCTGAACAATCTGGCCAAGGGCTTTGCAACGATGCCCTGGCACATGTACCTTTCGGTGACCCTGGGCGTCTTCCGCTCCATCTCAGGCCCCATGTGCCGCACAATAGTATCGAACATAGTGCCTCCCTCGGATCTGGGTGAGTTTCGTGATTGGTTAAACCCAGAGCACCAGCTGTTTCATTTTAAGAAAATTAACTAATTCGCCTCTCACCAACCTCAGGCAAGATTTTCTCCATCAAGAATGTTTTGCAGTCGTTTGCACCGTTCGGTAAGCTGGGCTAGTGCCGTTTGATTGTTGATTACTTTACTGACTCTTTGGCTGCTAATTACAGTGGCGGCACCCTTGTACACCCTCATCTATAAGCGATCCCTGACCACCAATCCGGGTCTTTTCAACTTCGTCAGCTCGTTCCTGTACCTGCTTTCGTTCGTGTTTATCGGGTGAGCTTAGCGCCCTGAACCGGCACTACCACAATGGGAGGAGGAAAGCCCCTCTCCAACCTGCTAATTGATCACACATTCCACCTGCCCCTACCCCCTTACAGATATGTCTTGCGGATCAAATACAGGCACAAGCAGCACTACGCCAAGGTTCTGAAGTGAGGCGGTAAAAAATTAGCACGTGATCAACTAACCGAGCAATAAAGATTTACAAGTGGAGCGAATTTAAAGATGCGAATCCGCAAAGCAGGCGCTTAACTATGAGGGATCATCAGTTATAAATTGAACGAATGGATCTTTGTTTGACTTGTTTATTTATATGTTAACTTATTTGTAATTTTATTTTAAAAATATATCTGAACTCCTAGAGTAGACAATTAAAAAGTCGCACCATCTCGCCTTTTCATTAGTTGAATATCGGGTATGTACATATATCTCTTGTTGTACCCATTAATCGTAGTGTAAAAGGGTATACTAGATTTTATGGAGATGATTAGGAAGTGTTTCCAAACTTATAATGTATACATATAAACATTCTTGGAAAGAATAACTACCCAGCTAGACCTAGATTCGGGAACTTTAAAACATAAGGTTAGGCATCCAAGTTCCAGAGCGAGGCTATTCACAAACAGTTCCAATCACGCACGCCCGCACTTTTGAAAATGTATAGATTTTTAATTTCATCATTCATCATTTTCATTTTATTGTTTGTTTTGCCAATTTAGAGAGAAGTGCCATAAATATTTGGTCACGTTCACTCTCAAATGAATTTTTGATATTTCTGCGTCGTTTAACTAGTTGAGTCGAGGAACTCGACGATAGCGTTCCTCTTAACTAAAATATTTGTTAAGCTGTTCTTCCGTTTTTTTACAAAATAAAACAATTTAAAATATTTAGAGCTTACGTTATTAAATACCACTGCAATTTATTTATATATACATATTTATTTAATCTAAGTCTTTGGTGAATTTTTTATGGCTGACCTATGAATTCCTCTACAGCTTGCAGTTTACAATGGTTTAGGCTTAGCCTAAATTGGCATAGCAAATACATCTCCGCAATAATACTTATATATGTACATACATATTGATACACTGGCCTATGAATGGTTCACAACTCCATTGGGTCAACTTCCTATGGCCTGGTAAACGCTGTTGCTACCCATTGACTTTTGAATGCCGAAAACCGCGCTGTAATGGGATGTTAACTTAGTAAGAATAATACAATTTTAGAAATGCGAAAGGAAAACTCACGCCGACATGCAGTAACACAGGAAGTACAGTCCCACACTGATGAAGTTAAAGATGCCCGGATAGAAGTTGACTGTTGCCTGGTATACGGCCGTATAGAGAGGTGCCGCTCCCAAAGGAGAAATGGACTGCAGGGAAGTAGTTAGCGAGAAGATTTTACCTACGAATGGAACAGGTATTATAGTACATATATTGAAGGTCCATGTTCTCCTCCAACTTACCCAACTCCGAGCTGGGAGTCACGTGCGACAGGATGGCCTTGCACATGGGCGACATGACGCCCCGCATCATGCCCACTATGAGGGCCAAGTACATCTCGCTGCCATAAACGGCCGTGGCTCTGACCGTGCTCTCGAGAACACAACAGGCGAAGGCCAGTAGCGTCATCATGATGGTGGACAATCCCAGAAGGCGGCGCAGTAGGATCATAGCGATGGTACTGCCAACCACTTGAATGACCACCCTGGCCGCGTTAAACACACTGTAGTCCTGGACCGTGTAGTCGAACTGCTTCCGCATGAACATGTAGTTCACTGTGGACTCGCCCTCTGGAATTCAACCGACTTGTCAGTTCCTCGTCTGGAGCAAGCATCGATATCAACGTCACTCACCCATGGCAAAAACGCACAGTGTCAGCGACATCATCACAAACCAGATGATAGCACGATCGTAGTTCTCGCGCTTCCTGATGCAGGTCTTTACGAGGACCTTAACTAGGTCCAAACGGAAGAACTCGCGGATTCGGGACTGGGCGATAATTACGTAAATTAGCAAAAGTTGACAGTTGATAGAGTACATTGTACTTACCCCAGTTTGCAAATCTTCAGACTTCAGACTCTCGGCCACAAAGAAGTAGACGTATATGAGCGCAATGGAGATAATGGATCCCACCAATATAAAGAGTATTGAAGCTCCAGTAGCCGCATAGATGTAGCCACTAGCCACTCCGCCAGCCATCATGCCCAGGCCAAGGGCAGCTTCCATTGTCACCATTCTGGGAGAAAATTCATTAATGAATTCATAGTTAGGTCAAACTTATATGGAATCCTTTCAAATAAGATTCCTTTGAAGTAATTTCTTTGAGCCATTCACCTCATGGCCCGCTTATCCTCGGTGGCCACATCGGATACATGGCAGTAGAGGATAGTGATGAGGGCGCAGGTGCCTCCGCTGAACACCGATGGCACAGAGGACAAGAGAAACCACCAGGGACTGATGTTGACGGCAGTCGTTATTTGAGTAAGAACAACCAGGATGATGGCGCTGAAAAAATAGCCTACGAAATAAATCAGATACTTAATAGAGTTCACCAGATCATGAGGTATTCATATGGCATTCTCACCTGTAAACGTGGATAGCAGGATGGGCCTTCTGCCGAACTTATCTGACCAGGGTCCCAGGAAGAGGCTTACTATGGCGGGAACGGTGCTCTCGAGCATCGAGCTTATCATTGTGATGGTCGAGGCATACTCCTGAACTTGCCCCTCGATCTTCTGCAAAATGGGAACTCTGTTGATAGGGGATTCTCTACTGCACTGGTGATAAGCCCGGCAAGCTGTCGTCACGTTTCCATGACTCACTAGGTCTTTTGGCCGGGCTTAATTATCTACCCACATGCATGTCGAAATATTATTCCCGATTTGTGTACTGTGGTCGATAACTTATTGTGATAAGACGAGTCATTAGTCATAAGCAATTTGGGTTTACTTTTGTTGTGGTCAACTGATAAGCAGAAACAGGTGCGACAAAGGTATAAGTTAACTGAAGATACCAGGCAACGGAAACCATAAACACATGCATAGTTTTCAATCCGCATCTAAAGTTAACAAACCTTTAGATGTTTTGGAAATAAAAATGGAATGAATTACACTTTACCACAAAAGAAAAACAACAAGAGTTTATATAAACCGAGAATGGTGTTTTCCCACAACAATGACTGCTAATTGAAATGCAATTATAGAATCACTGAAATGGCAGTCATTAAAGTTTATGCATAAAAGTACGTATACGCCTATTGCTTTTCAACTTGCCTTAACCTCATCGGAGGCACGATCCGTACCGAGAAATGGCTCGCATTCGGTAGCATTGTATTTCATGACCGTGACGCAGGTCTGGTAGAGTATCTGGTTCTGGTAAACGGCATCTGATGGAAACAATCTGGTTTATAGACGCGCCCACAACACAGTCAACACATCTGTACACACCTGTTAGGAATCTTCCAAAGAAAACCAGAAATACGGCGGGCTCTAAAATAAGCGAGCGGGGTCGTTTCAGCCAGCTAGCGAATGTCCGATTGCTGGGTGGCGGCGACTGCACTTCGGTGTCCAGCAACTCATCATCAGCGCCAATAATTGGCTCCTCATCATCTCTCGGCATTTTGGTTCAGTGAAGGTCACGGTCTTATCGTTCACCTAATGCAACAAAGCGATCGCAGCAATTATCGTGTAGACAAAGGAATTGGCGATTCATTCAGCCAAGCAATATATGGTAGCGGGAACTCAGTTAAACCTCCGCGCGCGCCGAACTCGAGTGATAGACTATCTGGAGGGAGCAGCTGAAATAGACGACGTAAACAAACAAAGCGAGCGATTGCCAATTTGAGCACACCAAAGCGTTAGCTGCGCCCTATCTTCGCCCGAGCGGCTCCCTCTCGAGAAACCTCACTCCGCGACACACAATTCCAATTCGATTTATGCTCAAAGATATTGAATGCTCGATGTTTTCACAGTTTATTGTCACACTGTAAACAGTTAAATCGTTTGTTCTTAAATTTTCAATGCTCGCACATGCAAAACACAGTCCAGATAGCAGATAAAGCATATATATACATATACATGGATAAAAATCATAATAATACTTGCACAAATATACAAGGAGTACAAACAGTAGATTAATTTACACAAATAGTTTCTAATCTTTAAAAACGAGAGCTCTTTGCAACGCCTGCAGAAGGAATTTAACTTATGAGATACATTCTTCTAAATCGGTGCGCTTGAGAGCTGGTTAGCTGCCAATGGCCTGGTAGACACTGCTGCTGCCAATTGACTTTTGAATGCCGAAGATCACGCTGTATTGAAAAGTATTCGCTTTAAACTGAACTAGAACTGTGTTTGGTAGGACTTACGCTATCAGAATGTAACACACAAAGTAGAGACCGACGCTGATAAAGTTGAAGGCTCCGGGATAATTTTCCAACGTTGCCTTGTAGACGGTTGTGTACAGCGGAGCAGCGCCCAGTGGCGACACCGATTCCATGGAGGTGGTCAGAGCAAATATCTTGCCTAAATTGTTTCAGATAGTTTTAGTTAATGGTATTTGAAGGCTACGCTAAGCTCTTTGGGCCACCTACCAACTTCAGTCGCAGGTGCAACGTGCGAGAGAATCGCGCGGCACATAGGTCCCATAACTCCACGCATCATACCCAGCGTCATGCCCAGATACAGCTCCTGCCAGTAGACAGCTGTGGCTCGCACCGTGCTCTCCAGAACACAGCAAGCCATGGAGAGCATTGCCATGGTTACGATGGACATCTTTAAAACGCGGCGCAATACCACCATGCCAACGATGCTGCCTACAATCTGGATCACGATGCGAGATGCGTTGAATAGACTGAAGTCCTTAATGGTCCAGTTGAATTTATCCTGCACGAACATGTAATTTACAGTGTTCTCTCCCTCTGAAAGCATTCTTAATTTTATATCTGTTTAGGGATATTAAGTTTAAATTATGTTACCCATGTCGAAAATGGCTATCGTAAGTGCAATCATGGTAAGCCAGATGATTGCGCGATCAAAGCTGGCGCGCCTCTTAAAGCAGGTGCGAATCAGGTCCTTGACCAAATCGAAACGGAAGAACTCACGGACTCGCGACTAAAATGAGGAAAGGAGAGTTAAGATACCAGTTTTCTCTTAGCTATAGAAACCACTTACTCCGGTGTGTATTTCACCTGGATTTAGGCTTTCAGGTACAAGCAGAAGCACGTACATCAAGGCAAACATCATCAGGCTACCAGCAATGGAAAATAACACCAGAGCATTTGTGGCAGCATAGATATAACCACTGGCCACATTGCCCATCATTATGCCAGCACTGAGGGAGGCCTCATTGAGGACCATTCTGTCAAATAATATATCAAAAATAAATGGCATTCGTTGGATTGATAAATTAAGGCTCCCCACTCACCTCAGAGCCTTCTTTCGCTCCTTGGCCACATCGGATATGTAGCAATAGATTCCCGTAATCAAGGCGCAAGTTCCGCCGCTTAGAACGGAGGGAACCGAAGACAGGAGGAACCACCATGGACTTATATTCGTGGACCTCGTTATGTACGTGATTACTATCAGTATGAGTGCGCTAGTGAGGTAGCCTTTAAATGTAATAAGAGGTTATTATACAAGGTGCAATTAAGATGGCCTGGCTGGTAATAACGTACCCGTAAAAGTTGTCAGCAGGATTGGCCGCCTTCCGAACTTATCGGACCAGGGACCCAGGAACAGACTCGCGAAGGCAGGAATAATGCTCTCTAGCAGAGAGGTTGTCATCATAATATTTGCAGAATACGTCTGTACTATCACCTCGACTTCCTGAAAAAACAGAAGTTCACTTTAGTGCACTGCACAACTGTGGATGAGTCAATGTGCCATATCTCGTACGTATAATTATAATTTCAACGCTTTCCCAGCAAATACTTCGATACTGCTTCGAAATGCAGTAACAAAGGATTTTGTCGTCGGATGCAAGTTAAGTCGTTAAGCAAGTTAATACTGTGATAAATTAATTGTGGTTTTAAAACTGTTCAAAAGCATTATTTTCGTAACTTAAATTTAAGTTTTGGCTTACAGTTACTGAATAAATTTGTTAAAAATTGTCATTTTCCTCATCGCCATAAAATCACAACACGAAACGCCCAGCAAAGCAGCGAAAATAATTTGCACAGAGATAAAAACTGCTCAAGCCAAAACCAGGCACGAGAACAGCAACTACACAAAGTACAGATATCAAATTGAACATGATGATATGTATATACCATATGGTTGTGGGTCAAATTAAATACTTACTTTATCCGCGTCCGATCCGCGATCAATGCCCAGCCACGGTTCACATTGGGTGGCATTGAATTTCTCGATGGTAATGCAGGTCTGATAGAGGATTTGGTTCTGATAAACCGCCCCTAAAACGCACACAAAGTTAATTGAATGATGCAGCCAATCGGATTTACTGCCCTATGGTCGACGTACCAATTAAATTTCTGGCGAAGTAGATTAAAAAAACTGCGGGCTCCAGGATGAACCAGCGATAGCTGCTGTAGTCATGAGGCGGCGGTACCGGAGGTGGGTCCACCTGCTCACTGCTGGCCGCAGAGGATGCGTCCAATATGCGTGGCGCCGAATCTTCGCCAGTCTCCACATCGGCCACCAAAGCCTCCGTATCGGAGCGAGGCATACTGCCGTTCCGTCCCGTCAATACTTGCTAGCTATCGCGAACAGAGCTCAGTGAAGCGTCTGGCTTCCACCAGTCTACCGGAGATAATGGAATTTACAATTCATTCACCAGAACGCTGCGCAGTTCCCTCAAAAAGTGTTCCAAACGCGACGGCGAGTTTTCAGATACTAAAGCTTCAGCTGCTTTACTGCTGATTAACGCGTATTTATCGTTGCTTAAATCCCTGGTACGTGTATTATTTTCACAAATACAGCTGGCTGCTTTCTCCCGCAGTTAACGTTACGCTATTCGAAACTTTCTAAATGCAAGCAGCAACAGCTGATTAACTTCTTCTTCTTCTGTGTTATTGTTTTGATTTCGATTTTCGATTCTTATTGCTATGGATGCCAACTTGCGGCGAATTAAGAGTTTGTGGTTTGAATTTTCTGTGACTTTTTACTGGTTATTTAATTCAATTTATTTATAATTTTAGTAGCGTCGACGGTCACGCTCTCCTCGCGAGTCTCGTTCCCGCTGGTCATGACGGCCACGATCACGTTCTCGCTCTCGTTCCCTATCGCGGCGATCTCTGTCGCCGTCCCTCTCGCGCTCCCTGATACTGTCGCGATCCTGGCGCTCTCGTTCGCGATCCTGCCGTCCACTGTTTTGCCGGCGGTCATAGTCCTCGTTGTGGGTGTCCCGATTACGCACCCTATTTCGCTGGCGGTCGTAGTCTTCCAGTTCGTCGTAGTAATCCCGGGAGCGGGCGTTGTTGCCCTGCCCAGATCTTCGCTCGCGCTCCCGACTGCGGGACCTTGACTTGGAGCGAACTCTTCGTGGTCGTCTCACTGCTGTAGAATTCTCCTTAGGCCGATTGGTCTCGTCCGCCTTCTCCTCGTCGCTGGGCAGTTCGTCGTCCAAGTCCTCATCCAGCACTGACACCTTGGGCTCGATTTCGTTGTTCTCCTCGAGAATGGAGCGCTTCTGGATTCGGGGCAGTATAATGTCGCAGACACGGTCGTTGCGCAGCAGTTCGTCTATGTACTCATCCATGTAGACAATCTCGAACTGGCCGGCGCGATTCTGGCGGCGCAGCTTTCGATTGTCGATGTACAACGGCTCCAGGTACTTGTAGCAGTCCAGAGCAGCTCCTGTGAGACGTAGATAGAAGGCTCCCAATGCTCGCACGTACTTGAACTCCTCGTTCTTGATAAACTCCACTACGATGTCCTTTTCCGGCTGAATTTGCAGCATCTTTAGTGTGAGGCAGAGGAACTGAGTGGGCTTGATGTTTCCGCCGTAGACGCCTCCGACGAATCGCAGCTCCATGGCCTTGTCCACCAGCAGCTCCGCCGTGAGAGCAAAGCACTGCTCCTTCCAGTACTTAGAGTCGTATATCCTCGAACGGATGATCTTCTCGATGAGGTACTGCGGATTGGTGCCGTGCACGTTTTTGGCCTCCTTCACCGTGCGGTTGGCCATTTTCAGTTGGACCCTGGTTCCTTGTCAATCGTAACTCAAGTAGGACTGCTCAATCCAAAAATTCGGGTTTCTACTTGTTGGCAGTAGTGCAAAATGTGTAAAATGCACCGAATATATTTATTTATTTTTCGGCGTTTGCCAACCAGAGTGGCCAGCTGCGTAAGACAGAAATATGCTTCTCCGCCAAGCGCATACCCAAAGGCGATAACGATAGGCGACGGCAATCGTTATCGGGTGACGCATACGAACAACAGCTCCCAGACAACTAAGAAACGCAATAGCAGGAAAAAACGTACTTGTTCGTTAGATTCGGGTGAAAAAACAGATCAGCCAGGATGAGTTTCTTCGGGAAGATGTTCGGCGGCAAGAAGGAGGTGGCCCCCACCACCGGCGAGGCGATACAGAAGCTGCGCGAGACGGAGAACATGCTCATCAAAAAGCAGGAGTTCCTGGAGGCCAAGATCGAGGACGAACTGAATATAGCCCGCAAGAATGCGTCCAAAAACAAAAGAGGTATGCATGGAGTCCGACGAGGTCCTTGGAGTCCTAGTTGGTCACTCAGGTGGGACAAGGGGAATGACTCATTGCTTTGTTTTTGTTGCGGCCGCGAGGCCTTCTCCCAGTTAATCAGTATCCCATACTGCCAGCAAATAAACAATATGTATATCTTTGCCTTTTCACCCGCATGCCATTCGATGCCTGGACGTGTCCGCAAATCGCTCAGAACGTAATATAAACATTACTTTTAATACCGAAAACTAACACAAGCCATGCAGTAGAGTAATTTCAAACCACGCATTGCGAATTGGCCAAATCATATTTCGAATATATACATAAGCCAGTCCTCGAAACCTTCTAATCCACTTGGAACATTTTCAGTGGCCCTGCAAGCTCTCAAGAAGAAGAAGCGCCTGGAGAAGCAACTCCAGCAGATCGATGGCACCCTGTCCACCATTGAAATGCAGCGCGAGGCTCTGGAGAGCGCCAACACAAACACTGCCGTCTTGACCACGATGAAGAATGCCGCGGATGCCCTCAAGACAGCCCATCAAAATATGTGAGTCATGGATTTGTGCCATAGTATCAACCAGGCACTAACTTTCACTTTCATGCAGGGACGTGGACAAGGTGCACGACATGATGGATGACATTGCCGAGCAGCAGGACGTGGCCCGCGAGATTTCCGATGCCATTTCCAACCCAGTGGCATTCGGTGCCGATCTGGACGATGAGGATCTCGAGCGGGAACTCGACGAGCTGGAGCAGGAGAACTTTGATAAGGAAATCATTGGCATACCCGAGCCGACGCCCACATTACCAGAAGCACCCACAGAAGATTTGCCTGAGAAGGCCAAAGAAAAGAAGAAGGCGACAACCACGACTGCAGCGGAGGATGATGGTGAGTTCAGTCACCGCATTTGGGTCCACATTCGGTAATTAACTATTACCTTGCATTACAGATGATCCAGTCATGAAGCAGCTCTTAGCCTGGTCCAACTAAATCAAAGAGCTATTGAAATCTCCTTACTGTTCTGAAGTTTCACCCTATCGTTTTTGTTTAATTTAATAATCAATACTGCTGTTTATTAAGCAAAATTTTAGTTCGAAGCGATGGAGAGAATACAAGGCACTTATTCCTTTGGCAATTCAACAAATGGTACATAAAATAGGAATGTGATTTTAAAATAAACGAAATGAGCATAGTCAGGCCTCACATCAGCAAAAGTAGGTATCAACGTAATTTCATATTTGATTTCTTTATTTTGAATAACGCTGATTGGCCATCATGTGGATGCAGATCTAATATTCCAAACAAACAAATGTAGCTTTTTGATAAAACCCAAATATGTTTTGTGGCACTCAAACCTTTCGCAGTCTTAGCTTTGTATCGAGCGATTCAAACGAAAATAAAAACAAAGCCTCTCGACTGCCGGTAACTCAGTAGCTGCGAGAGGTACAAAAAAAGCATCAACCAATATATTTTATTTAAATACAGTTCTTGCTTACAAGCAATTTCTAAATAAAACCCCCAAATTGGTTATTCTTTGTCTTATCAACGCGGATAAGAGAACATCTTATCTTACAAAAAACCCACAACACCACTATTTTAGTCACGATACACTTTTAAGTTGAATGCATTCTTGTGTACACTTTTATTGCAAATCGATCGGCTGTACATCAATGTCATTTTAACTATAGCTTGGGCAATCTATGTACTACGGACTTTGCTAGTTGGGGGTCAAGTAGGATGGAGGCGATCAGGTCTGCTGCCTCAGACCCTTCACATATCGCACCGGAACCTCTGGCAGGTAAACGCAGACGAAGAACATCAGTGGTCCGAACGCAATCATGCAGATCAGCCAGTAGATCATGCCCGGGATTGTGATGGCGTCCATATAGAAGGAGGAGGAGGAGGGATCGATCGGACAGCACGTACAAGTGTGTGGGGGGTGAATGAATGTCTTGTGTAAAATTGTAAATAAATAACTAGTATCACTAAACACCGGACTCGGCCAATGGAGATGGTGCAACAAGCAAAAGACGGTTGTTGCCGATGACGACGCTCCGATGTTCCTAATAGGGTACAAGATATATATATAGCTGCAGGTCACTTTAGACACGGATCGCGACTCATCCGACTGGTGCTCCGATCCACAATCGTCTGGTAATCTTCAAGCGCGCCACCTTAAACGAAACGAAATGAAACGAGAGTTGTTATTGCATCAATTGTGGTATGGCAATTTGCTACCGCGATCGCGGATCTTACAGCGTGCTGAGAGAGTGCCCAATGGTAACTGCCCAGCTGCTCCACTGAATCACGCACTTATGTACACACCACCTGGCAAGGCCCACGCCCAGATTGGTTATTTTCGGGGCTATCCCCGGCCACTCACATTCCCCGAGCGCGGCTTACTCAGCTGTTCGCAGCGCCAGTTAATTCGCAACTGATTCTTAACTGGTTATGCAGTTCCAGACCAGATCCCCCCAAATATCAATATCGCCCACCTCGCTCAGAACTCAGAGCCAATCTGGCCGAGCGATCTACGTTCAAGGTGAGCCAACGAATGAATCTATGACCGCACAAACTGGTTTGCCAGAACGTCGGCTACGCTCTTCTGGCATTTAATTAATCCCACAGATCGAGCTTAACCCCTGTTCATTCGAAAATTGCAGGCATTGAACGGCTATCTGGTCGGAAATTACTGCACCCACCGAAGCCATTTACTCATGGGCTACCACGTCTGATAAGGCGGTTGGAAGATAATCAAAATATTCCCTGTGCCAAGTAAACAGGGTCGTAAACTACACAGGAACTGCTCCAAAAAGGTGACAGAAATGGAGAAACTAGGGAATACGAAGGGAATAGGTACCCTACGTGCTACTTGACTGGTATATATAACAACATTGGGGACATTGATCGAGCTATTTAACCAGATTACACGCTATATATTCTTTATACTTTATATATATATAAGATACAAGTAAGTTACTCCCTGAAGCTACGTGTCTATGTGGGAAACCTGCAGCAATGTTACAAAAAATTTAAAGGATGTTACACCTATCATTTCAATCTTATCTTGATTACAATTTCTTATCATCATCCCTTGAATTCAAAGATCTTTTGATTAGCATTAAAATAATCTACTATGAATCATTCTAATTAGTGCCTAACTATTTATTTTCTGAGTAGTGGTATCTCTTCTTATTTCCAATTTTGAACTGCCCAACGGGAACACAAATAAAGATGCCAGTTAACTCAAGTTCCTCCTATCTAATCTGTCCCTTAAAAGAGGTACACTCCAACCAACTCACATGATGTAGAAGTAGTTGTCACTGTCCTTGCGCTTCGCATCGCACGGATTGCCGCTCTTGCTGGCGACGGAGCTGGTGGCTCCTGGCTCGGGATCCGTGTGCTGGGAGCTGGTGCTCCAGCTGCGACCCCAGCGGCTGGCGACTGAGGAGCCGGGCACATTGGCCTGCCTGTTGCTGGACACGCTGCCATCCTTGGTGGAGCCGGCGAAGAATGACTTGACGCTATCCATGGTGCGACCCTCGCTACAAATCTAGTTCCGATTGGCCGTGTGTGTATGTGCGTCGAGCCTCCGCAGAAACGCTCGAAATTGATAAAGCTAAAAATATATATGTGAAGACACCATAATTTATTTATTTTGACTGAAATCTTGTTTTTTCGGTGGGCTCGTGCCCCTCTAGCTGTTTCCAAGTGCGAGGATCTCCTCCACCGGCCGTCGTACGATCCAAATTGAATTTATTTAAGGTGCGGTTGGAAAACAAGTCGGGCTATTGATAAGCTCTTGGTATACATCTATTATTATCGTATCTGCTCTAGGTGGGGTGTCCTTCTTGGAGCTTCATACTTGTTTGTTTTCTTTGTGCACCACCCGGAGGGGGAGTGTGTGTGTGTGAAGAGTGTTCTCCATTTACGTGGGCTGATCAAACAGGCTTTGGGAAAACGGCAACTAAGTGGCAAATGCGACGCAGTTTCAACTCGAATCTAAATAAGTATACACATACATACATATGTATGTATGTAGGTGTTGCCGCATACATATTATCAATTAGCAGTTCAGAACAGTTCACTGGCTAAGCAGATCGCTGATAACGTGGTCGAGAATCGGCGGAAACACGCGCCGCCCTCGGGAGCCATGGGAAATAGTTAAGTTGTTTGGGTCTCCGTGTCTACTGGGCTCCGATCAATGGGTTAGTCGGACGTGGCCAGATAACCGGGCTGCGGGCCTTGAAGAGCACCAAATGCAAAGGGGACCGAGACTGATAACCGGACGAGGTCAACCCATTGTAGCCAACCATCCAACAGACCTACCTCAAATGCTTAGTTCACTCGACTTCAAAAGGGGATCGCAGGACGTGACTCCCTGGGGCTTCGCTCTAACTCCAGTTGCTCGGCTTGCTTAGGCTTTTTTTGAGTGCACTCCCACAAATAAACACTCGATCACCTGCAGTCGCGAGGAGAGAACTCTGAACCGTTTTGCACAATGTCTGCGATCGCACTGAAAACGAAACAAGGCACGGCGTCGGCATCGAGTGTTTTTAGTTTTAATCAATTTTAAATGCGAAGGCGTCGTGTTTTGCCGCTGTGTGAGTGACTACCACTACCACGGTGTAGCAATGTGTATTTCCAAGAGTTTCTTGGGGTGTTGGCGTCGTCTGGAAAGCGTCTGGTTTCTACATCTGTGGTACATTGGTAACAAACATTAGTTTGTTTTGGTCGACGTTTCTTCTAGTTGCTTCCACACATATGTTTTGGACTGTTTTGGTTGACTCTGTGCGGTGGATACACTTACCTTCTACCTGGTTCATCGCAGATCAGCCTTGTCCTCGTCGTACTTCCGCCCTCGCTCTTTGTCTCTCTTTTCGGTCTTGTCTAGTCTTTCTTTCCACTTTTGCCTTTTTATTGTGCTCCGATGCTTGTTGATTGTCGTGGACTTTGCACCCTCAGTTTTCCGCTGTTGTAATGCTCGTTTTACGCACTTACAGGGGCATAGTCGACTAGGAAAGCACTCTTTACCCGTTCAATCTGGATTGGTCAGCCGCTAATTCAGTCGAATTAATTCTGTTGAATTCATATATAAATATATAAATTTTATGATTCATTAACCTATTTAATAATTGCTTGATATCTTTGAGAAAGTGATTAAACTCAAGCAATTCAACGATGCAATCTATTCATTGTTTTGAAATGATAAGAATTGAAAGAATGTTGCTAGGATATAAAACCTTTAATGAGTTCCTGTCCCTTTTAATATAATTCCACGTAATCTTAACTTTCTGAAGGTGCTGGAAACCCAAAATACTTTTAATCGTCAGAACATTTAATTGTTTTCCATTCAACCTAATTACAAATTCAAATCGAGTGGCAGCTCCGATAACGGTCACAGCTGCTAAGACCAGGGCGGCACACTGCGTGCTATCGCCCGATAACTTCTTTGTTTTGAACTCACGGAAAAGCAACCCTGCGTGTGCTCTCGCCAATTGGAACTGCGAATATACTGCCCGTTTATATATGTAAATGTTTATAATTAGCAATTTTTCTACGAAACAAACGATTAAATAATGCAGTTTTCTGCCCACTAAATGCCAAATACAACACACAGACTGCGAGCCACGAACGGTGATGTGATCAAACTACTAGACTAATCCAACGAAAAACGCGAGTCCATTTTAAAGCGAAGTATAAAGTGCCAAACAAAGGGACTGCGAGCAGCCGAACCCAGTCCAAATCCAATCATTATACTCGGTCCGTGACCTGCCGACGAGCCAGCGAGTGGGGCAATAATCATGGGCAACGCCAGCTCCTCCGTGCACATGCAACGCGAGCGCCACAAGTCGACCGACTTGTCCACGCCGAGCTCTCCCGCACATTTCCGCGATTCGATGGGCGGAGGAGGAGCGGGACAGGGCGGGAGTGCTGGCGCAGCAGCTCTGGGCGCTGCAGCGGGGGCGGCGGGAGCTGCAGGGGGTGGAGGAGGAGGCGGCGGAGGCCAAGCTTTCTCGTTCGACAAAAAACATACGGCAGTCTTGAACGAGGGCTCGTCGCAAGAAGACGACGACCCGTACTACACGGGAACTGGAACTGGATCCACTAGACGAGGCACCGCACACGACGACGCGACATCAGCTGTTACCCGAGACCACTCCAGCATGGACAACAACGAGGAGGAGGAGGAGGCGGCGGCAGGAGCGGAGTCAGCGACTGGATCTCAGTTAACCGGCGATGAGGACGACATCCGGAAGACGGCACTGCCGACCGTTCTGCGGTGGGACGGCGGCGGCAAGAACGTCACCATCTCAGGCACATTCTCCGACTGGAAGCCCATGACCATGGTGCGCAGCCATCAGAACTTCGTGACCATCATCGATCTGCCGGAGGGCGACCATCAGTACAAGTTCTGCGTGGACGGCGAGTGGAAGCACGATCCCAAGCTGGTCAGTTGGGCGGAAAATCAATATATGCAGCAGGCTCTTCGCTTTCAGTGTTTTCGATTCGGGCGCCCGAATGACGCAGTTAACGATTTTCGCCCCGCGGGTTGTGTAATCGCCGTAAACAAAACGAAGTCTCCCAGTAATCAGTAGTGGATTTCAATTGGGTTCAGAGATGCTCATCCAGCTTTAGCTTTTTTTGGAGGAACCCCGTTCAAGTGCTTCGTAAATAACAAATGCAATTAAAGTTACAAGTTTAAGGGAGCAAACTGCAATAAAACCCCTTTGTAGATTACTTAATCCGGATAGTTGTCGCTAGTTTTGTGGGCACAATTTATCTAAGTGACTTTTGAACATTGCTATCAGGAGAACAATTTGAACTATAGAAAAGAGTTAAGGGAATAGTAACGTTTTTTAAGATGAAATGTTTTTTGGATAACAAAGTCCTGCTGTGATAGAATAAACAAATTAACTACTTGCAATATTAAAATAGTTGCAGAATTGTAGGAAAACGAAAAACAATCAGAAATGTGAAATGCACAGACTTTAAATCTTTATTAAGAATAGTTCACGAAGCTCACGTATTTTAACCATATTGGTTTTAAAGACTAATAAATAATGTAGTTTATCTGACACTTAAATTAGTAAGAAAAACGAAAGCGAACTATTGAAAGAATTTTTGTATTATATATATATTTTGTAAATATATGTAGGAAGCCAGATTTTTGTATATAATTCAAATTTGCTTGAAACAAGTAGCTCAAACTTAGCAGGCATTGCCCAGCCATATTTTCATGAAGTATTGCCCAATTTTCGTTTTATCGCCAACTCAGCTATCAAGTTTCATGAGTTTTATTGAACTCAACCAGAGCGAGACCCACAGATATTGTCCCAATTATATTTGGGAACCGCCCATTTATAGCTGTTTACCCAAACTATGGTTACAGACAATTTGATTATAGCTTATCGCTTTGCTATTTCAGAAAAGCGTGGAGAACGCCGAGGGGCAGAGAAATAACTTGGTGTCCGTGCGGGAATCCGATTTCGAGGTATTCCAGGCCCTGGCCAAAGACAGCGAGAACGTGACCAACTATGCAGAGAAGGAGTACTCGCAGGAGGTGCCGCAGGTGAAGCCCTGGGAGAAGGTATCTGGCCCGCCAGTTCTGCCGCCCCACCTGCTCCAGGTCATCCTCAACAAGGACACACCGCTATCGGTGAGTATTCTCAGTGCCTCAAGAGCTAATGCCCGTAACCTTACCTTGTTCTGTTTCAGTGTGAACCCACTCTGCTGCCGGAACCCAACCACGTGATGCTGAACCACTTGTACGCCCTGTCCATCAAGGATGGCGTCATGGTCCTGAGTGCCACGCACAGGTATCGCAAGAAGTACGTCACCACGCTGCTGTACAAGCCCATTTAGGCAACTCGCAATTGGTATTTTAGCTGTAGGAAGATGGTTTTTATGAGGGATACCACGTCCCGCTTGTCAAATTTACCTTATTATGCAGTAAAAGTGTTTTAGTTTTCTCTCTATTAAGCGTTGTATTTTTATTAGTTATAAATATACGGAACTTGTAAAAATATAAGATTATTGCATTGTGTCATAATTTGTAATTTGTATTTGAATTTACTACGAATCGTACAGCTTATTTGCAATTTCAACCTGATATGTCACTAAAGTCACGGTCTAGGATTAATTTAAGCAACTATGCATATTGACTGACTGATAATTTGGTTCCCTGTTCGTTGTATATGAGTATAACAACACTTTGGATTTTGATCAACGTTTCATATCACATGTGTACGAATGTCTTCGCTCACGGCAATCTATCGGAATACAAACATTCTCGAATATCTACGTGCTCAACTGGACAAAAACTGAACTAGACTAGCGGACCGACCGACCAGCTTCACATCAGCTTGACCTTGTGGTCCAACTGATCGGCGTCGATCTTCTTGGCGAACAGCACCGGTGACGAGGAGGCCAACGCCACCGTCTGCTTGGCCAAGAATCGCTCGTGCATTTTGTTGGCCGTGTGCTGGAACTCGCCATCCTCGTCGAAGAGCGCCTTGGTGAAGTACTCCGTGAAGAGGCGGCCCATGTACTGGTCTTTGGTGGACGGCCACCAGCCCTCGAGGAAGCCGATGTGCCCGCCACGAGCCGTAATCACGATGGCCACATGGGTGCACTGGTTGGCCGCCTTGATGGGAATGGCATCCAGTGGCTGGAACGGATCATCGGCGGCGCTCAGGCAGAGCAGCGGCACCGAAATGTGATCGAGTTTGTTGTGCAGCGTCGCATCCGAGTAGTAGTCATTCACATGGGCATATCCGAACTGCTTAGCCGTGAAAAGCTCGTCGAACTCTTTGATGGTCTTGCAGCGCAGAATGCGCTGAATATCAATGTCGGAGTCCTGGTAAATATCCCTATAGATGTCCAGGTGATTGCGCAAGGTGCGGCACAGACTTCCAGCCAAGTGCCGTCCCAGCAGGCTGTTGATCACTGGCTTCTCGATGCTGGCGCTGCCCTTGTGGACGTCCCACGGCACAGATATTATCTTTGCAGCCGAAAGAAAGCTCCTGGCCTCGTCGCTCTTGCGGGCTAGATAATTGCCCAGAATCAAGCCGCCCATTGAGATCCCAGTGGCTCCCAGCTTGCATTTTTCGGGCAAAGTGCGTCGCACATGCTGGACGACCTCGCACAGATCCTCGCAGTTGGCGGCGCAGTAGAGACGCGGTGTCTTCAGCTCTATGCCGCCGAGTCCGCGGTTATTAAACACCACCACACGCATACCAGCCTGCTGGGCGGCGAAGACGAGGCACTTGATGTACTCCGCCTGCGACTCACCGGTCAGACCCGGTAGGATGAGGATGCATGGAGCACTCGAGTCGCAGCCCTCCTCCATCCAGTCCAGGGCCACCTCCCCGCCATCTTTCAGCGAGAGAATTTCGCGGCGGTAGTTGACGCGCGGCAGACTCTTGGAGCGCAGCAGGCTCGCAAGGACGGTCTGGGCACGACTCTCCACACACCAAAAGGTGGGCCAGTACTTGTTCTCCAGCGTCGGCACCTTGCGGATCAGATACTGCTTGAACGGCCCGTCCGAACAGGCGATTATCGGTCGCTGTAATTAGACGGCAAGTGCGGTGATTAGTCACGCACCGTATGTGATGCAATCGCTGGTGTTACACTCACCTTGACCACCTGGATAAGGTAATAGACGACGTAGGCCACCACCGCCATGCCCAAAACATGGAGGCGCGGCAGGTTGGACAGGTAGGCATACATCGAGTAGAACATGGCGTCGTTCTCTGAGTGAAGGCTCCGCACAGACAATTTCGAACTTACTGCTGGCCGGGAAAGCGAGCTGAAAGAACGAACAAGCCACAAATGAAATGATTACAGCGCAGCGCGACTTGTTAGCGGCATGAATGGGCTATTTCGGGCTAATAAGTACAAGGAGGCATATCTAATCGCCGCGCGGTAATGTATGCATATGGATTCTGATTGAACGAGTGGTCGTCCGTATCAAAGGCAGACAAAATACGCCGCGAAAGGGTGCAGGCGGGGCGGGTTCAGGTTCACTTGGCTCGTTCACGGCGCTTATCGCTCACTCACAGCATGTCTGGACGGTGGGCTGGGTTCTGGAGCTGTGACTGCGATTGCGACCAAGGTTGCCGCTGATAGACGCCTCTTCCGGCGGACAGGCAGCGGACGTCGTGTACCGGGCCAAGGAGCTCGGCCACGGAGCGACACAGGACCAACTTGTGGCCGGTGGTTGGACCACGGACAAGGGCGCACAGCATGGCCGCTCTAAACTAAAGACTATTACTAGCTTGGTGTGCTTAAACCAAAGGTTTGTGTCCGGGTGCTCTGTCAATTGTGCTGGGTTCCACAATTTATGTGTGCTTACCTTAAAAAGAGGCCAAAATAAAAGAATAAATACAAATTTAGACAAGGCGACTTAATAAACCTGTGACGCGGCTGTGACACAAATCGAAACTGAGTCCGCAGACCGATAGTATCTGTAACTATTGGATTGACCCCGGACTTTCGTTGTTGGGCTCGGACTTCCCAGCGGCGTTGTCACGTGCACCAACAGAGCAATGGGCGGGATTGGGTGGTGGTGGCGGTGGTGGGCGTATAATGGTGTTCTATTGATTCGCCTAGGTCGGTGAGTGCAGGTAATTACCGTGCCAAATGTGACGGAATCGAAACTATTGTGTACTATACGCAGCTCTCGCCGAGTAGCCGCAATACGTAGATCGGTGTACAGCAATCTCTTAGAGGCAAACTGCTTCGGTTACACGCACTTATGTAACCTTATAACAAATTGTGTGCATTTTTCGCGTCGCTGGCGAGAGAGGAACCTTGGGGCAAGCGTTGAGGATCCAAAGAAACTCGGAAAAAACCTAGAAGGGTGCACACTACCAAAATATAAACACAATCGCGGGACGCTAACGGTGAAGCTGCAGAGGGACCAGACTAATCTAAAACGGCGGCCGAGTGGTGCGGGACTTGGCTAGTGGACGCGTTCCTCAATGGAACAAAAATGGCCGTGTTCAGTTTCATACGATAGTTGCGTTGAACACGATTGGTGTAACTATTAATAAGAAAATAATAGGCATATACACAAATAAACACTTTACAATTATTTATGTAATAACGTATTTATTCATTTTATTAATATTATATTTGCCTACATAAAGAATCATTACAATTCGTTGAGGGTTGCTGAACTATCACACAAAATTTCATTATCGTGCTTATTTATGTTGTAAAGATTGCAAATATTATATTATGTTAATAAAAAAAAAACCGCGAGCACCGGATATTTGAATTCTAATTTAAAAATGTTCCAAGAAATTACTATTTGGGTTTCTTTTTACTTATATATCGTTTCTAGAACTTGAAATGCAAGCTTTGCGAATTATCGATAAAAAACAGTAGTGTCAAAGGACTATAATAAATGAGCTTTTCGAATATTTGAGCAAGCACAACTTTTAGTATATTCCGAAAAATCCCCGTAGTTATTTATTCGTGGCTCAGTGACGTTTTCGAACGGGCCACCGACGGTCACATTGTTCGCGATTTTTGTTGTAAGAGTGTTTTTGTTGTGCTTGCTTGCATAAAACTGCGAGTTCCAAGTGAAATATCTATTGTTGTGGCCCGAAAATGCCAAAAAATTAGTGAGCAGTGGTCCCCGCCCCAAGTCCGCAGCAAGCAGGTGCCAAAACCACCCCGCGATCGGCAAAAACAAACCAATGACGTCGTGAATTTGAGGTGACAAAGAGCAGCAGGAGGAAAGTGGTCGCCCAAACGACCGTATTGTGTCAGCGTAATCAGTATTAGCAGCGTTAGCAGTCCGGATTGGACACACCAGTCAAACGAACACCCCCCACTGACCGACACAGAAACATGTGCTAGACCTCCTCGAAATGGGATCGCGTATCAAGTGAGTATGCCCATGCCGCCCAGTGCCAGTTCGCAGCAGCAGTGGGCGTTCCGCTCCACTGGTCGCTATCGCAGCGCTCTCACTCCCACGACTCATCGCCCATTCCTCCCGCTCCTCCCCCCAGAAATGACGTGAAGAAGCTCTTCGAGTTCTGGTGCGAGGTCTCGCCGACGCCGGGATTAGAGAGGGGCACGAGTTCCAGGAGCGGCGGGCCAGCTACTCCCCCCGGCGTGATCGTGGAGAGCTTCCCCGAGGGATTCCGCGACCAGGAGGTGCTCACCGGCATCCCATCGTTTGCCTTTCCCTGCGACACAACAAGGTGCGTGTGCGGGCGGTGATTATAAACTGGTTCCCAGTAGGTTTCATGTGTGACAGCTGTGGAATATATCCATTTGACCTACTGATTCACAGGATGAAAGATACACACATCCACTTTTGTGTAGGACAGGTTCGTTAAAACTAAAAAAAAACCCATATGGCTGCCACATCCCAGTTTATGTACGATCTAGATCAAAAAACAAACTACGTCAGCCATTTATTACTGAAAAATGTTTATGGCAGATATTGCAAATCGTAAAACAACCAGCTCGATCTGCCTACATGGAAATAAAAAGCCTTTGGAACTTTCCAATCGCATAGAATCGGACGCACTGGCGATGCTGATCGCCCAAATCTCTACTTTATAGGGTCGGAAGCGGCATTAGTCAGAGGGTAGTCCGTTTTATAAATAATTGCAGCAGCAGCAAGCAGCAGACGCAAACGCAAGACCAGCGATCGTCGTCCACAGCCAGACGGAAAACAGGGGTACCGGCGGCGATGAGTCACCAATCCGACCCGACCACTTCCACCAACTAACAACAGATAGCTTGTCCATGAAACGAATAACCTGTTGTGCCGTTTCTGTTGCTGTTGCTGTTTCGCTTTCGGTGTTTGTTTACACAGCGAGTTCGCGTAATGAACTGTATTATTCAATGGGCATTGTTCGACGCCATTCGCTTACCATTTCCTGGAGCACCGGGAACTGTATCAATTGGCTCCTTCGCCACCTGCTTAGTCATACGACTGCCCCCGACAGACTCATCCCATCCGCTTATCTGGCCAGCTGTCCGTGCGGCAAATTCATCGTCTGGTTAACCATTGGCTACATTAGCAATTAATTGACTTTTCGCTGCTGGAATTTCAAAGTTTGTTTGCCAGATAACTTTTTCCAGACAAGAATTGGTTTGACCTCATAGCTTATCTGCGAATTCTCGGAAACTACGACTACATGAGCAGAGATTTCATTTGCTCACATACAGCTGCGGTCGAAGTAATATGACTAAAAGTATTTAATAGAAAATATTTAACGAACCTGTGGCCTAAATTCAACTATATGAGAGTGAATCATGCGTTTATAACTACTAAAAAATATAGTAAAATGCATATTTAAAAAACCTTCCCTAATTCCATGCTCATATGCAACTTGCAGCTATTAGTTCGCGATTTAATACAATACTAATTTGCGTTATTATGGGAGATTTTCAAGTTTAGAGAGCGGGGAGGAGCACCTTATCTTAAACGCTGCTGAATATTTGTATACAGAGTGGCGCGGTGATAAAGAAAGTCGAGTCCAAGTCAACGTCCCAACTGCCCAAGATAGCCTTCGCTCCCCAAATTCGCCTCCGTTGCCCCAAGCTGCCGGGCAGCCGTATCAGCTGCGGATTCGGCGTTGTGCGCCGCCTGACTTTGCATATTAAATTGAGTAATGACACGATTCGAAACACTTAGATCTAACGACTTTATGTAACTGGGAGCGAAGTGGAAAAGAGCTCCAGTCGAAGTTGAGGCCGAACAATATGCAAATCGGCGGACAATGGGAAACGTGCCGGGTAACGAGACTGCGGCGTCATTGTTGCAAAATTGCGATTTATTTAATTTGTTAAATGCGATTTCAACACAATAATTAATGCGGACAACGCGACGCATAAGAGGCAAAGGAAAATAAATCAAGCAAACGGAAGAAAGCAAAAACTAGTCTCGGTGGCATGAAATAAATGAAATGTACATATGTATATATTTGTGTAAGCGGGCTAAAGACCTTTGCAATTGCTCGAAATTCCCACCGTGTACGCAATTCAACTGTTGAATCACCTAAGGTGGATGGTATCGCTTGTCAATGAGTGGCCAACTGGAGCAATATTTTGAAATCAGTATATCAAAACAAGTTGTTTACTACTACATGTTAGGACATTACTCAATGTGGCTCTGAGAACAACCGACAAGAGCCGAGCGGAAAGAATAATAAAATCGGAATGATTTGTATGCTTTTATAATTAACCCTGAATTCACTGGGCAAGTTTGTTTGGCGTCTTGTTTCGTCACTTTACGACTTGAAAGCCACAGTCGTGCGAAAAATCACATTTACATACACTTGCGGTAACAATAATAGCACCATAAGCACATTTCGTGTTTGCCCCATCGTTTCTCTATTTTCTGACATTTTTTCATAATTTTTTTAACTAATCTTAAATACTACAATGATTTTCAATCGAAATAATAAAATTGGTAACAGATCTAATGGATATTTTAAAAATAATTGGTAAAACAAAAAAAAAAACCTTCAAATTTAGGCGGTAACAAAAATAGCACTGTTTCTCGTATTTTGCTAAAACTAAATCAAAAAATAAAATAAGAGTTCAACAAATGGATTATATTTTAAGAACTATGTTTAAAGAATATTAATATTTGGTTGCGTGACCATTGTAGGCAATGACAGCTGCGCATCCTCTGGGCATGGAGTCCACCAAGTCCTGGTACGTTCCTCGTTATTGTTGGGTTTGGCTTCAGAAACCTTTTTTTGACGTCCGAACTAAGTTTTTCGATTGGATTCAAGTCGGGTGACTGAGCAGGCCATTTCATTCCTCGGATCGATTTCTGCTCAAACCACTTTCGAGCTCTCTTGCTCGTGTGTTTTGGGTCGTTATCCTGTTGAAATGTCCAAACCAACGGCATTTCATCCGCGTCATATAGCGCCATCACATTTTCCAGGATATCTGTGTAAATGTGTTGATCCATGATGCCTTGAATCATATGAATCGGATCTACTCCATAGTATGAAAAGCACGCCCATACCATGATGTGTGATCCCCCGTGCTTTACCGTCTTAAAGGTAAAGCGAGGATTATATTCAGCTCATGGTGGACGCCGAACATAAGACCGAGAGCCTTTCCCACCAAAAAAAAAACAATTTTGCTCTCGTCTGACCACAAAATGTGGCGCCCCTTCTCCACAGACCAGTCCTTGCGTATCTTGACATATTCGATTCGCTTTGCCACATGCTTCGCAGTCCGAAGCGGGACTTTTCTGGGACTGCACACATTAAGGTTGTTTTGTCTTAAGTGCTTGCGAACTGTTTCCACGCTTGCAGCTATCTGGAGCTCCTTCTTCAGTTCCGTCGCCGGCTTAAAAGGCTCCTTCTTGCTTTGCCGAACCAAGCGCTTGATCTCCACGTTGGACATAGAGGGCTTTCTTCCACGTTTTTCGTTATTTTCGACAAACAGAAGTGCGTTGCGGATCATTTTGTTTGAAAAACCAACAAACCGTCCCATTTTAGCGTAGGTTTTACCTTCAGAGATCATGTTTTTAATCAAATTCCTTTTTTCGACGGTAGAATGCTTCCCCGACCCATAACTAGAGAATTTTTGGTCTTCTTTCGAAAAAAATTCAATTAAAACCTTTAATGCAACTCCTTTTTTCAAAAAAAACCCAAAGCAATCACTCCTATTAATTTTATTCAGCAAAACCGTGGTCAGTGCTATTTTTGTTACCGCCTCATTTAGCGCCCTTTTGCAGAAAGTGCCCAAAAACAAAAAGAACCGTTACATTGAGAGAGTCAAAATTTCTTGCTTAGAGAGACAACATATGGTACTTATTATTCATGCAATCAGACTTTAAAAAAAATAAACATTCAATACCTTTTTTTAGGAAATCAACTTTCCACCTGCAGTAGTGCTATTATTTTAACCGCAGCTGTATGTGGGTTATGTTATGAGTAGAAAACGAAGAGCAACTCGTCGCCGTATTAGTCACGGAACATCGCAGTCGGGGAAATTCGGGTTAGATTGTGCTCATCCATAGTTGTGGGAAAAATAACTAAATATAAGTGGTATCTGTCTACAAACAAGTCCAAAGTTTTCCCTTAGTTTGTGGCTTTTCAGATTAAACACACATCTTAAAATTCGTTTTTATCCACTGCACAGCCATATATCAACAACTCATCATGCGTAACATTGGGCAACGCGCGATGAGCAAGGCCAGGCAATGAGTAGCCGGGGCAAATACAATTTCCAAACCTTGGAGTTTCAACTCCGCCAACATCATTTCATGTGTATCTTATTTAATACTTACCAATTTATCCACAGCACCTCGGTGCAGACATATTCCTTTGTGCACACCACTGGCGATTCGAAATGGCGCTTCGGCTTCTGTCTACAGGATCCGCGGACGAACACGGCCATGGTGCTGATAACCTACCTGCCGTGGCACGACACCTTCCTAAAGCTGCTGCCCGTGCTCGCCGAGCTGAAGCGGACGGATCCGAATGGGTTTCGCACCTTCCTCTCCGAGGCCTACAACCAGGGTATCCCAGATTGCGGAGGCAGCCTTAAGGTCTATTACAGCGCAGGCCAGAGTGTAAGTGGATCAGCCTTCAATAGTTCCGGACGAGATCTTGATCCACTTGTCTTTGAACAGCACTTCACCTTCGAACGCCCACTGCAGTTTCAGTTGCCCAGCATGCCGGAAAATGTGAGTCCTACGAATTTGTATACCAGTTAAAAGGAAACTAAGAACATATTTCGCTTTAGCACAACTTGAATTTGTGCTACAACTTTGTGGAGCCCAAGGAGATGATTGCCGTGTTCGCTGCGATGCTGGCCGAGCGTCGAATAATCTTCACCTCGAGACACCTGGACAGGCTATCCTCGTGCATCCAGGCGGCCAACGCATTCCTATATCCCATGGTCTGGCAACACATCTTTATACCCGTGCTGCCGTGGGAGTTCAAAGACTACCTGGGTGCGCCCATGCCATATCTGATTGGTGTGCCAGAACCTGTGCTCGAAACCGTAAGCTCCAGAAGCTAACAATATGATTTCAAATAATAAATTCTTTTGAAATCGACTAGGTAACCAGCGATGAGCTGGGCGAAGTTGTGATTCTGAACTGTGATACGAAAATATTCGAAAGCCCATTCGACGATGTGCACAATCTGCCGACGGAGATTGTGTCACAGCTGAAGAAGCATCTGAATCACACACATGACCACATCGGCGACCGCATCTCGAAGATCTTCCTAAACGCACTGGTGCAGCTCATCGGTGGCTACCGGGACGCTGTGGAGTACCACGAGAACAGCAAGACCTTTAATTCCCAAAAATTCATTGAATCTCGGCCGGCGCACCTGCGCCCCTTTCTTGCCAAAATGATGGATCTGCAGATCTTTTCGCAGTTCATTGACGATCGCCTAACGATGCTCAACAGCGGACTCGGCTTCTCAGACGAGTTCGAGCTGGAGACGGTGCGCTATGCGGAAAAGAAGAAGCGCGGGCGAAACTACGCCATCATGAAGAACCTAAAGGACAAGGTGAGCCGAGGACTGTCCACTGGACATCAGCGATAGCCCAATGCTGTTAGCCTAACCCTCATGGTGCCAAATCCGCCCTACACCTACACCATCATCCCCCTCAGTTGCCTGGCTTGGAGGGGACCTGAGAACAGGGCTTGCATTTCCGTTTCGCCTCTCTGCGTTGACCCACTGTACTCTTAAGTTGCCTTACCACCAGTCCACCTTATGATGTTCTTTTATTTGATTTGATTTAATCTATTCCACAGTACTTGGGAAAGCGCAGTTTGTCGCGATTGTTTGCCAAGAACAATACTTAGACTGCCCACCATGACAAATCCACCAAATCCAATTACCAATATATAAACGAGTAGAATGTTCATTCCCACACACCTTATTTGCAATGTTAGTTCAAATGATTTCTTATCCTTATGCAAACCAATTACTTAACGTCCTAACAAGCAACTGCACCGAATTATTTATGTTGCCATAAACTAAGATGGAGACGTCTGAATGTTTGTTGATGCATTCTCAAATAATATCCTTTAATTTGTAAATTACATGTTTTAGTTAGCTAATTGTTTATTTTTCCTTCTTTTGTTCTGTTCTCTATCAACACCTGTGGCAAACAAACAAAAAGCGAAACATTTTTTTAAATTTATTCACACTAAAGTGATCAATAACCTTGGCAAATTGGTAATGGACCCATGCACTGTAATTTCTATACTAACACCTATTGTTTAAATCACTCTTAAAATCGTATGCTTAAGAAAGTGAACAATCATACGATGTTCTCTCTCTTTTCTAGTGTAGTAATACCAAATATCTTTTAGTCTAATCTGGCTTTTATACTAATTCATTCATATACTAACATCCACCGCGAGTAGTGACCTTTCACAGCAGTGCTGTTTAAAAGAGCACTCTTTGGTCGCAGATTTTAATCACCACCTCTCAACGTGTCAAGCCCCATTGCCCCAGTGATCCCCAGTTCCCATTACCCGAATCAGCATTGTCATCGTAGCCATTAAGTGTAGTTAGTCGTAGCTTAAATAACCCATTGGTTGTTCTGCGCATCTCATTCACGCCGTATCTCGCCCGTATCTTGTGTGTCTCTCTTTCATATGCCGCTTGGATCGCTCATCCGACACTGTTCTGTGCTTTCTGCTCTCGCTGCGGTTCTGACCAATCGTTTTCTGATCCAAAAAACGCGTCTGTCTAACCATTGCAGACTAATCCGGCTGTAAAGTCTGCCGTCAAATCGGTGAGTGGTCCAGTCCCCGTTTAAAGCCCGAATCCGTGTTGTTTCCCGTGCGCTTTTGTGAATCTGTGCCGGTTGTGAAAGATGCCTAACTAACCCGCTTTTCAATCTTCTCAGGTAAAGGAGGGCTCGCGGGGCATGAAGACCGCCTACAAGGGATTCAAGACAAAGCTGCGCGAGAACGGAAACCAGTTTGGTGGCACCCACTTCCACTTTGGACTTGGCTCCCCGAATCATTCGGATCGTCCTGACGGCACCAGCGCAGGATACGTGCGTGGTGGCAAGGCCATTGGGGCTGCACACCACTCGGCGCCCAGTTCTCCAGTGACCAGCAAGCGTCTTGATGGAATTGCCTCCGTCACGGGAAGCAGCGGCAGCGGTGGATCCGGCGCAAGGGAGCCGCGGGAGTTCCTGCGACGCGGTCCCGTCCCGCTGGCCATGTCTAGCTCGAGCAGCCACATTCAGCCGAACGGCCATGCGTACGGTGCGAGTGCTGGTGCTCATTATAGTCATCATCTCGCTGCGTCTCCTGCTGTTAGCTCGGCGAGCTCGCTCTGCTCATCTTCGGAGATGAACCTGTCGCAGGAACTGCAGAACCATCCGCTTTTCAAGACGCCAGCAGTGGACCGCAGCGTAAGTAATCTGGTGCGGGCGTACGAGCTTCGGCTGCAGCAGCTCCAGTAACTGGAGCTCCTGGGTGCAGCCGTTCACATGCTTGCCGCTAAGCTAAATCGACCACTCATCTCGATGTGCTGTGAATTTATGTTGTTCTCATGCTCTTCTTGTTTTTGTTTCCTTGTCTGTGTCGTGTCTGTGTCCAACTGTATGTCGCCATCGATCGATCGTTCGTCTTACCCACACATCATGCCCACAAACACCTCACACACCGATATACCTAACCGATCACACTCCACTGATACTTGCACCCACCCCCATCCCGGCATTGCCCATTGGCCCACGCAGCTTAAGCCGAACGCAGAGCACAGGCGAGGAGCAGCACCGCCAGCTCGTCCACCGCCTCCGCAGTCTACGCCCGCCTCCTACTACAATCATCCGTATGCCGCGCATCCGCACGTGGAGGCGAAGCCGCCAAGGCACACTTCCACGCCCACCAGACCGCGTCAGCCCCTGCCCACCGCCGATTCCAGCAGCTTTGATAGTCCGCCGGACGTGCAATCCCCACCTATTCCGCCCCGGAGGCAGGGCAGCTCGAATGCGATTGTGGCGGCCACGGCTGCAGCCGTCAGTGCGGAGATTAGCAAACTGGAACATAACTGCTGGAAGGACGAGCCCATCGGAAATGACTCTGTACGCATGTCGAACGCATCCTCGTCATCGGCGACCTCATCCTCCTCGGGCGCATCGTTTGTGACGGCGGCGTCGACGTTCTCGCACCTTAATGTGTCCGATCCGCCCATTCCGACACCGCGGGTCAAGAGAGAGGTACACCAGCTGCGACGTTAGTTATCTAAGCCCATCCTGGTTATGGTCCCCCGGCAAAAGCACACTAACACACATCAAGGGCCCTCATGTAGTTTCTCCCCGATTTATACTAACGCCATTTACAAGTTGATGTGTCCATATCAGATGTCCCCATTTGATTTTAGATGTCACTGCTGTAGTGGAAGTTATTAGATTCATTGATCTCTACTAATCACTTTTCTTGAAATCCGTTTAGTCGTTCACCATTGTTTCATGAAAAAACCCATCATCTATTTTCCATAGCATACCTATCAAATATATCATAGCATAGCTACCAATTGGTAGGAATCCAACTACTAATACTCCCTTAAAACAATCCTACGACATGTATAGTTTATCCACTAACAGTTTGATATATGCTTTGGTGGTATTTATCTTCTTTTATTTGATAACTTCATTTTTTCATTTCACTTTTTGGCATTAATCGACTGCATCCATTGTAGTTTTGGTCAACCGCATTTAGATGCTTGTGACGGCTTAAAGTAGGTAGCTTGTCTTGAATGTACTTTCCGTATAAGTTGCAATAAACACCGTAGAGTCCTGGAGACCCACGTCCAAAGCTTTCTAACAACCCGTACGTACGATTGTCCCTCCCTTACCCGCAGCAGCAGCAGCAGCCACTGGAGGACAGCATGAATGATCTGATATCGCTGGACGATAGCAACAGCACCAGCTTCGACCTGGAGGACTTCGATCCGCTCAATCAGAATGCTCGTCCTTTGCCGCCGCTCAGCACGGCGTTTGCCAAGAAGTGCAGCACACTGCCCGCTGGCGTCAACAGCAGTGTGGTGACCAGCAGCGTCAGCAATCCACTGTACCCGTATTTCGCACCCAAGCACATGGCCACGGTGGCAGCTGTGACGGGACGGACGCCGATGCACCCACCGCCGCAGATCCAGCGCAACACCATTGCCGCCAAGCCCGACGACGACTTCGAGCTGCTCCGCAAGTACGGCCTGGACCAGTTCACCCTGAACGCCAACGGAACGGAGAAGCCGCAGCAGCTCACCACCGGAAAGGGCATGAACAACTGGACAACATTCGATTGAAGGGATAGAGCTGGTCAGATAACCCGCTTCAAATATGATACCAAAATAAGTGTGATTGATAGATTGTGTTGTAAATAGCTAGGAGATATAGGCAAAATCAAGGATGTGAGACCGATGACAGTAAAATAACCCCTAAATACCCAACATTGTGTGTCTGCAGTAGTGAGTTAGTTATACTTCAGCAGAGAATCTAATTAAAGCGCTTGTTTGTGTAAATAACAGTTTAGTGAAAAGTTGTAACAATTGCATGAATCGGAACTCTCGCTAACTACGCATATTGTACACTGGACTTCCAAATCAAAAGACACCAGAATCTAGAGTAGCATGAATTTAAGCCAATTAGCCTAACAAATTACCAATAAATATAAAATAAATTCCAATTAAATGATGTGGCTCTGTATTGTTACATACTCTTATTTGAGTATAAACAGGCGGCTTAAATATTTTGCAATGTAAATTGCGCACATGGGTAATTTTGTGTTATGTGGCTATGTGAATGTGTACCACGAGAGCCTCATTAAGGATGGGATCTACTGACCCTTCGCTTTGTTCTCGGCCATGCAGCTCAGGATGCGGGTCTGCAGTGCCCGTGCACCCTTGAGGTTGATCTCCTCGTTGTCGGGCAACAACTTATCCATGCGTTCCATCCATTGCTTAGTCTGCGGGTACTTCTCCCGGTCCACTGGTATGAGCAGATCCAAGGTCACCAGAGTGGTGTGGATGGACACGTCGGCAACGCTCAGTTCGTTGCCCACCACGAATGTTCCCTGCTCCAGAAAGTGCTCCAAGTCGGAGTACGCATTGTGGCAGAGGGTCAGCGATCGGGGGTTGTATTCTCCCTCGCCACCGTAAATGTTCCTAGCCACAATGTCCTTTACCACCTGGAATAGCACTCCGTTTTCGTAGTGCATGCGATGGTCGATGTGGGCTCTCCTTTTCAAATCCCGCGGATAGAGTTGGTCATTCCCGGCGTACTTGGCTACCAGGAAGCACACGATGGCGTGACTGTCCACGTAGACCTCGCCATCACTGTCCACAAACACCGGGATCTGGTGCTGAGGGTTCAGCTGTAGGAAGCCAGCATTACATAACGAAATCAAAGACTTTCAAATCCAACGAACCTTGACAAATTCCTCGCTCAGGTGCTCCTTCTTGGCGAAGTCAACGGGTCTAAGGATTCAAAAAGAAGCTTGCATTAGCCAATCTACATTTGAAAGTGAACTAATCTTTTGGTTCTTTTACTTGAGCTCCAGGTCCAGTCCAATCAGTTTCGCTACCAGGATGCACGCCCTGGCCGGAGGACTAAAAAGGGCGTAGTACAGCGTTGGCTTCGACATTCTCCCGAAGAATTCACACACCAAATGGCGATCAAGGTGAACAAGAAGCCAGCGGCATGGGCGTAGAGTAACAGGGAATAGGTCTGTTGCAATTTACAATTCCAACATCTCATTTCAAAGATTTTTTTTATTTGTTCCATTGTATTACTTTTTCATTTAGTACTAATAAAAAAAAAAACCTTTTTCCTAAACAAAAGTAACTAAACCCCTCTGAAAATATGGCAACTACGCCCGTGAACAAAAGTAAAAGTTGTACTGGGACTGCCAACCTGTTCGAGAAGTGAAAAACAGCTGATTGGCGCGAAATTCAAAATGCAACTACAAAATAATTCCAACTACTTCGTGTTGTCTTAAGCCATTTATTCTCATTTAAGTCAATCCTTAGCTAATATACGTATACAAACTACTGGAAAATATAACATACTTAGAGTGCTACAATACAGGTCAACGAATTGTGGCGTATTAAGTTAACTTAACAGGCCAAGTCTAATTCTTTGGGTCGCCTAAAGATTATCGTAGGACCTTACATTTAAGATCTCTGCGGCGGCGATTTATGGCGAATCTAGAAGATCAATTACGGAATCCTCTTTGGCCTTAGCCATACAGTTTTCGTCATTATCCTCTGCAAGTAAAGAAAAGGTTTCGGGAGGGCTCAATTAGAAACGGGATGCTGAATGAAAAATCAGTATAAACTTAAAACAGTGCTTGACCCCCGTTGGTAAATAAAACGACAGGTCTTGGTTGAAAATTGTTTAATCGTATAGTTAAAGTACACGTCTCCTTGTACATTGATTTCATATTTGTTCGTTCAGATATTTAGGGGGGTTTGCGTGGTCATAGTCAAAGCATTGTTCAATTAAAAATCTTAACATATAAATCCGTAGTGGTACGGTTTGAGCTTAAATACGCCAACAAAGGCCAGGGAGGTCATATAAACTGAGCGTCTAGCTGGACGACATACATAACATACATAATCCGTCATTTCCAATCGATTTGCATTGATAAAAACACCTTCGATTGCTTTCAATATTATGGACCTTTAATTCCATATGCCATTCCGCCCTGTCTTGCAACGTAACTTAAATGCGAGGCATGCAGCACTCTCCAACTCCACACAACACCGCCTCCAATCCGTACAGAATCCGTAGTTTAACTAAAATAACTTAACTACTTTAAATTTTGTTACCGCGACTGGCCGCCGCCTGGCATGCATCCTTTCGTTTCGTACTTCTCGTGTCCATTGCGCTGACCGCTTCAATGGAAAATAAATTAATTGCGTTTCCTATAGTAATTGCTAATTAATGCTGGTGCTAGTTTGTGTGTTGGTAATATCTAGGAATATTTCAGTTGCTGTGTGGTGTGGCGTGTGTTGCTGAGAGCACTGGCAAAGCGTAACACAACTAACTACTCGAGACGACACGAATTAAAGACACGGGACGTAAGCAAAGTGTTTTGGGGTGAGCCAACTGAAAAAAGGGGCAGCAACAATCTGGCCGATGGGGGAGCACTTGGATTCACTCGGGAACAGGGGAGCCTCTCCTACAAAACCTGTCTGTACTGCCTGCGTCCTGCAACACAAGAATTACAAGCATCAGTTGGTGGCTCGCGATTGAGAGAGTATGAATAATGGAGGTGATGCAAGGCGAATCGAACGCCGAAGAATAGCCTCTGAGGTAATATGTGGCCGTGTGCCACCGGAAGTGGAACCGAAAACAAAAACTGGACGGGCCAAAATAGGGGCCATAACAGTGAGAGATGAGACCGCGAGCCGTGAGATGTGCGATTAATGTGTGTGGGATGTTCTGGGGGTTCTGCCTACGGGCCGGCATTCTGGCTCTGGCCGGAGGACGCCGTGGCAGCTGCAGCAGCCGCAACCGCAGCCAGATCCAACAGTTGGAAGTGCTTTTGATCCGCGACCGCAGCAGCCAGGGATTCCAGGAGGGAGGCATGGACGGCTGCCGCCGCTGGCTGCTCGTGCTGTTGCTGCTGCAGTTGCTGCTCTGAGACTGGCTGCTTCTCTGGCGATTGGCGGCTGGCCTGCTGTTCTGGGGATTCTACGAGTTGCATCGGCGGCAGCATGGACGGGTCACACAAAAAGATCAGGGGAAGAAGAGAAAGAGAGAGAGAGAAAGAAAAAAGACAAAGAAATGCACAAGTTACTTGAATTAGTTTAGTTATTATCATCATATAACCTTGGGGTTAGGTTAACACAACAACAATCGGAAAAGAGGCTCTCAACAAAAACCTTCACTAACAAACTGGCATTATTTATTAAAATTATCACTTAAAATAAGAGTACATATCGTGGAATAATTTAGATTCGGTGACAACACAAAATACATTGAAAATGAACTAGGACAAATGGTGGTATAAAACCGAAAAATACTCTATAAACTTTGCTTAGCCGACGTTTGGGCGCCTTGAGCTCTCTGGCTTGGGTTTTCTGTAAGAATGTTCTGATTAAGTATGGGATTCTTGTTCCAAACCCGAACCACTTCACAATCGATCGACGGAAAACATACCGTGGGCGCAGCCAAACTCCTAAATGAACACGCTTGTAAAGCTCCTCCGCTTTCTGAGGTTTCTTAAAAACATTACCACCTACAATACAAGCAACGAAAGCGGAAAGAGTCAATTTGTTGCCTACTTACTCTATACAAGTTTTGGCTAGGGGATTTTATGAAATGTACGGAAACCTTTTCGATGCTGGGCTTCGTAGATCTAGCACAAAATAGCATGATAAATAGCCCTTCTGGTCGCATTTTAAAACATAAACATATGTTTGTACATACTACATTTAAAAATGGGTTAATTTGAACTGGGTGAACTCATACTAAAATCGTGGGAATCGGGGACCTAATTATATTCGAATAACAATAAGTGATGATGAAAAGTCAGAATCATACGTAATATCTATGTAATTTTCATTTGGGACAATGTGCATACTCTTTCGAATTATTGCAGTTAAAATTTTCTAATATTATTTAAGACAATTGATGCACCAAAATAATACTTTTACGTTAAATGATGTCCTAGAGCTTTGCCGTAAAAAGTGAACCGAAAACTAAATGCCTTGAATTTGTTAGGATTTCATTCCTCTGTCTGAGTTATTTGTGCTGAAGCGTGGTTGAGTCAGTGTATGTAAATGGGATGTGTATGGATTCTTATAACTACTTTACCCTAGGGTCTACAATTAGCAATTTGTAAACATAAAGATTTCTTGGCTATACAGAGATATAATTCTCGTTACTGGCTTATTGCAAAAAGGGATCCAACGTACCGGATTGCTGGGGCTGCTGTGCCGGGGTGTAGGCACGTTGGCCGCCACCGCTGCCGTTCGACGTGGAACTGGCGACGGCTTGCTTGGCGGGCGGACGACGCTTAGCCAGCGGCATGTCGTCGTCTGAATCGCTTAACGTTAGGTCAACCTGTTGCACAGACAGAATACAGTCATATAATAAAACAGTTTTGTAGGTTGTAGATTGGAGCTCTCTACTTACAGTTTCACTGTTTGACGTTGATGTGGGCTGCTCGTCCGGTGCTGGGGACAAATCCCTCTTTACTGGCTTGGCGTCGTCCGAGATAAGTTCTGATAATGGCCGAAAAACTTGATTAATGGCAAAACAATTTAAAAGTTTGCGTGTGGAGCGATTACCTATGTCATCCGATATAACCTCAACCTTTTGGGCGGGCTTTGAAGGCGTATCAAGGATCTGCGTCTCGCTCCGTAGTCCTGGTGTGCTCCAAGATCCATCCTGATGAAGTTGAATCTCAGTATCATCACTCTTTAGAAGCGACGAGCCCAACACCTCCTGGAAGTAGCTGGAAAACCGAGTTTAATTAGTTACCAATATATGCCAAATATATTGACATTTCTTACCCATCTATGACCAGGTTGTCATAAATGGCCGGCTTGTCGCATACAGGGCAGTTCCACGTGGGCTTACGCTCATTCATTTGCAGGTAGAGACTGGCATCGAAGCATTGCAGATGCGAGCAGGTTGATGCTCGACAAGGCAGCAGCATTTTCATCTTGCCCAACGGGCAGTTAAGGGAAACCTTCAGCATAGTGGTGGCTATTTCGCAGTCAGCATCCTCAGTCAGCTTCTCTTTGACTGTAAAAATATGTGTTTATTATTAAGGTTGCATCATTGGAGAACAGGAAACTCACTTAAGCCTCGCGTGTAGTCCGCTGGTTTTACGCCCTTCGTCTTCATTCGCTGCAAAAGCTGTGTTGATGTGAGCTTCTTTACCAGGTATACGGCCAGGCAGTAGCTACGCGTGTAGTCCGGACACCACTGCACTGTTATGGTGTTGGTGACGGTAGGCGACAGCTTTACATTGGACGTGACATTAACGGGTCGCGGCGGACGCTTGGGCTCCACATTTGGTCGGTTTGTAGGAATGACATTCTGCAGGGGAATAAGGAGCAGGATATTATACCAGGTCATGATTGGATAATCACTTAATACTTACAGGCAGCTGGCAGAGCTTGTTGTTCACTTTGACGTTTACGTTCGGCGGGAAGCAGTCCTCCTGGTCGCACGAAGTCTCCACCAGGCAAAAGCGCAGTTGAACCTGAATGGCGTGCTCCACCTTGGAGCTGTTGCGGATGTCGCGATTAGAGGCAATCTCTGTGGCCTGCTGCGGCGTGAGTGTGAAGTAGAAAGGCACCTCTTGGACGCGCTGAGTGTTGCGTGGCACCAGAGTTGAAGGCTTGATCAGCGTTCCGAGTACATCATAGAAGGCTAGCTTTTTAAGCCGCACATCAGGGTGAATAGGCAGCTGACTGTTGATGCTGTGTGTGTGGAGGAAGGGTGCGCCGCCGACCACATTCATCTGGCCGCCGGGTACCTGCACGCCTTGACCGCTGCCCACGAGGCCCACCGGATTGGGCTGCACGGTGGGCGGCAGCTGGATGTGCGAGTACATCCTGGTTGGGTCGATGTACTGCAGCGTGGCGTTTTGCTCCTGCACGGACTGGGCGTAGACTTCCTGGACCTTCGGGGCAAGCAGTTCCAAGTTGGTGCGCAAGAACGAGAGGATGCGGCTCTGCAGGTCGGTTTTTCGTCCAGCGAATGAGATGTTCAAAAACGACAGGATTTTTTGCAGCTCGACCACTCGAAGCATCTGCACCATTTGCTCACATTCCTGAAGAGACGGAAATGGCATGGCGAACAATGAAAATGTATTTCGGAAAATTGGGAAGGTGTCTATGTCCAAATAGCGGGACTTAGCACCAAGCGTCCGCACGAACACACACACAAGCGCGCTCTATATGCAAATATCGCGTTTTCGCACATATGTACACATGCGTATGTCTTGTGCGGCTTTATGCAGAATCAGAAATTCGCTTTACATTATATGCCAAGCAATTGCTTGACAGGCGCACAAAAGCCAGGCTTCCACATTTTTCCCATCTGTGGATCATTTACTGGTCCGAAACTGCCGCATGCCACCAAATCATTACCTAGATGCTCAAACATGGCGTTCTCGCAAAAAGTTTCTTTTCGTGGAACCAATCGGCTTTCAGTGGCTTTTAACGTTGGAATATGCAGAAATTTCAGTAAGGCTTGTGTTCGCCACTGGCGGCCTTCCTTCTTTCGCAAATTGCGCTTAAACAAACTACCGTTAAAATGCCCCCTTTTTTTGTCACACGAATTTTGTTTTGTCCGCACGGTCTGAAGAAATATGGCGGATGATAGTGTTGCGAAGCGCCGGCAGACTTGGCTGGCAAATCACTCTGTTCGTGGGTGGGGAAGGGTACAGACACCACTTTTTCTGCGGTCACACTGCTTATCAATAGCCATGGATGGCCCCCATATTTATGAAAAATTCTTTGGACTGAATAAACTGGGACTGGCGGAAACTTACCTTGTACTTGCTGGTATCAAAGGGATTAACTGCTATTGGCGCTGACGATGTCGATTGGTGCCCGGGGCTCGAAGATGTTGCGGCATTTTCCGCCTGCGTGCGAGCCGTCTGCGAGCGGGTCTTTCGCATCACTGTTATTTTCTGTTCACGGCGGCGTTAGGCGTTCGGCAATTGAAGTCGCGGACTCGTTTGCATTTGCCTGGGACGCGCACCTCACATAAAAACAAGCAATTGCCGCTGTTTTTCAACGAATGTGGAGAAACAAAAATATTCTACGCGGCGTCGTCGCGGTGGGCCGACTAGAGTTGTCACTATCGATCGACATTGCGGAAATCCCTAACGCATGGCAGAGTCTTGTCTCACGCAGCCCGAAAATGTCCTAACGCGTGCGTTTGTTTACTTTGTTAGCAACCATTACTTTCGTAGATTCCTAATTCGCTAGGCATTTATTTAATTGTACAAATATGGGTCTATCTATGCAAGAATTGTATAAAAGGGGCCCGACGCTTGGCGGGGGCCTAGAAAAAGTCCATATCCCCGCAATTGACGTCCAGAAAGTCGTGGTCGTAGCTGATTAAATCCTTTAGCGGCGCTCCCTGAGCCGCCGCCGCTGCTTTGGATGTGGAGGGAAGTTCCGCGTTGTCCACAAGATTTATATTGATCTCGTGGGTCCTGTACTCAGGGCTGTCCTGCTCCTGTTCAGCACCAACAGGGGAGGGTGGTGGGTTGGACACTGAAATAGTCAAAATAGTCAAAAAGGAGATTTAACAACAATAATGGGATCTTCTTACAGTTGCCCGGTTGCTTATCTTCCCTTTGCTCGTCGCCCTGCATGTAGTACTCCTTTCGCTGATTTAACGTGGGCAGTTCCGTAACCTGCTTGCTGAGGCACTTCTTCAACTCCTCCACCTTACGGTCCCGCATCAACGTTTCGATCTGCTTTCGCGACTTGCTCAGACTATGGCGATCCTCACTAAAAATGCGCTTCTGCTGTTCCTGAGTGATGTTATCGTGGTGCTTTAATAGGAACAGGAATACACCGCCTGGTGTACGTCTCCGTTTGCCGTTCTGTTTCGAGGTATAGTGTTAGTATATTCAGGGGAAGATCCTTTACTACTCACTTTGATCATCATGCCACCATCGGCTTCAATGCGCTGAGTTTCTTTGTATAGCTCTAGGCACACATCTATACCAAGGACCTCCACGACTCGAACTGGTAAAACTGGTATTACTCACTAAGTAGGGCATTATTTATTTCACATACTCACCAAGTAATTCGTCCTTTTCCTCGTACAGTTTGCTGGCCATTTCGGTAGCCACATCCGAAGGATCTCTCTCACCCACTTCGTTTAAGTCCAGAATGTGTCTGGGCTCGCAGAAATCGGAAGATCCGCTGGCCGAAGATGACCCACGACGTGACCGGTGACCCGTTCTACTCTTGACCAAGCCACGCTGTTGATTCCCGGCGATGGGCCGACTAGAAGGTCTTCCCCTCTTGTGAGCTGGATGGGAGAATTCGCCGCCGTCCTCCGAAGAGTTTGAGAGTCGCCGCTTCAGACTGTTCTCGCCGTTCAGCCGGTATCGCAATGAAAAGTCATAGTTTTCCACATTTCGATCCCGACCGCTTCGGGTAACGTCGCAGCCACGCATATTCTCGCTGAGCGCATCCTCTTGCAGGGCAGAAGCCCACACGTTGTACTTCTTGAAACGGGCTCGATTCGGTTGCATTTCGGCATCCGTGGGCGAAACGCGTCGCATCACCGTGCGCCGAATGCGCTTTTTCCGCTTCTTGTGGCCACCGGGTCCGCTGGATTCCGTACGCAGCTTCTTGATGCACCCGTCCTCGGAGGATTCGGCAGTCGAGGAGTCGCTGTTGCTTTGTGACTCGTCCTCCAACGCAGTCTGGATCTGATGGCAGGTGGTAAGGGGACTGGCCACCTTCTCCGCACCATCAGGTCGCTGCAGCGGCGTGTAAACGCCATCATCGTCGCTCTCCGATAGCTGAAAGGTCGACAGAGATGGTCATTGGATGCTCAATGGTCTGGGTGCTAATGGTTACCTCGCCGTCCTCCAGGTCAACGTCATTTGCGTGCAGTTCCATCATTTTTGTTCTGGCGAGTCGAGAGAAAATCTTCGCCCAAAGTGCAGCTGTTTGTGCAACACTGAGCGGAAGAGTGACCATACTTACTGTGGATTACTTGCTGCATAGTTATGTTTATATTATTATACTATTTAATAGTGCAAAGATGTAATTGAATTAGATCGTGTTATATTTAACTTATTAACATGAGCAGCGTTACTAGATGTTACTAGACAAATTAACTTAGTTTATTTTGAATAATTTAGTACTTGGGGGATGGGGATGAACAACATTGCTTATATTAATTATATATAATTTAATTTATTTATTTAATTAAATTATATATAATTAAGAATAAATTTCTTTATTTTAATTAATTAAATAAACATAGTTTTAGGTGAGGCATTTCTGCTATACCCACAAACGGTCACACACCACACGTGCGTTTATTTTGCGAACAGAACAGAACGTGGTTAAAAATAATCGTAGTTTTAATCCTGTTATAAAGGCTCACCATGGTGCGGCCCAACAACAACCAGCTGCCGGAGAACCTGCCGCAGTTGCAGAACCTCATCAAGCGAGATCCGGAGTCGTATAGCGATGAGTTCCACATCCAGTACCAACACTTTCTCAGCCTGCTGGAGGTTTTTGCGCTGAATCCCAGCGAAGAGAACAAATCCCTAGATGACATCGTCATGTTTGTCGCCCAGGTGGCCCAGTGCTATCCGGCCGTCTGCGAGGAGTTCCCCAAACGCCTTTCCGATTTGCTGAAGAACTATGCCACCGTTCTGGACCCGGCTATGCGTAACTGCTTTGTGAAAGCTCTAATCTTGCTGAGAAACAAGAACCTAGTGCCCGCGCTGGACATACTAGAACTGTTCTTTCAGTTGCTGCGGTGTCCGGACAAGAATCTTCGCACCTTTCTGCAGACGCACATTGTGACGGACATCAAGAATATGAATGCCAAGCACAAGGATATGAAGCTCAATTCGGTAAGACGCAGTAGTCAGCTGCCAGTGGATGACTCAATTAATATTCATTTATGGCATTGCAGAGCCTGCAGGCATTCATGTACTCCATGCTGAAGGATGCCAATCCGAAGGCAGCCAAGATGTCCGCTGATATCATGATCGAGCTGTACAAGAAAAACATATGGAATGATTCTAAGACGGTGAATGTCATAGCCACTGTGGGCTGCTTCTCTAAGGTAACAAAAGTGCTGGTCACCTCGCTCAAGTTTTTCCTCGGCCATGATGAAGAGGATGAGGAGGAGGACACTGACAGCGAGAACGAGGTGGACCTTAAGGGTGCTCTGATGGCCAATCGAGTCAATAAGAAAACCAAGAAGCGGACCAAGCAATTGGCACAGATCAAAAAGCAAGCTGTGAAGGCCCAAAAGAAGAAAAAGAACGCTCCCGCCTTTAACTTCTCAGGCATTCACTTGGTGCACAACCCGCAGGGAATGGCCGAAGGGCTCTTTAAGCAGCTGCAGGCCACCAACGAGCGATTTGAGGTGAAGCTAATGCATTTGGACGTAATTTCCCGGCTGATCGGCATCCACGACCTCTTCCTTTTCGGTTTCTATCCGTACATAACACGCTTTCTGCAACCCCACCAACGCCAGGTGACACGTGTGCTCCAGTTTGCCGCCCAAGCGTCCCACGAACTGGTTCCCGGAGACATCATCGAGCCTATCCTTAAGACGATCGCCAACAACTTCATTACTGAACGCAACTCCAGCGATGTGATGGCCATAGGTCTGAATGCGACGCGTGAGATTTGCATGCGATGTCCTCTGGCCATGGGCGAGGATTTGCTCCAGGACCTGGCAATGTATAAAACGTACAAGGAGAAGTCAGTGATGATGGCGGCAAGGTCGCTAATCACACTCTACAGGGAACAGCTACCGGCCCTGTTGCACAAAAAGGACCGAGGCAGGCAGACAGAGGCCCAGGCCGAACGAAAGGTTAGAGCCTACGGAGAGCGCGAAGTCCACGACACTGTCTTGGGTGCAGAGGCTCTGCTCAAGGACTCTAAGACTATTGACATAGAGAGCGAAGACGATACGGATTCAAACGATGGGGAATGGGTTAACGTTGCGCACAGTGATGGTGAGGGTGGTGGAGCAGACGATGATGAAGAAGACGAAGATGAGGAAGAGGACGATGATGACGAAGACGAAGTGAACAGTGATGACGAGGAGAATGAGGAGGGCGATAATTCCGACGAAGGCGTGGAAAGTGGCGAAGAGTCCGCAAAGGCCAAGAAGGAAAAGAAAGATATGAAGATCCTTAACCAAAAGGAGGCTGCCCAGGAGCTGGCTCTTACACGCATATTCACGGACGAAGATTTCAAGCGCATCAACGCGGCCAATCTTAAGAAGACCGTAACCAGTGCCCGCAAGAGACCACTTGAACAGGATCGCGCCGAGTTCGTCAAGCTGAACAGCATCGAGATGATCTACAAGAAGCGCAAGCACGACAAGGAGTCGCGGCTGGAAACTGTGCAGGCGGGCCGGCAGGATCGCGAGCGCTTTGGCTGGAAGGATGGGCGAGTGAACGAGCACTGTTCCAAGACGAACCGCGAGAAGCGCAAAACCAAGAACTTTGGCATGCTGCGACACAAGGCGCGCTCCAAGGTTAAGAAGAGCTTCAAGGACAAGCAGCAGGCACTGAGAAAACATCTACTACATCAGAAAAAGATGAAGTAGTACCTTCTTGCGTCCCAAACCCCGTAGTGCTTTAAATGAATACCAATATAAGATATATAATTCTAACCAAATGATTGTATAAAGGGTAATTGGTAGAGTTATCTGATTTATTTCAATTCATATAGACTTTGTACGGTTGCCTATTCATTAAACTATTTTAAAAAATTATTCTTGGGGCTGGGAGTCGTTTATCTGCGACGCTTTTCGGACTTTTTAACGCGCTTCGGTCCCTTAACGAAGCACCAGTCTACCTGAATGGTCTGTCCCATTATTTCGGCACCGTTAAGCGCCTCTTTGGCGGCGAGCGCCTGCTTGTGGGTCTCGTACTCGACCAGAGCGTATCCCTTTGAGAACCCAGTGCGCCGGTCGAGGTTCAGGTGAATGTTCTTGATCTCTCCGTAGTCGCAGAACTTTTCCTGAATCTCGTCCTCTTGCGCCTCCTCATGGATAGAGGTGACAAACAGGATCCAGCCCTCGACGGACCGTTGTGGACCAGGTTCCAGCTCATCGTCGTCCTCGTTGCGCACACGCTCGTAGCTGTGGATCGCCTCTCGGGTGTTACTGTCGCCTCCAAATCCGCGTCCCTTGCGGTGCTTCGCCTTTTCCTTTAAGCGCACAATGCCCTCTGTTTTGAGCGTAGGGTGCACGGCGCGGCGTGGGAGAAAATAGAAAGCATAAGACCGGTGGATTACAAAGCCTGCCACAGCTACTTACGGTCACCGTCCTCGTCCACCTCGAACTCCTCCGCATTGTCAATGTCCAACACATCGGCCATTTCCTTTTTCTGTGTTTAAAAAGCAGAATGAATAGGCTTATTTTTATTTCGTTTTCGTTCCGCGTCTGGCCAGTTGCAAAAACTCTGCTGGAGATGGCATTATCGTCAGTGTTGGTTAATTCCGTTCGGAATACTATCGCCTGGATGTTTTGATTATAATACTTACATTGGGCACAAATGTCCTGAAATATAGTTTGGCTTAAATAAACTATGTTGACGTTAAGGGATATGCATCATCTGTAAAGTGTATTAAAAATCACCTTAACGAAATAATAAGCTCGGGACGATTGGAATTTCAACATGCTTAAGTTCTCCTGTTCTTATTTCTTCTGTAACTATATAAAGTTCACTTATTTGATACGTTTTATCCAAATATGTATTTCTTTCACAGACATTAAATGATTACAGATGGAGCTAAAAATTGTGAACCTAATCGGTCCGTTAAATTATTTTTGTAACACATAATTTTAAAGCACCATTCATTTATATAAAGAGGTGTCATTCGGCGTATGTTTTTAAGATTCATGTATGTATCTACATATTCTTTTCAGTTACCAAAATCTGAAAAAATACAATGCCGCATTATTTTCCATCTGCAAGATTATATGTTACTTTGTTCATATTTTCAACAAATATAGGGCTTCATACAAAACAATCCACAAATAGTTGTTACTAACTCAAAAACCTACTATACAATTATTTTTTTTATTAATTTACATATGCCATCTCTAAAAGACGCACTATCGCTCAGTCACGGTGTCATCTCAACCTCACGGCATAAAAAAAATTTGACCGGGAGCCGCTTTGTCAAAATTTGCCGTATGTTTATAAAGGGGCGTGGCAGACTGACTATGTGTATGTGGCCGCATCAGCGAACATAATCAGGCTAACACTACGTCGATCGGTCGATCTTCAATTGCGCTCCCACCAGTAGCAGCTCAGTGTGCTTTTCTTTGCTGCCGGGCTGTGACATCACTGTCAGCAACCGAGTGCTGCCTTTTCTCCGCTCCCGTTCGGCATTCATCTAAATTCAACTTGAAATTAAATAGATCTTTTGGCCAAAAAAACTCAGCCACCATGTGTCAATCCGGCGGCCAGATGCTGTGCGAGATCAAGAACATGGCTCTTTCGGGCGATCCGGAGCTAGATGGCGAGATCCGCAAGTGGATTCGATGGGACAAATGCGCCAGCACCGCCTGCCAAATCATGGACGCAGTTCGGGCGAAGGACTGGGACACGTAAGGATAATCCAACCAAAATGATTCATAGCCTAATATGCTTAACTCACTGATTAAATAGGCTGCGCAAGAGACTGTGCACACGCATCAGCTTCGGCACGGCCGGATTGAGGGCTTGCATGCGGGCTGGCTTTGACTCCATGAACGAGCTGGTGGTCATTCAGTAAGTTTGATCTTATCTAATCTCCAAGCTTATCGAATGTGCTAAATTGAATTTGGTAACAGGACGGCGCAGGGCTTGTGTGAGTACATCAAGGAACAATACCCTGATCCGGCGGACTGGTCCGGGCGTGGCATTGTCTTCGGGTATGACGGTCGTTACAATAGCCACCGCTTCGCCGAGCTCTCGGCCATTGTGTTCCTCAACAACGACTTTAAGGTGTGGTTGTTCAAGCGCTACGTGGCCACGCCCATGGTGCCCTATGCCATCTTGAGGCTACAGTGCTTGGCCGGCGTCATGGTGACTGCCTCGCACAATCCCAAGGAGGACAATGGCTACAAGGTGTATTGGAGCAATGGAGCCCAAATCATTCCGCCGCACGACGAGGGCATACAGGAGTCGATTCTAAACAATTTGGAGCCCAAGGGCTCATCCTGGGACGACTCGGCGATGTGCTCGAACACAATGCTGGAGGATCCGTACGATATCGTTGTGCCGCCCTATTTCGATATCCTGAAGAAACAACTGCCTTGCACTTCGCTGGAGGCCAACGGAAGGTGCCCTCTCTCCTTCACCTATACGGCCATGCACGGCGTGGGCTATGCATTTGTGAAACAGGCTTTCGCCCGAATCAATCTTAAGCCGTTCATATCGGTGTGCGAGCAGCAGGAGCCGGACCCAGAGTTCCCCACCACTCCGATGCCCAACCCGGAGGAGGGAAAAACCTCGTTGGATTTATCAATTAAAACTGCGAAAGCCAACTGCAGCCAAATAATTTTAGCCAACGATCCGGATGCCGACCGCCTGGCAGTTGCCGAAGTGCGCGAGGATGGTAGCTACAAGCTGTTCAGCGGCAACGAAGTGGGCGCTCTTTTGGGCTGGTGGTCTCTGGAGCTGCACAAGATGCGAGAACCCGACTGCGATGTTAGCAACTGCGTGATGATAGCCAGTACGGTGAGCTCAAAGATTCTCAGGGCCATGGCCGAGCGGGAAGGCTTCCAGTTCTTCGAAACGCTGACTGGATTCAAGTGGATGGGCAACAAGGCAATCGAGCAACAGCAGGCGGGAAAAACCGTGTTGTTTGCCTTCGAAGAGGCCATCGGCTTCATGGTAGGCACTAACGTACTAGACAAGGATGGTGTGAGTGCAGCTGCCCATTTGGCCACCATGGCGTGCTATCTTCGGTGCAAGCTGTGTATGACCCTGCAGGAGAAGCTGCGCGACATCTACGAAACATATGGGTTCCACACGACTATCAGCTCCTATGTCATATGCCGCTGCCCGCCGGTCATCGAGCAGATCTTTGAGCGCTTGCGTACCTGGGACGAGGGCAAGGCAGACACCTATCCGACCAGCATCCTTAACGGCGAGTACGAGATCGAAAACGTTCGCGATCTAACCACTGGATTCGACAGTAGCACTGGCGACAAGAAGGCCACCTTGCCGACCAGCTCCAGTTCCCAGATGATCACATTTACCTTCAAAAACGGACTCGTGGTCACTCTACGCACCAGCGGCACGGAGCCCAAGATGAAGTACTACGCCGAGATGTGTGGCAAGCCGGACGAGAAAAACTGGGCCAAGCTGACTAATACAATGAATACCATGGTGGAGGCCATTGTCGAGGAATTCTACGAGCCAAGCAAGAACGGCCTCCAGCGCAGGAAGGACTAATCCGCATGCACCTTTAAGCGGATAGACTAGGCGAGTAGGACGAAAGATCTAACACGTAGACCTGTCTAAAATTGAAAGTTCCATACCAACAGCACTGACGACGCACATGCCAAAAAACAACAGCAGCGCAAGCTGTTGCCTATTATTGTTTAAAGGATATCTGATATGTTAGTATTCCACTCACATTCGGCTAGTATTTATGAAATTATGTAAATAAAACCGAACGCACCATCCACCACCAGGCACCAAATCATGGGTTTCCTCAGTTTGATATTTCAGTAGCTTATGATGTGAAATGAGACCATAGTGCTCACCCACTCCACTTGAATTAATTGAGCATGTTACTCTTATCATGGAAATTGGAGTGGCAGTGATACAAAGAACTTAAAACTTGCTTCAGTGCGATATGGTAAACCTGGCTGGCTCAATAATCAATATAGGAACTGTTTATTAATCTCGAGCTGATAAAACCACTTTCAGACATTCAAAAGACCCCAATAATGAATTAATTACGTGCGCACTTCCACGATTTGCGACACGGGAACATCTTCGAGATAGAACACTTCGTTTAAAGCTGTTAAAGAAGTGGTTTTGATTTATTTAGGGCATGTGGTTTTTATAGGCTAGTTACAATTACAACAGTTACAGTTTGAGAGTAAATGTATGTATAAATGGTATGTGTGCTTAGGTTGGCTTTCCAATTGCTTTAAGTAATTGCTAGATAATTGCAATATAAAAGAGCTTCGACAGAAGACATTTAGCTAGAAAACGAAAATGAAATCAAACCTCAAGCAAACGTTTCTAAGTAGTTTTGTAAATAGGTATATATCATATATGTATGTATAGATTGGGTTCACTGGAACGTACACATGTTCGAATACGAATTCGGGTCCTTATCACTATAATTTCGTCTCTAAAAATACACGAGTTTTTGTATATATGTGGTTGCTATGCACAGGTTAGTACATACACCTGCTAGTGGCTGTTGGCAATTTGTGTGTATAAAATGCATATTCAGGCAGTCTTCGCTTATATTATGTATTTGTCATCAGTTGCATTCGAGTTATAGTTGTTACGTCGTTTCTCAACTTTGTGGCAGAAGAGTTAGGACCTTTCGGTTTCGGCTTAAAATGTGCGTATTTAAAATCTTATTAAGTCGCGTCAAAAGTGGCCAATGCACTTTCGACGCAAGTCCGAGTCCTAGCTAAAATTCCATGGGCTTGCCTTGGCTCACTCCATTCCATCTTAAGGCTAGCGATCGGGCTTACGCGTCACAGATATCGCGTAAAACTTTAGATATTCCGCGACGAGTAAGTCCAACTTTACACTAAACATGTTTCCTAAAATAAAAATCGTGTATACAAGAGCTGCATTTAAGAGTTGATATCTGAAGATCGCGGTTCGGCAAGCCAAACCATCATTCTTATAATTAATACTTTGGGAACTTGTAAGTCATTTTTGCTTATCAAAGGGTGTGATATGTTCGCGTCGGTTTAGGATGATACACTGGGCTTTTGAGCATTGTTTCTTGATATTCGAGTCATAAGTTCAAGTTCAGCGCTGATAAGTACGTTGTCTTCTCATCTAATCATTTGTTACAAGATCAAAGTTTAGCTGCTGGGGCCTGCCTAGACATTTTGTTCTCACAAAAACTTTTCCATTCTAACATTCCATGTTTGTTTGTTTCTTTAAATTCAAGGATTTGATCGATCTAAAAATGCTCCTCTAGATAAGAAATTTTGATTGCTTTGTTTGATTGGTTATGGTGTTTCAGGCGTATAAAAATAAATTCAATTACCCTGATGGCAGTTTCTCACAAGTCATCAATCAGGCTAAAGTAAAGAAAATGGGTGAATGAATTAGTAGCTGGGATTATTAGACAAACACATGCAAGTAGGACGATTGCGTCTGGTTGCTGTGAGTGGGCGTGTTGATCGGAGGGGCGTTGTGCTGGTGTCATACGGATGTCTCGGAGTTCAACTTAAGAACAAATTTGTTGCTTTTGGGATCCACGACCTCCTCGGCCAGGTTGAAGTGTGGCAGCTTGTGTACGGTGACCATTAGGGAGACATCGTTCTGAATTAACTGGAAAGTGCATTCATTGCCGATTGGGCGAGAGACGATCTCGTCGCAGATCAGGGACCAAGACTGCACCCAGCGTCGCTCCTTCTCGCTCTGCATCACCGGAGACTCGATCAAGTAGGGTTCCAAGAAGGCGCGGGGCGACAGATCATGCTTTAGGCAGTGCGCCAGATGCTTCAGTATGCTCTCAAAGGTATGGCGAGGCTGCTGACGCGTGACCCGTAAGTATTTTTGTAGCGCTCTGGCCATCGAGGGAAAAACCGCCGAGGCAGCCTCCTGCGGATCGAGCGGCAATGCCGGAGCCGGTTCGTTATGAATGCGTTTGATGTGGGTGAAGGCCTCCTCGGCGGCGGTTATAAGACGGGCACGCCGTTTCTTCACACGACGTTCGTACTCGTGCTCTTCGTAAAAGCGCTCGTTATGCGAGGAGTCTCGGCGTCGGGCATTGGCTGCTAGAACGGCTCGACTCTGGCTTTGCTGTTGCGAATTGCTCACCCCATCCACTTCGTAGTACTTGAAACTGTTCGATATTTTGTTTCGCTGCGATTTGGAGACCGATATTGGGATGCGCTCCAGGTAAGGGTTAAAGATGGGGAAATCCACGTAGTAGTGCTGTAGCACCCACACTGCCGCCCGTTGGATGCTCAGCTGACCCAGCATGTAGGAGCGCGAAACGCCGTCCGGGGAGCGAATGATCTTGATGTAGTAGCACGGCTGCTGGTGTCGCAGCTCCAGTAACACCACGGCCACATAGTGAATAAATAGCAAAGTGTCCACAAAATTGGTGGCATAGCCCACCAGTGACTTGTAGTCCACGGCATCGCCGCCCGTCTCCACAACGATCTTGGCCCCGTTTGTGACCTGCACGATGTAGAAGAGCCAGTAAGCAAACGTGCAGATGGTGACGAGAAGGAGGACGAGTGCGCGATACAGAAAAATCCGTGGCATGGTGGCCGATGTACGTCGCATGAACACCGCCCACAGGCCGATGGCCAGGAGCAGCAGCCGGGCGGCCAACGAGACCAGTTGGCCCTTGCACTGCTCACTGCAGGCCAGCAGCTGGGTGCGCACAGTTTGCGTTATTTCCGGATGATCGAAGGCCGACGGAAAGAAGCCCACATACGGCATCACCACCATTGCTACGGGCGAGAAAAACGCTCCGCATCCCAGAAGGAAGTAGAAGCTAGATTCCACGTATCGGCGGCAGGCAAACCCAAAGCCCTTGTCGCTCTCACGATGCCACATGTTGTTGATGTCCTCCATGGAGATGCTTTGCTCCGAGGTATTTCCCGTGACGGCAGTAGTGTTTTCGCCCCAGTTCTCGTCCTGCGGAAGGATTTGCACCTCGATGACTTCCTGGCCATCGTGGCTGCCGTCTCCTGGTGGCCAAATAATAAATAGGTCAATTGGTTTCCTTTCACCACTAGAACTATAAAACTCACCTGTCATATTAACGCTGGTCTGGTACGGTGCCATGTCGCCCCGTTGAAATCCCTTGCCCGACTTCGAGGAGTGTGTGCTGCGGTGGGAATGTCTGGAGCGGTCCCGCTCCCTGTGGTAGCCGTTGTTGACACTGCCTCCTCCGCCACTGCCGCCACCAACTCCGCCGCCACCCCCTCCGCCGTTGTTGTTGTGATTCCGCGAGCGTCTGGAGCGTCCACTGTGTTCCGACTTGACGGATTCGTTTTCCATTGCAATTGGGCTAGCGTGCGAGGGCTATGCCCGATTCCGAATCTCCTGCTCGCGAAGATACGTGCCCCAAATCACCTTGCAACCTGGCCGTGCAGCTATTTTAGTGTCTAACTGTAATTACGGCGGCAGCAGGTTTTTCATACGCAGGTATGCAGGGCGCAGTGCATGGCCTATAGGCGATTTAGAGCTTTATCTAAGGCTAGTTGTGCGGCACATTGTCACTATTGGTCTCTTGCATGACTATTTCATACGCTATTTGACATTTTTCGCTTTTTATTCACTTTTTCGTGGACTTGGCTTCACCCCCGACGCAGTGTGACCACCGCAACACAATCAGCAGCACGGTCACATCGCATTAAGTGTTTTCAAACACTATCAGTGTGGCATTTCAACCGCCAAACTGATAGTTGAAATTTTGAAGTTAGTTTATTTTGTTGGACAATATCATGAATTTGCAATAATGGCGGAAAGTAATTGTCTGGCTCTCTGGTCAGTTGGGCTTAGCAGTATAGCGCGTTGCAAGAACTTCATAGCACAGGTCTTGTTTACTGGACTAACTGCCTGACTGGCATATATAGTGGTCAGTGCCTCTTCGCTGGCCAAGATGCTAAATATAAATAAATTCAGTCTAGAATAATATAATGCATAGAAATCCCCAAGTCTTACCTATTTTGTTGCTTAGTGTGTCCCAGAGTAAGAGTTATTCGACCCATATTTGAAGTGGCCAGTCGGTAGGCTTGGTCATCAGAGAAATAATCAAGAAGAAACTTTAGCACGACACTTCGCAGATTTCGGGAATGGGGAAACATTCGTATGCGAGTCTGTAGATAGCACAACGCTCTTCGGGCACCCTCCTAAACAAAATCATAGTATTACTTTTGTAGAACCACAACATTCACCACTTTCAACGAACATTTATCAGGATGTAGTGAGCCGTTAAATAGGATACGTCAGCACAATACTCCTTCTTAAAGGCGTACTCATTCAACTCCGCCAGTATCGTGTGGATCAACGCATTATCCCTATGAAGTATGCCTAGGGCAAGGGCTGAGTACAACGCCTGAATGGGGACCTCCTTCAACAAGACACTTTTGATAATCATAACGTTAGAAGTGTTGAATCAACAAAACAAATATTGCGCTACCAACCACTGATAGAGTAGGGTTTTGGTGTCCGCTTCGCCCTGAAAGTCGTAAATCATAGAGGCCATAGCCACTAGGATGGTAGCTGCTTTGTCATCGCCATGGTCAACCACGTTGGCGAGAACGGAGTTGTAAATGGAGTAGGATTCCTGCAGCTGACCGGCTCGATAATATGCCTGGGCCAGGCCTATGATCGGCTTAAATGTGGCATGTGCAACCGTGTTTAGGGCGTGTGCCGCCTGCTCTGGCTGGTCTATTTTCAAGTACAGGTATCCAAGATTCGTGTACAGCTTGTCACGATCCGCTCCAGGTTCGCACAACTTACACGCCCGAGTGAAGGCTTCGATTGCTTGCCGATACAGTTTTTTCCGGGCGTAGAGGAATCCCTGGAACGACAGCGATGCTGTAGTCGCTTCCGTCTCCTCGTTTTGCACATACCTTAAATGAATTGCGAAACTTTAGTTGGTTTTAGAAATGACATTACTATAATACTAACCAATTGATGGCATCCAGCGCATGCACATCAGCGTACATGTGTTCGATGGCATGCTTAATGCGCGGCTTGTCGCCAGATCCAGGAGTCGACAGCATTTCGCACACCCAGTGCGCAAATCCAAGCGCCGCCTCCGGATGGTAATCGAACTGCTGGCAATGTCGAAACAGATCAAAGGCTTCCTCGCGATCGCCAATGGACTCCGCCACCATTGCTTGACCAATCCAAGCGTTGGCGTACACGGGACTTGATTGCTGGGCTCTCGTAAAGGCCTCGTTGGCCAATCGGACTTCATTCAGTTTAATATAGAGAACTCCAAGATTGGTCCACGCTATGTAGCACTTCTTTTCCAGCACTACAGCCTGAATAAAACAGTGCTGTGCCAATGGCAGATTCTCGTTTTCGGAGTGCATATTGATCACTCCGAGAAGATTCCAATTTTGCCATCGATTGCTATGCTCCTTAATGGCCATTTTGCACGCCTTAGTCGCCGTCTCTAAGTGGGCTTTTGCATCCTCGGGAATGAGAATGGCACTGTAGTAGCTGGCCAACGACAGCTCGTACCACAGGTAGGTATTCTGTTTCAGTTTTAGGGCACACAAGTAGAAGCGCTGAGCTAGTTGTAGAAGATCCTTGCGTGACAGATACGCAATGGCTTCTTCGCGCTTGGCTAGGTTTCCAGCCACATCCAAGTTGGCCAACGAGTGCGGCAACTGGGCTGTCTGAACGAAAATGTTGGCCGAGAGGCGCCATAGCCAAACCATGCCTTGAGCTTCACGCTGGAGGAAGGCGCTGTAAGGAATGGATAACACTTATCAACAGATATACGAAATCGCTGGCTAAGCTCATACATTTGAAGGTGTTCCAGAGCCAATTGGAAATGCTCTTTGCATCTTCCGTACAAGTTCTGGCTTTTCAAACTATTCGCAATGCCAATATGCGCCTCAGCAGCACCCCGAAGTCCGGGCAGGTAACTAGGATTCCGTTTTAGCAGCGTATCGTAATCTTCGATAGATTCCGTGTACATGCGTATTGTCTATTAAATGGGGCAAAATTAATTTATGTTTTCTTGTTAATTTTTGAATGTGGCACCGTTTTGACTGAGGCTATCTGAAGCAGGGCATAATTATTCTCCGGGGATAGTTCAAGGATCTTTTGAAAGACTCGAATAGCCGAGTTGTACGAGCCGCGTCCCGCATAAGCATCACCCAATGACTCCCAGTAGCTAATGCAGCGGGAGTCATTCTTAATGGCAATGCGAAAGCATTGTATTGCCTGCAATAAAAGTGTTATATCGGATTCATCAATGATAATCAATTTCTTACATTGTCCCACTTCTTCACATGCAAGAAATGCAGACCCAGCTTGTACTGCAATCGAATTGATTCATTGCTATCCAAATGGCTCAATGTGTTCAGCAGCAGGGCCTCGTTCAGTTCCTCCTCGCCCAGTTCCTGGTAGATAAAACTCAAGGCATCCACAGCTTCCTCAGCAAGGGGATTGAGGCTTATGCACTTCTCGTAGCACTTGCGGGCTCGCGAGATGTCCCCAGTGGCCAGCGGGTACAGCCTGCCCAGATAGTCGAAGCACTCGGCAAAGTGCGGACGCAATCGAGTGGCCTTTAGCACATTATTTAGGGCGTCTGAATAGTTTTTCAGCGCCATATGCAGCTTGCCACAAAGTAGGTATGCCTCAAACGTCTCACAGGCAGCAATTTCTTGAAGAGCTTCAGATGGAGATCTGGTATAGCAGATGAAAAAGATGGAAATTGACTTCTTTAATTTTTGGACTATCCACTTACAAAAGAAATTCAGCTTTGGTCAGATCATCCAAGGGCAAATCTTTCAGCAAGTGCAGTTCCCCCAGCTTGAAGTAGCAGCTGCAAATTATATAAACTTTTGTTAAGCATTTGAATAAATCAAATACTATTGATAAAAAGCTCACCGAGCCAAAGACTTAATATTTCCCTCGGAGTTTTCAAGCGTTTGTAAAATCGTGACAGCTTCTCTTAGTTTCGAAACGCACTTTTCGTGCGATAAACACAGAGCAAAAGCGTCGTTTTCCTGACCAATCTCCTGCCACAGCTGAAGCGCCAACTTGTATGCGCCCAGCTCCATGTGGATACGAGCCAGCAATTCCAGCGTTACTTTGTACGCAGGTTGACTTTTCTGCGCCTGCAATGCCAATTGCCTGGATGCGACGAGCTGCCCCTCAGCGAAAAGATCCAGGGCTTTAACCAACAAAGCAAGGTTAGAGTTAGGATTAAGCTCCAGAAGCTGCCCAGCGTACACCGGAACGGGATGCCTCAGTTCCTGTTGCCAAAGATCTATTTCGGATTGCTCGTGGTGTTCGCAGTAGGTCTTGCATATCCACTCGAAGCCATAGACATCTTTGGGATGCGACTCGATCATGTTGCAGGCGTGCCGCACGCATGACTTATAATCCTGCTTCTTGTAAAGCCACTTCAGGTATCGCTTGTAAACCACACTCCTTGCACTGGGTTCAGAGGTCTGCAGCAGAGCTTCCATAGTCGTTTTGTACTGAGGAAAAGTGTAATAAGTCATTACGCACTAATTTATGATAAGGAGTTAATTATGAGCTACGATAGTGCTCATATCAATTATAATGCTTTATATTTCAAGATTGCTTTTAATAAATAAATTAATAATTATACGGTAACTTACAAGCTGAGTATCTTCGGGTGCAATTTCAAAGTCGTTTGAGACCCAAATGCGTCCCAGATACTCTTGAATTTTAGTGAAATTTCCATTCTGTGTGTCCTGCACTCTCTTTTTTAGTACTGTGAAGCACAAAGGAGCCACCATTGAGTCACTGGCCAAGTTGAAAAGCTTTTCCCAATAGTGAAAGGATTGTTCTCTAAAAGTGTAAAGTAAAGATCAAGATCCTTTTATGCCTGAATGGGAAGGCTATAATAATATATATATGACAATAATATATATATAATCTTAAGTAATCCCCACACTTGTAAACTACAGATTTCACCAGATTCGACTAAAACCGTGGCTTCTGTTCCATATATATATTACGGATAAGGAGCAGGGAGTCACGACCAGATTCTTACGGTTGCAGGTCAGCCAACTGATCATAGATTTCGGGCAGTTCGTTGCTGGGCGCGCAGTTGGCGAGTCCGAGGAGCGCGGCAGGGGCCGGACCCTCCGTGCACTTGATGCACTGCCTCAGGTTCTTGGCCGCCTCCACCTTGTCGATATTCTGGTAGGCTGCCCCGAGCAACAAGTATCCCATAGCATTTTCGGGCTCCGATTTAAGCAGGCGCTGCAATAAAGGCATTAGGATGATGCGTAACTGGTATGTCCTAAGGTGACGTCACTTGGCACTTGGGTATGGCTTCCGCATGCTTGCCCAGCTTTATGGTCTCCCGGATATCCTTGATCAAGGCCTTTGACTCTTTTACAGCGCTCATTGTAAATATTTGTGTTTGTTTTCATATATTTCAAACAGTGATGGGTAACTTGATTTTGTCTAAAGCCAGTGTTGGTCACTGCTGCAAAAGGTGCAACAGCTGTTAATTAAATTGTGTGCTTATTAAGTGTCAGTAAAAATGCCTATTATCTGCAAGTCGAAGTGCGGAAATCGCGCTGCTTTGAAGGTAATTCATAAGTTAAATAACACCTAATAAATCCTAATAATGATGTTTGCCCAAAGCGACCCAAAACCGGCGATGCCCTGTGCAAGGAGTGCTTCTTTGCCGCCTTCGAGGCAGAGATCCATCACACAATCTCCTCCAGTAACTTGTTCCGACGTGGCGAAAAGGTGGCCGTAGCGGCCAGTGGAGGCAAGGACTCTACGGTCCTGGCGCACGTGTATGTCGCACCATTCTCCCCATCTCACCTTTCTAATCCCATTTTATTACAGCTTAAAACTGCTGAATGAACGCCATAACTACGGTCTGGAACTTGTGCTGCTTTCCATAGACGAGGGCATCACTGGCTATCGGGATGACAGTTTGGAGACAGTGAAACAGAACCGTGACGACTACCAGATGCCACTAAAGATACTGTCCTATGAGGAGCTCTACGGCTGGACCATGGACCGCATTGTTGCCCAGATCGGACGTTCTAACAACTGCACGTTTTGCGGCGTCTTCCGCCGACAGGCCTTGGATAGAGGGGCCAAGCTTTTGGGCGTTGACAGCATAGCCACAGGCCACAATGCAGACGACATTGCGGAGACAGTCTTGATGAACGTGCTTCGTGGGGACACGGCGCGCCTGCGACGCTGCACGAGCATCCGCACCGGCGGTGGCGAGGATTCCATTCCCCGAGTGAAGCCCCTCAAATACAGCTACGAGAAGGAAATCGTGATGTACGCCCACTACAAAAAGCTGGTCTACTTCTCAACGGAGTGCGTATTCGCCCCCAATGCGTACCGCGGCCACGCCAGAGCGTTTCTCAAGGATCTTGAGAAGGTGCGACCATCGGTTATAATGGACATCATCTACTCTGGCGAACAGCTTCGCTTCAAGGACACGGTAAAGAAGCCCGAGCGTGGCACATGCACCCGATGTGGCTTCGTTTCCTCCCAGCAGCCCTGCAAGGCATGCGTCCTTCTCGAGGGTCTAAATAGGGGATTGCCGAAGCTTGGCATAGGCAAGAAGACGAAGGGCGAGCGAATGATTGCCAAGCAGAACCAGGAACTAGCCCTGCGGGAGCGAGCAAACTTAGTAAAAAACGATTTTTAAAAACAAATTGAATTTTATTTATTCATGGTTCCACAAGAGACAAATTGTGTTCATCCAAGGTTCCAAACCTGAAAAGATAACAACAGGAACGATAAGTTTGGGTTCGTAGGCTATTTTCATTAATTCTAGAATGCATTATGAAGCTCAGTGCCAAGTTTTTAACCAGGGCCCATAACCAGTCAAACAAGACGCTCTATCTTCAAAAGAATATTGAAGAAGATTGCCAGAGTTTGACCTTTATATGGTGTCTGTGAATGGTTTAAGTGATCATCATTGAAGTCTTCATTTCCGCTAAACAGAATCTCTTTTCGTACTAACCTTTCTGGATAATGGACTTCATAAAAGAACCATTGACGTATTTATTCTGTATTACATCTGTAAAAAAAAACAACACAAATAAGTAAAATTCAAATAGAACTTAATCGTTCAAGCGATTTTATAATGATCAGTTAATTATATTACAAAAATTTTAATCACAACGGTTCATTAGAGATGTCAGAAAATTTAAAAGCATCATAACCTAGTATTTGGTTCTTTAGAGTATAATTCACCTTTTTGAAGGAGAGATCCTTGTTAGGGCATATGACGCGACGACAATAGATGGTGGTTTTCTTCATCACTACAAAATTAAACAAATTAAATGGTTATAAAAAGCCGCAACAGATTTTCTAAAAATTTTATAAAGCACAAAAATAATAAAAATAAAGGGGTTTCAGTGAAAACTCGTATAGCATCATAAGATTTTTCAGTCGAAAGATGGTGTAAGTTTCATTCATCACAAAACAATTAATTCGCCAATTTACAATTAAAATTTAAACAAAATATTATTATTTTAAAAAAAATTATTACCTTTAACACTGTGTTAGTGAGCCACGCTTGATACATGATATTGACGTTGCAATGAACTGAAATTTAAATATAATTGGGTTAATCAAATGTAACAATCTTTTTAACAGCTTTTTGTGTAAAGCGTTTAAAATTCAGTGAAAACTAGTATAGCATCAAAATGATTTTCAGTCGAAAGATGATGATAGGGTCATTCATCACGAAATTTTAAGTAGTTTTCATAAATTAAGAGAATCATTACCATTTCACGATGATGACCTTATTTATATTCCGAGTCCAAGTCGAAGGAACGATCTGCAAGTAATAGATGGAGCTCTCATAAGTCGCGGCCAGAAGTAATTATATTTAGTAGAGAGTTGAAAGTGTCAGAATTAGTTATAACTGATTTGAATCACAACGGTTCATAAGAGATGTCAGAAAATAGAATTATAAATCATCAGATAACTGAGATGGGCTAATTTGCGATTTGGAACGAGTTCTTACCTTCTCTCCAACTCTGCCAGAAAACACGTGTTGTGCGTAAGAGGCCATTTTCTCTCTGAAATAAATAGAATGCTGGGTTAGCCATTTTCGCAAATACTAAACTTAGCTAGTTAAGAGGGTTTAAACTGTCGGCTTCACGAAAATAATATGCACCGCAAACTCGGGTTTTGAAAACTTGGGTTATGCTTGGGCAAAGCACGTTTTTCTGCGAGCAAGTAAAAAGCACTAGCTAAAGTAGTAGTTTCTTTACACCAGCGACTCGTGCTCGCATTATTATTATTTTAATAATTATTTAATAATAATATAAATTAATACATAAAGGGTTATCATTTAACTTACCAATTCACAATTGCCAGCGCTTCAACGCAGCGGCTAGTAATCACAGATTCACCTGCAATATAAGCAAACGCATCGTTTATGTAACGTTCTTTTTTAATTGTTAATTTGTTGAGACTGCAATGGATTCTTGACCACGTGACTGCAATTTGAGTTGCAATCGGTGAAGTGCATTTCCTTGCGCATCACAAATTAATCTTGCAACATTGAGTTCTGCAAACAAGCCAGTAGAACTCGATTCGCAGTTATATTCGCTGCATTCACGGGTCGCCTACATTATTTATAATACTCACATTTTTATTTTTATTTTTATTGCTTCCAACGCGGTGATGTTCGCTCCACGTTCTTTAAAAAAGTGAAGAGAAGCCAGTGAAGTTGGCGGCGATTGGGTGTGCAGTGTGCACGCAGCTTGTACTTCCAAGAATACTGAAACGCCTAACGCCAGCATTTGTGGTCTTTTTGCAAGGTGACACACTGTTTAGAAAAACTGATTTACCAAAACAAATTCGCATTAAACGATTTAATTAAGTACATAGAAATCATTTCCTCATATTAACTTTAGTCGATACTTGCTTTAATTTGATAAAGAAGAAAATGAACCCAGAAAAGAGAATTCACACAAATAAAACACATAACCTTTTATGTTATGTTTATTAGGTACAGATAAATTTTAAACTTTAATTAAAATGAATATATTTTAAAAAAAAATTAATGCTATAGTCGAGTTCCCCAACTATCAAATACCTTTTACTCAGCTAGTGGATATGCGAACACGAAATTTTATCATGATAGATATTGGGAAATAAAATGAGAGAAAAATTAAACAAATTATGCGTAATCTGACCTACTAGTTTTTATAGCCAATACAAATTCGACTTGGCAATTGATCCTGATCAAGAATATATATAATTTATATGGTCGGAAACGCTTTTACTTTTCAACGAATTTAGTATACTATTTTACACTACGAGTAACGGGTATGAAAATTTAAAAGATGACCAGTGCTTAAAAGAGTTTTACTTCGATTAGTCCGGATGGTAATATTCGATTGCTGCCATTGCAGCTCTGCAAGCGCGGTGATCCTAACTGTTTTTCGTACAAACCAGACTGACGCGGCGCCGAGCTTTTTCATTTGTTGTTTCTGTATTTTAGGCTTAAAATTGCGAGTCCACGATGACGGATTTCAATGCATCCGGAGTCATTCTCTCTTTGGGTGCGTAGGAAGTCTGCTCCATTTGTGATCGTCCTCAAAATATTAGTTTTGTAAACCGACAGATGAGTACTTCGAGCAATGCGTAGAACCGAAACCCAGAATACCGCCACGATACTCGTGTAATGCGGCCTCCAAGGGCGGCAATCGCCAGCCGGGGCACTTGCGTTCCTACAAAGACCAGGATCAGGATCAGGATGGCGACGACGATGAAATTGAAGATTTCCAGGGCTCCGTGCTAGAAAATGGCCAATCGATTCTGACCAATTTCGATTCTACTGCCTCGCAAATCAACTTTGAGATGAATGACTTTGATAAGGTGTACTGGGAGCAGGAGTCCCAAAGCTCGGAGGCCTCACAAAGCTCAGCCACGTGCCGCATGTTTGGTAACAACGTCAACCGGCCATCAGCGGCAGCTCAACTGGGGATCAGTGACCAGGCACGTGGTCACGTTAAGTCGCGCCTTGATCTGAGAGAAGGCTCTCGATTTCGTAAAAGTTTTAACAAGGGAAGCAAACGTCAGTACAATCTCCATACACGGAACGAATTCCATCGTCAACAGCACCAGCCCCAGATTGCTAAGGAGCAGGGACAGCGATCCGCCTACAATGCTTTCAGCAGCCAAAAAATCCATCCAAATCAACAAACTGACCTACAAATTGGTGTAAATAAACATTTCCAGTATACTCACCAGGCACCCATTGATTTGCGTAGCAGCCGCAACAACATGGGACCTGATAACTATGACTGGACCGGCTCCACCTCGATCGGCTCCTTAACGGATTCGGTGTCCCATATTCCGGATAATCGTGTCAAGAACCACTTGCCCTGTGAAACCATCACGCGTTACACGGACAACTCGATGGGCGTGTTTGCTGGAGAAGGGCGGGATATTCATAGCCCGCAGACTGGTCTGGAACCCGCCGCAGTTGATTCTGAGCGCATGAAAGTCAGTAGAATGGCACGTAATGTGTTGCTCTTGCTCAAGAGCGTTGCCCAACAAAACAACCAAGGAGACTCGTGTGACATTTTCAAGGTAATATTCTAAATCATGTCTTCTCTAATACCACACAATAGAGATTTGAAAGAAGGCCTTGCAAACTGTACGTGCAAGAAAAAAGGCATTCAGCTTTCAGAAATGATTATTCTTAACTATGATTTTTAAATAAGTTACGATTTTATTATTCAAGAACATTGACTGGATCAACGGACCGGTGGAGGAACCCCAAAATGTCGGATTTCCTGAACGTGAAGGAGGATGGGACGAACTGCATCGTTTTAACTAGAAAACCGACGTCAAGTTGCATTTAGAGGATCTATGTGACTTCAGTTATTTCTAAGTACAAAGCAGCTCATGTTTAAATTTAGGTTCGTCGGATTAGCGGGCACTTTCTGTGCGAATGGCAAGTCGACGCAGACAAGAAGAAGACGAATTCGACGATGCCCAGTGAATGGCAGGGGTGAATAGTCGCTGTTTTTTATATATATATATATATAGAACACATATTTCGGCTGATAAGAACAGGCTGGGCCGCTTATCAGTAATGCACAACAAGAAGTACACACGGATGAACGAGATGTGAGAAGCGAAAGCGGACGAAAATAGAATCAAACGGCGATAAATTTACAGCGAAGGCGATTTTATATACATAACCGATGTGCCGGAGACGAACAGAGTAATAATCAGTTAATTTGCCAGCCCGCCAGAGAGCGGACGTGAAAATGATCATCGGGATCGGATAGCGGGATAGTTAGTAGTGATCGTAACTCAGGATAGTGTGCTAAACACTAACCTCAACCTATGTTTTGTGCTTTGTCGAGTGTGGAACGAACACGCAGTTATTTTGTTGTTTGTGAAAAAGCATTCGAAAGTGGCCAACTGAAGAAAGAGCCATCGATTCTTTGCATTTGGTTACTTTTATAGCGTAGTATTTTTCCTAAACGATTTTCTTAACGAATACGAAATAAACTGAACACAGTACTCTAAATGTGCGTTGTTTGTCTTCGGTAGTGCCCAGCATGTTGAAGTCGAAGCAGTTGCTCCAACAGTTTTCCAAAGGTAAGGATGCGTGGGTTTCCGGGTGCCGAAATGGCAAAACTTGAGGTGTTTTAGACCCCCTAGCCATCTGTGTTTTCGTTGCCGCCTCCATTATCAGCCTTAGGCATGTGCTGGAGTAAACTAATACCATATCACCAGATCGTAGGCTCGCCTTGACAGCCCTAATCGCATCTGACGCCGACCAAGCCGAAGATTATCAGTAAACACTTTTTCGCCAAATTCTTTGTCATAATGAACTTTCCCCACGAACACTGGCTGTCAACATTATTCGCTCAGCAAGTGGATATTATCCTAAATATGTATCTGTTTTGGTCTCCGGGTTAACTTAATTAACTTTCCTTCAAATATTGAAGGCAGATCTCAATGATTGTGTCAATAAACTTTGTTATGCAACGATACAATTAATTATAAACAAACAAAACTTTTACATATTGGATAACTTGATTTTACTTATATTTAATAATGAAATTTAAGCTCACTGAAGTATGTAAAACCATAAGGAAAAACTAAAAAAAAAATAATTGGAACAAGCAACAAAACAATACATATCATTTGTTCAATAAAAATTTTAGAGGGAAAATACTTTCCACTTGCACTGTATTGTTTATCAACAATTTCCGAGAAATTTCCATTAAAACCTAATAGTTACACGTCGATTTCGGCCGTAGGATGCTCCAAAACGGCAGGAAGATTATTCCTGAGGGTTTGAGTAAATTTCCCGTGACAAGGACCTAACATTGATCGGACTAACGAGGTCTTTCGCTTGCAATTGCCCTTTTGAACAGAGTACGCTAAGTATACGCCGACCAAATTCAAGCTTAAGCGGGCTCTGGTCGTCACCAAGCTGTCCCGCTATGAGTTCGAGCAGCTGCGCCACCCGGAACTGTCTCCGGATCAGCTCCAGCAAAAGCTCCGTGACCGGGGCACCGACGTGGAGATGGTCCTGCATCTGCACAAGGTGCACAAGGATTTCGAGCGGCGGGTCGTGCAGAGCTTCCAGGACGTTGGCTGCGAGGTGAAGTTGTCCAGCAGGTGCGTACACCCAGTCCCATGTAGTCCTCCAATTCTGCGATCGGAATGCTGATTAAACCTGGTGGTGGCCCTGGGTACATGTACTCAAGTAAATGCAGCACTTGATTCTTTACAAGGATTTATTGAACCTAAATTACCTACAAATGTCGGAAACTAGAGCCATGGAAATGATTTCATTGCTTTAAATGAGATTCGTTCTATGTGGACATGTACCCAGATACCCACACCTTTAGGCCTCCAATCACTGCCACCAATATTGTGTTGTGTGCCTCGTCACTTCGTCACATACTATACCTATATGTATCTTCGATTTGTGACTACTACCCGCTACAATTGATCTCCACCATCTTCACACACTTCGTGTCTCCCATGCGGCACCTCGCCCTGTGTGTTGACTTTACTAAACGAGCAGACTTGAATTTAGAAGCTCGTTGAGCAAGGACGTCATGAGCTGGGCGGACGTCATCGTGCCGGTGGGCGGCGATGGCACTTTCCTTCTCTCCGCCGGACGCGCCAGTCCGCTCTTCGCGCTCAGCCAGCAGAAGACGCCGATCGTGGGCTTCAACTCGGATCCGCTTCACTCGGAGGGCCGACTCATGCTGCCCAAGCACTACTCGGACAATCCGGCCGACGCCGTTTCCCGCATTAAGAGCGTAAGTCCTGGAACGAGCCACCTCCAAAAATGCATTCATTAAATATACAAATTCTTGGCAGGGCGATTTCAAGTGGATGCATCGCTCGAGGGTGCGGACAACGATGCTTGGTAGCAACGGCAATATTCCGGAGCCGACTGACCTTTTCCGGCACACGGAGGTCAAGATGGAGCAGGTCAGCACCGCACCCGAAGTGCTGGACCAGGACATGGCCGACAAGTACAAGGCCAAGATGAAACGTGTGCTTCCTTACTTGGCTTTGAACGAGGTAAGTCAATTAGGGTTCTATGCTGGATTGCTTAGATTTATACAAGTACTCTACATAGGTATTTATTGGCGAGCATCTATCGGCCCGAGTGTCCCACTTGCAACTGGTGCTGGACCACCAGGACGTAGTGAACAAGACCAAATGCTCCGGACTGTGCGTCAGCACGGGCACGGGCTCAACATCCTGGCACACCAGCATCAATCGCATCACAAGCCGGGATGTGGATGACCTTTTGCGCTCCCTGCCCAACGGCAATTCAAAGAACGTGATGATGCTGCGCCAAAATGCAGAGGAGATCGCCCAGAGGTACAACCAGGGCCTGCTCTTTGCGCCAGACGATCCGCGCCTCTGCTATTCTATACGGGAGCAAATTTGCGTGGGCGTGTGGCCTTCGCCAAAGTCTTTTAAGGAGCGCGATTTTGTGCAGACCGTGTTTGTCAAGTCGCATTGCATCGATGCCAGTGAGTAGTTGTATGTTCATATACGAAACAAGATATAACTATGACAATTTCATATCCACAGACCTGGTTATAGATGGCAGCATTTCGTTCCCCTTCAACGATGGCGCCAAGGCTTTGCTAGAGGTTCACCCAGAGGATGCCCTTCTAACAATCGCTTTAGACTGAATCCAGTGATGCGCCCCTAGTGCCTGGTCATCTAGCTCTAGCATGTCTGAATTTTTGAAATTATTTAAGTAAGCATTTTGCTACTTAGCAGTGTAAGCTCAAAAGTTATTTTGTTATTTTAAAAAGTATATTTAAACATCACGCTTTAGCTTCTCTTTGACTTTTTGTCATCTGCTTTGCCCTTTTGGGCAAATGGTTTTTCTTTGTTAAGCCTTTTTAGGGGCTTGGTTGGGGTATCTTCTTGGGTGACTCTACTTCGTCCTTTTCCCTTCTTCTCAAACCGCGCACTGTCTACAGATTTAAAGCGCTCGTCCTGTAGGAGAGCTTTGCCCTGTTCGCTGGCTGCCGACTCTGCCTGCTGCAGTTTCCTCTTTCGGCGTATTTCCTTTAGTTTATCCTTCTGCTTTTTACGATACCTGTGAATGGGATACAAAAATTGTTGTAAAATACAACAAATATGCGTATTTGCCACACTGCTTACAGAGCTTCCATTTGGTCGGGGTCCTTGCCCTCCATAATCCACGTCTTTCGCCTATAGTTTTGCGCTCGCTCGTCGAAATCGTTATTGTCTAATTGCATCTCGGATTCACGGCGTGTGACATTAACTTGCATAAAGATCCTCTCCACCATGCGCTCTAATGTATATATATCAAAGTTAGTAATTTTATGTGCCACTAATTCTAACAAAACTTACGATCGATGGGATGCTCTGTAAGTTTGGTGTTGATCTCCTCCTCGATGGCGGCCAAAAGCTCTAGATCGCGTGGAAAGCGGAAAATGGAGATGGACATGCCCTTGCGCCCCGCTCTCGCTGTTCTGCCCACGCGATGGATGTACTCCTTGGGTGTCCGGGGAAGCATGTGATTCATAACCAGCTCGACGCTGGGTATATCCAGACCTCTTGCGGCCACATCCGTAGCGATCAGTGTACGTATTTGGTTGGACTTGAAGCGACTTAGAGCAGCTACGCGCTCCTTTTGCCGCATGAAACCATGCAAGCAAACATTATCGATGTCCATGTTCTTCAGCGTCATCGAGAGAAGCTGACAGTACCTAAAATGATTGTTATTAAATCCTTAGAACTTACTTCCTTTTAACTAACTAACTTTTTTGTGTTGGTGAAGATCATGACATTAGCGTTTTCGTTCCCCTCGCGGTACTTTCTCAGTGCCTCTATTAAGACCATGTCGCGATCGTAGTCAGCGCAAAGCAGATAACGCTGGTCCAGAGTCTCTACAGTGGCCACATCTGAGTCCTGCGACCATTCAAAACACTACATTGGGATAAAGACATCTATGAGTACCATTCAATAGCGTGTTCATAAAACTTACATCACTGGCGATGGGAAATATGCTGGACTCCTTCATAAAGTCCTTCATGGTTGCGGAAAAGAAGAGGTTTTGCCTTGTCTTGGGCAGACAGCGCTCAATGATGGCTAGGCTCTCGTCAAAGTCTCCGTTCAGCATGCGATCCGCTTCGTCAACAACCAAATACTTCAGATTGTCGAAGGAGAAGGTGTCGCAGCCGGTTAGGTGATCCGCGAGACGGCCGGGCATGGCCACCACGATGTGCGGTCGCTGCATAAGCTTCTGGCTCTCGACCATTTGGTCTGTGCCGCCAGAGACGACACACACGCGCACCCCCATCGCCTGCCCAGCCACAAGAAACTGCTCGGAGATTTGATAAGCCAACTCGTGCGTGGGCGTCAGCACCAGGGCGAAGTGGCTCACTGGCTCTTCGCTCAGCCGCTCCAGAATGGGCAGGGCAAAGGCGAAAGTCTTGCCCGAGCCCGTCTTGGCAGCTCCGATGCAATCCTGACCCGCCAATATCGCCGGGATGCATTTCTGTTGGATTGGAGTTGCTCCCTTCAGGCCTGAAAGCGCAAAGGTTTAATTACATGGCTAAACACGGGGCCTGCTTGACATTACCCAACTTGGTCAGCTGCTTAACCAGCCATGGACGTAGGCCTAGGATCTGAAAGGGATTGGCTTCCTTTCGTTGCATTTTGGTAAATAAAAATACAACGAAATAAAAAAGGAAAACAACGTGCGCTGTATTAGTGATGGAAGTATTGTCTTCTGAATCGGTATATAACTATCGATACGTTTTAGTTTTTGCTTGTTAGTGGTTAACTGTATTTAATACGTATTTTTAATTTAAATTCAGTTTAATTTTTTATTCACTTAAACCGCAGAATTATTTGCGAGTAATCAGGAAAATACACAAATTCTAATAATTAATCGACAATAGTCTCTCTATCGATAGGTAAGTTGCCCATCTATGGGCGCGATCATTTTGTAAACACACTGAATATTTAGATTCAGACTCAATGCAAAGATGTCCGAAAACCATGATAGCCTGGGTGCATCTGTAGCCTACAGTGAGCTGGTGGCTACAGACCATAAGGACATCATCCTGCTAATGGACGTGGAATCGGCGGTTTCCATTTGCTCAGCATGTGTCGCAAATAAATCCGCGAATCCTGTGGATGTTTTGACATTGTGGTTCACTAAACTATTAGGAGCATACATCGACGAATCTGGGCGTTGTGTACTAGCAGCTAGGGAAATGTGCAAGTGGTTCACGATTGTAGGTAATCCTTACACAATGTGCTTCAGTCTATTAACTTTTAATTCGTCCTCAGGAAGCACAAACTGGCAATGAAGTCAACAGCAGTCATATAAAACTCATGTCTGCGGCCCAAGAATTTGTATCCGCATTCAGGGATCGCTTGCTGGAAGCAGGCGAACGTTTGGTTCATATCCTTGCCTATCTTGTCTTTATAATTATCGACTTCTGTTTAGTCAGGTAAGAGGGGTTTGGATAAAACCTATCTGAAGAATATTTCTTTATATTTGTACTTACATCATTCAGCGATAAGAGTCATTGCCAGGTTGTAGTGGATCTTCAACTCGGAACGCTTTCTTTAGTAAAGGATTCTATCATCAATTCGACAGAAGTGCACCCTCGCCTTGCGACCTGTAAGTTAAGAATACTAACGAATTGATACACCCGAAAATTTGACTATTAGCTGAAAGTGGCTGAAGACTAATTATAGAATTTATATCTAACGATTGTCAGTGATGCAAAAGATAATGGAAACCGCAGATACCGAAGGAACACGCACTGGTGACCTGCAGTTGTCTGTACAGACAGCCGAGACGTTGGCTCACATTTGCTTGCACTTCATGTCCACCTGGCATGCTAATCCTACAGACGAAAAAATGCCCAATTGGCTTAGAGAAACTGTTTTACATCTATGTGATGTGGCTATCAATCACTTGAATAGTACTTTTGGCAACGTTCGTATAACATAGCTTAAGATTTGTAAAAGAGTTTATTTAACAAGACATTTTTTTAGGACAAGCCTAATGTTCCTGCTGAAAACATAGAAGAGCTTGTAGATTGTATCAGGTCCTACATCTTATTATTATATCATATTCTTCAAAAAGGTGTGGTGTATGTTGATGATGATGTAGCTGCTTGTCTGATGGACTTAATAATGTGTGAACAAACGTAAGTTTGGAAAATTAAATGGTCATTTGCAAATTGCAATGATTGTCTTTTCTTTTAGGAGGCCATCATATTACTCTGAAATCGAGAAGCAACAGCTCATTTCAGTGTTAGTTCGACCACACGTACTAGATATTTTAGAGCTGGTATACACATTCCAAAAATGTCAAGATGTAAGATGAAACACAGAAATCGCTTGCAAATAAATGCCTAAGGATAGACTTTGTTTTTAACTTTACTAAAATTTATCCTCGTAGTATTTAATATCCAGTGCCCTTGGTACACCACAATTTGACTACTTCGACGCTTGCATGGATTTTATAAATGCTATGTCTACAGACGACGCGGATGTGCTCCCATCTACTTGTTTAACATTACAACAAATTTTTGAATATTTGTTTAAAGGTAAGGTGTCTTTTGGATCATATTTATTTCTTACTACTTACTGAGCCCACAGATGCCAAAAATTTTGTCAATGGCGAACGCTATAATCAAGTATTGGATGCGTTTGGATGTCTTTTGTATTTAGTGGGTAACATAGAACTACATAGGTATTTCTGTGCCGGCATATTTCAAAAGGATTTTATTACATCGCAAGTGTGTGCGGATATTCTCATGCTGTGCTTTCGGTTAGTAACTATAAATCATACATTTTACAATTTTTTTAATTATTCAATGTTTTTAGGCTAAAAGAGGCTAACAAGTGCTGGACAGATCGTGGCATAAAAGAGGCTATAGCTTACTGGCATAAGTGCAATAATTCTTATGCCATGTTTTCCACAAATCCAAGCCAATTGCATGTACAACGATTCCTTAGATACTTCCACTGCTTGGGAAAGCAGGAACTTCCTGTCATAAGCATTCAAAACTTCCGACTCCTGTCTGCCGTCGCAGAAGCAGATGACCACTTGGGAATGAAGATATTGAAGCGCTTAGAACTCATCTCCTCCTCAGCGCCTACAAAAATTGAGTTGTACTATGAAGTGGTAAGCAAGTAAAAGTACATTTATAAAATAGATATACATACCTTGATTTTGTATACCCCAAGGTTGCTCTACTGGAACTTTTAGTGCACCACGATCAAATCGACTGTTCCCATTGGTTTCAGCGGACATCGGAAATGGCCAAGAAACTTTTTGGCATTGACAAGAGCGTTAGCTTTGCTAATGCTTACTTCAAACTACTAGCACGTGCGAATGGATCCACCCAATTACTGATACTCAGGGGACTGCCACCAAATGTTGGATGCACAAACTGGAATCGAGAGAAATTCCTCGACTCCTGCAAAGTCAGCTATGACGGCCAATTGAGAGCATTTAGTGCCCGCCATGCAATAGACCCATTGTTTAAGGCCTTGCAGGACGTATCCGCAACGGTTGTCGACGGTTCATTTGATCTCAGTAAATCAAGCTACATTCGCCATGGAGATCATAGATGTCCCGTCTCTAGCCTAAAACGTCGCCGGAGTGAATTGGCGCCTAAAGAAATCCTTCGTAAGATATATGAGGCCTCTATTCAGCTTGCCCAGTGCACCGCGAATTTCGATCCTGCCGACTGGGAATTGCATAAGAAGGTTATGGCCAATTTGAGTGGAATTGTACCCTAGCTCTGTGTACGCGATATACGTTTCCAAACCTGGGAATTCCCTATGCTTTTCGTATCGCTCCCTAAACTAGAGCAATTAATTACCATCCATGTGCTCATCTTGAATGAGAATCCCTAATAAAGATGTTGTGTGATAAGGCGGTTAAAAATAACGTGTAAATAAAGTCAGCTTACCTGCAAGCGAAGCCGATGTAAAGCTAACGAAACTGCCTGCGAAATAGGATCGAAAGGCTACCCTGGTGATGTCTGATCGTCGGGATGGTGCCATTGCACTTAGCGAAGCGATGACAATGCCCAAGGATCCGGGATTGGCAAACCCGCACAAGGCAAAAGTGGCTATTGCAGCGCTCCGCGTCTATAAGAATTATAGGTTTAAAATAATCTATAAAAAGAGAATATGCAGATGGGTACTTACTTCAACCTTTTTATCGCTAACCAATATGCCCAGGTTCCTATAGGCTACAAACTCGTTTATGAACGACTTTTGGGCCACCACCAGGCCAATGTCTTGACAGTCGTGCCACGGCACTCCCATCACGAAGACAATCGGGATAAAGATCTGGGAGAGAATGTAGAGTAGGGTGATGTTATGCAGTCCAATTAGCTCGAAAGTCCACTCCGTTACAGCGTCTAGGAAGAACACAATGGCTAGGAAGGCGATGATATTCGAGACGATTCCGAGCACAATCAACAAGGCTGCTGCAGCTCCCGAGGCGGCCGCATCCAAAATAGACGTATCCGTTCTTGGCAAGGTGTCTGGGCTATTATCCAAAGTTAACTCGTATGAAGAGGAACTTACGATTTTTCCAGCCTAATGTTGTCGGACCTGGTCAGAGATTCCTCGGTCTCGGGGTAGAACAGCTTGGCGAAAGCCAGTGAACCCGGGGCAGCCATCACGCTGGCTGCGATAAGAAAGCTGGCCGGAGCACCGAAGGACACATAAGCCCCGAGGACAGTACCGGCCACTGTCGCGTAGCCGGAGGTGCATATAGCGTGCAACTCGCTGACGGTCAGTATTTCGATATACGGCCGGATGACCAGAGGGCTCTCGGTCATGCTTAAAAACACGTTGCCCGCTGCATTTACACTTTCGCAAACGGTCGTGCCCACCATGGCCTGCAAGAGGAACCCGAAACCGTTCAGGATGAACTGCATCCAGCCAAGGTAATACATAATGCTGGTGATCACGCTGAAGAAGAACACCACCGCCAGTATGGCGAATGCAAAGACATACTCATCGCAGATGCGATCCCCGTACACAAAGCGTGCTCCGTGCTGTGCGTAGTTCAGAAATATCGTCACCTTGTCTCCAAGGCATTGGAAGACGGAGCGGCCGAAGGGGATGCGCAGGCAGAGTATGCCCAGCAGCAGCTGGCCCAAGAGACCGTGGGTCACTATGCGCCAAGGTACTTGCAAGTGGTGCTTGGACACGGCGAATCCAATAATGACGAAGCACAAAGGTCCGAGCAGCCCTATGGCCTTGAATGCGTCATTGCGGCACTCGAATCCAAGGTAGGCCACCACCACAGCGATCACGATCGCCAGCATTACGCCGGACACTATCCTAAAATTGGAGAAAATGGAAAATCAGGATTAAAGCATTTTGCTTCTTAGAAGAATCTTTAGGAGCCTCACATCCATTGTGGTCAGTAGCTAAGGTTCTTAGCCATAATATCATTTTTAATCGAAAGGATAATGTGCATAGGTCCTAAACATCTGGCATTTTTTGACTTATCGTACCGCAGTTCAAGTCTGAAGGGAGATCATGTAAAGGATATTGTACTCACCACTGGCGACTGAACTCAATCCATTTGTCAATGACTGGTTCCAAGTAGTTATTATACAGCTTGATGCCCACGAATGGCTTAAATGCCCAGTAGTACAGCCATAGTATATAAAACAAGATGAACATGACGATGAGGAACCCGTATCCATGACACCAGTTAATTGTGCACAATAGTTTTGGCTTAACCTCTGGCAATGGCTTCTCAGTAGTTTCTTCCTCCACTTCCTCATAGTCATCTATATCATCATCCTCGGTTGAGTTATCTGTCGATTCGGTTGTGGCTCCCGAGCCCCTATTGGGCCAGCAGTCGTCGGAATCTTTGTCTGCGTTTTTTCTTATAAGCATTTGAGTTCAAACTCAAAGGAGTAACTCACCGTACAAGATGAAAATGATTGTGGCTGCAGTAAAGTAAGATATGAATACGACATGGAGCAGCACATGGAGTATCACGTAGGTGATTCGCTGTGCCCTCGATGGCGGAGGCTTTTCATCCAGTTCGCCTTCTGCTGGATCTGCCATTGTGTGTATAAATCAGAAACAGTGTGTAGTCTAAGAAGTGTTGTGTGTATATTATGACTCTCAACCCACAGCCCCCTAGTAAACAAATGGGTAAAAATAATCCAAAACATCTTTAATAAATAAGAATTTTAATTTGCTTAATTTGATCAGCTAATTATCACGATCTACAACTTCAAGGAATTAAAACTGCGTAACATTCTTTCGACCCAACTTGTGGAATATCCTGTTGTAGTTCGCCCGCTCGTCATCTTCTTGTATAAGGATGCCTATAATGTAGTAAAACTAGTTAAAATAATAACAAATACTTTCGATCGGTTATCGACTGACCTGCAAAGCTGGCGGATACGAAGCAGACTATGCTGCCCACCACAAACGCTCGGAAAGCCACTGCTGTGATGGTGGAGCGACGATGTGGTGCCATGGCACTGAGGGATCCGATAAGGATGCCCAGGGAACTGGGATTGGCAAAGCCGCAGATGGCGAATGTGGCGATTCCAGCGCTGCGGGCCTACAAAAATCGACCTCAATCGTTAGTTTCCATATGAGCTGTGGGCTTTACACCATCAACAACTTACAGTGATATCATTATTTTCGATGTATTGACCCAGACGCTCATAGGCCACAAACTCGTTGATAATGGTTTTGGTGGCCACCACCTTGGCGATGATGTCGCAATCCTCTTTCGGCACTCCCATGGCCCAGACCAGCGGGATGAACAGCTTCGAGAATATCCACTCGAAGTCGATTTGCTCGAGACCCACCAGATATCCAAACCAACTGACCAGACCATTTAGGAAGGCGATGAAGGCGACGAAGGCGACTATGTTGGCAATAATGCCTAAAACAATGGGCACGGCGTTGCTGGCACCACTGGACGCTGCGTCCAACAGCGAACAGTCCTCTCTACAAGGATGACAGTGAACCTAGTTAGACATTTGGCTTAAACTAGGCGCCTTAGAAATACGTGCGATTTTTCCAGTTCAATTGAATCAGATGAGGTCAAGCTCTCCTCCGTTTCGGGCATGTAAAGTTTAGAGATGGCCAGAGTAGCGGGAGCTGCCATAACCGAGGAGGTGATCAAGTGGGCGGCCGAGGCACCGAAGGACAAGTAGGCCGCCAATACGGTTCCGGACACGGTCGCAAATCCGGACACCATGATGCTGTGGATTTCGCTCTTGGTCAGCTTGTTGATATACGGCCGGATTAGCAGCGGGCTCTCGGACATGCCAAGGAAGATGTTGGCTGCCGCCGTCACGCTCTCACAAACAGTGGTGCCCAGGATCTGCTGCAGGATCCAGCCCAGCTTGATCACCACCCACTGCATCGTGCCCATGTAGTACAGGATGGAGATGAAGAAGCTGAAGAAGAAAATGACCGGCAGGATTGCGAAGGCGAACACATTGTTCTGCACCAGGAAGTCGCCGAACACGAACTCGGCTCCATCGGTGGCATAGCCCAGAAACGTGGCCACCTTGTTGCCCAAGCACTCGAAGATTTTGCGTCCCACCTCCCAGCGGATGCAGAAAATGCCGAGCAAAAACTGGCACGTGATTCCCGTGATGACTATGCGCCACTTAATGGCTCTTCGATTCGTGGAGAAAACGTAGCCGCACAGGATGAAGAAGCAGGGTGTCACCAGGGACACCAGTTTTTGGGGCTCATCCCGGCACTCGAAGTACACAAAGATGGCCAATAGGGCCAGGAGCAATGCGATGCTGGCCAATGACACCACTCTGGGAAGATGATGGAGGAGGAGTAGTTACATGGCTTAAAGATATATTTGTTTCATAATAGTTTACCTGGTTCTGCTGAAGTTGTGCCATTTCTTTGAAAATGGTCTGATGTAGTTCCTGTGCAGGCTGTGGCCCACTATCGGTTTGAAGACGTAGTAGTAGAAGAGACCCAAATAGATGAATCCCAGGAGGAGCAGCAGCATTCCGTAGCCCGTGCAGAAGTTGATGCCGCACAATGGGTTGTCTTTCCAGTAGCACTCATAGTTGGCTGTAGATGAATAATGATATACTGCTTGCTAATTACATGACGATATACTTACTTATGTCGTGATAGTGGTAGGTCGCATATGAGAAGTATCCCACAACACACAGATGCAGGAGTACATATAACGAGATCCTCACCAGTCGTGCTACTTTTGGATTCTTTTCAAAATATCCCTTTTTATTTGGGGCATCGCTAGTGTCATCCAGTGGAAGTTCCTTGAATTCTTCAGAGTCACGGATGTCCAACTCCTTCTATAACATTTTATAATATTTAAACTAGCTTACTTAAGATTTTTTGAAGGAAAAACTTACATGATCCAGTTCGTAGCCATTGTTAATAGCTCCTTTTGAAGATTCGGCTGACATCTATAACATAAAAAATAAGAGAGAACGTTGAAGTTAAGTGTTGCGACTATTATATACCGGGTACAACAAAGCGAGTGTGTTGCTATATTTTGTTAATAAGTTTTCAGCTTACTCTTAATACCTTTCTAATGGTCCAATTTGAACCAGTCCTATTTTTGATAAGCTTATCACAACATTATTTAGGAGTTAAGCATGTGGGCGGACTTTAGCGATATCGGCGTTAGTGGGCGTGGCAACAGTTTGAGACAAGCTTGTGCTGCGTAGCCGTTACTTGAATGCATAATTTCAGAATTTATGTTCGAAGTTCATACGGACGGACGGACAGCCGAACTGTCGGACAATTGACGGATCTCTATGAAGAATATACTATTTATAGGGTTTAATTCTTTCTACGAAACTATTATATGTAGAGTAAGACCACAAGTATCTGGTATTAATACCCGACAACAAGCAATTTGCCGCAATCATAATCTGGCTTTATCTCTATCAAATTATTTTAGCCCTCGAAAGGGGAAGATATGCCACGTGTCGCGCAGCACAAGATAGGTTTGTGTTAGCTATTTAAATCAAAGTTCGGCAAGTTTGACGATTCATTCCACTCAAAAGAAAGCGATAGGATCCGAAGAATCAAATTTTGAAGTTTGCACATGGGCCAGACACGATTTTTGAATTGGGCACTTTGCTTTTCAGAATAATTGTAATTGGAATAAACTCCGGCACGTGGATGGCCACTCAAATAATTTTCGGGCATTAACTTAGGAGGGCAACAACGGGACTGACTGGGTTGTAAACTACAGCACAGGCTGTAAATAATCCACTTCAACTCTCATTCCTGATAAATTCGGGCTGTAAATCCCATTCAATATAGTATAGTTCCTCGTTAGGTGGTCTTTTGGTTAGGATTTTCCATTCTGGGTAATCGAAACAGAGTTGATAGCACTATCAGAGTGACATTTAGCCAAATTCGTGAAAGTTAATAAAGCACTTAATAGACCTGCTCTGAGAACACGGTTATATATTTAGCCTCGAGCACACGTGTTTTCTTTTTGCCGATTATTGTTTTTCACTACAAAGCGGAGTAGTATCATATAGAGTATACGTTCAAAAACCCTTTTTTCATATTCAGCTTGTATTTAAAGCCTATATAATGATCGCACCTTAAGTTTTTGGAACGCCAGCTAATTCACCTTTTTTACGGTTTGTTTTGCTTCGTATATGATGAGTACTATCGGTTTGTTATGGCCGAAACGGGTTTTTAACGTCGTTATTCTCTGCCCGAATACAAATGACTGATAAATGCATCTGCTTAGCCCGACTAAAAACGTTGGCTAACTGACATTGTAGCTCGTTGAAACGCGCGGCACGACTAAATTCGGTTTGCTCCGAACGGACCTTTTTAATACAATCACTACTACACGGTATCTGATAAGGGAGTATCAGGTTTAGAATTGGCACTGCCTTTTTCTATCCAATGATTTATGGTGTCTTGATATCATTTGGCCTTGTTGATTTACAGAGATATAAGTTGGGAGCAAAGCTTACCTCAGGATTACTGTAAATTTGTAAATTGTAAGAAATCTGTAATTCCCCAATTTAAATATTTAATGAGGCTTTTTATAACTTCATAGCAATGGGTATTCTAGTACTCAGCTAATACCGCGTGGTACAGATTGGTAAGGTGTTAATTTGGTTTAACTACACAGCGAAATAATGATTAAATAAATATTAGCTTGATTGTACCAACTCAATTTTTACAAATTGAGTTTTAACTTGAAGTGCAATGCCACAAAATGGTTCACTGATCAAAAAATATCCATTTAATAGCAATTTAAAAAAATAAGCTATAAAATAAAAATAATAATTTAAAAAGATTTGAAAACAGGCAGATAATATTACAATCCACATTGGCTTCATACTTTCCTTATTTTAATAAAAAAGTTTTTATGAAGATAGTATAAATAATATTTATTCGATATTTTGGTCGAATTTTAAAAAATCGATTGATGATTTTTTTAAGATCTCTATACATATTTTTCCCTGTGTGTCCTAATACACTTGCGATGGCAGTGTACCGCTGAATAGGCAATTGGGATGACATGTAGCCTGTTTTATCAGCTGGCTGTTAACAATGAGAGGTGCTTGGCATGCGTTCTAGGCCGATATTAGTGCCAGATAATTTTCAGAAGGGCCATAAACCCCTCAGCAGATTGCACGCGATAACGATGACGTTTGAGGAATCTGATTGCTATATGGCGATAGAGGAAGGCATATGTAAGTGCCGGGCTACCGCGATACCAAGTCGTACACCCGCCCATTGATAAAGACTTCTATTGGTGTTCGGCGATTAGGGGAATGACACAACTGATTGGTCAATCGAAGGGAGTGTTAATTAGTTGAGTGCAAAGTAGATTGCCAATCGCAATTCTGTGCGATTTAATGGGTAAGAGCATCGTATCTTATCGTCGAGACCCTCGTGTGGCAATCTGATCCAAAAGGTAACACAGGAAAGTCGGTAGTCAACTGGATTTATATTTGATTCGCAACCCTACACGTGTGCGACTTAAATTTATTAATAGATCATATTTATCTTTATATTTCATTTATCGACTTGCAAATGCACTTAGTAGGTATGGAGGTGAAGGATTAGGGATACAATGTGGTTTGACTGGATGAACATGTGGTTCTTAAAATCTTAAAACCAATGGGACACTGGGCTCCAATGGGGAATTTTGAGATTTAGCAGAAAGGCACTTTTAACCTATTGACTTATTTATGATGTAACACAACTATATTGCGGGACTATAATCGCTTATCAATAGAATCGAAAATGCTTGATTTGGTTCGTTCTTGGCTTGTTGGTTTTCGAGAGGATTGTGCAGAAGTCTGGGATTGTAATGCTTCGCTAAGGCATTGATTAATTTTGTTTACCATCTAAATATATTACTTAAATTCGTATAAATTGTATTCCGGGCTTGCCTTCCTCTTGAGGCTTTGACAATTTTTGTTGCAAATATGTGCGACTTCAACCCCATCTAAATCACAGGCTTCTAGAGTACAGGAGATTAAAAAATAAAATCAAATTTTGACCGAAATTGGGCACTGCTTACAACGAAACTTAAAATATAATTTAAATAAGGTTACGCGGTTGGCAAACCGATGAACTAAAAACTAATTAAGTCAACTGGCCCTAAAGTTACAAATATAAAACAAGACATTATTTTAAGACCAGCATGAGTTCGGGTGAGAGAAAGTGGGGAATCGATGGGCGCGTGATTGTGGCATCTATTCCTGCTTGTGGGCTGAAATCCTGTGGTGCTTGGTGTGGCGATGGTGGTGGTGATGGTGCTGGTGCAGCTGGTGGTGCGGGTGATGGTGGCCAGTCCGATGTCGGTGGTGGTTCGAGATCGGCTCCATTTGCTGTTCACTGTTGCTCGCCGAGGACATCAGCTCCTCCGCCTCGATCTCGGCCTCGAGTTGTGCGGACTCGGATTCCGGCTGCTGGTAGTTGTGGTGGTGCCGCCGTTGGTGAACCAGTTGGATATGCGCCCGCTGCTGGCTATCGTAATCGCCGCTCTCGTCCAGCTGGTTGTCGATCGTGGGTGAGTTAGATGTGGTGGATTCGATAAACGCTCTGCTCTTGGGGGTGTTGTAGCTGCTCTTCATGGAGTTGCTACCGTTGAAGAAGATGTCTAACCTTGGTTTTCTGTAAAAAATATGGAGATTTCATTTAAGCTATAATTATATAATAATAAATATATTTCGTAGTTTCAAAATATACACTCCTAGTTCTTCTTCTTCGATTTCAAAATTAAAAGTAAAAATAAAAATATATTTAAAAACCTTAAATTTTTCATTTTTTAAAAATATAACATCGAATTTTGGAGGGAAATTTTATTTCAAACGGGTGTTCAAGTACGGTCACACACTTATTAGTGTTACGCAGCGATCGCTTGTACAAAGCAGTTGACAAGCAGTGCAATGGTCGATACCCGAGCAAGCAGTGTATGGCGCAAAACTTTGAAATGAAAAGTTTAAATGAATTCTCGGATACAACACTTACCTTGGCAATGTCCAACTCGCCAGATGAGACTTAAACGATTCTGTTCGGTAAACGCTCCATGGGACAGCAATGTCTGGAATAAACGTGAATCCGAATGGGCCATTAAAATCGGACTACCATATGTCGTAGGTCATGCAATGCAAATTGGAAAGTGCGCACATGAAGGGCATGCAAAACAGCAGCAAAAATAACAACGGCAAGAAGTAAGCGGAGCAAAAAACACACATTAAAACTGAACGACAAAGAAAGCCGAGCACAGCGCACTACGGTGCGTATGAGCAATTTTGATTAGTAGCACGTTGAGCTGAATCTGCTTCTGCGATGTTGTATCTTACCGATCCAGGGCAATAACTTTCAAGACCTGAGTCAATCCTAAACAGATATTCGGGCTTTCGCTACTTCCGCTCCAACTGGGAGCCAGCCCAACCCAATCCAATGGATTTCAAATATACGGACGGAAGCATTTCGAATGGAAAACGTGCGGGGTATGAATTGTAAATTGAGACTTCGATTCTGCTGACTGCAGAATCAGACGACTAGGTATTTTTGTGTTACGTCTACCGATATTCGCAGTCTGGAATTACATTGAAAGTACTTTTTTTTGCCAGCTCAATTTACGTCTGGCTGCTGGCCGGCCCCCGAAGTTGCCTGACTAATGACCTTTTCGCGAATGTAAATAAATTCTGATCGCCGTGTGCTAAAGGTGTCAAAAGGGGCCTGTCGCCACCGATTCGTTTGGGATAAGAGATATGTATGTATGTGGAGAGTGAGAGATGATGGAGAGAGTGACTGATGGGGAGGACGAGGTGCCTCCACTCCGTTCCCGGGCGGTTAGTTGGACATGGCAAACAACACGCTTACCTGCCTGGTCGCAAGTGGGTGGCGCGAAGTAGAGCCCCGGCCTCAGCAGATTCTCCTCGTCGTCGTGCACCTCGATCATCAGGATGCCCACCACGCTGGCGGTCAGCTGGGGCTGCAGCGGCTGCTGCTGGCGGAGCTGTTGGCGGTGCTGCTGCTCCCAGTAGGCGAGGGCGCACTTCACGTCGATCTCCACCCAGCCGGTGGAGGAGCTGCTCAGCATGGCGGTGTTGCAGGTGCGCTTCTTGCGCTCTGAGGATGGCAAACAGATTGGGTTTTCTCAGTCGGCGGTTCTAGGCCATTTAAAAATTTATCGAAAACAATTTTATGTTGGGTCAGCAAAATGTTTGGGAGTGCAAGTTTAAACCGCATTATGCTGGGATGGCCTTATGGCAAAGTCAAGACAATTAATGGGGCTTTAAAAATTATTAACAGGCATTTTAATATTTGTAAGCTCAAGTTATAAGCCCCATTTTTTTAGCAATAACTATTGTTATTATTTAGTTAATAATAAATTTTGCATAGCTGCATTATTGAGTGGTCAGACATTGTATTTTCTAAGTTCGACTTTCTGGATTCCTCCTACCTAACTTACGTTTCTTCCTCTGCTGGTGGACAATGGAGACGGTGACGCGGATTTGAGGACCCACGGGCGGCTGCTCCGCGCAATTTGGTGCCGTATTGCCCGGGTTCTCAGTGCTGATGGGCTGTGCCGATGCCTGGCCGGGATTGTGCTCGCGAGTCTGACCGGGATTGGTCTTGTAGAGGCGGAGCAGGGCGCTGCTCAGACGGTCGTCGTTGTTGGAAATGAAAACACTGCTGGCGAACTGAAGCGTCACATTGTTGCCCAGGGACCACTGCTCTGGGTTGGTTGTCTCCGCATTGCAAATGGGAAAGCCGGCCTTCTCCTTGGAGGCGCTGCCATTGGGCTCGTTTGAGATGGCCTTCTGTACGCGTTTGAAGATGTCGTTGAGTCTGCAAAATATTGAGAAAGAAAATTAAATTTATATAAACGATTTAAAGAGTACTCTTTACTAAGATGATAATTTCTTTATACAGAATTCCACCCCATCTTGGGTGCGGGATATCTGGAGCTGGCATCTTTTGATGTTCCTCTAGCAGCTATTTGTATGCCCAAGCTGGGCCGCCCAGAGAATTTAGTTCAAGTGTTTATGTAAGACTCACTTAATTGACATTAGAGCGTTACATTCGGACATTCACAATTCAACAAAGAAGGCAGGAGGAGATGGGCTGCGAGGAAAACGTGCTCGTTTCCATTTGCTGGGAATTTATAACTTTGATTCAATTTAGTCCGACGACAGCGACCAAACTAGTTCCCATCGAGGAACTGGTAAATCTGTCGCCGAAGGGGTCGGGTCCAAGTTTTGGGAAGCACCCATAATGAGTAAACTATTTTCCATAAAACGCTTGCGTCGTAGCCAGAGTTCAGTGGACTGTTTGGGCCATAAAACTATTTCCCGATACCTAGTGTGGTGTATTTTTAGCTTCTATCAAGCGATAATCAGTTTTTTAAGTCCCTCATTGCGATAGATATTCGAATGTGTGGCCCAATATCGCCGCGTAAATATAAACTACTCATGCTGGTGTGCTGGGCAATTTAAAAATAATGTTGACCACTAATCTGGTCAGTTAGTTAGCCGAGGAACGGCGATAGCCGCGTATCCCAAGAGCAATCATCCGACTTGGCGGATCGCCAAATACTTTTCTACTAAATGCGACCGGCCCGAGTCATCTGCGCTGATAAAATGCCTTCACATGATTCGCCGCTCGTCGGGATATTTCCTAAACTTGATTATGAGCTAAGTGCGCGTAGTGGAGCTAACAACAGACCCGTGTCACTTAAGAACCCATTGAGATCGAGGCGAAATTCAGCCAGTGCACGGGGAAAAAGGCTGCCCATAAGAACTGACTTTTGATCTAGCTTATGGATCCAGAAAGCGATTAGCTTTTGAGTATATTGTTTTATCTCATCATCCACTTGATTGGATTGGAAATAACTATTGTATATATTTCTCCAAGTGCACAATCTTCGGAAGAGGGGCAGACAACAATAGTTAGTTAGCTATGATCTAATCTGGCCGCACTCACTCGCCTGGAAATTGGACAATTGTATGCGTCTGGATCGGCAATTGAGACGCGCCTGTCGCTTCGTCTTGTTCCTTTTCCCACACACGAAATGCACAAAAAGATCAAAAAGTGAAAAAGAAACTGATTAATTGTTTTGGCTTTTGGTCTGTCCCGCGGCGCAGTTTGTCTAGCCAAAAAATAATTATGAAACCCAGTTTTCGGGCTCTTGGCATTTCGGCCTTTTGCTCCGTTCCGAATGTGAACCAAGCCCCTGCCTGATTATCGTTTCTTGTTTATGTTTATGTTTACGCTGTGATCGCATCGATCGAACGAAACCGCACCGAATCTGTCTGGCTAGCTGGCTAGCAGGCTAGCGGGCTAGCGGGCTAGAGGGCTAGCTGGGCTGGCCAAGGAATTCCAGCGTGCGGAGTCGTCTGGAGTTGGCTGTGTGGCATGAACTTGAAAACTCGTTGAGTCGTGCCGTTTGTCTGGCCACCGTCTAGACAGATTGTCGGTCCGTCAGACAGGCGGTCTTTCCGTCCGCTCGTTGTTTGCTCCCTGTCTGTCTGCCGGCCTAGATGCTGCACCGAAAAAAAATACACGGAATCGGGGTCAATCTGAAACAGATTGGATATATCTTAATATGGATAATTTGGCAATACATAGACCTAAAGGAGTAAATCAATAAGAGGGCGTAAAAGGAATAACACTTCAGGTACAAAGTACTTTTTAATTTATAAAAATATTACAAATACTAGTGTATAGTAGTTATTGTTCAAGCAAATGATGCATTGATCAGCAAGTTATTAAAATTATTTATATTAGGTTTAGTTATGAGAAACACTTTTCAAAATAATCAAATTCAAAGAGAATATAAGAGGCTGGCTTGGAGACTACCACTTAATGAAGCTGACACCGACTGCCTCTTTTCTCCCAGTGTGCTGTCGATGCTACCGCGACAATCTGTCCGCTTAGACACTATTTCAGTTCATGCGTGAGTCACGCATGCGCAGAGGCAGGGTGCCATTTTGGGGGGTAGTTGCCTTTGGGGGCAGGGGCGAATTTGCATTGGCCTCCATTCGCTTGGGGCAGACATCTCTGAATGCATCGCCTCAGTGTCTGCGTCTGCGGTTTTGCACTCCGTTGCCTCAGGCCGCAGCAGCAGCAGTGGCAACAGTAGCAACAGTGGCAGCAACACCAGTAGCAATTGCTACTGCTGCAGCAACAGTAGCAACAACGGCTAGACAGTGTCTCGCCGGCTGCACTTCATTATCATGCAACCAACGGCGAAACTGCAGCCAGTCGAAATGCACACGCCTACTGCCGTCCGCCCTGCACCAAGGCACCAATGCACCATTGCGCCAGTTGCTGGGGGCAGACATGTCTGCTGTCCCAATGACATTACTCATACGTCATAGGTTTTTTGCCTCTTTTCTTTCTTTCGCCGTCTCTGTACGTCTGTACGGGTACGGAACTCTGCCAAAGCAATCAAACGAGATGAAACAATTTAGATATCAGCTGTTGGCCCCCACGAGTGCCCGACTTGCATAGCAACGACCTACAAAAAGTTCATTACCGGATAGCCGCAGCCGGAGACACGGACGGAGCCGCAGTCGCAGTCGCATTCGCGGACGGAGTCGCATTCGGAGCCGGATAGCTAGACATGGCCCAGACTGCTCCCAGACATCAGCCAGACAGCCATAGAAAGACACAGAGGTCGCCGACGGAATTCGATGCAGACTGCAGTTGTGTGTTGCAGTGCCTGTGTCAGTGTGTCCGCATTGTGCAGCGGCGTCGCGACTGTTGCACTACAGTATCTGATGGATACAACAGATAGCATTGATGGATCTGGGCTGGCGAGCCCCCGCCCCTTTGATCTACATAGATATTGTGTGGTCAGTTGGTTGGAAGTTGGTTAAATGGTTATTCAGATCCACACGTTTGTTTGCGTGGCAGATACAAAAGCTTAAGGAAACAAGAGTATCTTCTGATAAATTATAAAATAATGATGTATCTCTACTGGCAGGCCTATGTAATTTCTCTATTTCACCTATCTTAATATAGTTAGTGTGGTCAGATAGTTAGATAGATAGGGATTTTGAAGTTATGCGCACAATTTCCTTTCAATATAATGATAATGATGATAATATTAGAAATATCTCTATATCATGATCGATTTGCTCTGATTATCTTTTATTTAACGATCTGATTATTTATCTTTCAACTAGAAAACCACTAGATTTGAACGGTTATAAAATTAAAATAAAACGTGCATATTAATAAATATTATTTAGTAACCACTTAATCATTTGTTGAACTGTTAAGCGCCTTAATCAAATCCTTATACTTAAAGATTCTAATCACTCTAGATTTCGCATAATCAAAACAAAAGACGCAATTTGTGGGCACGCTTCTCGTATATAGCTAAAGTATTTTATTGATCCTAAGTTTCGGTCTGCTAAGCGAGGCCATTACATTTATGACTTTTGGTAGGAACTTCATGCACTTGGCGGAGCATTCAATCAATAAATAAATAATAATCGAGTGCACATGTGGGAAATCTCACGGGAAAGTATTAATTTTCACAACTTATTTTTATTAATTCGCCGAATCGGTTTGCATGGGGGAAATCGTGTTGAAGATAAACCATATGGAGCAGAGCGTGTACAATGTACTTTTGAGCGTACAGTATACTCGATTTTTTGATTTTTTGGCCGAGATGCACAAATGTTTTTAGCCTTGAATGAAAGTGGCCCGTGTTTGGACAAATCTCTCACTTAATGGACGGAGAATTTTATACAAAATTTGTGAAATTTGGCAGCAGGAATGGTGTTTAAACACAATGTATGTATGGCCGAAGCTGATTGAGCTGATTTAATTGCACAGTGCACTGTTTTCAGTTTTTGTTTACATAAAGGCAGCTTTTTAAAATGTTTGTTTTTTTTAGCCAGTCTTTTGTTCAAGTGGAGCGTGTATTTTTAGAGATTTCTATTTGGGGATAGGTTCTATTCTCGCCATGATGCGACATTGATTGACAGCGCGTGTTTTCTTTTTTTTTTTGGCCATTTCGAGGTGCCTGGCACTTACCGCTGAGTGGCGACCTGCTGCAGATACTGCTGGTTGGAGGACTGGCCGGAGTCGTCGCGCATGTTCGGATTGCTGCGGTTCTGGATGCTCAGGATCTGCTCCTCGGTCAGGTTGAAACGGTTCAGGATGGTGCGGTTGAACGGATTCACCACCTCCGACTGCACGCCCTCTATGAAGAAGGAGGGATCGAAGGGAGTGGCCCTCGAGTCGCCGGCCATGATGATCAGCGACAGGATCAGGACGAGCTCTCGCATCCGGCTCCTTTCGCACTTTTCACCACGCATAGCACTTGCCATTTTTGTGTTCTGCTCTTGGCTCTGTTGCCAAACTAAATGTTTTCACACGGAAATAGTTGTTTTTCCTCTTGGCAATCACTTGAACTCAACGTTTTTTCACTGCATTTTTGCCAGCAATTAAAATGCTATCTTTTACACTTCAGCTGGAGACCGCGACAGGCGAATTTGTTAATTTTTGTGGCTGTTGTGTTCAGCTTGTCGATGTGTTCGCTCTAAGAACCAAGTATGAAGTGATTTGCCCGAGTCGGTTTTTTAGTCTTAAATAAGAAAAATTTGGTTGTGCCGGGCATATCTACTTTGTTATGGTCGTAAACGCTGCGTTGCGGCCGGCACTGCGAGAAAATGTGAGTGCTTAAAAAAGAATAATGTTTCTTTAGCTGTCAGCTAACTTGAGTTGTTTTTCTATCTTAGCACAATAACATCAAATATTTGTAGTTAAACTAAATAATTTATATCTATATATAATATTTATCTTTATAGTATAAAGCTTACTAAAATAAATTGTTACAAAATTCGTAATTATTTAGTGTTGTATTGTCAATTTAATTAATAATATATATTATATAATATTGAGAAGTAACCTGAGCTTAAAAGCGCACATTAAATCTTTGCTTAGTTCTTTAGACTAGTTTTTTTTTTTACTTTAAATAATATTACCGCATTTGTTCGCCACTCAACACCCCGACTAAGTTTGCAGTGTAGCGCTTGGGGCCTTCGGCTGGCGGTTCGGCTGGCGCTCGGATACACGGTGGCCGACCAATCAACGCCGCTTGAGGATCTGCCGGCGCTGCTGACGTCGACGTGGTGCGCTACAGTGGCCGTGCGTGAGATACGGAACGCGGCTGTATGGGTGTATCTGTATCTTTGACCTGTGCCTGCGCGCCCGAGATGGGGCTTATCTTTAGGGTCGAAAGCGATACTCCGGCCCTAACCTAGGTTTGTTTGCCGACTTCCTCAAGTGGCTGTTATCAAACAGGGCCATCATCCGAAAACTGCTTGGTCTATCTATCTATCTATCTATCTATCTATCACTCCAAACACTCGGGGCACTTCAAACATTATGAACAACCTGTGTCAATCTTTTGGACGGCTTAGCACCCATTGGATTCGTTCGAATGTCCGTGAATACGGGCACTTTTTATTCAATTACTACGTGCGTGGGCGATTAGATTAACCTAAGTGATTTTCCTCGCCAGCGCACAATTAGTATGACCTAATCAAATTGTTTTGATACGCCAGTTATGTCCGTTATCGGTTGCTGTTATTTTTTGGGGCACGATGGGGCAAGATGCCTTTGCTCTTGACTTTCAGCTGTCGCCGGCATTTGTGCGTGCGGACTAATCATCTGACAACGAGATAGGCCCGAAAGTGCGTAGTCCATCAATTGGAAGGTGAATTGGGCGGATATATCCTATTAGAGGTGCGTGCGGTGCCTGGCACGGCGTTGGGCATTTGTCGCTTAACCCCAGAAAGCCCATCCTTTGGCCCACTTCTGGTACTACGCATGAGGAATAGCACAAGCACTTCTGGCGCTACCCCGAATATTATGCATTCCATTCGCATACGGAAATCCAAACAGCCAGACTTCAAGGACGTTCCTGATTTATTTATTTATTCGCAACATATAAACACATCTTTCCCAGCACTCCGCCGTCTGGACCAAATTGAATTTCAAAATGATTGTATAATTCGCAGCACTTTATAAAGTCTGGATTCGGCTCCTTCCCGCTGCCCATTCATATGATGTGTCTACACACCGATTAAGTTCTGAATAGAGTGGTGAGAGGGGGTCGCAGGGGCGGGCCTCTCCAGACGTCGAGTGATATGTGTTATGTAAAATTGCAATCGCATCAAATGTCCAGAGATTCATAATCCCGCCGGTAGGTGGGGTGGTGGTGTGGTGTGGGGGGAAAATGAAAACAAGATATACAAGATATATATATGTATGTGGGACGCAATCAGCGCCTCTTGTCGCGAAGTTTATATAATAATGTTTGTTTATTTGAGAGCTCGCATAGAATTTGTCCCACTTTGTGGACAATGTGGATGTCAGCAACAACAGAAAAGTGCCAGACATGTATGTAGATATTTCTAGACAACGCGAATTGGAATGCCAAATGAGTCAAGTAGAGTCTCGCATTTTGATTTTTCATTAACTTTCCAAGGCCGCCCGATCGGGTGGACCTATATATAATTTTCTAACTTCCTAATACGAAATCGAAATACCTCCGCTTTCTTTTGATCTTGCGAGGCAGGTACTTGCTGCCCCGCATTTCCCTACATTTATTTTTGAAAGCAATTTTCTGACAAATCCGTAGTATGCCTCACGCTCGTGCCAATTTGCGGGGCTTAATTTTAAACGGTAGCCGGCAATTGCCGCCAATGAGCAACAATTCCGTCTATCCGTCCAGCTGGATGTGGGCACGTGAGGCTCTAAAGACCAGTAGCACCACCGGCACCACTATCACCACCACTCACTGGCCACCACTCCACCTCCACCCCACCCGCACTCACCGCACTCACCCCACACACCCCACTTACCCCACTCAGCGCACCTGGTTGGAAAACATCTGGCAATTGGTAAGTTTATGGCCCTTGGCGCTTAAGTGATTTTCTGTATGGTTACAAGTGGGTGCTCTGTTCTAAATTTAGTCGATCACATAATAATTGGTGACAATAGCGATTTGGCCACGTCTATAGGGCTAATGCTTATCAGGTGATTGACTCTTGTGATTACTTTGTTTTTATTTGTTTTCATTTGTTTTGAATAGGTGCGTATTCAGCTGATAGTTAAGGATGGAGTAAAAAGTACAAGAATATTTCAATTATCTTGAAAGATGATGGAAAGGAAAGTACTTCATAGTTGCCATACTAGCTTATGGTAAAAGTGCCGACTCAGTGGTTTCAGAATGTATGACAAACATTGATTTGGCACTGGAATACATTAGTTGTAGACCCGTAAAAGAGCAATCTAAAAAATGCGTTCAGCACGGCTATGGCAATGAACTTATCGGATTGTTATGACTCTTACTGGCAGCGGGAAGTTCTTATCCTACCGCAGCTTTTGACGGTTGTTATTGATTTATTGGCTTTATTGAGGCATCATGGCACAACTAATGGAACTATAAAAATTTTCGGATTGCTGCGAGATTTGACCTTGAATGTTGATGGTACGTAAGGTGCGGGATTTCTTGGAATTGGTTAGTAACTAACATTTTGGCATTATTATGCTCAAGTGTACTTTCAGACGCATTGAATATGCAGGCAGCGAGGCGAAATTATTTAACCATCAACACGTAGTTTACATAATTATCCCTCACTCCAGAAAGGGTTCGGTATCCCAAGTCACCCCCCTTTCCCAATCAACGGACCGAAAAATATTCATCAGGTTTTCGATCATATGCATCAGTCTTCAAAATTGCGGTTCTACGGTGTTTATTAGCCACAATTCACAATGAATGAATCTCACCAAAGTTAAAGATAGATGCCAGAATAGTATGTAAATTGTTTTTCCCTTAAAAGTGACTATATAATCTGGTAAGTTAAATAAGTACACATACTAATCGCATGCATTTTCTCTCAGTCTAAGAAGCAGCACGCTAAGGAAGAACATTCGATGGTGCCAGTTTATTAACAACACACGATGTTCGTCAGCCGGCGGACCAGACGTGTCAAGTCAGCACCGACCAAGAAGTGCCTCCAGACTTGTGGCATGGGTGCTGGTTAGCTGGTTGGCTGGCTGGCTAGCTGGTTAGCTGCCCGGTTGCTGGAGGAGCCATCTCTGGGCCACTGGCTACTACTACCACGGTGTGAGATGGCAACTGGTGCCGCTGCAGCCGTCGAATGCAGTTGTCGTGATTGCTGGCTCAGATTGCATGTGGAATGCAAAGACCAGAAGCCAATTTGTTATTGTGTTGTTTTATGCCCTCCAGGCTGCTGCTACCGTTTATTTGCGGCCACATTTTCCTTTTCTGTTTCGGGCATACCCTGCACTTCAGTTCGGGCATCACGCATACGCTCCATGGCCTGGCATTCTAATTTAATTTAAAAATAAGTTAATTTCTAATTTTAGTTACATTTTTTTATAATTTGTGTATAATTTAATTAATTCTAAAGGTACGAATAAGATCAATTTAATAAAATTAGTTTCTATTATCAATTGTAATTCACTTTAATAACATTTAGTCTTTCAAGATTTTGGTATTTTGATTATATAAATATTATTGTTTAGGGTGTATAGTATTCGCCTTGGATTCAGTACCCCCCGGCCTGATTGTTATTAATTATTGCGCATTTTCATTTTCGGTTTTTAAGACTTTCGCGTGCCGTCGTTTGGCTTCTGTTGGTGTTTTGGGCCCAGCCCCTTCCAGCCAGATCCAGATCCCAGCAGACGAGGATGCAGACTGGGGCCGATTCCAAGACCAAGACCGAGACCAAAACCCCGAGAGCCAGACAGTCCGTCGCAGGGACGGCGGCTGGGGATGCTACACGGCAACAAATAAATTGTAAGTTTACCAACGCTATGCATGGAGTAATAAATAATAATTTCCAGCAGTCCTGGATCAAATTTGCTAGCTGTCCATTTAGGCTAATTTATGATAAACAAAACGTGAATTCCATTCCGGTTTTTGCTAGCAACAAGTATTTATAAACACTATTTGGCCACAAGCTATTTAAATGCTAACGTGCATACTTCGCGAATTGTTTATGTAAATTTGTTGAATATTTCTAAAAAGTGGCAATAACTTTAATTTACCTGATATTCTCGATGGCAGCATATCTATTTTTTCGCCTGTATGTGAATGCTGCTGATTGCAGCCGCGTCTTGTTGATTGTCAAAATTGACAATGAATGTGTTCGCCGGAGGATGGATGATGCAGATGGGGAATGGGGATGGGGATGGGGATGGGTATGGAGATGGGTATGGAGATGGGTAATGGGGATGGAGCTGCCAACGGAATGGTGTTGGGGACCGAGGCTGACCCAGCCAGGCGAAGACAAGTGCATGTCTCGCGTCTGCAGAGTGTCTGGAGGCCGAGGCAGACACTCTGTTTTGGGGCGATGTCGAAGTTGTCCTTAAGTGATGCAGATGCACATGCAGATGCAGATGCCGATGTCGATGCCGATGCTGCTGCATCCAAATATGGACCATGGGCCGATGGTCGGCTCTGGAGCGGCGGTGCAGCAGGTGAGCCGCCGGATAGTGGCTTCAGTTTTACACTTGTGCTGCGCTGCTGAAAGTTATTTAAATGATATGCACATGCAGTTGCTCCTCCGTCGCGTCGCGTTGTCTGGTAGCTGTAAACTGAGAACTGAGACTTCGACTGATTCCCTGTCGTCTGCGATTTTCCTGGTCATGGGCATGGGCCTCTTCCATTGGCACTGCCACTGCCTTTGCCTCTGCCTTTGCCTGTGCCAGCAATTATGAGCGTCTGGCCGTCTGGCAGTTTACAATATTTTTAATTATCGCGTTTTTTCTAAGCAGAGATAAGCATCCGAACGGCTGGAGCTGCTCTTTTTCGAATTTCAATTTGAGGCTCCGCTGGCCGAATTGTCGCCGCTGTTTATTAGCAGCCGCAGGGGGGAGCAGGCGGAGAAGGAGCAGCCATCTTGATGACTAAGCCGAGGAGCCGGTCTCGAAGCTTGGAGCCCCTTGCAGCTGGACTTGTGGGCTCCCGGCTGTCTGCCGTCTGCTTTCTGGCCGTCTGACCAACGCAGGCCGTAATTTAATGCAAATTTCGGCAGCTCCATGGCCAAGACCCGGTCTCGGACTCGGACGACGCGAAGTGGCATCGGAGTGGGCAATGTTGGGCCCATGGCCAGGTAGTAAAAGTGAAAATAACTCCCTGTTCCTGCCGATGTCTGTCAGTCGTCATTTGGTCTATTGATTAAGCACCTGTGCTTCGACTTAGAGAAGCTTTCCATTCAACAACAGGCAACAAGCCATTGCGTTCTTCGGAAAGAGGTGCCAAGAAGGGGAATCTCAGCCAGGCTTAAATCTTATATATCTTGGTTGTGGGAAAGAAACTCTCTTAGAATATTAAGTTTCTCTGATGAGATACAAGATGACACCATTAAAATAAAAATTAAAAAATGCATAGTACCTTCAGACAGCTATTCCTATGGAACTGCTTTATTATATTTTAAGTGTAAAGAACAAATTAATCTTTTTTAAGGAATAATTTTATTTAAACATTTGTTTTTCCAAGCTTATATTAGTTAAGGTTAAATAAAATTAATGTAACACGAGGTATTACGATTTTCCTGAGCTAAATCTAGCTAAATGGACAGCACTGTTTCTGGGCGATGCGCTCTTCGATGTTGAAGAACTGCCAAGGCAATCAAATAAATGAAGATGCAACTTGACCATAAATGCCGCAAATACCACTCATACTCCAGCATTCCCCACTGCCAACGTGCAGCTCCAGCTCCTGCTTCTGCCTGCTGTCCATAGGAACGAGCGAGTTTATATAGCTATATCGGTTCTGGGTTCAGGCTTATTTATAGGACAAAAAAAAAGAGGAGGCAAGCCGGCACGCCAGGATGCAATGGCCCGAAGAGCACGTGGCGGACAAGGAGTTCCCCGCGTGGAACAGGATGCATAAATGAATGAAATGGCGTTTTAGGCAATTCGTAGCTACCAAGTTTGTGCTGACAGTTCGCCAACTATGCTAATGAGACCGTGGATGCCAGGAGCTCCTAAAGCGGATTTCTTGCCGTGCTGCCGTCAGGAAAATGACGAAAATGAGGAAACATTCCGCTCTTTTTACGGTGGCAACACTTCAGTCATTCGAGGAACTCCCGATCTTATTTTTAATCGCGACTGCACAAGCTATTTATATCATATATATCACAACTTACGAATACAACGCACTTTTCATAAACTATTTTGGCTTTGGACCCCATTGTCCCATGACGATTCAACTTTTCCTTATTGACTTGACTGTCGACACAGTTTCTCCAGTTCATCATAAGCCATCGTAAGTTAGTAACAAAAGCAGGGAGCAACTTTTAGCATAGTTTGCTGAGTAAAATCAATAAAACAAAACAATCTAAACAAAATATAAGTGTTTAATCAGTATGTTTCATTTATCAACATTTTAAAGAACTAATACAACTAGTTTATATTCATACAGAGCACTTGGTTTTCATAACTTACAGAGAGGAAGGACTATTTTATGTAATTAAATTCGTGTTATAGAATATTATTATTTAAAATAAGATGTTTTTGAAAAGTTTGGCGAAACTAAAATATAGAAAGCACGCTAAATTTTTTAGTTTATTATAAAATAATTATGTAAACAAAGTAAAGTAAACATAGTGAATTGTGTAAATAGTGTAAATAAAGTTTGTATTTTACATAGATTTTCTGTGCACTTTAGCTAAAAAGTATGCAGCATATAAATAGCCTTTAAATACTTAACGATTTACTTTCACACACAATCTGCGCTGGCTCAGTTGTCACAAATTCACAATAACTTTTAAATAGTTTAATTATTGATCTTATACACGACAGAGTTCAGGATGTGCGACGTGCTCCTCCCATGCGAGTACAATCCGAAGGAATGTCCGAGTCCTGCGGCGGAGAAGAGCCGCCTCTTCACTATCCTGCTCCTCTACTGTTGGCAGCGGGAGTACGACAAGAGACCCTACCGCCAGTTCCAGTTCAAGCGACTCACGTTCGAGGAGCGGATCGGTCGGAGGTACCACTGCATCCGCGACTTCCGGATCATCGTTAACTATCTGCTGCGGCGTCCCCAGTTGTCTGTCCAAATTTCCAGCTTGGTTGTCAGCAATTGGGATGCGGGTTTGCTCAAGGACTTTGTCCGCTCGCTGCTCCCCGTGTGGTACATCGAGCTGAGACTGATGCGGTTTCCTCGCGAGTTCTTCGTGATGCTGCGTCTCAATGCGAGCAAGATGAATGTTAGCCAGCTGAGCTTGGAAGGTAACTAATGTGGAGTTCAAGGTACTCGGCCCTTTGGGCTACATGCTTTACTCACTATTTCTCAATACATCCAGGAACACCCCTCTCCGATGAAGACGTGCGCATCCTGCGAGAGTTCCTTCTGGTCAGCAAGACTCTGCGCAGGCTCAACGTGTCCAGCTGCAGTCTGACACAGTTCAACTTCGCTCTGATCGCGGACGGAGTGTATAAGTCGCCAGGAGTGCGACGCTTGAGCGCCAACAGGCTGCTGGGGATGAGCCTCAGCCTGGACACGGAGAAAATTTCCTCCGTGCTGAGCTCGCTGCTGATGCAGAATACGCTCTGGGCTCTTTCGCTGGAGCACTGTGAACTGACCGCCCAGGACATGATTCCCATTGCCGAGCACCTGGCCCGGACCAACTCGAAATTCCGGCGCCTGCGAATCGCCTGCAACAAGATCGGTCCGGATGGAGCCTTCTTCCTGCTGCGTGGAATGTCCATGGGTGGCAATCTGGAGTTGCTGGATCTGAGCTACTGCTCGATTGGCACGCACGGCGGCGAGTGGGTGGCCAAGTACCTGGCCTCGTGCCGCAGGCTGCAGATCCTGCACTTGAACTACAACGACATGAGCCCGACGGCAGTGAATCTCATCCTTCTAACCATGAAGAAGCAGTGCAAGCTGGAAAGACTAACCTTGTATGGCAACCAGTTTGACTCGCGTACTGCGATGATAGTGCGTCGCTTGCTGGATGCTGAGGTAGTGCTCCACTCCGAGCTGGACATCAGTTACACCTACGACGAGGCACTGCAGGATTACAGGGTGGTGCCTTGGCGCTAGAAAGTGGATAGAATGTTGTTAGTTATGTTAACTCGTAAGTAAATTAAAGTCTATTCCGCTAAAATCAGATGTGGTAGTACTTCTCAATGATAGAAAGTTACTTTAAATTACGTCGTAACTAATACTAAAACATATATAGTAATATTTTCGTGATAAGCATATAAATGTAAGTTTTTGGCCCACTGTGCGGCGTAAGCTTTGCAACCACGTGCTCACTTTCTCTCCCTCCGGCTTTCTCTCGCATTCCCGATGAATGAAGAGGCGGTGCTGCCAGACTACTGTCGAGTGGGTGGGAAAGCTTGGCTTGGGAGCGAGCTTTTAGGACCAAACAGCTGACCCGACGCAGTGGCAACTTTCGCTTTCGTTTCCGGCTTCTGTTTTGTTATTGTGAGAGCGCAGTTCGTGTGCGTGTGTGTGTGTGCACTTGTGAATGTGTGGCGATTTCAAAGTCAGACAGCAACAACAACGACAGCATAATGAGCGAAAGAGAAAACGACGGCGACGCTCGGAGAGCGAGGGCGGAGAGGGAGCAGAACTTCGGCAGCGGCGCGACGGCGACAGGACAACGCTAACGGTATCCTTGTTGAGAGTTTCGCAATATATTTTCATTGCTGCAGTCTCATCGAAAGCGTCGAAGCAACCGAATCGCATCGAACACCCGATAAATCGGTTAGCCAATGCAAAACTCCACTGAGAAATGCACAGCATACAAAAATGAAAAATAACAAAGAAAACCGAATAGAAAAATAACAAATTCCTGGACAACATTCCAAACTAGATAACCAATAATCCCGTGCTTTTCGCTTATTTGCCGTTCAGTGACAGTGCAAGAAAGTGATGTGCTCCAGTTCTTGTATAACTCTTCATAATTAACAAGAAAACCAAAACGGTGTTTTGCCTGCGGCAAAATTGTGTTTCCCCGCTGCTTTTATCTTATTTTAGTTGAAAATTTGCTTATCTGCTTGCAGGCGGATGGATGCTGGTACACATATATAAATTCAGCTACTGCTTATGGCCAGCCAACTACCCACCTAAACTAAACCGAAACCAGAGCTAAAACCAAACTGAAAACGAAATCAAAACCAAAACCAAAACTTAACGCAACTAACTAAACGAACTGAACTATAAAGAAGCCAGTGGCTATTACAACTTTCACTACTAGCAAAGTTGGACCAAAAGTAGGCAAAAGCAGAAGCAACCCGACCAAACAGCATGAACATGAACGACAGTCGACGCAACACCGCCACGGAATTCAGCTATATCCTGCAGCGCCAGGTGAGTTGGCCCCCAATTACATGCACTTAGTTTGAGTCTCAGAAGCGCCTGTTTCTCGAGTCCTCGCCCCGAATCACTGAGAGCACCCACAACTCGAGCACTTCCTTGCAGCACCCTAATTGCACACTTCCCAGCCGCAGGAACTCCGACTAATTGCAGCCACACGAACTGACTGATTGGCCAGCTGCCCACTGAGTGCATAATGACCGGGATTGTGGCAGAAGTCGGGGTTCTCAGCGGTGCCCAGTAGTTCCATTCGGAACAATCCACTTTCACCAGGTTCCATAGCATAGTTTGAAAAAATTACTGAAAATTCTCTCCTATGTCATTGGGACATTTGTCAAATTTGAAAAATATTGGTTTGCTATTGTATCCATATTTGCATAACATAGCAACTCTTCTTTATATTTTAATAGAATTAAAAGTTAAAATGATCCCGTTAGTATGTACACTTAGCACAATTGAAACTTTTTGTTATCCCTTTTAGATAACTGAAACTTTAACTAGAATTTTGCAATCCTTGCAGAAATCCTTGTAGTTGCAAATTTAAAGCTTATTCCGAAAATTATTCCACTTGCCAAATGTTTTATATTGTGACATTTTAGAAGTATTTCATATGATTTGTGCTGTCATTAGAAAATTATTGTGCACGTTGACTGATTGTGACTATGAAAACGTAATCAATGTAGATTGGGTTTGCTTTGTGTGGCAAATTAAATTTTCCAAGTCGACAGCCACAACAGATTTGACGACACATGAAAATGTGTCCGATTCCTTGGCTGCCCAATGAATTGTTAATACACAATATGGCTCGTCGATCAATCCTGGGCCTAATAAATGGCCCGCCTACATTTGCATATGAATCTGGCCAAGGGGATTTCACTGGGATTTCGGGATCTGGCGACGGGTTATGCCCGATAATCCCTTAAGCTCGTTATGAATTCCATTCCGCCGAACTGCTGGAATTGGCTTGCGTGTCTGTCGGTGTGCACAAACGCAGTAACACACACTTGAAAACGTGGCTCGCAACTCGTAGAAGGACTGTTAAATCAATTTGTTTTCAGCACCCGTGGAACCGCATCCCCATTCCCATTCCCAACCGACCGAGACTTAGACAATGACACATGGGAACCACCGAATCGTGTCCTGATTGAGTGATTATCCAAAGCACAATTCACAACATGCTATGATTGATGACAAGCAATTGAATGGCCTGTGGCACCAAGGACTCGGCTATTTATTGTCTCACCGCTGACCTTTGACGGGCGTGAACGTTTGTCCGAGATCCCCCAAGATTTAATTAGGCTTCCCAAGGAGGTGGCCGCCAAAAAAAGCTCGAGATAACAAAATCAATATGCGTCGCGAAAGTCCTTTAATTACACAGCACACACACATAGCGATAAGGATAAGAAGGCGATGGATTTATGGGTCCTGCTCCAGCCACAGCCGCATCCGCATCCACTTAATCGTCGCTTAGTATGCATGGCATGTGGTGGTAGCGCCGCGCATCTGGCATCTGGCCTTGGACCGGCTCCGCCTGCGCCTCCTCCTGCTCCTGATCCTTGAGCTACTCCCTTCGTCGCAGCTGGGCCAGCTGAGGCATCAAATAAGAATGTCACCCCCTCGTGAGATAACAGAAATCAATGTCAGCTGCAGCTGGCAGAATCAAGGCCCTGGGGAGCCCCACGAGTTCTCCGACACTCTGGTCCGACAATTATGTCTGCATTGGAATTTCAAATTGGCCCGGAAGCCATTCGCTCGAACGCTTAACTCAATCCCACTCTCAATTGACCCAATTAAATCAAACATTGTGCGGGTGTGATGAGAAATCATGGTGCGGAAAACCCAAATTAGATAAATTTCAAAAGCAATGGCTACTGATGGTCCTTCACTGGATAACCGGAGAGGCTGGTCCCACACGGCGTATGGGCAACGGGCATCACGCATACGCCACCCCGCACAAGTTATGCAATAACTGTTGCATAGCCCAGTGCTGCTCCTCAGCCATTGTGGCTCGCAGGCAATCAAGGTGAATCGCCAAAACCCCAGCGAGACCCCGCTTATTCCATCTCCTGGGCCTGGGCCTCACCTCGGGTGAGTGGGTGTGCGATGGATGTGTCTTAAATGGATTCGATTTCGACGCCTGGCGGACTCCCAACTCCCCGCTTCTTTGGCGGAACAATAAAAAGCAAACACTGTGCGCGTTCGTATCTCGGAAATTGACGGGCAAAACGATAAAAAGACGAGGAAAACTCAGACAAGCACTGAGCTCGGGCTCCCATTTCCCACAGCGATATGTGAAAACACGTGTTCCAGAAAGATATGTGCGCTATCCTGCACATATATATATATATATATATATATAGTATATCCATAAACAGATATTCGGCATGCGAATAAATTTGAATTTTTTGCGGTATGATTCGTGCATGCATGTGTGCTTGGTTTGGCTTGATGTGTATTTTACGTTTATGTTTTAAGCGAATCATTCAGCGCGCACTTCGGATTGTCGTTGATGTGAACTCGATTTAATGGCTAACTATTTGATTTTCATGCGATCCACCAGGGCAGCGATGTGTCGGTGGCCGAGGCTTATGCATTCGATGACTTCAACAATATAATGAAGGTAAACTCTGACCCACATTCTCGACTGCACTTGCATTGCGAATCGTAGTCGAGTTCACACTCAAGTCCCCTTCACATTCATTAAATTCCCGCCCCGAGTAACGCCTACACTTGCTCGGCGCGAAAGAGACGGCGAGTGGGGAAAGAAAGAGAGAGAGAGACAGACGGGTGGGTGGGACACATCTGGCATTCTAGCGTTCTGGCATTCTGTCCGCGACCTTCTACTGGGTCTTTCGGGCGGTACAAATTGCTTTTGGTCCCTGGACATCAAAAGAATTTTCTTATTAAGAAATACTTGCTTGCCTACTTCGCGAGCGCCTTATTAAATATTGCATCGGGCCAAGTCGTGTACGAGTTGATAATGAAGACAAATTACAATTGAAATGTGTGCTTTTATTGCATACTTTTGGTCCGACTCGATGGAGGGAAATATAAAACCTAATGAAAATTAAATGTGCGCCGACTGGTAATGAAGGCTGTTTAGGAGCAGTTAAAAGGGGAGTAATATGGCTAACTATTCCTTCGCGCCAATTAAATATATAATTTTCTATTTAAGATGGAGCAAAACTTCTCTTACTTTAATAATCCCTTTTATTTTAGAATTTTACTTCCATAAAGTATCTAAAGAGTTATAAAATAACCATTAAAATCCTGAATATACTGTTAAGGTTCCTACAATCTCAAGGATAATGTGGTCACTTTGAGCCATAAGTCATGTAGAGCAGCCTACCTGGGCTTACGAGGAATAAACCCATCCATCTGGCTTACCTCTTATTAAAGGCCAGCAAAAAGTGTACTAAGACTATTGCAAGCTGGCGTGGCTTTAAGCCGAGTCTAATCCCGACAACTAATACCAGAGAATCTCTGTCGAAAGGAGCAGGAAAGGATTTCCTCCATACATATCCTGGAACATACACAGTAGTGATTTTCAGAGGCAGCTAAAAAGGAGGAGGAAATGAAGGCGGCGACGTGGCCAAGAACTTGAAGGGAACATTGTGTAATATTTGATGCATTACCATGCATAAGTAAGGAATGCCAGTCGGCGAGTGTGTTGGCCCTTTGTTGTTTTGCCAGGCCTTCGGCTTTGTTGTTGGCAAAGCCATTAGGCCAAGCCAAGGCTGGCCAAAAAAATTTCAGCATTAACGAGTGGGAGAGGGTGCGAATAAAAATAAAGCAGCCAAAGAGCCCTGATTGTTTGCACAACTAATGGTCGCGTCGGCGGCTCAAAGCCAAATTGCCAATAGTTGGGACACTCCGCCTGCTGGCTGACTGTTTCTCAATTAGGTTAGTTCCAGCCGAAAGTGGAACAGCTCTTGGACAACGACGGAGACTTCGCATTAATTGGACTGAAAGGGGACTGCAAAAATTAAATTAAACACAAAAAGTGCAGAAGCAACTGTTAAAAAATTGGATAAATTGCATAAAACGGCTGGAGATTACTTAATACGTTTTATTTTGGGTAGCTAGTTTATAATTTGTTTTTATAGGATTTATTTTGGTATTACTAAATTTTATAGATAATTTGATGAGCGTGTAGTATTAGTAGATGCAGTGGCTTTTGTGTGTGTGGTGCCAGTTATGGCTAACTGTGGATGGGGTGGCCAAAGTGGATGGGGTGCATCTGGTCAGTCCTTCGTTCAGGAGCAGGATAATACCGAGAACGAATGGGAAGAGCATTCTGATGTACTTTCCTTGCTGCAATGGATGCAGTTGGAAAGCAATCTAAAAATGCTGGATTTCAGCCAATATGCTTACAGCATTTGAAGCTTTTGTTTTTGGTTTTCGCACTTAGCCAAATTATTCGTTGACTAAGCTTTAATCATTTATAAGAAGTTTGTTAATATCTGCAAACTGAAAGAGACTGTATAAGTGGTAGAACAGCTGTTTCCCTGCAAAAACCATGAGCTTTATAAAAGCTATTCGGAAATGCAATGTATTCTTTATTTGATTAAAAAGTTTATTTACAGAAATGTTGGTCAAAAGATATGTTGTTCAAAACACATGTGTGGTATATATATATATATATATATTATATAGAATAAATAAGATAAAATCATTACATAGCAAAACAAATGTAGCCGCACTTGTGGTTCCTTGGGTTACTTCTCCCATGCAGCCGGCAAAGGTCAGACTCTTTTCCATTTCCCTGAAACAACACAATCCCCAACCCAACCAAACCAACCAAACCCATCCGGAGTCCATTCCCACCCCGGGTTAAGCCTGACCGGAGGACCATTTGGCTGCCTCGCATGTTAGTGTTTACTTTTTCGCTATACACGGAGACTGGGGTATCGGGCAGATGGGCACATGGGTGGCATGGACAGATGGGTGGGTGCCTACATGTGGTGCAGTAGGCCCTGTTTGTCTATCGCCAGGGGGGGGGGGGGAGGTGGAGGTGCAACCTAGGCAACCCGGGCAACGGCAGGAACTGGAAGGACAACAATGCCGACGCGACTGTGTCAATAGTTCAGGGGGACACGATTTGGAATGCAAAAAGGCGGCAGTTCTGCGGCAAGTGGCGGGTTTTGCCAACACCGTGCCATTTCGGCTTGCGCATAATTTGGGCTCCCTGGTTAATTGTTTGGCCAGGCCCGGAGGAGCACCCAAACATGCAGCGGTCCTTTCAATCTGGGCATGGGTGTGTGTTGTTTGCTGTTTCCCAAAAACGCTTTTATTAAAGTGCAAATGGCTGCTGCCATTGTGTCGGCGTTGTTCTCTAATTTCATTAGGCCAGCCATATATGTGTCCGTCGTTTTGGCCAAACAACTTGTTCTTACCCTGTACCATACTATGTAACCTTGGGTTATGCTGGGCTATAATATGTATTTGTAACACAGGTATAATCAACTTTCTTCTTTCTATTTCACTTTTCTATTTCAATTATTTTGATTACAAATTTCCCAATATTTTTCCCACTTTTTCTGGGCAATCTGTACCTAAGTTCCCAGCACTGCTGCCCAAAGTTATGTAACCTAGGTACCTTGTATATTATCTACAATTAATTAACATTTCCATTATCTTTTTGTTAGAGCTTCATAAGCCCTACCCTACCCTTTAATAAAAGAAAAGGGTATTTTAATTCCATTTTTAGGCCGCACGAGCTTAACTTCATTGGAGTTGTAAGGGAAAGTGCGAGACATGGTCCAAGGACATGAGTGTTATTAATTAAAATCGTGCAGTGCATAAAATGGGTTGTTTGCCTCCAGGACCGGATCCTGGATTGTTCCAGGATTGTTCGGCCTGGCTCCCAGTGGAGATTGCCTTTCGAGTGCGGCGCTTGCTATTTGTGTTTGAGTTCGTATTTGCCTGCGACAATGTTTGTCTTTTATTAGAAACGTTCTGTTAGTCAGGTACTTCTGCCAGGTGGATTTCCAGATGGCATGTGTGCACGTGCGCCTTTGGAAAAGCCACCGAGCAATTTTCATCTCTTGTTTTTTTCTCCCCCCAGTTGATTCCTATCTGTTTTCCCGTTTCACACGCTTTTCAGTCAATTGAGTTTCGACTGGGATTTTTGTTGGTGCCTCATTTGCCCCCTTTTCCCTTGTCAAATTAATTGGATTCGCGCGGCTTAATTGCTGACAGGGGAATGCTGCCAAATTATTTATGAGAGTCCTGGCGAATTTTAACGTTTCCATTTGGACCGCCCAGTGTGAGCATACATGTGGCGTCCGAGTTCGAATTTGACCCCAAAAATACGCTCGATTGAACAGCGGAAACAGATTTATTCATTCATGGAAATCATTTATTCAAGCTATTATTTATGATTCCTTGTGCGCATCGCTTGGTCCTGTGATGAAAGTTAAACGAGCCCAAGGACAAGTGGCCATCGCAATTTGATGGAGGCGTAATGTTCCACATGATAAACTAATCAAGCCAGCTGGCTATAATTTATCCTGTTGAGAGTTCGCAGCCTTCGAGGGTTTTTTCGAGATTAACGTTTGTTCATTTGCCTTCGACGGCGCAATTTGTTTTTCATCTTTTTGTTTCACTTTTTTTCTCTCTGGCTTGTGCTCTTGTTTTTTTTTTTTTGTAAGGACGAAGGATTTGGGCCGCTGACAACGGACACTCTGTAATTTCATTGGGCCGCAGCTGCCGTAACCTTGCCCGGCTGATTCAGCCTTGGCAGTGGGCTTGCCTGTTTGACTTTGGCCGGGTTTCCTGTTGCCCTTCCAGTGGCCGTGAATCATAATTAGCCACTTTCTTTGACACTCGACGGCTGTTTCTGCCCACCCCAAAATACAAGCCACGTACCTGCGACCTTTGACTCCAACTAATAGAATTGAGAACTCAACTCGACTCGCGCGTAATTTGCCTTTGGAAATGTTCATTACCCAAACACCTCCAGAAACCATTTTAAAGTAGTTCTGGCAAATGTTTACCCTGCACTCACTTCCCATTTTAAGGGCGTTTGGGCCAAAGCTGCAGAAGTGTAAACTTTTCAGCTGTTTGTTTGCTGTTTTCACGAAGTTCAGTTGCTAGAACTTCTTTAATTGCCAGCTGGCTAAAGTTTTGCTCCAAATTGGGCTTATCCCTTTGGTTTTTATTATTTCTGCTGCTTTATTTTTTAGTTGTTTAGTTGCCATGCTGTAAATGTGGGCCACATTGGCCCGCTTTCCGTGACTTTATGACGTGGCTGAGGAATTTTATTTATGTTTATGTAGGAGCTCTTCATATAAAATTGTCTTTTATGGCAGGCTGTATTACCAACACACGTTCATAAACACTTAGAGAAAACAATATAATCAGCTTCAAGTTCACTTTTTATACCAGTTGGTGAAAGGGTGTACTATATTCGTTGAAAAGTTGAAATAGTTAGAAGAACGTGTTTTCGACTCTATACAGCGTATATAATTTTAATCAGAATCACTCCGAATCTTTCTTTTATGTGTATCTGTCCGTACGTCCGTTTGTCCGTTCGACTGTCCGTTAAAAGTTAAAGGTGGATATACACGACACATATATTACACAAATTCTGTTGACAGGTTTCAAAAATACTTTGATACTATTGTGGTGACAAGAAAATAATTTATTTTATGATTATAGTGATATATTAAATGGAAGTCCATAAATGGAATTCCAAAGACCTATTTTTTCTCAGTGCACACACAGTAGAGAGGGGAAAAGGGTTTTGGCAGAACCGCAATTTACGATACGGATACGAGCTGCCTTTGTCTTTGGCTCTACCTGTATATTACGTATACGCAACATTGGCTGTCGGGAGTAGGTGGGTGGTGTGTGGAGGGCACTGGAAGGCGGGTCCTGTTGGTTTTGCTTTTGATGTAAAGAGGCACTCGAGGCAATTTTACGCTCTTATCCCAATCAACGAGCAGTAATGGCGAGCAGCACAAGGGCGACCGATAGCTAACCTTTGTTGTACGTTACACCGTCCTAGAACAACCATCAGACACATCAGCAACAGGGCCAGCCGCAACAGCCACATCAGCAGCAGCAGCAGCAGCCGCCGCAGCAGCAGCAGCATCGCCAGCATTCGCAGCAGCAGCAGGAGCAAGCACAGCAGGACGCCGGACTGGGGGACACGCTGTCCTCGCTGCCACAGGCCTCGTTCAACTACATCAACTCCATCGTGGGCAGCGGCGTCATTGGCATACCCTACGCCCTCCACAGGGCCGGATTCGGACTGGGCCTGGCCCTGCTCATCCTGGTGGCCTACATCACCGACTACTCACTCATCCTGATGGTGAGTGGCAGGCCCCCTAATTCGATGCCTTTCCCAAATCGGTTTTAAAGTTCCAATCAGGCAATCTGGCCATCCGACCAGACCGGAGCGACCGAAGTCACATGCCAAACGCATTTCCGCTCGACTCCGGGCTTAGCATTTGCTGCATAATTAACGTCCCCACTCATTTGCGAGGGCGTGTGCTGCCGTTTAAGCCTCATTTCATTTGCAGGTCAGATGCGGCCACATCTGCGGCCGGTTCAGCTATCCGGGCATCATGGAGGCGGCCTACGGCAAGTACGGATACTACCTGCTCTCCCTGCTGCAGTTCATGTATCCATTCCTGGGTGAGTTGATTGCATACTTTGTACATTTTATTATTATTTCAATACTTTAATGGGGCTTTAGTTTATTCTTTCACATTGTTAGCACTATTTTTCAATAGAAAATGTTATATTATTTTATTGGCTTTCCCTTGTTCTTCGAAACACCAAATTGCTTAAATTATAAGTTTAATAAATTTAATTCATTTTATTTTAATGATCTATGAGTTGTTTACAAAAATTAATATGAGAATATCACTGATATGTGTGACTGAAATGTGTTTATACATCCTACATCCATAAAATCCTTTATATATTCCCCTTATATTTTGTAATGCCTTTAATTTAAGTAGAATTTTTTGTTATCTCTATTAATCAATTGTGATTTGATGTTTGCAATATTACACTTTTATGATGTAATATAAACTTTATGAGCAATGCTTGTGATGGAAACCCAACCCTCTTTCCAGCCATGATTTCCTACAACGTGGTGGTGGGCGATACGCTGTCGAAGGTTCTGGTCCGCTTCTTCCCCTCCTGGGGCGGGTCCATGGGCGCTGTCCGACTAGGCGTGGTCTTCTTTGTCAACGTGGGCGTGGTGATGCCCCTCTGTCTCTACAAGAACGTCTCCAGACTGGCCAGAGCCAGCTTCATTAGCCTGGCGTGCGTGGTCTTCATCCTGTTTGCCGTCATCATCAAGCTCATGTCGGGCGATTATAAGGTGTAAGTATGCTAGCTCAATGCCTTCAATTTTCCACCAAGAGCACACAATAACAGTGATTCGAGGATTTCACTTTAAATTGATAAATTGGTTATTTCTTAAAGTCAGGCCTTCAGTTTTGCTGAAAAATGTACCTTTTGCTGTTGAGACAGCATGGTGTGTAAAACTAATTGATTGCCATTTTCACTGAAGTGACAACGCCTATCGTTTGAGTCAATTAACGCTTCAATTTAGGCAATGAAATAAAATTACTACCCGATCGCTGACTAATTCCATAAATACCTAATTAGCAGAATTTAGAGGGCCAGGAATTTAGCATAACAAATGCGATGGGAATATATTCAAATTTTTACGCACTGGTAATAATTATAACACACTATTTGGTTTTAATATCGAAAGTATTGATTTTATAGACTCATATTGCGTACAATTTAGATTTATTTGCCAACTAAAGGTGATTTTCTTTTGTAGACCAGAGTCGTAGGAAACCGCTTTCACCCAACTTCCTCTTTAATTTTCTGGCCGCAGAAGCAATTAAAAAAATGCCAGAAGGAAAAATAGAAACAAACAACGCCGATTGAGCGCGTGAAGATTTATTTACATTTTAATTACAAATTGTGTACTTTCCGCCGATTTTCCCTAACCGCCGACAAAGTTGCAGCCAGTTGGACCTGGGCCGGGGAATAGGGTTCCGGATGGGGTATCCCCAATGCGAGGGTGATGGTGGTCTGACTTGGTCTGGCTTGGGGGTGGGTCTGGGTGGTGGTCCTGGGCTTTAGTGCTAAGTGCCGCTTTAGTGCTTTCAAATCTGTGGCAACTGCCCGGGGCGGTGGTGCTCCTGCTCCCGCCGGTGGTGCAGAGGAATCTGCAGGGTGGCGCAGAGCGCATAAAATTTAGTGTGCCACTTGTTTCTCTTTTATGGCTTTTCATTAGGCGAGGCGAGTCGAGTTCTGTTGAGTCTGTTGCAGTGCAACTGAGTTGCATGCATACATACATACGAGTATGAGCTGGGAGCAACAATTTCCCCCCTGCAGTTTGAAGGTCAACGGGGGGCAGGACTTGCCCCACTTCAGCTGGGGGGAAAAGCGAACCTTGAATGCTGCGTCTGCGGCTTGGTATAAAATTTAAATAAATTTCCCATTTGCAGCTGCCTGGCCTTCAGTCTACCTTTCCATTCCTTATCTTTGGGTGCGCACCTTTTGTTTTTACTCATTTTTTATGCGAATAATTCACATTTCCTGCGGCTGTCCGAGCCAACGAAATGTTAATTTGGTGTTAACTTTTGTGTAATGCTTTCCGGAAATACCTTTTTCTTCCCTCCTCTGCCCGCGATGATTTGTTCCCAGGACGGACACGACTGAGTCGTGGCGGTTCGCCAACTCGGATCTAATCCCGGCCACGGGCATCATGGTCTTCGGTGAGCAGAGTGTGGATTTTCCACTTGACTTTCCACTTGCCATCCATATATATCCATATGTGTATCCATCCATCTATCTATCTATGTATCTATCTATCTTTCTATTGGACATCCGTCCGTGCAGCTTTCATGTGTCATCACAACACCTTCCTCGTTTATCAATCGATGCGCGACGCGACCATGGAGCGCTGGGAGAAGGTCACCCACATTTCGATTGGATTTGCCTGGACGGTGGCGGCCCTGTTCGGCATCGCCGGCTACTCCACCTTCCGCGCCCTTTCCCAAGGTGAGGGATTGACACAAATTGCATTTAATTGCACTGACAGGCAATTTGCGGATGTTTCCTGTCTGCTGTTTTCGGCATTTACTATACTCGTAGTACTTACTGCTTACGACCGTTCCAATCCCGATGGGATTTGGCTTTCCTTCTTGCAGGCGACCTGCTGGAGAACTACTGCTGGGATGACGACCTGATGAACTTCTCGCGTGTGCTCTTCTCCATATCGATACTCCTGACCTTCCCCATCGAGTGCTTCGTGTCCCGCGAGGTGGGCATCCGGAATCGTAGAGCCAGTTTAGCAACATACTTTTATTTTTGGCCTTTCCCATTCCCTACAGATTGTGCGCGCCCTCGTCCATCGGTTCGTGCTGAAGGAGCCCATCAGCGAGTTCACCCAGGACAAGGACCCCAGCCTGGAGAAGGGGGCTATTATCGATGAGTACTCGAAAGCCATTACCATGGCCATCGTGTTCAGCGCCTTCGTCATCTCGCCCATGACCGACTGCCTGGGTTCGGTGCTGGAGCTGAATGTGAGTAGGATTTCCCATGTCCCTAATCCATGTTCGCCTAGAAAATGGGTTGGGTACCCTTGGCCAAAAGAAGGCGGTTCTTGATATATGTAAAAATGGTACCCATACGATGGAAAAAAAAACATTTAAAGTTTTACTTTCATGGAATTAAATCATTGCGGCATATGCATTTGTAATCTTTTTTATACTTCCTTTCACTATTAATATTTTTTACAAGTCCACTTCATGTATATTTATCCCACTTTATGATTTGTGGTTTTACCTCAATACACGCGAAAACTTAAATCCGCAAACTCAGCTGCTTACTTGAGTTTAACCACAATCAGCAAGAGTTTACCCAAAACCTTTTTTAATGTACAAATTAATCATTTATGTTCCTATTTTCCCAAAGAACACATTTCATATCATTTATAATGCTCAGGCCATTTATCATCAAGATAACTTCGACTAAGCAATTTGCTAACTTAAAGATTATTTATGACGGTTTTCGTTTGCATTTATTTCCGAGTGAATATTTTGCGTAGATGAAACAGAATAAACTTCAATTCCCAAAATCCATATATTCAAACAATGAATCTGCCTATATCAAATGCTTCATTATATACGTCTGAGACTAATTCCGATTTCACCATTCACATTTGCCAGACCAAAGGGAGAACCGTATGGCCAAGTTTATTATTATCGTCCGTAGCCATTTGGCTCTTGTATTCCGGTCACGGGTATTGGCCACAACGGCATCTACAAATTCAGGCCCGAACCCGGCTTTGTATTTGCCATGCAAATTTATGCCCCACCCATCAGCACATCAGTCCATTCAACAATCCACCCATTTCAGGGTCTCCTGGCGGCCATTCCCCTGGCCTACATCCTGCCCGGCCTGGCCTACATTCAGATGGAGCCGCACGCCCTGCTCAGCCGGGAGAAGCTGCCCGCTCTGGGCCTGGTGGTTTTCGGTGCCCTGGTGACCATCCTGGGGGCGGCGGTGCTCCTGCCCGGTCTAATGGGCGGTGACTGCCGATCGGACATTGTGATGGGCTACTGCCGGCAGGAGTTCCAGAACACCACCTCCTCGAACTAAGTTAACGGAACGGAAGTCAGCCCACGATGTAGGGCACGCGGGTTGGGATCGCATTTTTATGGTTTGGGTTTTGGGTTTGAACTTCTGATTTGACCTTCGGTTAACACAGCTGCACCACTTCGCATCGAAAGAAACTTGTACCTGAGTCACAGACGTTCAAAGTATCTGCGTAAGTAAGTAGTAGGCACAGTGTTGAATTGGATTAGTGGATAGCGGATAGCGGATAGCGGATGTGTGATACGGGCGAACCTCAGTACAAAGGCCAGGCATTCTCTCCGATCGAGCAACCCATGTATATTTGCACCGGATAGTCGTTTATAGTGTACATTTCGTTGGATCCCCGTTGTTGATGTCGATATTGTTGAAAGTAGTGAAAGTTCCTCGATACATAAGTGTGTACTCCGTACTCTGTACTTTGAAGCCATCAAGTTGAGCAAGCGATTTGAATTGAATCGAATCGCAAGAAACGAGCAAAGGCAAACTAAACCGAACTAGAACTAGATGTTATCCGTAGCTTTAGCGTAGTCTGAAACTATTTGGGCACCAATATACACATGCAATCCTTAGCGACAACCGACTCCCCAAGTTGAGAAGTGAATCAAAATCGAACAAGTATTATATGAATGTACCGAGAACTATTTGTAACTATGTATGTATATCTATGCCCCGACGTTACCGAATCGTATTCCCCAGTTTTATATGTATGTATATGTATACAAGGGTAGACAAAAATGCGCTTGAACCGAACTAAAATCAAACTATATCCCCATCAACACATCGATTTGAACAACAGTTTTGAGTTGTTAACGGCACTGAATTCTATTTTGAATTGCATATGTACACCGAACACGATCGAATATTTATATATACTGAAACATAGATATATTTTTGTACAACTCTTGGTTTATACTGCACGATATTATGTAAATACATGTGTATGCATTTTTGGATGTGATTAAAGTCTTTACACTCACACAAAAGCCATCACCTCTTACTTTCTCTTCGGGCTGAGAGATCGGAACCAAGCTGAAGACCCCACAACTCTATATTCTAAGAGCTTAAACACTACATATCATGGCCAAGGAACACGGGACATGCCCAGGGCTTTTCTGAGATACTTTTTACAAGATCTAAACAACTAACCAACTGAACCTATCGCTTTTACGCAACGAATACGAGAACGGAAACGGAAACGGAAACAGCAGCATACAATTTCCACAGACTTCCTGTATATACACGCTATATATGTAGATCCGCTTGTCGTACGATATTGCTCATCTCTTCACTCGCCAAATATCTCGTTGTATCTCTCTTTTTAGCGCTATGCTATATAAATATATGTATATCAAAAGCAGTAGTAGGGAATTAGGGACGAGTTGATCGATTATAGCCGAATTGTAATAACTATTATTGCCGTATTATGCATGTAGCCACATATATATACATACTATTATATTAAATTGTTTAGATTCGATGGTATCTTTCCGGAGGATCGTGTGCGTAGAGAAGTTTTGATTTACAAAGCAGGCATATCCCAGAGATAACCAAATCCGATTTCATTCCAATAGTATATATGCATAGATAAGCTAAAGCAAAACCAAATGAAATACTCTTGAAATAATAAAACTGCATTTTAGACATATGCTAAAACAACACTGCGGTTTCCATACTATGTCCTTATCGCCGCAATTCGTCGACAATTTCAATTCTCAGGCGTTCTTGCGGTTTCTAAAAACGATACTAGTGCCTTCGAAGTTTTGTATAAAATGTGCAGTTCTCTCGGTGAAAAGTCACAGTCGTGAAGTTCCCAGACTTCCAGTGACATTCCCCATTCAGTTTGCTCCGCGATCCAGGAGGTCCTCCCTGACATCCCATTGAAAATGGCCGACAAGAAGAACCTCCTCCTGCTCTTCGACCATCCCACCGAGCCCGTGTTCATGGACAAGGGCAAGAGGGTGACCGTGTTCGATGTGCCCGACTCCTTCCTGACCGACCGCTACCGACCCATCAGCAATGAGGTGCAGAGCCGCGTCGGTGACAAGGTGGAGCAGCGAGTTCCAGTCCGGGAGATCTCCATTCCCGATCTGCGGATTCCCATGTCCCTGGGACGCGACGAGCAGTTCTCGCTGTTCCTGCCCAAGCACCGCAGGATCGCGGGCCGCCTGATCGATATCTTCATGAACATGCGCTCCGTGGACGACCTGCAGAGCGTGGCAGTGTACGCCAGGGATCGGGTCAACCCGGTGCTCTTCAACTATGCCTTGTCGGTGGCGCTGCTCCATCGTCCGGACACCCAGGGCCTGGATCTGCCCTCCTTCTCGCAGACTTTCCCCGACCGCTTCATCGACTCGCAGGTGATCCGAAAGATGCGGGAGGAGTCGTTCGTGGTGCAGCCCGGTTCCCGAATGCCCATCACCATTCCCAGGGACTATACCGCCTCCGATCTGGATCCCGAGCACCGGCTGTGGTACTTCCGCGAGGATCTTGGCATCAATCTTCACCACTGGCATTGGCATCTGGTCTATCCCTTCGAGGCCTCCGACCGCAGCATCGTGGCCAAGGATCGTCGTGGCGAGCTCTTCTACTACATGCACCAGCAGGTGATCGCCCGCTACAATGCGGAACGGTTCAGCAACAACCTGGCCAGGGTTCTGCCCTTCAACAACCTGCGGGATCCCATTGCCGAGGGCTACTTCCCCAAGATGGACTCTCTGGTGGCCAGCCGCGCCTGGCCACCGCGCTTCGAGAGCACCAGGCTGAGCGATCTTAACCGGGAGGCCGACCAGCTGAATGTGGAGATTGGAGATCTGGAGCGTTGGCGTGATCGCATCTACGAGGCAATCCACCAAGGATTTGTCATGGATGTAAGTTGTTGGTGGGTTTTCCATTTACTAAATAACATGACATATTCCCTTTCAGGAGCGTGGCAACCGTGTGCCACTGGATGAGGCCACTGGCATTGATACCCTGGGCAACATGATTGAGTCCTCCATTCTGTCGCCTAACCGAGTGCTGGTAATAAGTCCTTAACCTAACTAAATCATTAGATAAGACTCTAATCCTATTACTCCCCTAGTATGGTGACCTGCACAACAATGGACACACCTTCATCTCGTACGCTCACGATCCAACCAGCAAGCACCTGGAGTCATTTGGCGTGATGGGTGATGTGTCCACGGCTATGCGCGACCCGGTCTTCTATAAGTGGCATTCGTACATCGACCGCATCTTCCAGGAGCACAAGTCACGCCTGCCCGCCTATACCGAGAACCAACTAAACTACTCGGGCGTCTCGATCGCGGGCATCCAGGTGGACACCAATGGAGGTCGTCCCAATAACCTGACCACCTTCTGGCAGCAGTCGGACGTGGACATGTCCCGTGGCTTCGACTTCCTGCCGCGAGGCAATGTCTTCGCGCGGTTCACCCATCTGCAGCACCTGCCCTTCACCTATACCATCAGTGTGAACAACGATAGTGGTGCCCAGCGTTTCGGCTACGTGCGCATTTTCATGGCCCCGAAGAACGACGAGCGTGGCCAGCCCATGCTGATGCGTGATCAGCGCTCCATGATGATCGAGCTTGACAAGTTCGTGACTTCGCTGAACCCGGGTCCCAACACCATCCGCCGCCGCTCCACGGAGTCCAGCGTGACCATTCCGTTCGAGCGCTCCTTCCGCAACCTGGATGCTAATCGTCCAGCGGCCGGCACTGCAGAGGAGCTAGAGTTCAACTTCTGCGGCTGCGGCTGGCCCAACCACATGCTGGTGCCGAAGGGTCTGCCCGAGGGACTGCAGTGTGTGCTGTTCATCATGGTGTCCAACTATGAGAACGACAGGGTATGTTAACTGACTAGTAAGGAAGCCAAGGATAGTTTTGACTATTATCTCCACTTTCAGATTGACCAGCAGTTGGTGGGTCGCTGCAGCGATGCCGCTTCCTACTGCGGAGTCCGTGACCGTCTTTACCCGGATCGCCAGTCCATGGGATTCCCCTTCGACAGGTTGCCCCGCAGCGGAGTCGACCGCCTGGTTAACTTCCTCACGCCCAACATGAGCATCGTGGACGTGACCATCCGCCACGAGAACCGCACCGTGCAGCGCCAGAACTAGACGATCCGCTCCTGATCCGCTTTCCCGATTCACCCTGACCCGATTCCATGGCCTCGCCCACTTCTAGATATACAACTCTTAGCAATCTATTGCATCTTTATTGAGCCGCTTAATAAACAAGACAACATGACATTCCACAATCCCACTTTTGTTCTCAATTATTGTGGCTCGGCCTCCGGACGAGAATCTCTCGCTGATTAGGCTTATCAGCCGCCCGGGAGAAGCTTTAAATGCCAGCTCCACGCCCGGAGCACCTCAGTTCGAGCAGATCCGGTGTTGAGTGCGAAAGCGAAACCGATTCCCGAGGAGATGGGCCTGCTGCTACTGGTGCTGATAGCGGGCATTGGCGTAAGCACTGTACCGATTAAATAATCTATGGGTCCGCAAAGATCCCACAAAAAGATGAGGTCTTTAGACAACTTTAAATCAAACTTTTGCGTGTTTGAAATATGTTTCATTTGGATGCGTGTCAGTTTGTATATAGTTTGTGGATACTTTAAACTTCAATTGTGGTTTTAGTACGAGACTAAAGTGAATTAGAAGACCTAGACTTTGATAACAATAATATTGAAAGTGAATTTGCTACTTATAATTGATTACTATGTTTGCAATATATTTTAGTGCGCAACTGCAGCAGCCAACATTGACCTGGAGACCAAGACGTTTGTGAATCAATCGAGCGATCGCTACTACAGGTTCTACAATGAGATTGCCGCCGAAACGTATTCGGCCAACAATGAGGAGGACTTCGACGCTCTTTTCTCCAAGCTAAACAATGTGAAGCGCATTGCCGAGGAGCTGGTGAGCATCTCCCGGCAGGCTGCGACCTACGATCTGGACAGGATTCGCAGCCCGCAGACGAAGTTAGCTCTCCAGGAGCTGCGCACTGCGGGTGACTTGTTTGTCCTGGGCGACGACTACTTCTCCTCCGTGCAGATGAACTTGGCTGCGCTGCAAACACTCTCCACGGACAAGGACATCGAGCCGTATCTTGGTGGGGCCAATATGCCCAACGAGGACGACAGTCCGCTGGCCTATTTCCCAGACATCCAGAAGATCGTGCAGAGCAGCAAGGATGCCGACGAGCTGAAGTACTATTGGGAGGCCTGGCGGGATAAGAACCAGCTGTGGGCCTCCCTCAACTTTTACACCATAGTGCAGTCGTACCAGAGGGCCGCCAAGATCCTGGAGGTGCCGGTGCACAAGCTGTGGTACCGATACGACAGCCAGGAGATGCTGCAGCAGATGGAGCAGGCGATGACGGAGCTGCGCCCCGCCTACCAGCAGCTCCATGCTTTTGTCCGCCAGGAGCTGCATAAAAAGTACGGTTCGGATGTCGTTAGTCTCAATGGACCGATACCGGATCACCTGTTCCAGCAGGTCCTCGAACAGGCCTGGGCCAGTGGCAGCATCTTGGAGGATTACTATCCGCGTGCCCAGTTGCCGGAGTTCGATGAGTACGTCAGTCACTTGACCGCCAAGGCCATGGTTAACGAGACCGAGAACTTCTACACATCGCTGGGCTTCGAGCCGCTATCTGCCGAGTTCCACAAGAACCAGCTAAAGGAACCCAACCAGGACAGCCCCCACGACGACTGTCGCCCCTCCATCTTCGACCTCACGCCACACGTCTACCTCATGTACTGCGAGAAGGTCAGCTTCCGGAAGCTGATGCAGTACCACAGCCACATGGCCAGGGTGTACTACGCCCAGCAGAAGAGTCACCTGCCTTCCTACTACTTCAAGGCCTACAACCTGGAGTTCGCCGTCGGCGAGGCGGTGGTCCTATCCGCATCTTCACCGGCTCATCTGACAGGACGCCGACTGGCCAAGGAAGTGCTCAGCGAAACGGCTCTCATGAGCCGCCTATTCCGCATGGTGAGTACGTTACTAGTTGTCCAACTAGGGATACGCACTACCTGATTGTATAACCTTTTTATTAATGACTATTTCAGGCTATTCACACCATTCTTAGTATTCCACTGTACTATGTGCACACCAAGGTGATGCATGATCTTCTCAACGACACTGTGGACATGGACACCGTGAACAAGCACTATTGGAGGCTCATGGAGCAGCATGCGGGCATCGAGGCGCCCTCGGATCGCTCTGAAGGTGCCATTGATTTCCCCTACAAGTTCTATGTAAACATCGACCAGAGCTTCCAGACTCAGTGAGTAAACCCCACACATTCTTCAAATTATAATACTACAAATATTTTATTTAGGAAATTCATATCGGAAGTTCTGGGCTATCAGTTCTATCGCGAGTTTTGCAAGAAGAGTTTCAACAGGGGGCCGCTCCACAACTGCGACTTCTATGGAAGCTTGGCCGTTGGCAATGATTTAAAGTAAGACATTAGATAAACTACTGTGTGATAAGGTAATACTCCAATCGTATTTCTCCAGATCAATGATGTCATTGGGCTCTACGAGACCGTGGAAACAGGTAGTTGGCAAAATACTGCCCGATAACACGGGACTGAGTAGCTTGGCGCTGCTGGAGTACTATCAACCTGTGTTAGGCTGGCTCAATAAATACAATAAGGATGCCAACTCGAAAATTGGATGGACTGCCACCAAAAAAAGTAAGGTTTACCTCATAAATGTGTAGACACATTATAATAATTTTCTAATTTTTATAGAAATTGTCTGAGGACTTCTAATGAAGAGATTTATTAGCTTGCGCACAAATATTAATAAAATACATTTCACCGTTTTGGGAAAACTTGAATATTTCAAATTGCCTTCTTTAATTTTTTAAATTTGAACATTAACCGCCTTCATCAAAATTATTTTCCAGCACTGTCGCGAATCGGTTTAAACGGGTTAATCTCACTACTCATCTCACTCGCACTTGTGCATTCGAAATTGGGTTCAGTAGCGCGTGTGTTAGAGGGAGATGACAGTAGCATTGCTTGGGCGCGTACAAAAAATAATTCAAATTTCAAATAAGCCGCAGTGCTTATTAAATTAACTAAATGAGACTAGCAAAATTAGCAAAAAAACATTTTGATAAGCTAGTTTCTTTTTTTTCTGCAAATCGAGAATTTAGCAACTATCTACCAGTCAGCCGGAAAATCAGTTCCGGAAGTGGGCAGTTTTGACTTATTCTTTCAGTCTCCATCGAAGTTGACCACATTTGGCAACTTTGGCAACCTCCAAGAGTCCAAGAGCCCTCGAATGTTTCTTTGGCAGCGTTAAAGTGTCGCAATAGAAGCCGAGAGCCTGTCCTCCGGTTTGAAGCCCATCCAAGCGCACCGGAGCTCGTTGTGCGTTCCCCGCTTGATTGCTTCCAGTGGCCAGTGGCCACTGGCCACATCCACATCCGACCAAGCCACTCTTGCAGTGGTTGTCACCGGACAAGATGACCGTCTGAATTTTCCCACGTCACAGATACTCTTTCCCTCCGCTCTGTTGGGAATATCAGTCATGTTGGTCATTACAAATGTGATATATATAAGTGATTCACTTGGCGACTTGCAACTGGTACGCTTCACTTGCTCGGCGACTGGCGAAAGGTCAGCGGTTCTGCTTGCGTCCGCGCGGTGGTCATTAGCCACGCCAAAGTCCAAGCCCAGCGGATTGTGGAGCAATTGCGGGAAGCAAGGTCGTGGGATCGTCCACCCCCCTGTCATACACTCAACCAACCAACCACCCACCCACGCGGGCGTTACCCATTTAGCTGGACGAGTGCTTTTCCCCGACTGGATTTCCTTTTCGCTTTCGAGTGGGGGCGTCTGCGGCAAATAGGCGAATGGGCGAATGCATTGCGTGCCGCCTGCTATTTTTTGTCAGCTGGCGAGGCAGCCGATCTGCAAGTCTGCCTGCTGCTAATTGCGCCAAATTGCGGTGGCGACTCCGCGCACTCGGCGCGGAATGAATGGCCGTGAAATTGAATCATTTCCAGCTGCAGCAGAAGCACACAGCTCCGCGCACTCGACTCGAATCCAACTTTGACATGGCACGCCGCCCAGCCGTCCCGAAACCAAGTGAGTGAAAGGCACCCACATCTAGGTATTTCCCTGGTCTTTGGGCAACCAGTACCGAACTCAAAAAGAACGAGGGGTTAAAACTCTAAAAAATAATTCCATTTACAAATGTGTACATTCAATATCATGTATGTTCTTGAGAGATGTTGATCTATTATATATTTCCTTGGTATAAATTTGATGCAAAGCTTAAAGTATAATTAATTTATTGAGAAAGCCGATTTTTACGAAATTTCGCTGGCTAAATTTAATAGCATCGCTGACTATAAATGTAAGGTCATTTGGCAACAGCTTCTTTCCATTTTGCGTTGCAAATCTCGTGCCAAATTGGCGCAGCCCCTTTGGGAGAGTATAAAGACTTAAGTGTCCAAATTATGCATAGATATACGGGCATGGGTATGGGAATGCTGTGTAGCTGGAGAAAAGAGCCGAAACGGAAACCGCAAAGGGAAAACAAGTTAAATGAAATTTGCATGTCGATGTCAGACAATTTGGTGAACTTTTTTAAATTGCCCATCAGCAGATGCATTCACATTAGCATTAACCCAAAAAGTAAATCCCCATATGTGAGCACTCGTTAACAAGTTCGGAACATGTGTAGGTAGAGATATGCGAGTGTTATATGCGAATTTTGTTAACATATTCATCGGGCACGTTGGTGGCAAATATTTAACAAACGAACGAGTGAGCATATACAAACGAAATTCGGCTTAAACCCCGCACAATAGGCCAAATCAGAGGTGAATAGGTTTTGCATATGGTGTGGGAATACGAGAGCAGGGAATAAGACCCCCAAATGGCTTTGTTACGTGAGCCCATTGTCAAGTTCAGATCTGGAAATCGCAAAACAATGGAGCGCTTATAGTAATGTTACGAGGAGGATCTATTAGGAAAGACTGGGCGAAATCGATGTGGTCTATGAAGTATGTATGAGGCATTCGACTAATTAGAGCTACGTACTGATATGATATTATTATGCGATCATTCTAAACCTTCACTTCAACGATTCCGTTTTGGGAAACTTTAATACTTCTGAATGTTTTCTTTTACTTTTCCTTGTCAATCAAGAAAGACACAACTATTTATTTTCAAAAGAGTTAAATATTTTGGTAATTTGACTTACCCTCATTAGACGCTGTTCATCGATTACTTCAGTCCTTTCAGAGTGGTAATTAAATTTCGGCGCCAACTTTCATTGCGGAACACGAGTTGAAATGGCTGCAAAAAGATCTTCTCGAGTCGAGCTGAGCAAGAAGAAACTGCAGATCATCATCAACGTCACGCGCTCGCGCAAAAATTATGATTATTTGACGAAATCCCATGCTGAGTCTTGTCCAGCTGCCGCAGCGTAGCGCCCCAAAAAGACGAAAAAGCCACGAAAAATATAAGAGGGAAAAACAGCAGAAGAAGCAATCAGCCATAACAAACCAGGCAAGCATCCATCCGTCCATCCATCCATCCATCCGAGAGCTGACCCCAAGCAATTAAGAAATTATGTATATTATGACGCGCGCTGTGATGGCAGCGCAGTCGAATAAAAAGCAATAAAATGTTACAGCAACAAATGCGAGTGGCGGCTCTGAGCATTATGCATACGCACCGCTGGACGGCGGGCCCTGCAGGCGGCGATTGGCACTGCTCTTTTCACCGCGCGGTAACCTTTCTTCGGTACGCTATCACAATGATATGGCTCAGCCATAATCATAATTTGTTGCACCTCTTCGGTGGGCAGGGGATCATTAGCCGCGCCGCACGCCGAATGTGGCTCAGAATGCACGAGTATTTATCATGGACATGAGGGAGCTTGCGCTTCCTGCTGAAACAAAAGACTGAAGACACGAACTCGGCTGCGGGGTCGCCTCGGCCAGCTTTTTGCTCTTACGTAAGCGCGTGCTCGCCTTAAATTAAAGTCCACAATCACGCAGCGACGACAGGGGTCAAAAGAGAGTGAAAGAGAGTGAGAGTGGAGCGAGGCGGGATGGGGATGGATGGCCTGCTGTGTAGGTGGAGAAATTGTGTTGACATCATCGCCAAAAAATGGCCAAGAAGCGAGTGGCGATCAGGCGGTTGCCTCTTGAAAAGCCGAAAAAAATTAATTTTACTTTCATTTTCGCTGAGGCGGCCACTGGCTTCTTTTACTTTTTACAGCGTAAGACTCTTTTTTTTTTTTGGCCAACATCTCCGGGTCTATTTTTGTACTTTGGGATTTTGGATGTTGGCCTGTGCGCCACTTCAGCTGCTGACTGCACTTTGATGGAACGGGTATGGATGGGTTCCGTTTGGCCTGCGGTCGGCTTATTTTCCAATCGCTCGACAGCCTACAACTGGAGTTGTTCACTAAGTGGGGAAGCATTAGCAGGCTAACTGATAGATCGATCGATCGACTGGCGAAGTGAGCGGCTGCAGCAATAAGGAAACGTGTGCTTATGAATAGCTCTTCGAATGAAAGTCAACAAGCGCCGCTGCTTTGAATTGTATTTTAATATGCCAAAAAGTCAATTTCCTGGCCCGCTGCCAAAAACAGTTGTCTGTCTGCTCGACGATTGCTGTAAACGGTGCCATTTTATAGCCAATTTCGGCTGCGCCTTACGAAATGTCTTGCACTGTCGGCGAATGGGCCAATTTTCTAGGTCGCTCATCGGCATCTGTGTGCATATACATATGTAGATATGTATGTACATACGACACTTACGAAACCTGAAATCTCTCCCACGCACTAATGTGCAAATAAAACGCATTTCCAAATGGCTTTGCATATATCATCTGCCGGGCAATTACATTTACTCAACATAATTTCTTGCACTTAACTTTTATGGGCCTCTTAGTTTGCGCAGTCAGCGGATAGTGGATGGTGGATGGTGGATTGTGGCTAGTCTGGCCGTCCCGCATTCGTCGTCTGGTATTTCTTGTCATAGTTTTGAAAAGGAAAAACACAGCGAAACACCCTCGGTTACGCATGCTCCCCATCGAAGACTGCGTGTTGTATAAGCCCCAATCTTCCCGCACATGACTCAAAAATGTGAAAAAGCTCTGGCGAGACAATTGTGTAATTAGCGAAAAGAAAGAAACCAGAAAGAGTCGTCTCGAATGGCAGACACAAAAAGATCTAAACGCCTATTCATAGCGTCACACATTTCCAGCGTTCAATTGTCTGCAGATGCCATTTGGTAATCCCAATCGAGGAAAGCAGCTCACTTCATCTCGAGCTCCTCGGCTTTCGACTGCCGCATCTAAAATTGATTTATGGCATTTCTGGTCTTTAATATCGGTGCTGCTCTTCAGGAAGGTGTTGTTATACAACTGGGGGCTTAATGTGCACTGTGGCATTGTTAATACCGTGGATTTTATTTTTTCTTTAAAGATTACATTTCATTGTGTCTGTTGAATGCAGCAATAAATATCTTTTAAATTAAATTATGTTTGCAGATTAAATTGCATTCTGTGAATGGAAAATAAAGGTACCTAATGATGAGTAATTCCGATATAAAACGATGGCTTACTGCGAAATGATTTATTTTCAATTCAGACTATTAATAATAAAGAGTATTTTAGCTTCGCTAATTTCGTATATACTGAATTCATTTAGTTTTCTCCGATTTACACCGCAGTTCACTAATTGCCGCGAGATTGGCGATCCAGTTTGGCTCGTGGTACAGACCCTATACCCATTGATTTTGTTCCTACCTCGCAGATGTTTGTACATATATGATTGACAGATCAGATCCGATTTTGACATATCGAGTCCGGGAGTGGAAAGTTTTTAATGTCCTAGCCACGCGTATCTGGCCATCTATCAGCCGCTAGTAAGCTGCATTCATTTGGTGTCGGTTACTTGGAAGTTCTGGTATTTCTTATTTGTCTCAACTGAACCGACATCTGCTAATTGGCTAGCTAAATATTGGCAATTTGTCAAGCTTTGCTAATCGAATTAGAAGGTGTTGTTGATAATCGTTAGCAACGATCGAGGGCTGGTGCTAAGTTCGCATAAACAAAAGGCAGATTGGATCCGCCAGGCTTCAATTGTTCTGGGACCTGCACATGGAATTGGGGTGCTAATACTGATCACGAGTTTGGATTAACCACAAAGCCAATATCGAAGTAGGGGAATACTGTGGAACGTGATTTAATGTATTTACTTATATTTATTAGCTTTAAAGAAATATTAAATAAGCATTTAAAGAGGTGAATATTAATCGAATTTTATTGACTTTATGTTTATTTCATCTCAGACTTAGATTGCAGCTTTAGAATGTTATCCCAAAGATATGCATTTATCTGACTAAAATGTTTCAGTAGGTCACTTATCCTGAGTACGACTGTTAGCTAGTATTGCCATCATCTTCATGGCTGTGAAGCACGTGTGCATCGAAGAGGCGGCGATTAGTGGCAGCATCCCAGTTTGAGTGCCAGGAAGAGGTAGCTGGTGACGCAGCCGGGGATCGCTGGGCTGCGTCCATTATATCACCTCTGGGTGAAAGTGATGATGGCATACGCGAGGCATAGGGCCGATACTCGTTTGCGAGTATTTTCCTGTATGTGGCACACAGGGTGTGCGCGCACACCCGCGGACACGCCCCGCAACACCCTGTTTGGGGCAAATATGAGCTAGTGCCGCAGATTTGCATATCTGCCTGCAAATATTTCTTTTCAATTATCGATTTTAGTTTGCCCGGCTCAGAGGCTTTTTTGCTCAGAGGTGTGTGTGTGTGTGTTGCGATGTAGTGTGGTGTGGTGTGGCAAAGCCAGCCACTTCCTCGTTGCAGTTGCCCGTTTTTGCGATGCCTCATTTGCCGCCGATTTTTGACTGGCACTGTGGGCAGAGAAATCGCCCCGGCGAATTCCAAACGCCAAACTCCAAATGCCTGTCATCGCTTATTGAATATTCATAAATACGCCAGAGCCGAGACCAGTTGCTGCCCCTCGGAAATTGTGCCACGCGAAATTAAGAGCAATTGCTACTCGACTTTGCGGTTGCTGGCTGCCAGCGTCGGTGGCGAGCTGTATGCAAATATTTGCCCTGGCCGCAAAAATTAAACACGAAATGGCAAAACAGCCAGGCGGCAAACACTTTCCAACTGTCGCAGCATCCGCCAGCAGCTGCCGCTCGAACTCAAGTTGAAGCAGAAGTTGGAGTTGGAGTTGATGTTGAAGCTGAAGCGTTCACGCGGCAGCAGCACCCGCACCAATCCCATTCCCAATTCCAATCCGAAGCCCAGCTCCCACCCATTCCCAATGCCATTACCAAAGCCAAAGTCCATGGCTCGCAGCAGTGGAACACTGAAACATTATATTGGTACTTGGTATATTTTAAAAATAATATAATATAATAATATCTTATATTTCAACCTTTGCTTAAATATTGTGATATGATGCACAAATATTGATACATGTTCCATTTCTGCTTCCATCAATGTTCATAATTAGCTAGTTGTGACTTAAATTTCTCTCTGTGCATCGGCGTCTTGACAGCAACTGCAGATACAGATGAAGAAATGCTGGCGCTGCTCCTTTCACTTTCGATTCGTGTGCGAATCGAGAGCAAAACGGACTCTTAGCCCCGCCAAATAGCAAGGGGCAGCAATCAAAAGTAAATAGAAGAAATCCGCCAAAAAAGCCGATGCCGGATGAATCATCTGAAAGCGGCAGCGGATGTTGTGTTGACCGCCTCGCGGTTTCCCAAAGGCCATTCCGCTGGCTTAGGCGACACAAAAGTCATCACATGCCATCCGTCGGTGCTTTGGTGCGCCGGGAAAAACCCGTACCACCCCGTTTTAAGATCAAGGCTTCCCCGTCCAGCCTTGACTATGAATCGTTAAGTATCCACTGCTCCGAACTGCTCGGGTGTGAACGCTCGAGTGGATCGACCAGATAACAAATGAACCATTGTGGGGAGCGATTTGTTGGGACCTCTTAGTGAGTTGTCATACTTCAACTATTGAACTCAGTGCGGTTAATTGTGGACAGCTGCAGAAGGTCTGTCGTCTTAAGACTAGATGATCATTATATGAGATTATAATTTAATTAAAATGTAATCATCCTACCATTTCATTCCATTATACTCCTAATGTTCGGCATGTTTCCTTAAGGTTTCTTGGCCATTTTCACGGTCTTCTATTATTTTGCGACTGGAGATTGGACTTCTGTGATGATACGGATTGCACTCAACTTGGCTTGCTCTCCATTGGGTAAGTGTGGTGTCAGTTGGACAAGGCGCACACGCTGGCACGTGTACATTTCAATCATATCAGCTGCAATTAGCTGTCACGGTGGAGTCACAGCCTGTCACAGTCTGTCAAAAGATATTAAATGTTGCGACGCTTTCGTGAATTGCGGGTTCTGTTTTTATGATTTTTTCTCTCTTTTATTTCTTCTCTTTTCTGGCTATCGGGGTAGCTGGCCAAAAGGCATTGGGAAAATATGAACTGAAAATGTTTAATTGGCGGCTGTCATGTTTGGCCAGCAACAAAAACTGAAATAAAGCGATGGTGCTTACTATTGGCCATGGCGGCCAATGATGCTTTACGACTTCATATCATAATTGCAGCCAAGAAAAGGGTGGTGAGGGGCATCTGAAAGGGGGGGCAGGTACACCGAAAAAAATCTATTTAATGAAGGTCAAACGGATCAAATAGAATTCTAAATAAGCCTATTGTATTTGGACTTATTTGAATTTAAATTGCATACATAAATAGAAAAGCTTCCTTAGCGTTATCTTAAAAAATAATACTTTTTTTTAGTATATTGTAAGACCTAGAAAATTAGACATGTTCCAGTACTCATAAGAAGGAAGGATCCTCTGTTGCCTATTGGTCCCTAATCGGTCGCCTTTTTGTACAAGTTTCATATATGTATTGTACGGTGTACGTCATCTGCCGGCATTAAGCAATAATTCGTATTATTTGTACAATGCGGTGGCTGTTACAGTACTCCAGCTCCCTTCGGCCCGCTGCCCGCTCCCTGCTCCATCGGCCAGTCCCCTCACCCCCTTTTATATCTTTTACGCTTGTCTGTGCATTTATTGTTGCCTAATCGACGCACGGCCAAGGGGAGGGGGCGTCAGCGGGATGGCAGACAGCTGATTTTTCCAGTACCGCTTCGCCGCTGCTTCGTAGGAAGAGCCGCGGCGGCGGCGCTGCGACTGCGCAGCCGCTCAAAAAAGCTCGCGCTCAGCTTGGCTCAGCTTTTGCGCCTGCGCAGACCGTTCAGACTTCTTTGAGACGTCGCTCAAGAAGGTCGTGTTCGCGCTTCAAGTTCGGCTCCGTCCAAGTTCGGCTCAGCTTCGGTATCAGCCTCGCGCTCGTAGCTGTGCATTTGTATCCAGACACATTGGTCCCCGGCCGTGATCGCGATCGCTGTAAGTGCCACTGTGTGAGTGCAGCAGGATTAAGATAAAAGCCCAGGACTCGAGGCGAAGCATGGCCGAAAACTGCAATTAAAGTGGCAGCAATAATAGCTGAAATGCAAGAGATAGAGCGAGCGATAGTGAGTGCTACGGATTGCATTTGGCTAGCAGTTGCCTGCAGTTGCAAATACCAAACACCGCCCCCCGCCCCGCAAACCGTCGCCCCTCCTCGCCCAACCAACTGCGCCTGACAGTGAAAGTGATTTGATTTTGCAATTGGAGTCGCAATCGCTGCTGCTGCTGCTGCGCTGCTGTTGTTGCGAGCGACTTTGAACAATATTTCTGCTTGTTTGCTGATCCGATCACCCAGCAGCGAAAAGCGAAAAATAAGGCATTTTTGTTTTTATTATTACTCTCGCCTCAACCGAACGAAACCGAACAAAACACGGCAAAACAATAATGAAAAGTGCAAAGAAAACAGCCCAATAAATTGCAGGCAATTTGTAATCGGTATCCTAATACAATTTCTTTCTCTCATTTCGCACAGTACTGCCACTGTGCCCCCGCATACAGCAATCACAATTGGATTAATTCTCAGCACACTTCGCTGCAGCCTCGCAGGTAAGAAGCCCAATTAGTTGATTAAATTCGCTTAGTTAGGAAACGCAAATCGACTTAAATCATTTGCACGTTGCAACACTTGCACAGCTCACGAACCGCAGAAAAAGAAACTACTCAGTTATGGTGCAAAAGTAAGGCGTCATTATCTAATAAATCTTACCATATACCACTCTGCCAAATGCATAAAACGCAAACCTCATGGCGTGGTCGTGGTCGCTTGCAAAATGTGGAAAGTATTTGCGCTTAAATGCTTGCAAAATGCCTGGACACATAATCCGCCGCATTCGATGCATCCATCTGTTTGTCCCGTCAGGGGAGTGCTCGTGGTTTTTGGCATAACACCTGCCATATCCATATATCCATATATTCCCGACTGCTAGAATCCGGTGTGCTTTGGTTTTAATTGCTCTTGCTGCATGCAAGTGTAATTTGGGGCACAGCTGGGTGGCAAAACAGGAAAATTCGAGAATCGAGTTGGGAGTCCAAAAATTGCTTGGCCATATGTAATGCTTTTCCTTCCAAAGTCCATTTATTTAATTTGAACAACACTGAACACTGTTTATTTTAGACATATTCAAATCAAATACTTGAGAGACATAAACTGTAGTACGAATACTTTCAGAAAAATCAATTTTCGATTGATTGTATTACTTAACTCAAACCAAGCTTAGAAGTTGCATTATTAAACAAACCGAAGGCACACAGCTTGTGACATCAAAGCTGAACTTCAAATGTCATAATTGATAACCCAAAAAGCAATGTCAAAATGCGGTCGATTATTCAATGTGTTTCCACATTAACAGCTTGATAATTATTGTATAACCGACACCGACTTGGAATAATAAATAGGTTGGCTCGAAGGGGTTGAAACAAAAAACAAAAAAAACCATGTCAAGTCGCCAATAAAACAAATAAAATAAAAGCCAACGAAATGCAAAAAGCAAAGAAGCGAGAAACCGGAAAACATAAATACTGAGCCACATACAAAAGTGCGTAAAAGAAGGGCAAACGAAATGTGAAATGAGTCAAGAGGCAAAAGCCGAAGTGGGAAGAAAGGGGGGCTAAGAGCCCCAATTCGGTTAACTGCAGCTTGGGCCACAAATTATTTGGCAACGTTTTTATGGCTCCGTCGATGTCTTGTGTCGACTACACAATATACTTTCGTGTCTGTATCTGTGTGTATAAGTATGACATGAACTTCATTATCAGCAACGCCGACGCTGTCTTTTTATTTTTTGGTAACATCTCTTTACTTTTACGTTTTCCTCAAGTGGTTTTATTTTATTTCGCTTTTTCAATATAGGGCTGGCTGGCTTATTGCATAAGCGGCGAAACTCGTATTGCTCGGCCTGCTCTCTGGAGCATGCTACTGTATATATGTACTGTATATACGAGTATACTTAAAGGTGCACATTTATGTACATACATACGAGGAGTATATGACTTGGCTGAGAACTTTCTTTCCAGCAGCCCGACGACACAAATAACTTAATTTTGGGTAGCTGCTGCTGCTCGAATGCCCTTAAATCCGGTTCGGGATTTGGGACCATTTTCGTCTTGTAATAAGATCCGAGATATACGACCCGGGCGCTGGAAAACAAGTTCCGCCAAATTGTGACCATGGCCATGGATTTCTTGGCTTCATTCGCCTTGCTTTTATTTTCTTTTTGATGCTTTATGTAAATGTTTTTCACTCTCTTACCTTCTTTGTGCACTGATGGCTTATGTAAGCCAATCGAAATGCTCGAAAATTGTTGCTGGATTTATGCAAATGATTTCTCAATTTTTGTTTTCATCATTTTTTCCCCCTCTCCGCTTCGAGCCGAGTTTATTATGGATTCGGGTTGTTTGTTTATCGGCTTGTAGTTGTTAATTGGGCGGTCTGTTTTTTATTTTGTTTTTCTTTTGAGGGGGAGTCGACCGCAGTCGCTACTGGCTTTGGGTCAGCTTATTATTTGCATCTGACTGAGCTTCACCTCCGGCAAGCCTAAGTTCGTGCCCTAGGTCTTTTGTTTTTATTTCGACTAATTTTCCCCCAAACTTGTTGCAGTCACTTTGATTTGTATAAGTTCGTTGCCTAAGTCTTTTGTTTTTCTTTGCCGAAACATTTATTGTCTGCTTTGATTTGGATTTGATGTTGCGTCGAATTTCCTTCTTCTTGTCAAGTTCGTTGCCTACGTTTTTCCAGAGGGTATTTTCACCATCTTTAATGTCTTACAGCACGGCACGAGTCATTAGCACGAAATTCTCCAAGAGTTTATTGCGCTTATCTAATCGCCAGTCGTAGAGCTCACACAATCTATTGATTAATATGGCTCATGAGCCGTGTGCTCCTGCCTTTGTATGAGTGGCGCTAATTGCATAATCATCGGTGTTTGTGTTGTGTGTGCGATTTGCATGCCATGCTACATATATGAACCCATCAGCTTTTGTTATTGCTGTTGCCATGGTCTACACTCGGCCACTTCTTAACACTCTACTGCTGCTACTGCTGCTGCTGCCGGTGTTGACTTAACACATTCGTAACAATTGCGCATCAACCTACGTATGGAATATTAATTAACACTCCCCAGTTTGGCTGTGTGTGTGTGTGTTGGGAAGACGTCACAGGTGCCATCTTCTGGCCATCGATTGATTATGTGGACGGGCGTGATGAAACGCTCTTGGCAGCGGCTTACAACGGCACTTACCTTACCCAACTTTCGGGGCTCTAATGTGTGCATAGTCCGTTTGTTGTCGCCTCTGTTTTGAGGCGGACTGAAATGTGCCAATGGCACGACACCGATTTCCAACTTATTTGGCTTTGGCCAGGCCAAGACGAGCGCAGCTGTTTGACCCACTTGGGAGATGGGTGGTGGTGATGGCGGTGGTGGTGGTGGGAAAGCCAAATGGGTTTAACCTTTCGGCTTGTGCAAACAATTCGTAATTGCGAATGGTAGCAATTCAAAATAATTGAGCAAATCTATTTTAATTCCACTTTGCCAAGACGACAACCGCCGAAAGTGGAAGTGGGATTTGGACGGGGAGTGGGAGTGGGAAAGGAGCGGCTATCAATTTGGTGGTTGCTGTGATCGTCTCTTGATTGCTTGCTTAAATAAATGTGAGCGTTTAGCCAATGAAAGGTTGAAAAAACTAGAAAAATGGCTTTGCGCTTCTCTGTGGAAGAGTACAGTAAATGCTTGCTATAGTCGGCTTTAATCAGCTACGATTTTAGTAAACAATCTTTAAATTACTTAAATGTATGGAATACATTTAATTGAATGTTGTTTGTTTTAGTTAATCAAAAAAATTAAAACATAATTTTTTAAAAAATGAATAAATAAGTGCTGCTATCTTGGACAAATATACAATTGTATGTACTTTTCACATTGTACATACATTTATTTAGAAATATACCAGGCTTTTGATTATGTGCCCCCTTGGAAGTTATGCTTACTAATTTTGTTTATGGCACAAGAAATAAAGCTTCGTTTACAACTAGTGCAGCGGCATTGTTCGCGGCCGTTTTCGTTAAGGAGCCGCTAACTCGGATCTGGCACGACAGCAGCTTCAGCTCTTTTCTTTCGGCTTTCCTAATTTATTAGGCAAGCGCCCGAGTCCCTCCTCCATAATTTAGGCATTTTCCCCCAATTCAACAAAATGCATAAAAATTTCCTTGAGCCGCCGGCTTTGCTTGCCGGCTTGCTACTTTATGCGAAACTCATCAGCCGGCGACAAACGGGAGACAACTGAAATTACAACTTTTGGCTGAGCTTTTGTGTTGCCATTGTTGAAGATGTTGCCTATGTTGCAGATTTTGTTGGCCATGTTGCGGCCGCAGCCATTACCATTGTCATCCGGGGCATTAGCCATTCGGCGGCGGGGAGAATTCATTTGTCGTGAATTATGCGTGGCCAGATAAAAGAAAAGTCTTTTGAGCTGGGGACGCATAATCGAGTGCCCAAATGCAATGAGCGGTGGACTATCGCATCTGCATACGCAACTACATCTGCAATCAGTTGCTGCTGATGCTGCTGCTGCTGTTGCAGCTGCGGTGGCTCATTTAAAATGCATTTATCTCAATTACGAGCAGAAAAGCAACAAAATCGCTTGCTTACAACGAATTGGAAACGAAGCGAAGTGAACGACGCATTGTTTGCTGCAGAAAAAAACTTTCACTGCCAGCGCCGAACTAAAACAAAAGTAATGGAGTTGCGGGAGTCGAGGGATGTGATGAATATGCGGCCTACAATATAGCTTCAGCTATCCAAGCATAGGCCCTTGCAGTGGCAATGGCAGTTCCAGCCAAGTATTTTTAATTAAAACAAATAAACTGAAAGCGGACAGCACAACAAAGCGATTGTAAATTATGCGTAAGAGGCGCAGAAAGAGAAATGGACGCAGAAAGCCAGTTTCCGGCGTCCTTCACTCAAGGCCGTTTCCATATGGAAACAACACGCATGCACATTGTTGCTGCGCTGATGATCATCATCTTAATGATGAGGATGGTGGTCATGATGATGGGGCAGCTGTCGGTGAAGTAGCAGGCTTACGTAACCCGATCCAGGAGAGATCCAGTGGGCCGGGCAGCAGGGATTAGCCCGAACTTACCGTGCACTGTCCGAAATGTAAATTGAGTTTTGCAACGGTTGCATCACGATGCGTCAGCAGGGAAAACATCCAAGCTCCAAGCGCAGGCTGGCAAAACCAAAACCTGTTGGGTCGCCAAAAAAAAAAAAATAATATTTCATAACCATCGCCTGCCTATACATACATAAAGTGTCCGCAAAATGTGTTAACCATTATGCAAAGCTGTCGAAGCGCCGAGTCACGTTTTCGTTCGCCAGCTTCCTGGTGCATCGGAATCGGAAAATCGCCAGGCAGCACACCGCAGATCAAGTTCAAAGTGTCAAGTTTGCACAAATTTAAAGGAAGCGCTCGCCGGAGCGGCAAATAAGCAAAAGCCATTCGCCGACCAGCTGCTCCATGGTGCTTGAACTCCAAATGAAAGTGAAAACACGCCGACTTCGGCTGCAACGCTGCCGACCAGAGCAAAAAGCTGGGTAACTCTTACTTTTCGACTGCCATGGCTGAATTGCTATGATGACTAACCCAATGTGACTAGGAGTTCTGAGTTTTAAGAAGTAAAATACTAAACTAATAGTGGCATTTAATTTTTAAATTTTGAAATATATTCAATTATATAATAATTGCTACAAATAAATTTGTTTATTGCATGGAGAGTGCCGTTGCTCTAAACATTTCTATAGCAAAGAAAATCCATAGGAAAACCCATAATTGTCAATATAGTAGACCTTTCAAGATCTTTGAGGTTTTTTTCTTATAATATTAAACAATCTGTAAAAATTTCACACGGTTACAAGAAAGAGTAGACCAATAGCCCTCGAAGTGATTAGCATAATCAACTGATACAACTAGCCATGTCCAAGCCCATCCCATCGAACACACTTTCCTGATTAATTAGTTCCGTGATAATGCACTGCAGCAACACTGATATACCCCTAATGTATGCGGCTACAGGGTACTGAACTGCGATTCGTAGTTGCTTTTATTGCGCTGTTCGCTGCATTCATTCATTTCCTTCTATCGTTAAACGTGAAATCCAAAAAGAGAAGGGGGAGAAAAAGCCAAAAATTAGACAAAAAAATGCGCAAAAAGTAAAAAAGAAATTAAATAAAATAATATATAAAAAAAACACTGCGAGCGGCCGCCAGCTGCTGATGATGGTTTTTCCAGTTTTCCGAGATGCTTTTATCGCGGCGACAGGTTTCCCAAAAACCCAACTGTGACATGTGTGACCAAGGAAACGCGTGTTGCAGTGGCAAGTGGCAAGTAGCAAGCGGCAAGTGCACCTCTGCTAAACGAGTTTTCGGCGTAAATTGATGATTTAAAAGTCATTTACTACGGAATTAATGGGAATTTAATGCGCAAAGCGGCGATTACTGCAGGTAGTCATTTTAGTATTCGAGCATGGGCTAACTTACACCCACTCCTAATTGCCGAAATAAACCGGTCCGCCAATGATTATGTTTGTGTCTATCCGTTGCAGGCAATTAAGGAAGTGATTCGTGGCCAGAGCTCCTCGTGGACGTTGTCGCGATGCGGTGCAGCATGCAACCGAACGAAACCGCCTGAAACGCCGCTGTTAAAGCGTCAACAGCAATTGCCATAATTGCCATTGGAGCAGCACAGACCAATAACCGCCGGACCCACGAGCACATATCCAAACATCCCACCATCGACATCGCCATCGCCATTCGTATCGCCATCGCCGTTTCCAACCCATCCCAGCACCCGGACCAATTCAACTGGCAACGAAACCGGCAACTTGCCACACGAGCTGAGCTATCGGCGGCAGGCACACAGATTGCCGCAAATCCAGCTAAATTGTAACAGAGCCGCGCCGGAAAATCAGAAAATCGGAAAATCCCAAAAGCCGATACCCAGACCAAAATCCAGTGGGGAGATCAATGAACGCGGCACGCAGCTGACAGCACTTGGAATCCACTTTTGCAGCAGAGCAGCCAGAGCAGCGGAGCGTAGGAAAAGCGAAACGGACCAGCTCGTTTGGGACCGGATCGGATTGGGCGGCTTCGGTGCGTTCAGCGTTTGGTTTTCAAGTTCAGGCGGCGCTGAGCAGGAAGTTGTGCGGCTGCACCTTAATTGGAGCCAGTGTCATTACCACCCGACAACCACCATTCACCGCCGCTCATCCTGCTCGATGTAAGATGTTAGTGGCCACCGACGAAAACAATACCAATACCACCACCACCACCACCAGCCGGAGCACACGCAACACCTGGAGATGGAGCCGCCTGGCGTTGGCCGTTAGTCTCTTCGCCTACTGCTGCTGCGCCTCATCCGCGGCCACGCCCACCACCTCGGTGACCACGGCCGCCCTTCTTAGCGGCCACCAGCTGCTGCCTTGGCAAACGGCGGCTGCGACGGCGGCCACCACGACCTCCACCGCCCGCAATCTGTATGCGCCACACCAGAGCTTCAGCCGGCAGGACGACATCAGCTTTAAGGACCTGCGCCAGCGCAGCGATGGCACGGTGGTGCAGTCCTTCGGTTCCTATCGCACCGCTCGTCAGTTTGGTGGCTACTCAACCACTGCCCAGCGGCGTTCGGACGCCGCCGTAGAGATCATTCCCGCCCCGTCCGTGGAACTGCCGCAGGGTGAGCTGATCACTGTGCCCAAGCAGCTGGTGCCCACGATACCGGAGAATGTGACTCGCCAGGGTCGCCGCCGCAACTACATGTACATACCGCTGCAGACGGAGGGGGAGAATGGATCCGCGGCGCTGCTGCAACTGCGTCCCAGTCGGAATGCTACGCTTTCCGCGCTGGGACCTCCGGCCGATGGAGTGGCCGCCGTGGCCCATGAATTTGGCGCCGATCTGGCCACCCAGGGATCTGGACCGGAGCAGCAGCCGCTTGCATTGGAACTGGGTCCCGAGCGAACAGAACGCAGCGATCTCCTGGCCGCCGCCAGTTCCACGGACAAGCTGGAGTACGCCGAGCCGGAGAACACCAGTCGCCGTGTGGGCTTCCAATTTCCCAGCTACAGCCTGAAGCCCGCCAGCCCCTTCCATCCGCAGGCCTACCGCGAAGACAACCCCATATTTGGGGACACCAGTGCCGGCGGCTATGATCCCCAGCCGTACAGCGAGGATGCGTCTCCCGTTCCGCCGCCCACGCAGTACGAGCAGCACGAGACGCGACACACCCGGCAGCTCTACTTTGACTCGGACACGGCGTCCTCCAGTTTCGAGTTTCCCGGCTTGGTGAGCAACTCCAAGCCGCATGGCCTCAAGCTCTATCGCGACGATGTGACCAAGTTCGGGGACATCAATGGACCGATCACCGCGCTACCGCAGCAGCGACCCCAGCGAGGTTTCTACTTCGGCGACACTGAGTTCCGCACTGGTCCTCCTGCTCCGGTCCGCCAGTTTGGGCCGCAGAAGAACTTCCAGGAGTACGTGGGACCCAGCGAGTACCAGGGTACCCGGAAGAGCCGCTACTATCCCTACAAGTCGTCACGCAGTCCGAGGGTCGTCTTCCCCACCAACGACAACGTGGGCACCACCGGACCCAGTGGACCCGCCGGCAGCAGCGGACCCTCCGGAAACGGAGTCTACTTCAGCGATAACATTGCTTTCAGGTAAGAGTAAATGTTGATATATAAGATAAGCTCCTTCGGATGTAAGTGTAGGCACCATTAGATATATATATTTAATCCCTTGCATCCCAACAGGGACCAGAACTTTGGCATCAACGAACTGGCCGCCGTGCAGGATTTGCGCAATGACTACAGTCTGCAGGAGCTGGACAGCGCCTCGGAGGCGACCAGCAGTCCGCAGTCGGCGAGCACGTTCAAGGAGAAAGGTAAGTGCCACGTCCCCGACCCGATCTCAACCCCCTCCACCGCCACCCGCATTCGGTAGGGCTTAGGAAGGGGTCAGTCAGCTGCTGGGAAACTGCTTGCACTAGGCCACGTAACCCTACTCCCGAAACCCAGAAAGTCTAGAATCCAACCCAGAACCCAGAACCCACACACGCTCACACAGAACACACCCCGCCCGAACACGAGAACATACCGATTGCAACTCCGATTCCCATTCGACAGTCGACATCACAACGGACACGGAGTGCCAGCACCGGGGCGGCACGTGCGAGTTCTTCCTGGGCTGCTGGCTCTCCGGCGGCCTCATTCAGGGCACCTGCGACGGACTGCTGCGCGGCTGTTGCCACCGCACGGCCAAGTCGGCCAATCTGGGCAGCTCGGACTTCGTCGGCAATGCCGTAGATCTGACCGATCTGCCGCAAAAGAACTACGGACCCGTGAACAACGAACCCAGTGAGTGTGGCAGCCTCAGATCGATTGAATGCCAAATTGATTGAATCCAATCCAATCCAAACCAATCCAAGCACGTGCACACTAAACCCCAACCCGTATCCAATCCCCCAGTACCCAGTACACCCAGTACCAAGTACCAATACTCAATTGCCGATATATAAATAAGAGGCGAAATAGTTGAGAAATAATTTGCATGCCACCCCTAACAATTTACGTATGTTTTGTAGTTCGTTTTGTTGTTTTGTTATGTAGCTATGCACTCGAAACTCGCATTTGTTATTGTTACACTCTTGGGTAGTTTTCAGTGCCTAATTAAGCCGCATGTGGACCGAAGATGCCTCTAACAACGCACGCCACTAAAAACCAAGCAAGAGCCACCCGCGAAGGAGTCGCCTCGCATCGCCCATCGAATAAAAGACAGCGGGGCTGTATAAAATAAGTTTAATTGCCCGGCTTGAGCATGTTAATTACCACAGCACGCTAATGATAATTAAGCCATATATTACACATAGCTTAACGGCATTACGCTCCACGTCCACGTGCAAGTGTAGACCACGACGAAACAGAGACCCCAAATCCCATCAAGACGCGACGACTCGACCCGGCAGCTTGTTTGCCTAATCGCTTGTTTGGTGGTCGCCCCGTTGTTAATGCTTCCACTAACCCCATCCCAGATACCCAAATCCCCCTACGCTAAGAGATCCTGGTGCATGGTTCCAACTCATCCGACTCCTCTCCCTTTCAGGCTGCGGCATTTCGCTGGCCAAGCAGACCGCCCAGCGGCGCATTGTGGGCGGCGATGATGCGGGCTTCGGCTCCTTTCCCTGGCAGGCCTACATCCGTATCGGTTCCTCCAGGTGAGCATCTTGGCGCTAGATTCCTCAGTACTTAGTACTTACTCCCATGATTTCCTCTACACAGGTGCGGAGGTTCGTTGATCTCGCGACGACACGTGGTCACCGCCGGTCATTGTGTGGCCCGGGCCACTCCGCGCCAGGTGCATGTCACGCTGGGCGATTACGTGATCAACTCGGCCGTGGAGCCGCTGCCTGCCTACACCTTCGGAGTCCGCCGCATCGATGTGCATCCGTACTTCAAGTTCACGCCGCAGGCGGACCGCTTCGACATTTCCGTGCTGACGCTAGAGCGCACCGTGCACTTCATGCCCCACATAGGTAAGTTTTCCAGATATTATATTATAATACAACTGATCAAATCAGAAGTTAGTTCATAGCCAATCTAAATGTAGGCGTGTAAACAACAAAGTACTTACATCTATTTGTTTTTACTAACAGCTCCGATTTGCCTGCCCGAGAAGAACGAGGACTTCCTGGGCAAATTCGGCTGGGCAGCCGGCTGGGGAGCTCTGAACCCGGGCTCCCGGCTGCGTCCCAAGACGCTGCAGGCCGTGGATGTGCCCGTGATCGAGAACCGGATCTGCGAGCGCTGGCACCGGCAGAACGGCATCAACGTGGTCATCTACCAGGAGATGCTCTGCGCGGGCTACCGCAACGGAGGCAAGGACTCGTGCCAGGGCGACTCCGGTGGACCTTTGATGCACGACAAGAACGGGCGCTGGTACCTGATTGGTGCGTATATAGTCCCTGTGGTTCACAAAATTAACTAATACGATTGATCTCCTTTAGGTGTCGTCTCTGCCGGTTACTCCTGCGCGTCCCGCGGCCAGCCGGGAATCTATCACAGCGTCAGCAAGACCGTGGACTGGGTATCCTACGTCGTCGGACTCACGATGAACATCTAATTTATTCTCATCGCAATCGCAATCGTATTCGCATTCGCACCTGCCTGCTAAGTGGGCCACAGATTGTTTTGTACATAACTCACTTCATTCTGCTCCTTGCTCCGCTTCCGATCCACTCCGCCTAATTTATGGTTACACAAGAAATACAATTTAAATTAAGAGACAAATTAGCGCAGTACAAGTTAGCAGTTAGGATTGGCAGTGCGTATCTGAGAGATACACACGTGTGCGATATATCTGTATCTGCAAGCACCCTAAGCCTTAAATTAATTATAATTGATAATTACGGTTTAATTTACTTAGTCATATGCGCTGTTATGTAATTTTAAAACTATTTATGAACTCCATTTCGTGTGTAAATAAATTATACAAATATTGAAATTAATTCGAGCCCGTGAAAGTTTTATTAATAGTACAAGCAAAGTCCAAATGACATATTTTTCTAATTTTTCCATTCGTTGCTGTTGGTGTTGAAGTCTGGGTCTGCAAATGGTCAATGTGCATGTTACTTTTGCATCGGCAGACGCGGCACATAGACATGTTGAAAGGGAACCCCAGCCGCAGTCCATCCATGCTCCGCATCCTGGTAGTAGAGTCCGCCCATTCCGCCATCCTTCGACTGCTGCTCCATCACGCGAAATAGGGTGAAGACCTCGTGATAGATCTTATAAAATATAACTGAAGTACATGTTAATAATTGGGATCACCGGGTCAAGATGTAGTCGGCTTACCCAGCACAAGGTTAAACACCAGAAGACACATTAGAAAGCTCGACAGGTCAATGAACAGACCTGCGGTCGCGTAGAAAACCCCCAAGTAAAGACCAAAGCCAAAAATAACGCCATGATAGATAAGCCAGGGATAAATTAGGCAGCTTGAGTCCTGTCGAAGACATATTTAATTATAATTAAATTAATTAAATTAATTATAAATTGAATGAAAGTTTATATATTAAGATTGCCAGTCAACTGATTCAAACACGAATTGGAAACTAAATTAGAATGCAATAATATCCACTTGTTTTACTTACCCGGGCAATGCCAATCAGCAGCAGCAGACTGACGCCCATGTTGATCAGCGACAGTCCGTACACAATGGAGCTAAAGATGGTCAACACTGTGGCCAAGTAATCATCATTAGGTAATCCAAGGTTAGTGCTTAAGATTAGGGAATACTTACAATTGATCAGTAGCTGCTGTTCTGCGACCGGGACCAAGTTCATGGGCCACTGGTTGAGCAGCAGCTCGATGTCCGGACGAAAGTGGATGGTCAGCGCGGAACTGCCCAGGATGACGGTGGAGATGATCACGCCCAGCCAGCCGAGAATGATGACGTTGTACTTGAGGTTCTGGCACTGCACGTATGAGATGGTGTGGCTGGCGGCGATCGCCACGGCGGGTGACTTTCCACCAGGATGCGATGGATCGTTGGGGGCCATGTTACCGTTTGTTGTGCTTCGACTGAACGTGCTTTCTGCCGGAATCTGCTGTTTGGGGTCTGTATGTGTTTGCAACAGAACAAACAACGATGTACTGAAGGCCAGACGAGTGGAAGCCAGGTGACAGGACTGGGATCAGGGCCTGCTTCTTTAACACCAACAAATATATTTGTATCTCAATCAAGCATGCGGTGTCACTTAAGCCGATTTAAAGATATAGAAGAATGAGAAATGAGTTTTTAGTTTCTTGGGTCTTAAAATCCATTTTCACCTATCCACCCAATGGCACTAAAATAGGCGACACCTAAGAACCCTATTTAATATGTTAATCCGCCCAGGTGGCGACAAGTTAGAAAGTTACTTAAATGAATGTGTGGCCCCCATTTCGGTTAGTGGTTCTCCCTTGTCTAGATGGCCTAACCCCAAAGAGCACTCCGCTTGCCGCCAGTGAACTGAGCTGCTCCCATTCCGGCGAGAGATGGCAGCGGTTCTTGCAATTATGTCGCATAAAATAATTACAATAGACTGGGAAAACATTTCCTGCGCCGCTGGCGGCGTCATCAGCATTTCGTAATAATTAGTAGTGATGATGAAGAAGATCGGCCAGCACATGTGATGCCTCACAGCAGCAGCAGCAACAAGTTAAGACAGCAGTCACTACAACTGGCAGCAGCAAGAGAAGTCCGAACCAGAACCAAGATGAACCTGTTGCTGCGTCTTTCTTGGCTAATGGCGTGAAGTTAGTTTGCGTTTGGCCAGCGGCGCGTGCGGTTGTGGCTTATTCCCCGGAAGAATACCAGAACACTTCTCAGAAATCGGAATCGAAAGATGTGGTGTTAAACGCTGGTGCGTGGCTGCTGGGAAAAGGAAAACTGAACGGAAAACTGTGTCATCGAGCCAGTCGGCACAGAATTGGCACGGTTCCCATTATGATTGTTATATAAAAATCCATTAGCCCCGACCAGCGACCCATTTGCAAGCGACCCCGAAACTTGTTCGCCTATCAAGGACACAGATCTCTTTTCCGCCGAGCAGCTCCCCGAGAGCTCCGTGAGTCACCCAGACAGGCCCATAAACAGCACCGACTTCTAGTAAAAGTGGAGCAGCAATAATAGGAAACGTAAGAAGAAAACGGCAGCGCAGAGCCAGCTTAAAAGTGAATAAGAAACTGTCATGCTTTCATTGGCAACAAAAGCGTTATAGCCCATTCTGATGAGTGTTTCAGTTTGAGTGTCATCCTCCTCGGGAGAAGCAAAGTGCGAATAGTGACGAATCGAACGCCAAGATGCAGTTGCTATTGTGGCTGTGCCTGTTCCTCCTCCTGCTCATCTGCCAGTCTAGTCCCAGCCAAGCCAGTGAGTACATATGCACGCTCGGTAGGAACTCCACCTCTAGTGACCCAATCCCGCCCAGATATTCTGAACACCCTGCTTGGGGTGCCCGCGGAATGCGTCCACCAGAGCGGCCTGTGGCCCTGCAAGCTGAGCTTCTCCTGCTGGCTCCAAGGCGGCAAGCACGCGAAGGGATGTGGCAGCAACAAGTGGCTCTTCAGTTGCTGCGTCGCCGAGACCCAGCATCCGCACCAGCAGCAGCACCACTCACCCTCATCGCCGCTGGCCAACCTGGTGGACTATGGGAAGCTGAAGCTGAACCTCAACAGCCTGCCCAAGCGGATCATGCTGCGCAGACGTGACGACAACGAGCTGCTCAATCCCAAGGTGGGTCTGCTGTGCTGCGGTAATTGAGCCATTGCGACCGCAGAGCGGGATAATTGAGCAATTTCATTTGACAGACGGGCAGGATTTTTCTAATTAAAGCTAGAATGAAGATGCTACTAATTTTCAGGGGTTTCCCATTTCGGTGTGCGACTTTCATATGTAATGTTGAGTGCCTACATATATGACATATAGACATTAAACGGCATTGACTCATGCATGTATACATGTACATGTACCTTACTTAATATATTTAATATTTTCCCAGCCCGAGTGTGGACTGCCGCGGACGGCGCAGAACACGCTTCAGAAGCGCATTATTGGCGGTCGACCGGCACAGTTTGCGGAGTATCCGTGGCAGGCGCACATCCGCATCGCGGAGTACCAATGCGGTGGAGTGCTCATCTCGGCTAACATGGTGGCCACGGCCGCCCACTGCATCCAGCAGGCCCACCTGGCGGACATCACCGTGTACCTGGGGGAGCTGGACACGCAGGATCTGGGTCACATACACGAACCGCTGCCCGTGGAGAAGCACGGAGTGCTGCAGAAGATCATCCATCCGCGCTTCAACTTCCGCATGACCCAACCGGATAGGTATGACTTGGCCCTGTTGAAGCTGGCCCAGCCGACGGCCTTCACGGAGCACATCCTGCCCATCTGCCTGCCGCAGTATCCGATCCGGCTGATTGGGCGCAAGGGTCTTATTGCCGGATGGGGCAAGACGGAGGCGCATATGGGCCACGCGGGCACCAACATGCTGCAAGTCGCCAGTGTTCCCATCATAAGTGGGTGCTGAATCCTACTATTATTAAAATATATTATAATATATACTTTTTTGTATTTCAGCCACACTGGACTGCATTCGCTGGCACGAAAGCAAGCAAATAAATGTCGAGATCAAGGCCGAGATGTTCTGCGCCGGACACTCCGATGGCCATATGGATGCCTGCTTGGGTGAGTCAATGCCACTGAAATGTTGCTTCATTTCATCCTAACGTCCTTAAGCAAATATAAAATATGTAAGCTCAGCATATTTCTTATAGATTCGTTTATAAGTAAACTTTTTTAAAAGGAAATACTAATCTGGTTATGAGTTTGTGAGCTTTTATGGATGAGATTCCGACCCTTAAATATATTTACTTTATTTCTCCACTAAATTAAATTTGGTTCAGAGACCATAATCTGTTCATTTTATGAGACATTGCGTAGTTCATTGCGTATCACAGCATACTTTCAGGCTTAGCTTTTGAAGTGGTTTGTTTGTTTTGGCTTACATACTTCTGATAATTAATATGATCTTGTATTAAGCAAAATTTTTAAAACATACCTAAAGACTTTAACTAACGTACCAACAAGATATAATATATATACCCGTTTCACAAAGAAAATATATATCATATAACAAACTTAAATGTTCTTTCTTTTTGGCAATTTTAATGAACTACTCTAAATCAAAGCATATGATGATCATATTGTAAAGGAAATAATTATTCTAATTTAATATATCATTAGCTTAAAGAATTAATTCTTCTAATATAATAACCTGTTTCATTTACGTATCCCAGGTGACTCCGGAGGTCCGCTGGTGATCAAGGAGCGCGGTCGCTTTGTGCTTGTGGGCATAACCAGTGCAGGATTCGGTTGCGGAGTAGATCATCAGCCAGGTGAGACTCGGATATCTTGTCAAACATATCAAAAACCTAGACCTGTTCAATTCATTGACAGGAATTTATCACAACGTTCAGAAGACTGTGAGGTGGATACAGGAAGTGGTGGCCCGCAACGAGTTATAGCTGCATACGACCCTGGAAATCCCATCCGAACCTTTGGCAATGCAACACATCTCATTAGTTTACGGCTCGTAGCATTAGGCAATGGCAACGTGCAATCCGTCGCCAGAGACGCATTATTTATTAGATTTAATAAACAAAACAATTAGCCTATTGTAATAGCGTTTGCCATTTGGGGAAGTGGGCTGCAGACCGACCTTGAACGCCGCCACCCGCCGCCAAAGAAAGAGAAAACGTGGCGGCCCAAACAAACGAGCCTCTTGTTGGGTTATGTCACTGGTTGTGGCCTATTTGGTGGAGTGCCACAAATGGCACAATCCCTAACTGCCAGGCGGTAATTTGTACATTAGGCGCATTAAGCCCAGGCAGCCTGCGTTGCCCAATGTTGCTGTTGCGCAGTGCAACTGCTGCTGCTGCTGCTGCTGCCGCTGCTGCTGTTGCACCGCATCAACATTCGTGTGGGCATATGTCGCTGAGCGGTGGCAATGAAATCCCAAATGTGTGTCATCGAACGGTCAGTTATTATTGGTAATTGGCCGTGATTTGGCTCGGTTCGAAAACTTCTTTGCGCCGAAAGCAAATGTCACGCTTGAGACGCGGCTCCATGCTGCTGCTGAGTGGTATGTTCCGCCTGCAATTTGTTCGGCAATTGGTTTTGCTAAAACACCAATTCGAGTTTTGAGGGAAAACGCGACTTCCTCTTTGGCGTGGAATGGTGATGGTAGAGAGGCGAAATTGGATATTAGTCATGGCGACAAAAGCAGCAACATGCAATTGCCAGTTGTGAGTTGCCAGTTGAGCCACAAAACTCGTTGCCTTGGCCACTTTCGTTTTCAATGCGGGTCTCTCGCCGTCTTAGCTTGGCTTTTCTCTCGGTCCGCTCTTTGGTGACTATTACTCAATAGTCGGAGCTCGGCTGGGCTCGCTCCGTGCCGTACCGCTCGCCAGTCGGTTGGCGGTGTTGATGGCATTTTCATTTTGAATTTGTCAGCCGCCGTTTATTAAGTGCTTCGACGCGACGGCACAGTGTTCGCGAACTGCGAATGCATTTGGACGGCGCGAGACCGCAGAAAGCGAAGTGTAAAATATTAAAGATACACTCTAAATTATTGCCAGGCCTGCACGACCAGAAGTGAAGAAGTGTACGTTGGAGAAAATTGTGGACTTTATTCCGTTTACCCGGGCGGGCCCAACACTCCACTCCACTTCGGCCTGCTATGCAAACGAGGCGCGATTATTCAATCAAAAACTCGCGCCGCTACGTGAATTAAGTGAAACACAATTGCAGAAATCAGTGACAGACGCGGCAACAACAAGTGTACACAACAAAAAGTACGAAAGTATTGCAAAATGCGCTCGCCGCAGCAACTGCTCGTGTTGCTGCTTGCAACAGTGGTCGCAGCTGGCCAAAGCAGCTATAACTCGGTGTACAACGAGGTGATCCCGCCGGAGCTGAAGCAGGCCATCGACCAGGAGCTGACCAAGGAGGCCAAGTTCTTTGATGAGCTGGACTGTGAGTATTTTGGCCGAAGCCGCCCTTCCCTCCTTCCGTCGAGTCAAATCGAGTTCGTTGCCTAAGTCTTTCGTTCGCCTGGCACAATTTGCATATTAGTTAACACGCCATGCTTAACCTTGATCTTCGCTGCTCCTCCTCGGGGAAGTTGTGAAACCCCCTTTTGAAAATCGGACTTGGCCCCCCGGCGAAAGTTCAGCATTCCGTTCTTGGGCAGCCAATTCATCTTGTTTAATTGGACTTTCCAAAAGAAAGACACGAAAGCCAATTAAGCCCGAGCTTAAGGTGATTACCCATTAACATAAAGGCACCAAATGCGAGATGTGAACTCACATAGAAAGCCTGCGATTTTGGGCACCTGTGAATGACTATCAAAACGATGGCCAGCCAGGCCAAATATTATAAATCAAATGCTGCAGCGTGGCGGCTGCACAAGTTCAATGGCAGCAGCAGCAGCAGCTGCCACGGATATATGTAATACGAGTATGAGAAAAGCAAAAGTGTTTCCAGATACCGATACACGGACAGGAAAATCCACTGCAATTAACTTCAATTGCGCACTCGCAGTATTCGAAAGTGTTAACAGCGAGCGCTGTGAGTCCGCCATTTTCCCAAAGATTATAGATTATTTGGTTTGGCCTTTTATGTAAGCAGAAACCTTGGCCAAAAATACAAACCGACGACAACAAAAAAAAAAAAAACGTAAACAGCCCAATTGAAGTCGAGCAAATCGATGGCTTGGCAACATGTTGCCGGTTCGCTGGCAACACCGCTGCGCAGCCGCTCTGCGCTGCTCCGATTCGATCCGATCCGATAAAGTTGCTCTGCAAGTGAAATGGGCAAAAGCGGCGTATCTTCGTGTCTTCGGCTGCCTTTCGGACCTGGCTGCTCGGCTGTGGGCTTGGCGGCCGCAAAAGCTTGGCTTAGTTCTGAGCCGATTTTCCCGACGCGCGGTCGCTTTTCCGTTTGCTCGCTCCTCGCCGACTGTGTGCGCATGCGTAAAGAAAGATAATTCCAGAGGCACAAAAGTGAAGTGAAGATTACGCTTTTCTTTTCGAGCGTCGAAACCGCGCATGCGTGAACTGCGCCAGAAAGCGCCAAATGATAATAAAAGTGAAATCCTTGGTGAACTAGTGACAGGACTGCAGCTGGTCGCGAGCCAGTGACGGCTAAATATCAATCATAGGCCACCAAGCGAAAGTGCCACTACCCCCATCGAAAGTGAAAGTCCGCGTGGGACAACCCCTTTCGTTTCGCTCACTTGCCATGCTGCCACTGCCCAGGCACTCCAAGGACACCTGGCTGCGACTAGTGGTCCTCTGTGCCCTAATATGTTTGTCAGCGCCCAGAAGAGCCGATGCTCTGGGCTATCCCAGTGCCCAGCAGGAGCACGACATGCTCATCCTGGACGCCTTGTCGCGGCGCAGTGGAACCGGATACTATGGCGAGAACAGCGTGATGGAGATGCTTTCCCGAAGTACTTAGCCTCGAACCATTTGACCCGACATATGTTAGACCCCCACCCAGCCACCTCTCAACTAATCTCGTTCCCCCACCGCCCCTGTCTTTGCAGTGATACCGCAGTCGTGCCGCTTTCGTGGCCACAAGTTCGAGTGCGGCCTGTCCATCTCCTGTGTCTTGGGCGGCGGCAAGCCGCTGGATCTTTGCTCCGGTGGCATGATCTGGTCCTGTTGCGTGGACAAAGATCTCGACGCTGAGGAGAGTCCGCACGCCGCCCCTGTGAACAACACGAGTGAGTATATCCCAACCGACACATCCACACCGAACCTCCTCCATTTCGATTCCCAAGTCCAGACACACATTTGATTCTGAAAGACATTTCGCCTCGATTCCCTGCAATTGGAAAATTGCTGCGCTTGCAGTTATGCAACTCGGTTTCGTATAATAGCGCTATAAATTAGCTTGCATTTCGAAAATAACAACAAATTGCTCTGTGCACTAACACACAAGCAGAAGCAGTTGCCTTTGGGCGCCTCAGGGAGATATGCAACTAAAAAGCGCAGAACACTCTAGTCCGAATGGGATACAATTGTATTTAGTTAGTATGGCAAGCCTAACATATTCTTTAATCTTGCAGTTATACATATACTATCATATAATATAATAGTATAATATAAGAGTATATGAATAAAGTTCTTCAAACTTAAACTTTATACTTCGTTAATACGAGTTTTGCTATTCAATCCAAAATGAAGTACAAAATTAAATTAAATATACCTCAACAATTTATTAAAATAAAAATGGAAGTAGTAAACCCAAAGTTAAAGTTATTATATTAAGAGACATTTTTCTTGAAAGTGATTTAGTATTACTTTCATCATGAGTATGATAACTGCTTTCTGACCCTTCTCGGAATTTTTCTGATATTATTTTTTTTGGGTGAGAACACAATTGTGGGAAAGTTGTTCTTCAGTTAGAAGCCCAATTTTTGACCGCAGAACATAGCTGTAACTTGGCCAAATGTGTTCACATTCCTAAAAACTACTCTATTCGCTGCTTTGTGGATCGATTGGCGTGCCATCAAGTGCATTGCTTCCATCGTAATCGCAGTGGATGCAATTACCAATTCGACAATAGCTGCAGGTAGAAGACCAAGGAGACGAGCCATTCCACTTATATGTATTATGCCACACACGCATCGGTATTACCCACGGAGTTTTATTTATTTGGTTACTTCAACTTGCTGTTTTCCATCTTCAGCTGTTCCGCAGCTATTTTGTTGTGCTCTGTTTAATTTTCTAGATTTCTGGCTTTTTTTCGAATGCGCTCGTTACGAACATAAAAGCAAACCTGAACAATAACAAAGCATTACAACATGTTATGAATAATTCTTGGTGGAAAATTTTGTTTTCCCCGTCTCTCACTCGCACATCAATCTCAGTCTCAGACTCAGCCTCAACCTTTTCTTTTGCCGCAATTTAACTTAATTTTGAGAGTCTTTTCCCCACATTTTGAGTAAACCTTTTCCTCGAAGCCCATAAAGAAGCGGGTTCTGCGTGCTTTCTTTGGTATTTCATGTGTAAAGTTTTCCCAAGGCGTCTGGCGACAATGATAAAGCCAAAAACTGAAATCCGAAAACCGAAAACCGGAGTCAACCACGAAATGGGCAAAACTCACTTGCGGAAATAAACGAAGGTGAACGTTTTCGCATTTAAAAGTGAAATTTTTGGTTTTCTTTCTTTGTTTCACTTCGACTGGGCGCCCTGCTCCTCATCCCTGCCCCACCGAAATCTTTATTATTTTGTTTGCTTTCAAATGTGGGAAAAATCACAGCGCCAAAGTTACGGCATACCCGAATCAGGCCGAGATCCGAGCTCCTCGAAAGTGTTAATCAAGTCATGACGCCGTTCTGTGTCTCCCCCCAAATGGCTTTCGGATTGGTTTGAATTACGTTCGAAACACCCGGACACACAGTCTTTGTCTTAATGGCCCCACTGACCAGTCTGGGCCCAAATTTTCAGCTGACATAATCGCATTCGTGTCTGGGTCCCGCTTTTTATTACGAATGGAGACCAGTTTTTGGGGGAAAGTCTCACACCGACTCCGTTGGCAATGGTGACCTCTGGAGTCGCTGGCCAGACCATCATCCTGTATCCCAATTCTCACACACAGGCGACATAATACACTTGCATGACATTTACCCCGACCTGTCGACGAATGCCAACAAGCCGCAGCACCACCTGCACCACCACAGTGGCAACGGCCTGTCAGCGGCCCCATCCACATCGTCCACAGCGTCCTCCTCCGCACGACCGGCTTACCCGAGCAGCTACTACGGCACCAAGCGACCAACCCACTACAGCGGCTCCAATCCCTACAAGCCAGGCTCCTCCGCTGGCGGATCTAGCCGCCCATCCTCCTCCTCCTCCAGCCTAAACAGCTGGGAGCACGAGACCGGGGGCCACCTGGGCTCTATCAGCGGGATCACAAACCACCTGGACAGCTTCTTTGACGCCGAGTCACAGGCTCCCTTGGACTCCGCCGGCGCACCACCACCAAACGAACCGCTGCCCAACGCACAGGCCTTTGCGGTGGGCAATGTCCTAGACCTCAATGCTGGAGAGGCGGCGGACGAGTACCAAAGTGGAGGCAGTGGTGGCTACCACGACGCCAGCTATCGTCCAGTGCCGGGTACAAAACCACCACCATATCACACATCTCTCTTTTCTCTGGCACCACTGCAATTGGTTCTTTTAAGCTGCACCACACAACCACTCACCCACTCTGTCACCACTCACTATGTTGCTATCTTAGTTTCTGTAGATAATTTCTTGACTTACTTTGGTGCTCTATTGGCTGGATCAATATAGTTACGCTTACTTACTTTATATATATTTTTATTCCCAGGCTGCGGCGAGGTCTACACACGATCCAATCGCATTGTAGGAGGTCATTCCACGGGCTTTGGCTCCCATCCCTGGCAGGTGGCGCTGATCAAGAGTGGGTTCCTCACCAGAAAACTCAGCTGCGGCGGTGCACTGATCTCCAATCGATGGGTGATAACGGCTGCCCATTGTGTGGCTTCGTAAGTACTGATTAAATAAAAAGTGAATCTTGCCAATGCATACTAATACATCTTTAATTCCCCCGTAGCACCCCTAACTCTAACATGAAGATCCGACTGGGCGAGTGGGATGTTCGTGGTCAGGAGGAGCGCCTAAACCACGAAGAGTATGGCATTGAGCGAAAGGAAGTGCATCCCCATTACAATCCTGCAGACTTTGTAAATGACGTGGCCCTGATCCGCTTGGACAGGAATGTGGTCTACAAGCAGCACATCATACCCGTCTGCCTGCCTCCTTCCACCACCAAATTGACCGGCAAAATGGCCACTGTGGCTGGGTGGGGGCGAACCCGACACGGTCAGAGCACAGTGCCCTCCGTGCTGCAGGAGGTGGACGTGGAGGTGATCTCGAATGATCGCTGTCAGCGATGGTTCCGAGCAGCGGGTCGGCGAGAGGCCATCCACGATGTGAGTACACATTTGCTTAGATTTAAGATTTAGCTCTTCCCTTAAGAAAGATCTATATTGAGCAACATCTTGTCCTCCAGGTCTTCTTGTGCGCAGGCTACAAAGATGGCGGCCGGGATTCCTGCCAGGGCGACAGTGGCGGTCCACTAACACTGACCATGGACGGTCGCAAGACCCTGATCGGATTGGTGTCCTGGGGCATCGGTTGTGGGAGGGAACACCTGCCCGGCGTCTATACGAACATCCAGCGTTTCGTGCCCTGGATCAACAAGGTTATGGCCAATGACAACGCGTAGGCGCCAACGCGCAGGTGTGCGTCCGCTGCGGAGATGCATGCCGTCAGCCAGGCCATGTGATTCCTCTACGACTCGGGGTTGCTAGTGTGTAAGACCGAGGTCCTTGGGGCCTTGTATTTATTTTACCATACTCCACTTCCTAGGGTTCCTCGACTCAATCAGTCCAACCGTTCGATCCCCCCACCCTTCATTCGACTTCATTGCATTCCACGCATTCTATTTAAGTTTTCTATATTTATTAAACACTGTTCGAATTACTCCTACATTTGCGATCCACTTTCACTGACATCGTATTGATACCAATAGTTATGTTTTAAAAATAAAAACAAAATGTACCAAAATACAATGGCTTTTCATCGACAAATGTTTCAAATGATCATCAAACAGAACTTGAAATATAACTTTTTAAAACTTTATAAAACTTGCATAAATATTTTAAGTATTTACGCTGAAATTCACGGAAAGCGTTCAACTCTTAAATTTTGTTTAATTTAAAAATTTGAAAATTTAGAATTAAATTATTGTACTGCTAACTTTTAACATTCCAAGCAGCATTTGACACACTGCGTGGTTCGCGTCTTGGGTAAATAAAATCAAACTGCATACTTTCAGGCAGCATCTCAATCATATACAGATGATGCACAAAGAACATGATTTCGAAATGGATTGGAATCTGTGTTTATCTTGTTGGGCAAATAAGAAACAGAGGCAGCAAACATTAGCCAGAAATACCAGAACAGGCACGAACATCAAACAGAGATATCTACTGAGATAGCGCGGGAAATCCAAACTGGGTCCATGGCCGTGCAACAGGTGCCACATGCCGAGCATGATCTGAATTTCTAATGAGCCCGACTTCCGCTGGCCACCAAGCAGTAACCAATGACCAGTATCGCTGGGCATCCAGTGGATGGAGGTGCCATCAAAACTCAATAACATAATCAGGGGGAGAAGAATCGAAAAGGAGCTTATCAGCAGCTCTCTCTCTCACCTGAGCTCGCTCTTAGCATCCACATTGGCATCCACTTCTTCGGGCAATTGGCCAAAGAATCGGGGATCGCTTGGCTTTCCAAGCCTCAGTTGCTGTGGAGCAGCCCCAGTGTCAAGGTCTCTCGAGTTCAAGGAACTGCCAAAGACACGCGTCATCGCCAAGTCAGTCAGTGGTTGATAGTTAATTGTGCGTTTTGTTTTGTTTGCTTCATTAAACAGAGATGTTGTGAGGCGCGATTCTTGTGTGCTGTATAAATGGGTTTCTTCGGCAGTCAAATGGCCTTTTCATGAGAGCTAATGATGTGCGGATTAGAGCGTGTGATGGTCGCAGTGCCTAAACAAAAGAAAAATATCCACAATGAGTGCATTGATTAAAGGACAAAAGAAGTTAGAACGAGCTTTTGCCTTAATTTTTAACAGAAGTTTAATATTTCCCTTTCTGAAATGGGTAAAGTGTTTTTCCTCAGAAGTGCTGCTCCTTAGAAGTTTCTTCCCATTCGTTTCTGGGAAAAGATACTTAAAAGCCAAGGAAGTCACCATGCAATTCTTATCAGCCAACAGGTTTGCCTGTGAGAGACGCAGCATAATAAAGATTGACTTTCTTAACCTGACGACGTGCATAAATTAAAAGACAAACAAACGGTGGCCCCCACACTCACACACTCTCACACTCGCACAGGTGACAAAGAATGGCGAGCAGCAGCAAAAACAAACTCATTTGCAACACAAAATATATATATTAAAAGAAAAAGCCACGATGTGTGCAAGTGTGCGTGTGTGTGCTGTGTGTGCTGTCTTCTGCTTCTTGCTATTTTAATGTGAAAGCGCTGTTAACCCCAAACTCCCCCCGCCACCACCCCCCGCAAAACACCTTGTGCCGCCAATCAGCTGTGAGCCGCCTCAAAAAGAGAGAGGTGGCCAAAAGAGAGAGAGGTTCATTTGAATAAGAAACAGAAACAGAAACAGCGCCTAGCTTTTGGCCGTTCTCGGTGTTGGCCTTAATGAAAACCGTTATGCGCGTAGCGCAGTCGACGCCGACTGCACGCATGCGCACATGTTGGTGGTTCGGTTTTGGTTTTGGCTTTGACTTTAACTTTGAGCCGGAATGAGCGTGCGAGCGAGAGAGAGTCAGCTTACTTACCAATTTCGCCTTACCAAGTTCTTCAGCTCTGCCGGCGTGGCCAAATCTCAGTCGCAGCGGGCAGCGGCAGCGACGGCAGCAGTGCCAGTGGCAGAGGCAGTGGCTTCACCTGGCTCACCTGGTTTGTGGATCTTTTGTGTGAGCTCCAGTCCGCAGACGTGCGCAACTTGTCGCGCTCTTAACTTGGTCTTCAGCTCGTCTTCCGTCTTCCGCGACTGTGTGTGTGCGAGTGTGTGTGCTCGGGGACTTAGCGAGTGTGCGTGTGTGTGTGCGAGTGTGAGTGAAATAATTGGCCTGACCCAAAGTCCCGAGAAAAGTTCAAGTGCAAGAATACAAGCCAAGCCAAAGCAACGAAATCCCAACCGGGAAAGGAAACGAATCTCGGGAAACAGATTTTCCCAGCCGACTAACAGTGCTTTGTGTGATCTTTTTTTGAAAGAAACGAAAGGTAGAACTGCGGAAAAAGGCCGAGAGCCAGTGTCAAAAGTGAAGAAACTCATAAAAAGAACGAGCCACAAACGTAAGAGTTATAATCACACTCATATGGTAACAGCGAATTAAATGAAATGACCCAAAATAGCTGGCAGCAGTGAACCGCAGCTCGACGTCAACTGGCAGCCAACGCAAGTAAATGCAAAAGATCCGAGACTCAGATACGCATCCGCCAGATACGCCGGCTCTTTTTTCACCTGCGCCAGTGGTTGTGCCCAAAGTGGTTGTGCACTTTCTACCGCGTACAAGTCAATTAAGCGCCAACTCACTGCGGTCACAGAAACAGAAACAAAAACAGCAACAGACTCAGATGCATGTGTTGAGATACAGATTCAGATACAGATACCGAGCAGCCGATAGATGCGCATAACTGCAACTAACTGCACCAGCAGAGGCTGCAAAACAAGAGCAGCCAGTTCAAGCGCCGCAAACACGGCCAAAGCTCGAAACGAGTCCAAAGCAAAAGTCGCTCCCTCCTCTGTAAATTTATTGAAATTCCTGTAAAATGCAAGCGAGCCAAAGCGGCGTGCCACAAGAGTTGTGGCACCACCACCACCACCAGCAGGCAGGAGCAGCAGCAGCTTAGTACAAGTGTTTCAATTGCGCTGCCACTGCCGACTGCTTCTGCTTTTCCCTCGCCGGCCGAGAAAAGGCAATCTTTAGCAGAACGTTGCTTGCTCCAGCTTCCTTTGGCTCCTCGGCAAACGATTTTTGCTTTTCGGTTTAAAGAACTGGTCTGATAGTGGTTATGCCAATGGCAAGTCGAGGGTATCAGGGGTTAGATGGACTCGGAGCTAATTTTTAAAAGAGAAGTTTCATTGAGTTAAATTTATCCTTACAGAGAAGAAACTGGAGATTGACCAAATGCAAGTGATGCAGTTTTTATGTTCATTCAGTTTTCCCTGTGTTAGATTTTACAGATTTTGTGATGAGTACCATAGGGTCGACCCTGCGCCAACCACATACGACTCTTCCTTATTGTTGGAGGCCTGCCAGTCCGCCTGTCTTTGGTCTAAAACGCACTCGACAGCTGGGAGGGCGGTGGGGGGCAGTGGAGGGGTGGAGCACGTTTGTCTTGCGGCCACAGATGATCTGTAGGCAGTGGGAAGCCTGTTGCGTTATTTGCATTTCACGTTCTGGGGCCGCTCTGGTTTATACAGGTTTGCCGGCCAGATCGCCTGACAGGAGAAGTTGATGATGGGGTGATAGGATGAGGCTGCCTGCGTATAGTAGCGCAAAAAGGCTCGCCCGTAATTATTGTAATTTGCATTCGGTATTTGCAATTGAAAATTGCCGTTGATGGTTGTATTGAACCTGCAATGGCAGCTGCTGAAACAATTAGGCGGCCCTCAGCGACAGGCGATGCGCACGCCTGCCCATCGAGTTTGTGCCCTAAGTCTTTCGTTTTGAGCTAATGAACTGGGCCTAGCTTGACAGCCAGTTGGGGACATGTGGCCAGAACCGACAAGCCGCTGGGCCTTGGCAGCCCGCAGCTGAGTGGACACAAGACAAAATAAAAAAAATAAAAAAAAGCCAAATATACACAGAAAATTTCACCGAGCTCCGTTTTTGGTAAGCAGAAATGAAAGCAGCGGCCAGCGAGACGCACTTCTTATTTGATTACACTAGAAACGTAGTCGATGTGTATGTGGTTTCTTTTGATGAACTAGTCGTTCCATAGCAAATGGCATAATTCTTTTGTTCGGCATTTGAAATTACCAACCGCTGCTGGCATTTCACTTTTCTTTTAGGTAAATACTAAAAAAAAGAAGCTACAAAGAAATTCATTGGCTTTCGCTTTTACCCAGGGCTAACTCCGCTGCGAAATGTATTTTTAATACCAAACAAAACAAATTGTAATTTCACTTTTAACGAGCAAATGAAATTGTCACTTGTATCGAGTCGCGAGTGGAAATTACTTAATTGCCCATTAAACGAGGTGGAGCTGGAGGGACAGCCCCAACAATCCCCAGATCCCCCGATCTACCGATCCGCCGATCCGATGGAAATCATGCAAATCATCCGCTTCTACTGCTTCTGACCCAGATCCGGCCACATCTCGCTCTTCCCAGGCATTCTGGTTATCGCTCAGAAATTCGTGTTAATTTGCACACAGAGGCAACGCCAACACAATTATACAGATACGCATACCGATATGGTCTGAACGTGACCCAAATACACAAATAGCTGGCCAACATTTTTGAGGCTGCGAAAAGCCAAACAATCGTGGAACTGGACTTGAGATCGTGTGTAGTACTAGTCAATCTATCGGTTTGAATTCAACGTCTAATTGAGGCATCCGCATGGATATGTTTTATGGCTTCCGTTCTTGATTACAGATTCCCGATACTGATTTAGCATTCGGGCTTAATTAAAGCCATTTACTCAGTAAGCTGCGGTCGAAGTTCCTACCAGCCAGGTTCAACGACCGCATTACGCAACTAACAGAAGAGTCGCTAACAATGAGAGTTACTCTGCCCCCTTTCTGCCGCCAAACGCAGCTAATTTCTCAACGCTGCAGAATCGTGACTTAAAGAAAGACCCAAAGAAACCAAACTAAACAGAACAGAACCGAACCCGAAGAGAACAGAACGGTCGATCAATGAATGTGTTGTCACCGCAAGATGCCTCCGGGCATGGACATAGGTATGCGTGACATAGACGCGCCTTGTCATCGGATCCCGGAGCAGGTCCAGTTAGCTCTAGCCAACTCATCATCGTCATTTGTCGTCGCCGGTTGTTAGTGGTTCGCTTTCGTTGATTGCTCCGGTTTATGTCATCATTTCTGTACATTTTCCAGCGCTGAACTTTCTTCACCAGATCGAACTGCAGCTCAATTAGGCGTGTGTTGAACCCCGGCTCGCGATGTGATGAGAACCTGGTTGTCACCTGGGCAGCCCTGGGAATGGGAACCTGAGGTTAAGTGCATTTACATACGGTTATGTAAACGGGGCACAGATTATACAATCAGTAAATGATTCCCCTTCGGGCCGCTTTCTATGCTCACACTTTTGCTTTCCATTTGGAGCATTTTAGGCATGACTAAACAAGCCATCCCGCATATTACACATACGCCCTGGCTGCCTGGGCAAATTTAGCTCGTTCGGTTTCTGTTTCTGTGTTTTGTTTCATTTCTCCCCGTTTTTGCATATGCAAGTCACCAGAGACAGACTTTCACCTACTTGAGTCAGCCGCGGCGTATTGCTTCTACGCACTTGTTGCTTCCTCCGTTTGCCCGCTGCTTTTCTCTGTGGTTGTTGGGCCGTGCCCATCGGTTTGGTGTAGAAAAATATGGATTCGTTAAGTGATCAATTTGAATAGGGCCTTAAAAACGTTTCACATTTCACATGACTCATCCGGCGGGCGAAGACTAACCAACTTGTGAACTCTTTTTGCAGATGGGTGCTCAACACACGGATACAGACACCTATACGTACACAGCAGCCAGTAGGGCGGTAGAAGCCTCAGATCTGACCCCCAAAAGAATTGGAGCACCAGCGATAGCCACGTCCACAATGCCACGCCCCAGCCTCGTCTTCAGCCTCCTCACGCTGGGCAGCCTGATGCTGCTGACGGCAGACGCCAGTCCCGTCTTCGTGGATAATCCTAGCTTAGCACAGTGTAAGTACCCACTCTCACTTCTCCGATTGAATCATCTGCCCAATTGGGTTTATGGGTGTCAAGCAATTGACGCTCTCACTTAACGGGAATTACTCAGCGGGAAGAGATTCGGCTGCTGATGCACATACCGATCCCATCAGTCTCCCTTTCTTCTACATTGTTTCCCGAGAACTCCAGCACTTTCTCTCACGCAGACAATTAAAAGTCAGGCATCCCCGGTGATTACAATAAAACTAAGCCCATATCTCAAGTAGCCGCACCCTGAATCAGAAGCCCCCAGAAACTTGAGAAAATATAATAAGCTCGTTTCAAATCACGTAACAAGTATGAGAAAAGTAATGTCGCATATTTCAACTTGCTTTAATAACAATACAAAGACGACTTTGGAGTCCAATGGAAGAAACCCAAATCCGCATTTTGGGTACATTTGAGTAATACACAAAGAAATTGTAAACTCAAAAAAAAAAACTTATGCAAAATTAGAATATTTAACTTATCTAGTATATTAGCCCAGTTCAGAAATAAAAGTAAATTATATTTTCAAATTGAAAAAAAAAAATTATCAAAAGAGTTATCCACCCAAATAATAGACTATAAAACAATAAATACTAATTATATTAATGACTTAATTTAATTGAATAAAGTTAAGTATTCCAGTATGGTGTTTATATGGCATAAACCAAGATTTAAATCATTGAAAACCATGCAGACATTTAATGCTTAGTCTAATTTCTGGATCGTTTAACTTTATGCTTAGAAAAGTATTGTTAAAGTTCTAGTTCAGCATTAACCATCTTGAGATAACAGAAGCTGGCAGCCATAAACTTTATTGCCAAAAAGGCGTGAGCTCGACAGCGGACACAAAAGACTTAAGCAACGAACTCGTCCGCAGTGAGACCTAACTGGGAACAGAAAGAGCAACAGAGCCAGAGCACTTCTAATGAAAGTAATCAAAATTAATGACAATAGAGACAGGCGTTGCCGGGAACGAAGATTAATTGGGTCACAGCCATTAAGAATCAAATTTATACGCTATTAGCACTTCCTCTGCGGCCCACACAGCTGCCAATTTGTCTGCTGAAAGACAACAAAGCGCAGCCTTTGAGCGACCAGCGGAGAGATGAAACTAAAACTACTATACGAAACTTTCATATAAGCCGAAGCTGGCCAAAGAGCCAAACTGGCGAACGTCAGCGGGCAAAAGCAATTGAGGTCAGCCATCAAAGAATGTTGCCATAAAATAAGCAACCGCCGCCGCCAGTCAGGCCAGTCCGTCTTGGACACTCGGACGCGGACCGGCTATCTTATACGGATTCAAAATCGGAATCATACGCTGGCCAAGAGCATGTTATGTTTACGACTGGACCGCAGCGGCAACAAAGAAAATATAAATAATATGGATCCACTCGGGCAGACTCGGGTATCTACCCGCAGACGCGGGCGGCAAGAGGCGGCTGCAGAAAGCGGAAAGTAAATTTGATGGCAAGTGAAAGGGAAATAAGACAAACAAACCCGGAGATCGAACCGAACCCTCTGTTCTTGGCTGCCGCTGACCCACATAGCCGCTGCGCCACTCACCCACAATCGGGCCACGAAATTGTGGTGCCGCATTCGCATGCCAAAAACGAATTTCCTTCATTGCAATGCGGGTCTTTTCCTCTCTAGCCGTCTGTTCCACCGACTCCCCTCACCACACCCCACCGTCATCGATTCTGGCTGTTTGGTAGGCCAGGCGAGTGGCTAGCGAAACATATGCTAAGCTGTTGACCCAAAAAGCCACAAAACGAAATGCAAACAGAAACAGAACCGCTGCCACTGCCACTGCCGGCCTGGCCACGATCTATGGAACGTGACAATGTCTCGGGCTGAATTCCCCTTTCGATGGATTATTTTCGTTCTCGGCTTAAGTTCGTGTCTTGAGTCATCCGTTTTTGGGCCGCCACTGAGGCATGGTAACTCAATGCCCAGGAGAGCGCTCTTCAGAATTTCGTGTTAATTGCATAAGAAATGCGCGGCACTCTACGGCTAAAGTTCAATAAACGCAAAACACCAACCAGGCAATTGGCAATATTTATTTAAATACCCTCTAAAATGGTAGGGTTATCAACTTTTTGATGGTTTCAGAACATGATTTTAAGTGATTCCAACACATACATATATTTTCTATGAAAAAGGGGATAAGATAAACAGGGATTTGATAAAAGAAAGATGATGAGTAATTAAACTAAATAAGCAGGCACTTATGTTGAATAATCGGAAAACTTTTGCATTTAAGTGCTTTAATTTTTAAAGCCATCTATATGTTTTGTTTCACTATAAATAACATAACATTCGACGCATTTTATCTATACGACCCGATATGAAAGGTGAAATATTTATAACTCACAAAGAGTAAGTAACTGACAGTTAATAAGAGCCAATAAAATAAATACCCATCATTTGCACCTTCGATAATGAAATCCAAAGAGGTATTTAAAAAATCGCCTTGGTCAAACGATGCGCGATTTGTTTTCTTTGTAATGATCAACAAAGTTCAAGCAAAGTGGCTTATTTATGTGCGAGTATTTTAAGCAGTAAGCCCAGCTTGTTAAGTGAATTTATGAGCAAAAGGGGCAATCAGGACCGCCGACTGTGCTTTCCTCGGACACTCCGGCTGCTCCAAGTTATTTTGCCCTGGCCGCGATTTGTCAGGGCCCCGAAACACAAATAAGCAAATAACTCTTGGCCCCGTGCTGCCGCCTGTAATTATATAAGTTCAAAGCTCGGGCTTTCGGATAATTCTCGGCTCGATTACACAATGACGATGGTCAAGATGATGACGATGTTCTTGGCGAAGCGGCAGCCGCAGAAGAGCAGAAATAATAAATAAATAACAATAATGCGGATGGGCTACTGTTGCCTCATCGGGCGGTCTTATGTGTATGTTTTGGCCGGGCGATGATGACGCCCTTCAGCGATCTGGTGGCTTTTATGGGCTCTCCTCTTGCTGGGCTTTGGCCTGCGGTTCATACCCATGTTCGTGCTAGTGTTCGGATCGTCTTCGTTTGTTGCCACTTCATTTTCACTTGTGTTAACTGTTTGGCTAACGGTAAAGAACTGGCTCAAATTGGCGTACAAATTCGAAGGCGTTAATCGCCGCAGCAAACGGAAATGGTGTGGAGCAGTCTATTCGAGTCGCTGGGACCAGAATAGGAATCTTTTTTGCTTTGTCCCCCCATCATCATCATTACTTAGTATATAATAATCATGGTTCTGTGCTACAATTATACTGATTGTTCTGGTAATTACCTCGCTATTGACAGTCCAATCTGGTCGTAATATCCGTCATCTGCCCTGCATCGTTCGCAAATCGGGACGCTCTGGCGTCTGTATGTTCGCCATCGATTGCATCAAGCAGAATGGAACCCACCTGGGCACCTGCATCGATCGTTTCTACTTTGGCTCGTGCTGCGCCATGAAGGTGAGTAATTAGCATCCCCTCGAAATCCACCATAGTCCACTAATTCCTCTGCCTAATTACCAGGAGGAAGCCTCGCTCTTTGCGCCAGAGATCAACGACAACAGCATTGACCAGAACACCATCTCCCACTTTTCCCACGAGTCCACCACGCTGCCCACCAGTGCCCTTTTCAAGCTAACCACAGAAAGCAGCTTGTCCAGTAGTAGCAGCAGCGGCAGCAGCACCGCCCATCACCACACCACCAACGAGCTGCTCAAGAACGTCACCCAGTCCTATCTGAGCACCGCGAAGCCGGCACCTGTTCGCACCACCAGCAACGGCACGCTCTCAACCACACGCCGCCCACCGCTGGCACACACCACCCACAAGAACTCGCACTATGTGGTGCGAACCACTATGAAACCCAGTGCCGTACCGACAACAACGTTTACGCCAACTGTTAAGCCACCGAGGAGGCGCACAACCACCGCCAAGCCGGTGCTAACCACTGCGCCGATTGTGGAGCAGCGCATCGAAACCACCTCGGTGCCCACCAAGTTTGTGACTTTCCAAATTGTGGAGACGACGACGCCAGCGGTTACAGAACCCACTCGACAGCAGGAGACAACAACCACTACGACCAGGCGATACACAAGGCCAACGGGAACCAGCTCCGTAGCCAGTAGGACAACCAGTAAAACTACAACCACTAGCACCACCACAACAACAACCACAGCAGCTCCACCCACAACAACGAGCACGAAAGCGGCCGCAACCACCCAACGTCCAACACCACCGCTGCGCACCACCACGAGCAAGCCGCACAAAACCCATTCCAGCAGGAGGCCAGCACCAGCGAAAAAGCCAGTGAGTACGACAACAACCAACGCCAGTGGAACACAATCCACACGGAAGCCGGCTGATAGTCTGGCCAGCAGCAGCACCACTGCAAATGCCACCACAGCCACCACATTGCCAGCTCAAAGGCCCGTGACTCAGACGAGCAGCAGCAGTACCACCACCACCAGCTCAACATCAACAACAACCACCGTGTTTAAGGACGAACTGCCCAAAAACCGCACCACAACGAGGCTGCCAGAACGCACCACTCAAGCTCCGCGGCCCAAGCCGAAACCCACTGGGGAAATCGTCAAGGTGCCCGCTCTGCTTGCTGAGCCAACAACAACCACCGCAACAAAGGGTTCATCCAGCAGCAGCAGTAGTTCTCCAAAGCCACCAGCAAGTAGCACCACTCCTTTGGTAACCAAAAAGAAGCCAACCACCACCAACGCTCCAACTACCACTACCACTACCACTACAACAACAACAACAACCACAACGCCTAAACCCACTCGAAGAACAAAGCCTCCCACAACAACAACCACAACTACCAAGGCGACAACAACCACAACGAAGGCAACAACAACAACAACCACAACAACAACTACTGCAAAACCACTGGTCACCATCGAGCCACCCACAAGTGCACCCCTAACAACAACCACCAAAAAAACCGGCCTGATCACTTGGACCGATGTGAAGGCTGAGCCACCGACTAATGCCAGTATTTCGAACGATTGGCAGCCTACACCACCTTCTAATTGGATGTTACTGACCACCGAATCAAGTGAAGCCGCTGACAAAATTTCAGCGTCCGCAGGTAAGCCTAACAAAAAAAAAATTTTAAGAACTTATATTTGACATGAGATTAAAATAAGATAAGCCCATCGTTAAAGGTAGCTAAATAATGGAAATGTTTGATATTAATAATAGTTTACCACTAATTTATTTAACATGGCGGTCTTACTAATGCCAGTTCTGCATCCTTTCACAGCACCACCCAGCGCCACCGACAAAGTGGTCATCTCGGTGGCCACCAGTGTCAGCGAAGTGGAGACCCACGGCCCGGTCAAGCCGCAGAAGACCACAAAGCCACCGAAACCCAGCAGCACAGCCAAGCCCACAACAACAACCACCGCAGCAGCGACAACCACAGTGAAAACCACAGAGCCACCAGCGAGCAGTATAGAATTAGCCTCATCTACATCATCTTACACGGATCTGGGCAGTGATTTGGCAGCCAGCAGCAGCACCACAACCAGCAGTCCCACAACCGCAGCTGAAACCACCGATTACAGCGGCGAAGAACCGAACACAACGACCATCGAGGCTACAGGCAGCACCACCGTGGCACCCGCCAATGCATTGGAGGGCGTCGATTACAAGGAAGGTGAGTTCGAGTGCTGGAGTGGCGGCGAGAAAACCCGTTCCTGCGGGGAGAAATCTATTAATACCTCGTGGCTGACTTTGGCCATAAGACAAAGCCAACGTGCGTGGCCATTAAATTCAATTTGAAGGCTAAACGCTGGCCTTGAGCCAGCATCATCGGACTGAAGACCAAGAAGCGGAGACATCTTCCGAGATGTCCGAGGTGCTGTCCTGGGCCAGCTAGCTTATAAATGATTACACAGGCAGAAAGCACGAGCGAAATCATTGGAATAGATCAAGGGAGACACCACCAAAAGGGAGAAAAGGTTATAGTGAGCTTTAAATATCCAGAGTGATTTTCTTAAATAGGTAATCAAAAGTAGCTTATAGATTGGAAGATAATAGAAAATCAATAGGGAAACTATTAGATACATTTTTGATTGTCTACTATGAATTTACATTTAAACCCGCTATTATAGATAGTTGAATGCGAAGAGTTCTTATTCTTATGTAATCAAGCTTTTAGATAAGGTTTATACCATCACCATGAGTGATCAGTTACCTCAGTGCAAGAACACTCCTAAGCAGGACTTTTGCTAGACGCAGTCGGCAACAATTTTTACAGCAATCATTTACAATAATGACTGCATCGTGCATGGGATCGCGGCGGTCATTGTGCCGCATGGGTCACGTTGTCGGTCGTCGGCCAAAGCCCACCAAAAACGAACCAATCCGAGCCAGAACCTCTGCTCCCTGCGTCCCGTTGACCGATTTGCGGCGGCAAAAGCAATCTTGATGCACGAATCGAAACAAGTCACACTGCAGTTCGGCTCGGATCTCGCTTCGGATGGGATCGGTTCGAGCCAAGTCGAGTTTGTGGCCATAAAGTAGGCCGTTGACTGCCTGCCTTCGGGCAGGCCAAAGTCAAGGACTGAGCCTCCTTGGCCAAAGCACATTACATTTGGGCCCAAATGACTGACTGCCAGGCGGAGTGATTAAAATGTTTAAGGCCCTGGCGGGCCCATTACTTTAATTGTGACCTGACGCAGGCCTATTAACCAAGATCCCACTCTGAATCCTTCCTCTTCTTGTATCAGTTTGCGGCCGTCGCATGTTCCCTGAGCCCCGAATCGTTGGTGGAGCTAATGCGGCCTTTGGACGCTGGCCCTGGCAGATCTCCCTGCGTCAGTGGCGCACCTCCACCTACCTACACAAGTGCGGAGCTGCCCTGCTGAACGAGAACTGGGCGATCACGGCGGCCCACTGTGTGGACAAGTGAGTAATCCGCTGACTAACCCAGAGACCCAGTGCTCATGAGTGTTACTTTCAGTGTGCCACCCTCTGATCTCCTGCTGCGCCTGGGAGAGTACGATCTGGCGGAGGAGGAGGAGCCCTACGGCTACCAGGAGCGACGAGTGCAGATCGTCGCCTCGCATCCGCAGTTTGATCCGCGCACCTTCGAGTACGATCTGGCCCTGCTCAGGTGAGTTGGTTGGCCCCTGTGGTGTTCCCAATTAACTACAACTTCCGTCTCCGTTCTCTTTCAGGTTCTACGAGCCCGTCGTCTTCCAGCCGAACATCATTCCCGTTTGCGTGCCCGACAACGATGAGAACTTCATTGGCCAGACCGCCTTCGTCACCGGCTGGGGCCGGCTCTACGAGGATGGGCCCCTGCCCAGTGTGCTGCAGGAGGTTGCCGTGCCCGTGATCAACAACACCATATGCGAGTCCATGTACCGCTCCGCGGGCTACATCGAGCACATACCGCACATATTCATCTGCGCCGGCTGGAAGAAGGGCGGCTACGACTCCTGCGAAGGTGAGTAAATGGCCAGATGTTGTGGACACCTCTGTAAACCAATACTGTTCTCTTCCCTAGGCGATTCCGGTGGCCCCATGGTGCTGCAGCGTGAGTCCGACAAGCGTTTCCACCTCGGCGGTGTCATATCGTGGGGCATTGGATGTGCGGAGGCCAACCAGCCTGGCGTCTATACCCGCATCTCGGAGTTCCGGGACTGGATCAACCAGATCCTGCAGTTCTAGGTCCCGCTCCGGCCCGATCCTTAGTGAATGCCTAGCACGTCTTCCCCACACGGCATCGGAATCCAACTCAGACTCGGACTCGTGCTCCGGTTATGGAGGGATCCCATGGAGCATCAGATCGGCCATAATCCGAGCAACGATTCCAGTTGCCACTATTTACCTCCACCTGCCCGCACAGCAACCACTGACCAGACACTTCCATTGTCGTAATCGTAATCTTACACTTAACGTTGCCTAGCCTAGCCTAGCCTAAACTAGTTAGTGAATGTGATTAAGCACAGATCACTGTGCAGTCACGGCTCATGTAACGTATTAACCGATTGGACGGACTCCTAATTTATTCCCATTTGCTGTACATAATTTTCTAAATTATTGCATAACATTTACACTTAGCTTTAGTCCTATACAACATTAATTTAGGGCACTCGACGTCGGTCGGGTACTTCGGTAGGGCATCATTATCACGTAAGTCGCTTCCACCCGAATCGAATCATGCGGCAGAAGCTATTGTAATTTTATTTTATAACGTACTGTAATTATTTATTTATAGCAGCTCATGCTCAACAAAATTAATTCTAATAAAATGTTTAAAACAAACAAGTTATAGAGTGTTTTACTAACTGCGGGCTTGATACTAAATGAAGCCCTTCAAGGGGCTAACTACGCATTATTATACATTTACCTCATGAAATGAGAATACTTTGAAGGCCTAGCTTGCTATTAAGAAATTTTTAAAATAAAAATGATTTTAGAAAGAAATGATAAAAATGGCGATGTTATAATTTAGTTTGGCACGCATCGCAGTTCGCTGTATTATAGTTTATTAATTTACATAGTCGCTGTATATAGACAATGCCGGTTAAGTCGTTAAAAAAATATGTTGGAATTGGAGGTACTTCTACGAGGTGAGAACATTGTGGATATATTGACAGGATAAGAAAATTGATATTAATGAAACGTTAGGAAGGCGCCCTTAGGCTTCCAAACTGGAATGCAATATTTATCTTCACAAACCTCTATTAAATTTGTAAAACTATTAGATATGCGAAACATGTAGCAAACGATAAACACGCAAAGCCGCCAAAAGATATAGCCATCCATGTGTCTATATGTGTCTAGGAAAATATTTCTATCGGCTTGGGCCTTAAAAATTTTTACAAAAAATCATTGGCTCCACCTATCTCTGAAACAATGTCTACCAGATGGTAACAAACTTTGATAAATTATTTAGCCTTGACTTAAGCCATCTCTTTGTGCGGCGAATTCAAGCGAATTGCATGAATCTGAATTAAAAGTTCGAGCCATTGAATACGTTTTTCAAATAATTGTAAGGTATTTTTTGCCAAAAGAAAAAATATGAGAAGCATGAAAATTATTTTAGGAAATCGTGAAAATAGTAGTCGACAAATGTAAAAGTAAAAGGAGAAGTAAAAGAATATCCTGAATATAAGCAATGCATAAAAAAAATATTTATTTATAATTTGAAAAAGTCAACAGCGTAAAAGTAACAAAATAGTCTAAACTGTTGACCAAAATCTTGCGAAAAAAAAAAACACTCGATAACAGAGTTTCATATTCATTATTTTGAAAGTTTTAAAATAAAAATATTTATTTATTTTACTAGGTGGGTACAACAAATTGACACCATCCAGAAACCCCAAACACAGCACTCGAATTCCTTATGCATGAGACGACACCGACTTGGGCAGCGGATCGCACATTATTTGGCAGGTGCCACTGAGGCAAAACTAAATACTTTCTTCGCCCGAAGGGCGGGCACACGCCTCTATTAATTTTGTAAAATTATTAGATATGCGAAACATGTAGCAAGCGATTAACACGCAAAGCCGCCAAAAATAAAGCCACCTGAGATCTATCTGTGTCTAAGAAATATTTCTTTCGGCTTCTACTACTACAACAACTACAACAAATATTTAACAAATTTTCATTTTCCTAATAATAAGGTTGGGGGAGCACTTTTTATCGACGTAACCTAGAACTTATACACCAATGTAGATGATACTCGATTCCAATGTGTTTTTCAAATGAAAATGATTGGTTTTTAGATCTTTTTAAGAGTCGATGAATTAAACAAAATTATTAATAAGGTGGACAAGCGTAATCGTAAGCATTAGGAACGCGAATCCACGCAATTCTATAAGTTGAAAGCAACTATGTGGCCTCCAGGTTGGTATGAACGCCCTGCAATTGCCGGCTCGTGAAACTTTCGCTCTCGGTTGATGGCTGATAATTGCTGGTCATTTGCATATGCGCTTCACCCTCCGCCCCTCTGGCCTTTCCGCAAGGCGTGTGTGAGCTGGAGGTGGAGCTGGAGCTGAAGCCTCGAGTGCGTTGCAAGTGCATGTCGTGGGCACAACTCGAGATCACCGGCGAGGGGCATATCATAATTTGTACGGATATCACGTACTCGGACGGGGGTCATGCGTACGGATTATCAACGGCTGCGATCACGAGCGGGTCGTCGTCGGTCCTGGGCTTGAACTTTCACATGCGATTCGTGGTGGTAATGGGCCACAGATTATCGGATTAACCGGCAGGCGATGATCCTCCGGTGCGATTAGTTAACTTGATCAAAGTAATAGGCGAAAACTGTGTCTAGCGAAAGTGAAATTCGGCTCTATTTGAATTAATTGGTCAAACAATCTGAGGATTTATGACACTCGATCGTTTTATTTATGGGCTGCCTTTAGTAATGGGTAGAGAAACCTAAAGCATCTTGCATAATAGTTTGGTGCGAAATTTGATTGTTATTACTATTGTCATTGGCTTAGGTACAATCGAATAGCGGACTAAACACAACTCGAACGGAATCCAGAGCATTCCCATGGAAAACGAAAGCTATGAAGTAACTGAAGAGTCTTGCATTTAATTTCTAAAGAAACGTTGCACAATTAAAACGCTTCAAGCATCATCAAAAGCCGCACACACGACCACTGCGAGTGAGGGGGCGAGTGTCAGGCAGAGATCATGGGGCTTCTGGCCCAGAGATGACCACCAACTACTCCGTCCGAGCAGTTACCCGAACCGAATGCACAATGACGACTCTGGCACTTGGACTTTCCCAGCGCGCCGTACAATGGAAATTTCTAATTTTTCTGGGCAAAAAGATTAATAGGAACTGTGCCGGCAACTGCGCAGCCACTTGAGAAGCAAATAAAAAACGAAAGTCCAAGTGCTACAATAATATGTATAAGATCTTTCCCCAGATTTATAGGCCCATCTATGGAAACAATTGAAAAGTACTCATGGACAATATTTTCCCTTTCTTCAATCGGAGGAGGAGGAGGGGGCCATCGCTGGGAAATGCCACCGTTCTGGTGGTACCCCGGATAAGGGCCATCTCTCACCTCTCCTCCGGTATCGCTTAATGAAATCGCACAAGACCAAGTCGAAGTCGAGATGGTCATTAATTTGACGGCACTGCCAGCCCATTTGAAACGTAACCCGTAGGAAATTACTGCTCATCCGGTAATTATTGGTCTGGGTACCACTTCGGATCTTGATAGATCGATCGGCGGACAGATATCCAATGCTTTTCGGATGCAACCAGCGTCTTCACACCGCCACCGGCTCTGATAGATCTTCATTTGGGAGCCGCTCGTTCACAGGTGTGTCGGTGGAATGTCTAAATATGGAAGTCTCTAGCATAGCCATGAGAATTGCGATTTTGAGTCTCGTTAAGCGGGGGAAACTCTTGGGCAGCCTTTGGCCTTCCAGACTTCTCCTTTTTACCGGCAGTCAAAGTAAATCATTTGGCCGTGGCCTCAGGCCATCGAAGCTTCCCTTTCCTTTCCCAAAATGTAAACCTTTTTCTGCCCTTTGCCCTTCGGACATCATCAAAAAAGTGAAGGCAATTGTACAAAAAAAATATATATAGTTTTCGTGCCAACATTTATCAAGAAGAAATTATGAATTTTATAGTTTCGCTTTCTAATTAATAGCATTATCTGCGGTGGACGCCTACACAAAGCGTCTTGGACGTAAAATGTTTTCCCTTTTCAATTTTCGCCAATTAAATGGCCAGGCAAATAAATAACTAAATAAAAAATAAGAAAAACGAAAAGAAAATACTCACAACGAAACCAGAGAAGAAACGGTGACGGAAGTCAAATGGATGCTGTGAAAGGTGCAAAATTTTTTGGACAGCCAAAAAGCAAACAAAGCTCACAAAAACGCAGCTAATGAAGACGAAAGTCGTTGCGCAAATGGAATTAAATTAAAATGGCATCAAAGTGAAATAATGGTGCAATTAAACGAGGCGCAAGCTGGCCAATTCGACCACCGGCAAAGTCGTGCCAAAAAGAATAGGACAAACATAGACTTCAAACTAAATACGATTATAGTTTAAGATTGCCAAGAAAAAGAAGGGATTGTGCTTAGAGAGTAAAGTTCATTTCTTAATTTAAAATATTACTAATTGAATCAGATTCGAAAAGAATTTCTGCCACAAACTTAAACGTATTAAAATTAGTTTAATTTAGGCAATACAAATATTGGTTCTACTTCTAGGAGAATCTGTTACAAAACCGCTGCCAAAGTCAATAAGCTCTCTTTACGACCCTAAATTCGTGCCAAAAGTTTCGCCCATTTCTCTAATCGCGAGCGGACCGACTCGTTTACGAGCTTATTGAATAACATTTGCGTAATTAAATGTGTGCGAAAAGAAACCGAAATTAAATCATAGGTACACAATCCAGCGCGATTAGAGAAGACCCTTTTCGTGGGCCATTGACACGCGATAATTGAAAGCGCAAGTTGTCAACGGTGGCGTATGCGTGATTTGCTGTCGCTTTAGAAAACACGACTTAGTTGACTGGTCGAGGGGATCTTTGTTTGCGGGGGGGGGGGGGGGGGGGGGGGGGGCTTAACAATCATTGGCTGTATGTCATTTGTAGTTGCTGCTACTCACTTTCATTTGTTACTCGTCTGCCCTGTCTTGTTTGGCTTAGTGGGCAAACATGGCCAGCCACTTGCTAAAAGTGAAATTATTGCCTTTTCAATTAGTCACAGATCCCCACCAAATACGGAACCTGAGGGCTACTGAACTCCACAGCTCGACCCTTTGAGGCTGCAAAATGGAAAGCCACTCATTGCTGGCAATAAATCAAAATACATGTCGACGCCCCGTTTTGATTAATTGGGTCCTAATCCAGCAAAGACTTCCAGACAGCCCGGAGACCACTGACCAGACCAAACCGCCGGCACTATGATCTTTCGTTTTTAATCGCCGGCGTTGAAAACAAATTAATAGCGGCGGCTAATAAACTGTAAGCCAAGGGGAACCCACATCGCGAATCGGCAATTTGGTAGGCGTTGACATGGCAACATCCCAGTAATGCTGTCCAAAACCAAAACCTTCACTTTCTGCAGTCGCCGAATGAGCAGCCTGGCAGTCTTGGAAACTGAAATTGAAATTGAATTTCTCACACTTGTCGCTCATTCACCCATCATTATGTTGATGTTTTCATCGATCGCCGAGATCGCACTGCCCCCTGTCGATATTTCTGCTTAGTCTGCAAATTACCTGGCCAGCTGTGAAATAGAAATTTTGACGGCTCATCGCTGAGAGATATCTGTATGCAAATCGAAAATCAAGTGGGCATGCAATTAGCATGATTAAACCATCGAATTTCGCAATAAAAGAAAAAAGTGGGCGAAAAAAGATGGAAAATATATAGTATTATTAGATCTAAGTGGTCTACTTATGATCTAGTATGAAATATTCTGGCTGGTACCTAAAATCATAATAATTGGTTTATTTTTATTGATATTAACTAATAGTATGTTGCGAAAGGTAAATTGATTTTCATACTAACTAATAGTCTGTTGTGAAAGGTAAATAAGAACAAACTAAAATTCATATTTTCTTTGTTTAACTTGAAGAGATTCATTTATCTCCTGGATCTGGTTAGCTTAGCCACGTCTAGCGGTTATATAACCCAATATTCCCTGATCAATGGAGTGGCGGCATCTGAAACAGATGCGATCGAAGAATGGCTTCAAATATTTCATCGTTTGCCATTTGTTAAAAGTTCGCTTTTGTGTTTTGTTTTTGCATATTTTGGCACCTTCTTGGGCGAGCACCATTGTCCGAACGGCGACTGGCCAATGGAGAGAAAGTCGACGCTACGCAGGGTCTTTGTCTTAGTTACCCTACCGTTGATTATGCTAAAATCATTTAAAATCGTTCATAATTCGGCGCGTTCGTGGCCCTGGTGTCGTAATACCGCATCTAATGAATTATGGGAAGACAGCTCAATAAGAAAGCCAACAGCTTCAACCCCAACTGGTTCTGTGCCACCACCCACGTGACCGGCATGTCCGAATCAGTTGGTGTCCATGGCTCTCACTGCGTTTTCCATTTCGATGGGCTGACCACGGGAAAATAAACAAAAAACAAACCGAGAAATGCACAGACAAAATATACATACAGAAAAACATTAAGTGGACAGAAAAAACGGCGAGCGGCGACAACAATAACGAAAGTGAAATTCTACAAAGATCGTGATGGCGGAGCGGAGTCCACGCTTGGGCAGCCACCAGTGCCATGCCAGCCTGGTCAGGCGTTTACCCCCGACATTGTAGTGCCGACCAGGCCAGGACCAGCCAAGAAAGCCAAACAATAACAAACCGCCGTGGCCGCCGGATTTTCCAGCCGCTTCGCAGTGAAATTTGGGTCAAGGAAATGCCAATCGACAGGTTGCACCTCCTCCTGACCGCCCGTGGATGCATGGTCACTATGGCCACATGACCACATGGCCAGTTGGACAAATAGTTAGATGACCGTTATTAGCCGCCAACTTTTGCCGGTGTTTTGCGGGCCACTAATTGCCAGGCTCGCATGGGGAATAACCTCCGTTGACCCACTGCGTGCCAATGCAATTTTCATGGATCTCAATTCGCACTTTCGATTCTTACAACTCGGAGTTCAGCATCGATGGCTTAACCTAAGTACTATATAATAGCTTGACGTCGAGGGTCGAAGATAATATCTTAAGTAATATGCACTTTACTAATTTATAGACGGCTTCGCAGTAACTTTAGGATTACATCTATTTTATTAATGTAACTAAAGATACAACTCCTTAAGCTTGTAGAAGATTACTGTTAATTTTAAACGGTAAATTGCAGCATAAGCAAATTATTATAATTTTAATGCTTCAGCATGTATTTTTTAATTTAAGAATCGCTAATCTTGTATGTGTTATGTTTGAACTTTTCGAAAATTGCTCCCCTTCCAAAGTAAAATTTATTAAATAGTAGATAATGTACTTCCGTGTCAGTAATCTTTGAAAATCATTATAAAAGCAAGTACTTAGTAACTTAAATATATATTAAAGATCTTCATTTAGTAGAACTCTTTAAAATCAATTTATTAAGGTCCATTTATTAGATAAGCAATGGCTTTGATCATCAAAAGCAGTTATATCGGTCACATGGATCGCTGCAGGCGAAAGCTGCAACGTTCCTCTGGGGGTGACATCAACATCAGCATTAGCAACAGCGGTAGCATCAGCGGCAGCATCAGCGGCAGCATCAGCGGCAGCATCAGCGGCAGCATCAGCGGCAGCATCAGCGGCAGCATCAGCGGCAGCATCAGCGGCAATCGCATCTTACTGCGGCAACAGCCAGCGACACTGTTAAGTCGGTCGGCGCATCGCTCTTAACCGCAAGGCCGCGCTGTAAACCGATTCAGTTGGGTTTGAGGCGCGCACGCGTACGGACGCCGAGAGAAAAAGCAGCGACTGGGCGAAAGAAAGCAGGCGGAGAAAACAGGAATCGCTGATCGGTGGCAAAGGCAGCAATAGCAGCAGCAGCAGAAGCGGCTGAAGAAGAAGCCGAGCTGATGCCGAATTAGAAATGTTTACCATTTAAGCGACGCCTAATGGAAATACTCTCACGTACCGCTCGCTCTCGGCTCTCTTGAAAACGCGCTCTCCCGCGTTAAAGTGAAAGTTTTCCCCACAAAAGTGGCGAAGGTCCGTTATCTTGGCCGCTGTTCGGGCCAACTCGCAATCAGGCAGTCAGATACACGCGGAGCGTTCAGTCGACCGGACGCATGGTCGCTGATACAAGATACAAGATACACGATATAGATACCCGATACCAGATACTATATATGTGGTGCAGTGTGTTAGTGTTTTGGTGCGAGCAACTGTAAATTCGCAGCTGACCAAAGAAAGTGCGGTCGTCGCAATAAAACCGAATTAAATTTAATCGAAATCGGAATCGGATCCACACAGTTACAACTCAATTCGCGTTCGTCGCCTAAGTCTTTCGTTTAGCGCGCTCCGCTGCCACACTGTTTTCGCACTCACGCCCGATTTTCGGTGCCGATTTCGAAACAAGCAGGGCGCATATCACTATCACAACGAGCTGCCAGGCGGTCTAGGCCAAGAACTCCCCGCAGGTGTCCGGCAGTCCAGCAGCAAACATGTTTAAGTGGGTTACGCCGGCCTCAACGGCGACGTTGTCCCGCTGCACACTGGCAGCAACAACAGCAGCCACAACAACAACAACGGCGATGGCAGCAACGAGAACAGCAACGACAGCGACGAGAACAACAAGACCACAACTACTTTCCATCGCTTTAACAAGTTTAATAATAATAGTCGCATTATTTGTGCCGACAACAAGTGGATTTAGATCAATTGAAACGAATGGCGGTAAGTGACAGACCATTTAGCTCATTGACTTGCCTGCGCAATGATCCATCGATCTGATGAAAGACCGCGTAGAGAAGAAAGTTTAGCACACAATAAAATGTAGAATTAAGGCAAAGAAAATCAATTTGCCAAATTGCAAGCTCATGTCGCTGCAAATCGAATCGTGTCAGTGGCTTCTGCTGCCTCACTTTGGCTCACTTAGCCATCCCAACCCATCCCTCCAACGGGGGCTTTCACTCAATGCGTCGGCCTGGCCAAGTTGACAATGCTCGTGGCAAAAAAAAGCACAAAACTATGCCTTTGTGCCAATAAATGAATCAGAAAAACTTTGGCACAGAAAACTGCGGCTGTAGATGGTGCTCTTCGACTTTCCACACTCCACGCACTTGGCAATTATTTGGTTCGTTTTATGCTACATTACGGCCACAAAGCGGCCACAAAAGACCTCGGAGATGTTAGGCACAGCCGTCGACTTTCCTTGTGACAGTTTATACTGTCTTTCGAGTGTTTAGTGCTGCCTCTCAGCATCCCATTGCCGTTAATCGTCGAGGTCATTTGGCTGATTTAAAAAGTGAAACAAATTTCTAGAGTACCTGGTTATTAGTTCGATTCGGATTCGGATTCGACAACAGCCGGAGCCCATTCAATTCAGATTGAGCCCAAGTGCCGACTAACAAAAGAGTCGAGGTGCAAACTCAATAAAAAGCCAGACACAATCACAATCAAAGGGGGGAAAACAAACCATTCGTGATAATCGGCAGTTGGCAGTACCTCTATGTAGCACGAAAAAAAAGAATAAAACTCTTTTATATGTGAAATTTCACACACCGTTTTCATTTCTTTAAGATCGTTAAAATGGTGAAAACACTCATAAGTACGTTGTTAAGGTATTATGGCTGTAGGGAAAACATTATAAAGCTGAAAGCATATACCCCTATCTATACCTGTTTAATCAATACTTTCCTCAAGTTCAAAGCCCTTACAAAGTGAATCTTTGTTTATACAGCTTACGCTGCAAAATTTGCAGACAGCCTTTACAAGTCCTTTGATACGTTGATACCCTTTCACAAATACCTCTTTTCGAAGTTTGTTGTACCCTTCAAATTAAAAGCGAAAATGAATATTTGCATTTAGATTCAAATAAAAGGCTGTGTAAGACTCTTTGGGCATTTAAAAATGTATACAAAGTTTGGGTACCAAGCATATTTACTTTTCTAATCCGTCAGTCGACCGAAGTTAGGTCCCACAACAATAATGACTTCTTGGGTTGCGGGTTGCAGTGGCTTTTCTTCGAGGCGTTTTCCCAACGATTCTCTTTGTTCCTCTGCCCGACTCTTCCGACTCAGCTTGCCCCATCCGAAAGGTTTGGGAAAACCTAGGGAAACCCATGAGGAGTAAATCAATACTTCCGCTGGCCAGCCAGCAATCGCAGAACTGTGCTGCGTCAGCGAGGTGGAAGTCGGCAAATGCCAATCATCGGCCACATACACACCTGATCATTAGTACGAAACACGTAAAACAATTTTCAATTTCTATTCAGGCGCGTTGTTTGCATAGAAAGAAAACCAGGAAAGCAGTTCAGGAAAAACGCGTGCGAAATGAAAATGTCTTGGCCAGTGGCCGTGGTAGTTGAGTGCAGCCCAGCAACCAAACCAAACCAAACCACAGCACACCAAACCACACCACACCACACCGATTCTGATGGAAGCGTGTGCCAGTTTGCGGTGCGGCTTTCTTGTCGCTGTCAGCCGCTGCAGTCGTGGTTTTAGCCATGGCCAAGAGCGCCGCTGCACTTGTCGACACCGCCTGCAGTTGACTTGCGGTAATTTGAGCCTCGGCCTGCGGGAAGGAAGCTTGGACTTGCAGCTGTAACCCCTGCTGCCGCTGACTGATGGACAGTGTTCGATGGCCGACGTTCGACAGCGATGTAATTTCAAGATCACGTTTTTACCGCTGTCCGATCATCGACTTGGTCAATTGTTGCTCCACATAGATCTCGGCTGCTCGCCAGCTTGATCGCTCTCGGCAGTTGGCTACTTAAAAATCAATTCATAACTCTTTTCTTCTCGTTTGGCTAATTTTCGGGCCAAGATTCTCGGTCTATGCAAATTACGAATACCAATTCCACATATTTTCGACTTCTGCCCTCCGCCACATGCAATTAATGTGAAAGCGACATTTGACTTTCTTCTGGGCCGCCGAGTGGGCTGAAACCATTTTCCCACAGCCATTTTACACTTCATAAACTTAACGCAATCGCATTAAAACTGTGACAGATCATGAACATCGAGTGCGGGGAGCATTTCACCTGGGCCGAGTATGGATTGCACTTCCTAACGCCGAGCACCCGAGTGAAACTACAGTAGAACCTCTCATGCGAGCTAAATGATGTGAAATCAGGAATAGTCTGGGTTAAAAATATTATGCCTTTTCAACATACAGATACATAAACATATTTTGACAACAAATTGATGTGTTATTAATTATTTAGACAAATGTTATAAGCATATGAATATCATGAGATTAAAAGAGTACCCACGTACTACTAAAGATTAAAAAGTTATCAACAATAAATAAACATAAAAGAATCTTAGGAACGTTTTTTACCATAGAACTTCCATCAATTAGACATGTAAAATACATGGAGCGAATATGTTGATCAGTATTTAGTTCGAGTAACAAAGCCAGCAACAACTACTCGGTTCGACTTACAGATGTACGACTGTATCGGATGTGAATGGAGTTGGAAACAGTAGCTACTCAATTGTAGTGACTTTGTGGTACTCACACGCATTTGTAGTAAGATGGCTTATCTTTCAAGCTCATCGGCATTGTTTCGAGTGCTACTGGTCGGTATCGATGGCTGTGCCGAGTAGTTACCAGTTATCGGGCTGTCAACGCGGCTCAAACCGAAAGAGCCGAGTTATGGGATGCGCCGTCTAACAGGAAATAGACGGCGAACTTCGAATTTGTTTTGACATGTTTGGCGGTGAAAGTGAAATGCTCCTCTCTGCGCTGGCTTCCGCTGCATGACAGCACAGATTCTTCGCTGGTTGGCTTTTCGCATGGAAATCGACGGCAGCGAAACGCATTAAAGTTTGGCCCGATCTCTGTGCATCCATAAAAAGGCTGGAAGATTCTGCGGCTTCTCCGTATCCGAAGACATTGTCGTCTGTTGGGTATCGATGGGAATTCGAATGGGAATCGGGTCTTTTGCCAAAAATGATGTCATTTATTGCGGCCAAGCAACTTTCACTGAGCATTCACACTGCCTCTTTGCAGCAGCTCATCGCATTTAAAATGATTCGCAAACAAATTGGATGGCAAAAGGCTTCGATCGGTGGCAATTCATCCTAGCCGCACATCTTTTGTCACCCACAAATCGTTCAATAAATTTCCCATTGTGCACAATTTTCACCAAATTGAATCTTTTCCGGCCATCCATTGTTCGGGCCGAACAATCAGGGGCCAGAGCACCATGACCTGGCAAAACTGACCATCAAATAAAATAATAATAGTAACAGAAACAGTAACAGTAACGCAAACAACACAAAGTCGTGCGCACACATGTAACAGTGGCGAATGAAACCGCCTCTAAATGATTCCAGCTGGGCTGCCACCCAGAAAATAGTATCTCCTCTTGCAAAACGCTGCTGAACCTACCACTTGGAACCTGTTCCAGCTGAATCGGACTAAGCTGAGCTGGCCGCGTGGTTGACACCGTGTGATTACCGTTCTTATTACGGCCAACAGCGCTGCCCACGTGAGGAGCACCCAAGTTATGCCACCGGGAAATGGGAAGTACTACCCACAAAACCCAGCCAAGAAACCATTTTTATTTGTGGTCTTGCGGCTGCTTAACTGACCACATTTGACCGCTTGGCTAAGCAAACAAATTGGTCAGTTTATGGAATCAAACCGCAAAGACATTAGAACTTTATTTAAACTTAAATGTCTGATTAAAATAGCACAATTAATAATAATAAATTAATCTAATTTTAAAGAGCTGCAAATGTAGGACATCTTGTCTGCTTGGAAAGCAGAGTGTAGTTAAGGTGTTGCTCATCTCTGTGGAGGGTTGACTTGAATATTTCTGGTTTGGCCAGTGGAAATTACGGCTGCCATTTGAATTGCATGCGTAAAATTCGTACCTACACCTGCGGCCAGCGCACTAGTGCCAGTGGAGACAGACAGCTTGGCACTGGCACGGGCACATTCACTGTTAGCTTACCGGTCTTTTTGGTCGCCCGTCGCCGCAATTTTATCTGGGTCACTGTTACAATTTACGCCGCTGCGACGGACGAGGAACCATGGCCACGAAGTGGTCAGTGGACATTGGGAATGGCAGTCGGATTGGGAATGGGAATGAGATGCTGCGATGCTGTGTCCGATTCGCCACGGCGACACTCGAGCAGATCGGAGCAAATCGATGGAAATTGTAGACGCGCCGAGATCGCAGCGACTTTCAAATCCAATTTTATGTAATTCAAGGTGGCTCCCAAGCTCGGGAGTTCGCGTGCAAATCGGTTATAGCCGGGCCTAGTTATATAGCGCACGCCACAGTCCAATTCGCAGAGAGCGTAGTAGAGCATGCAGCGGGTTATGTTTATGCTGATCCAAGCCCATACCCCACACCCCAGCAATTCAATTACAATGCGATTAATGGGTGTGTTCGGTTGCGGATCGGCAGCCATGTGGAGTGGGATCGCATCGGTTGGCCAAATGGCTGTTTAGGCCCACAAAGTCCAGAAAGGTCAAGACTGGCAAGGAAACTTTCCATTTCTCTCACGCAAGGCGGGAAACCAAAGCTTCTTGCGTGATGACATCGCGGAAAGATATCTCTACCGACGCACAGCCGCACGGAAAGCCCATTAAAATGAATAAAAAGCAAAATAACTAAAAGCATAAACCCAGAGGCAAAAAGATGGCACAAACCTCTGGTAAACTGCACTCGCCACTCTCGCTTCCACCAACCAAAGTCATAATTAGTAGCCCAAATGAAGCGACTCATGGGGAGTAAACTGTTTTTCTTCGCTTTTGTCTATGAAAAGTGAAATTAGCTTGGGATGAATGAAAAGATGTTTTATGCTAATTCCATGAAAAGTGACATTGGTTATTTTTTCCTCTTCGTCGCCCTCATCCGCTGGCCATCGGATGGAGCTTTTCTGCGGCCAATAAATAGCTTGGGAATTTTTGTCTGTCGATAGTAGGAGTTTCTCTAATTAATTGTACCATGGAAATCACTGGGGGATAGATATTGCATTTTAAATCTTTTATGAAGTTGAAAGGCATACATCGTTGACTTATTTATTTAGTCAGTATCCCAAACTCCATAAATCCACAAGAAGAGAAGAATCTCGATTTGGGAATTTTTATCTCAAAATCTGGCCAAGATCGAATCAAGCTCAACATACTCAGATCGAGATCGAATCATTCTCAGATTGCAAATGACTTTGCTCTCATTTTTCTCTCTATCTCATTTTTTCAGCCTTCGCCTCGTCCCTCTTCCACAATTTTAAACCGATACAGCTTCCGTCTAAAAATATAAACATTGAGATCGTTTTCGTCCCGAAATCCAGGTTTCTTCAGATGAGAATGCACAACTGATCTCGGTTTTTTTCGTTCTCAATTTTTCTGAGTGTATATGCTTTATGGTAGTTATTTCTGATCACCACCTTTTAAGGAACTCTAACTTTGAACTTGATAACCACATTCTTTTCGTTCGAATCCGCGATTTCACTTGACTGGCATTGTCAGCGATCGGTTAATAACTTGTGCCAATTCGAATCAGGAATACTTAACACTTTCACATCGCAATTAGAGCAAGATTCGTTGAATGCAAAACTGGCCAAGATGCGAGATGCCCCAATCCCAGAGTGATCTGTGTGCACGATACACGTGGGGATGCATGTTGGGGCAAGAAAGTTGTTATATTATTTTTTAACTTTTTGCAGTCTTGGGCTAATTGATCGATAATAATTTTCCATTTACCGTTAAAGCGCCCCGTTTGTTTACATTCTTCGGACTCCGGCACGTCGAACGGTCGGTGGTCAGTCGGAGATCGGGCATGAAAACAAGTTCTGCGAAATCTCGGAGCAGCGATATGCCAAGCAGAGCAGCTCTCTTCTGCCGATCTTGGCCAGCATCAGCATCGGCATCATACTCATGATTTAATTAATTTCCATTCCGCGGCTTGCGCATAAATTTCACTGCACGGAACGATAACTGTTCCGTTGGCCAAAAGCAAGAACATATATAGTGTGTCTATATATATATAGTGCCCCAAGGGCCAAGTGACACACTGCCGTGCATGGGGCATGCCTCAGAATTCGGCTATGGGACCAATTTTCTCGGATGATTAATGGCATTGCCAGCGACTTTTTCGGCGGTGAAGCAAACTTGTTATCTCATTTTGCAGCTGCTTCCCGTTCGTATTTTCCGATCTTGGTCCCCCTTCTGATAAGCACCGAAAAATGTCTTAAAGCGGCGCGAATTTATTCAGGCGTTTGACACACTTTCGTTCGCCTTCGTGTCTGTGTGTGTGTGTGGATTCGGTGATGTAGCTCAGGTGTTTCTCAGGAGCGATGCTGTAACCTATTTTGCATGCGCCACACGAAACGCCTGCGATTATGGTGCATCGACTCGAATTTCTCGATCCGCCAATTAGGGTCAGAGGATTGGTAGAACACAATCCGGCATCTCAATGTGGCATGCGGCAGGTGCGGGAGATTTGTTTATTGATTTACATACTTACTGATTCGAAGCCTCACAGGTGTTGGCTGAACAAGGGTCTATGTAAAACGATTAACACGCTTCCATGTACAGTGGAACCTAGCTACCAAAACGTGCCCTTGAAAAATTCAAAGGGATACAAAAAATAAAGATGTGGTGTTTAGATTTCGGTGCTTACGGTTTAGATATTCAATGCTAAGGCAGTTTAGCTAAATATCATTCAACATACTGAATAAATTAATGTTAGTTTCTCAGATTTCTTAACAACAAATATATATACCACTGTAAAAGCGTGATTTTACAGCATATAGTTAGAGGGTAACTTTCAAACTGCATAATCATGTAGTACAGCAGTCAATTTGCTCGGCCCAGATCAAATAAACTATGTTAAACTGCATAATTATCCCTGGTTGGTCGTGCTGCCTGGCAAACTTCATTAAGTCAGCCCCGGGTCGGTAATTAATTCATTGACTCCGCAACTCGAGATTGAAGTCTCGTGGCTCTGTTAGCTCTGTTAGCTGGAGTTGGTTGCGAGCATAGGGCCCCTGTAAAAGCCGTTCTTCTGTTAATCGGCTCTTTCTTCAGCCGCCTGCGGCTTTTCTCACGTCTCTTCGGAGACTCTCTTTCGCTCGCTGTTTGCGTTCGTCTTTAACAATTTGCGGAAGAATACTTAAGAGCTCTTGAGTGTCTAATCGTAAAAATGCGAAATGTCTGCAAATAAAGCCGCAAACGAATTATTATTATTATTTTATTAGAAGAAGCGAAGAAGAGACGAAGTCGCTTTGTAGAGATGAATGGCCAGCCAGAGCGAAAATAGAGAAAAGCGTCTGCAGAAACACTATCACTTTTACCCAATTATGTAGTATGTACGCAGATATTTTGACTGCTATTCTAATGGCGGCTTTTGCACTACATTTCACTACTTTTTCTCTTCTTTTTGAGCAATACACTTGACTTCGCTTTACTTTCACTGGCGCTACGTGTCCGGCATAATTTCGATCGGCTTGAGTCATGATTGCCTCCATTTCAGGCCATTCCCTGCAATTTCGGTTTCGTTACCTTCTGATTTTCATTTAATTAGCGACGAACTAATTGCCCACTAAGCCTCCGAATCTAGTTCGCCGGCCGTGTTTGCACTGGGCCCATGTTCCTATGCTCCAATTTCACGACCAAACATTGACACAGTCGGCAATGTGGATTGGGGCCACCAGTGGAACGCCAGTGGAGCACCAACGGAGCAAGCGGAGCGTCTGCGAGGTGTTAATTTGTCAGCATAAACCCGTCAGCAGTCGGCGGGCACTGCTTTCCCACTTCTGGTTTAATTGCTGCCAAAATCAATTTGATTCCATCGAGAGCTGTGTGCATTTCATGCTCGGCTTTAAGCGTTTTTTTGGATACTTTACACACTCAATTTAGGGTTAAATTCAATTAAATATTTTATTCTTTCCAAAAAAAACAGCACTATATTAACCAATAGTAAAGTCATTTTCAGTTTAAAAATATTCTGTATTAAAAATATTCGTTTAAAAGTGTTAATTGTGATGTTTTAACGATTATTGCATTTGCCGGTAAAACCAAAACTAATAAATTCTAAACGGCAGTTATAAAACTTAAACCAAACGGAAAAAATATTGATGATAGGGAGGGAGGCTTCTCATTAATCTTTCGTAATAGTTGATATGTGCATTTATTAGATAGTTTTTCCAAGGCTGCCGAAAGCGTCTGAAGACCACAAGTTAGCCCGAGCTAACCTTTCTCCATTTTCTTCAACTGAAAAGGCATTTGGCAAATGAGGTGGAAATGCTCTCAAGAGCATTGCCCACACCTGGGCCGCAGATGAACCTTGACATCCGAGTGGCTGGTATGAGCCTGAGCACTTGGGCTTGCCAGCCAGGGCCACTTTCACTTGGTGGTCTCGGAGTGGTTTTCGGTGGGTTCAGTGCCCAGAGAACAGGGAAAATATGGCGACTGTTAATTGAGTTTATATACCTTATAGTCTAGGTTTTGTGTGGCGGCTGCTGTTTATGTTTGCCCAAGGCTGTTTGTCACAATTAGCACTGAAAAGAGCCATTATTATAGATGTGCCCGCACGGCGTTGTCACTTTCATTTAAGGAATTTCCCACATTTTCACTACCCCCTCCACTTATAATCCAATCACCTACAGTTGAGCCAAGAAGAGATGCCCGAATGAAATGTTAATTAAGCTTTGGCCGAGGGGAATTTGACAGTTGGCTTTGTGGTTATTATTGGCAAGAGAAATCTGTTTGAAAATCTGGGTAATTTGAAATCGAATCCCTAATTGGGGAAACTCATTGAGCCCGCTTCAAGGAATATTCAAGCATGCAAAGAAGGCTTGTCACGAGCAAGTGAGCCGTTGAATTCATTTACTAATTTTAATAAATTGTAATTATAATTTTCTCATTTATGAATAATTTTCTAATGACTATCTCTTTTTCTGCCACTTTAACAGGTGGTCGCAAGCTCTTTGGGGGCTATCGCATCACACCGAAGCACTGCCGTGCCACCAATACGCTGCCCAGCTCGGATCCACGGGCCAATGGACCCACCATCTGCATGTTTAACCACGAGTGCGCCCAGCGGGGTGGCGAGGTGGTGGGCGCCTGCATGGACGGCTTCCTCTTCGGCGCCTGCTGCCAGATACCGCCCACCCACGAGTTGGCCAGCACGCTGATTAACGAGGCGCAGAACGCCTACTTCCAGCAGCACCAGCAGCAGACGAAGCTTCAGCAGTCAGCAGCCCAATCCTCGTTCGAAAGCTACGGCGAGCAGCAGCAGTCACTGAGCGAGGAGCAGGTGGCACAGCAGCCGTCGCAGAACATCTACGATCAGCAAAACCTGGACAAGGTCTACCAGCAACTGGGCAGCAGCAGTAGCATCAGTCCACCCAGCGGCGCCTACGGCGATGAGCCGCAGCAGCAGGAGTATCAGTCGGAGTCGGAGCAACCCATAAGAGATGAGAATGCGTATCCTACCAGCAGTTCATCCACCGAGGCCACTCAGTCGCAGTCCTCCTCCGCCAGTGTGGAATTCGAGCAGGAGCCATCCCAACTAGCAGATGTCTCCAACGATCAGACCACTCAGAAGATCAACAAGCAGCCCATCCAGCCACCCAACTTCCACGTCCACAAGCACTCCGTGACCATCAACTCACCCTCTTCGCCTCCTCAAAACGATGACTTCGTGATGCAGGTGCTAAGCACCTTGCCACCCGAGCATGCGGATGACCATCATATTGTCTTTACCACCGAGGTGCCCACCAAGATTGCCAGTGGCTTGCAGGATCAAACGAGCTCTGAGTCCAACTCCTTCGAAGAGGTGTCTTCGACGCCAGCAGCCACCCAAAAACCGAAAACCAAGCCAACTCAAAAGCCCACTCAAAAGCCCACTCAGAAGGCCACGCAGAAGCCCACTCCAAAACCCACACAGAACGCCAAGCCGAAACCAGTTCCCCAACTGGCGGAGAGCATGAAGCGACCCATCCAGCAGAAGCCACAGCAGGTGACGAAACCTAAGCCAAGCCCTAAGCCTGCCCAGTCCACGAACAACCACCACCACAACCACTTGATCCTGGACGGTGGCGAGTTCACGCACAGTGACATCACCCACCCCGGAGCAGATGCCGATCTCGTGGAGGATCTGCAATTCTCCACTGGCTATGGCCCCCACCCTGTGTACGCTGAACCACCGAAACAGCAACAGCAACCTGCGGAGCAGAGCTACATCTCCTCCAGCACTAGTGCCAAACGTCCAACGAATGGTCATAATAGTCCCACCACTGTTTCCTCGATTACCACCCACGTAGACTCTATCGAGTCTATCATCCTGCAGCTAAACAATACCAGTCATGGTCCAAGTTATAATGTTGTGAGCCAGCAGACCCCATCATATGGATATCCAGGAGCAGCAGTGGTTCAGACTGAGCCAGCAACCCAAAATCCAACCTTCTACCAGGAGAACGAGTCGGAGAAGGTCCAGGAGTCGGACTCGCAGTCTGATTACGGTTACACCACCACAGTGAACTACGAGTCTTTCTACGACAAGGTTTCAGATGAGCAGGATGCCTCCGCTGCTGTCAGTCAGTCTGCTGAGATGCCCACCGCACGTCCTGGTTACGGAGAAGATGTTTCCGCTGTGCTGGAGGACCACACTATGCCGGCCAATGGTTACCACGATGCTGAGGCTCCAGTTGCTCCACAGACTTCGGAGTTCAACAAGATGCCTGTGATGGGCATTGCCTATCCAGTGGATATGTCCTATATGGAGGAGGAGGGAAATCTTCCGGCCACTGCATCTGGTTATGGCCAGATGAGCAGTGACTCCTACGAAGCGAGCACTGAATCCACCTACCAGAAGCTGTCAACGGTCCAAACGGAAGAGCCGCAGCCACTGCCAACATACGTGCGTCCCACAACCAATGCCAACAAGCAGAATCGCCCAGTGGCCTCTTATATCGGAATGGTGACAATGCAACACTATAACCCGCAGCCCGGAAATGGTGACTACCAGGCTCAAGTTCCGCCCGAAGTATCCGTATCCTCGCACACCACCAAAGTCCAGGAGCAGATGGATGAGACCTCGAATGGCTATCAGCAATCGGAGACCACTTCTGGCTATGTTTCGCCACCAACTGCTGTACCTGCGCCAGCACAGCGGCCTCAGTATGACGCTGTCCAGGGTGATGCCTCCTCGGAGCGACCGGTCCTGGTGACGGCCAGTGCCAGGCCCCGTCCCAAGCCCAGCACCAAGCGACCTGCCGTGAAGAGGCCCATCAGCGGCGAGAGCACCAAGAAGAAACCCCAGCCACAGCCAATTGCCGGTGCCTACAACCAAGAGAAGATTAGCGAGCATAGCACCAGAAAGCCCGTGTCCAGTGGATATGATAAGGTGCCCGAGTCGCCCATCACACACATTCAGATTAAGAAGCCATCGGCAACTCATCACAAGGAACAAGAGCAAACTGGATACCCCAGACCTGCCAGCCCTGCGGGATACGAACAGACAACTGCCGCAGCTCCTGCGTCAGCTGCTCCTTCTCTCAACTACGACAAGCCGGATGCTCCACCCAGCCAGTACGACCAGCCCTCGGCTCCATCCGCCAGTTACGACCAGGTGGCGCCGATGCCGTCTCTCAACTACAACGAGCAGCATGCTAGTTCACCAGGAAGGAAGCCGTCAACGGCCAAGCCCATTTCCACCAGCTATGTTACCGGGCCGAGTACCCCACGACCCCCAGCCACCGTTGATTACCACTATGACAATGTGCCACCACTGTTCATGGCGGACGACAAGCTGGATGCCTTCATCCAGAGCACGGCGGAGAACATTGTCGGATCGACCCCGGGCAACTATCAGCCACCGCTGGTGGCTACCGCATCGACGCCCGCTTACGCCCACAGACCAACCAGCAGTGGTAGCTATGGCCATAAGAAGCCTGGCTTCGTGCAGATCAATGGAACACCCAAGCCTCCCAGACCGACGGTGCTCATTACGCCCAAGCCCACTGCCATAAATCTTGTGACCTACAGCTCTTTGAGCGACGATAGCAACAAGCTGGCCTCCAGCACAAGTTCCTATGTGAGCGGAAGACCAGGAGTACAGGGAGTAAGTTCTAACGACTTCGAGGATCCTGGATACTTTGGCAGTAGCCCCGTCCATGTGGCATTCACGCAATCCACCACAGAGGCCGTCTACGCAGTGCCCTCCGATGACAAACCAGCATTCCCAGGATACTTCGGACCGACTCCCTCGTATCCCGCCTTCTCAGTTCCCGGCGAGAAAGTGGGCCAGAATGTGATGGAGGAGACCTACACGTCGCCCAATGATTTCGTCAACTTCCCGCCGGTGAGGAACCCCAATCTGAATATGTCAGCTGCCTCAAGCGCAGTGACCAGCGATCTCGACCTCTCTACCCCCGCCTTTGTGGAGGATGTGGTGCTCAAGGACAAGATGCACACCCTGGTTCACAAATTGGTAGCCTCGCTGCAGGGTAACTTTGAGGCCCTAGCCGATATGATCGAAGAGCCGGGAAGCAACAAGACCGTGGCCACCTATCAAGCCGGAGCAGGTGGAACAGCCAAGCCTGTGAGAGTAGTAACCACACGGAAACCTGTGAGGACAGCCACCACAACCAGGCCGAAGGTAACCACAAAGAAACCAGTCACCCGGGTCACGACAAAGGCTCCCAACAAGAAGACCTCCGCTGTCAGCACAACCACTCGCAAGCCCGCGACGCGTCGCACCACCGTTGCCGCCAAGGTAACCACCACCACCCGGAGACCGGCGACCAAGAAGCCAACTCGCCGGGTAAGCAGCACCGTGAAGACCACGACCGTTAGTTCGGCCAGACCGGCGGACGACGAGATCGTGGACGAGGAGGACGAAGAGGACGTTAACCCGAATCCCAGCGACAACGAGATTGACCAGGGAGCTACTTTGAGCTCGTACGGAGGAGGCAACGGTCGGAAGATTCGTAAGTGTGGACTGAATGTAGCATGGACTAGCATGGACCCGAAACAACTGTCTTTCTCTCTCTATTTCTTGTTCTCTCACCTGCCCTTCTCCTGTTCCTAACCGCTCACGCATCTAACCCACCGCACCCTCAATCCTAATCATCCATTGCATTTCCGACTCATCCAAAAATATAGCACGTCGCAAGCACAAGCGGCGTAATCAGAAGACCACCTAGACCATTCCCCATAAAGAAACCCCCTCCTAGTTCTAGTGCCCCTTTTCCACTCCCCCTCCACTCAATTGTCCCACCAGTTCTATGCTTCCCCAACTCTCAGACTCGACTTCTCGAACACTCCCCACTCCTAACCTCGCATTTCACTCCCCATCAACAGAGTGCGGTGTGCGGCCCCATGTCAAGTCCGGCCGCATTGTCGGAGGCAAGGGCTCCACCTTCGGCGCCTACCCCTGGCAGGTCCTCGTCCGGGAGTCCACCTGGCTGGGCCTATTCACCAAGAACAAGTGCGGCGGCGTCCTAATCACCAGCCGCTACGTCATCACCGCCGCCCATTGTCAGCCTGGGTAAGCTATTACTCAAACTTATGGTTTAGGTGGGCTTAATTCAGTGATTTCATTTCAATCCTCCGCAGATTCCTGGCCTCTCTGGTGGCTGTTATGGGCGAGTTTGACATTTCCGGCGACCTGGAGAGCAAGCGTTCAGTGACCAAGAATGTTAAGCGCGTCATAGTCCACCGGCAGTACGATCCGGCCACGTTCGAAAATGATCTGGCCCTGCTGGAACTGGACAGTCCAGTGCAATTCGATACCCATATAGGTGAGTGTGCTGGTATAAGTACAACATATCAATGGCGCCCGATCAGGAACCATAAAAATGCTCTTAATTGTTATAAAGCTAAATTAGAAGTTTTAATATGATATATTGTATAATACTTTTTCAGTCACTTTAGTAAAGGCTAATCTATTCCTCTTTTCGCCTACAGTGCCCATTTGCATGCCCAATGATGTGGCGGACTTCACTGGACGCATGGCGACAGTGACGGGATGGGGACGCCTTAAGTACGGAGGTGGAGTGCCCTCCGTTCTCCAGGAGGTGCAGGTAAGCACGCAGCGAACAGAGTGTCCTTTGAATTGCGAACTGACCCGGGGCTAATTTAAATTAGGTGCCGATTATCGAGAACAGCGTTTGCCAGGAGATGTTCCACACCGCTGGACACAACAAGAAGATTCTCACCTCCTTCCTGTGCGCCGGCTATGCCAACGGACAAAAGGACTCCTGCGAGGTGAGCTCGGCGACCTCTTTTCTTTAGAAAGTGTACCCTAATCCGTCTCACTATCCGACAGGGCGACAGTGGCGGTCCGCTGGTGCTGCAACGACCGGATGGACGCTACGAGTTGGCCGGAACCGTTTCCCACGGCATCAAGTGTGCGGCGCCGTATCTGCCAGGTGTCTATATGCGCACCACCTTCTACAAGCCGTGGCTGCGCAGCATAACGGGCGTGAAATAGGTAGTCGCCTCCACAGTTTCCAAGTTTCTCCCCATCCCAGAGATGGCCAGCGCCAACTAGCTGCTGAGGCAGGAGCACCAAGTGTAAATAGAACGTAGAGTTTTAAGAGTCGCGGCTAGGAGCGTGGGAAAATTGGCTCATCCTATGCGACGTCGCATCCTCGGACCCCTTCCTCGAACCCCCTTCATGTTACCATCATTTCATTAGCCTAATTGAAAATCAACTGCAGCACTTCAAACGACATTCGCCGGGAATTCCCAAATTCCGAGTTAGCGACATTTCGCTTGAGAATGTCTGCAGATTCCGTTTTTTTGAGTACGCGTGCCTAACACTTGTAGAGTCTGAATGAGAATTACGCTGATTGCAAACCGTAGGCATAAGACATATTTATTCTAGTTCTAAGCCTATTTATTTGACTATTTATTTATTTATGTGACGTGAGGAAGCGCGGCGATTTGTGCGTTTGATTCAACTAAAAAAATTGTTATCTTCATAGGCAAATTGTTGTTATGTTCAAATGAGAGCGAGAGCAAATGTTTTTAGTTCAATTGAATTTACTAATTTATCGATTTATATTATTAATTCTTTTATCTAAATATGTTAATTGTTAAGTGAACGAACCAATCGAAAAGAGATCGAAATAAACGACATACTTTTTAGTAAAAACAAACAGGGTTCTTTCATTTTGAAACATTTATTTCAAAATTTTCCACAGTAGCTAGACTTAGAAGTAACTAAAGGTGAAACTTGTATGTCTGTATTTTAGCATTGAATGTCAGCTTCACAACACTCAAACAGCAGTGCAATTCCTGACATAAACTGACGCGGTAGCCTTGATGCGAGCTCACTTTCCTTTTTTGAAAATTGCCACTTCCGTCAGTCCTTGCTTTTCCCCATTGGGAATATTGAATGTGGTTGCGCCTGGGAGCTTCTGCTTCAGCTTCTCCAGATGCCAATGCTGCTGCTATACCAAGACTGAAGTCAACACTCTTATACAGAATCCTTTGACACCATCTCTATTATTATATTAAAGGTTCAATCACACAAAATGGTTATGATTTTCCCTATTTATATTTTAATAATTTATGATTTTAAAAAAATTGTTTCCATAATTTGTTATGAGATTAATCTTTATATTTTAGTATAAAGTAGTCCCTGGCCAATAATGTATATTCTTAACTTTGATTCATAGTACTGAGATTAATCTAAACTTTATTTATGTAAAAGCAAGTCCTTGAGCAATACCTTCTATTTTATTTTAAATAAAATCCAAGTTAACTTAAGATATTGTTAACATTCAATTTCGTGCAGCACTAAACATAATTTCCTGAAAAACGAACATAAATTAATTATACAAAGTACACACAAGTGCAACGCTATTTCCACTCCACGTGGCCAAAATCATTTTCAAATCGAACATTCAGAGCGAAGAGTGAGTGGCATGAGCATACAGCTCTCATTATCCTGATGCAAGGAATGTCCTGGAGGGCAGACTCTTTTTATCTCGTTGGGGCAAGCAAATTGCGTGTTTTCCATTTAACAGATTTGCCTGCAGGACAGCCACTCCGAATCAAGGATCCCATTTTGGTAACAAGAGGAGGCTCATTAATTTTGCACCGCTGCCACAAATCACAGTGACGTCATGGCCGAAACACCCGCTGCCACAACTCAAAACACACATACAGGGAGTGGTGGGGGGACTCCATTAAAACTGAATCCTAGGAGCTTTGACTGCGCCACAAACACACTTAATTCATAAAAATCCAACTAAAAGCTTCGTAGCCCAAAAGCTCCATTCCGGCAGCTAGCCGACAGGTGTTGTTTGAGCCAATTCAGACATTCAGTAGCCGACAGGACGCCCAGCCAGCAGGTATGTTGTGCGCCACAAGAACCCCATCCCCGCACCCCGTTCGCGTGCGGCGAAAGTGAAAGTTGACACGTGTATTGGTATAACCAACTCCTTCTTGCCCACGGAAGGGCGCAGGACAACGGTGCACCTGCACTTTAAGTGCATCAGCGGGCGTGTCGCAGTCAACTCCGGCAAATCATGGTCTAATTTCCACCGCCAACCGTTTTTCCGCACTTTAAAGTGGGTCGAGCGCATATGGAATTAGTGGTTGAGTTCAGGCAAAGGCATGGATATGGAACAGGATTTACCATTATACCATAAAAAGGAATGCCATTACCGGCACAGTGTGTTATTTAGAGCTAATTCGGCTGGCATTTGATCCACTCCATTTCAGCCTTTTAATCTGGTTGGGCGTAAAGTGGTGCTTTGATGAGTTTAATTTCTTTCCACTTAATCTTAACTGTATTTCTTTTAATTACGAGGTATAATAAATGTTGATTTATCCCTGTAGATCATGTATATAAGTTTGTCTTCAGCACACTTCATAAATATTATATATTTAACAAAAATGGTGCAAACAGAAGAGAAAACTTTATGATCAGAAACAACGAATCTAAAATTTTTTTGCTCTCATTTGAAATACATTTTCCAAATATTAACTTGTCAGCTATATGAAATAATGTTCCGATCCAGTCCGTTCCGACTTATATAGTGCAATAGAAATACGACGTTCGGAAATGTTTAATGCAGGTTGCTTAAAGTGACGGACATGTCAACTTCATCTTTAGAATATGAATGATTACTTATTCTAACATTTATAGTTCCCGGGATCTCATCTCTCATGAACGGACAGACTGTCAAGCGGACAGACAGACAAATAGACGCAAATATAACTGATTGTATACTTCAAAGGCATATTGTATACCTTTTTTTCCATTCTAAGAAATGCATTAGCCTTTTGAATAAAATACCTTGAATATTTATTGCAATGATCACAGGAAAGAAGCTTATTTGAATGTGCCAAGGGTCGCAGCAAGCATGATTCTGGGAAAAGGTAAAGTTGATGCTCAATTAAGGAACTTTTATCGACTCATCGCCAAAGTGCTTCCAAACTAAAGTCACCTTCCAATCATTGGCAAAGTTTCGTCGAATTTGTAACTGTAGAAGAAATACTAATTGCAAAACTTTCCGGTGGCCCAATGCAATTAGACGTATTTAGCTGCGGATAAAGAGGTCATGTCGCAAGCATGAGCACTTTGGTAAATTAAAGGACGAAAGACACATTCCCTAACGGGTTAAAAAAAAGGACACCCTTTTTGGGCTGAAACTCAATTAGTCAAGATTTGATAACATGCTATGGTTGATTACTGTGCTCGGCAACCAAAAGGTCAAAATGCTTGGCAACAAACCCGCGAACTGGGACGACAGGAACTTTGACGAGCCGCGTCCAGTGAAAGTGTGAGAAAGTAATTATAAAAATGCTTAAGGAGAATCAAAAAGGGACTCCGTGTTGTTTAGTCAAACACACTTGCCTGAACCGAAGGCAGGAACATTAATGAAATTGTACTCCCACAGCGGAAATTTCTGTGACAACCGGAAAATGTTTTGCCTGGCCTTCGGTGAACCCATTGCCTTTCACCCACTAACTTATTAATGGATGAGTGCTAACAACTGTTGCCAATCGACCGTCCAAAGAAGGTCTAAATCAAGCCAAAACTGTCAAAGTCGAACTACAAAGTGCCACCCCAATAAGTAGGCAATTATATATAGCAATCTGGCTCGATTCTATTTTAGGGCCAAAATGATGATATTTCAGTTGAGGGACGAACAGTTGCCACTAAGTGGACTTAGTACGCATAACGTAACCCACATTAGAAGTTATTTAAAAGCTGCTTGAGATTGTAAATTCGTTTGCTAGAAGCTTTTGCATAAATTGCTTTAATTACTTTTCGCAGGGGAAGCCATCACGAAACTGAATACAATTAAGAACATTTTGCAAATGAAAGGAAAATTCACTTTGAGTTTTCGTGTTCGCCCAGGCAGGCTCAACTCCCACATATATTATAATTTCTTTTTTAACTTGCAAATATGCATCTTCTTAAAAATGCGCAGCTTTAATTGAGTTTAATGAAATATTTGAATAAGCTAAGTTTCTCTTTCCTTCAATATATTCTTAAATTTGTTTCCGGTATGCATAATCTATTTTTTCCAAATTTGGTTGATGGCTTATTAAGCTAAAGTGCAAATGTAGGCAATATGCTAAAATGGCATAATTTATTGTATATGAACTGTTGCCCAACGACTTGTAGCCATTCGAATTTATATATGAGCCTTTCATCGGGCAATAAAAATGAAGCCACAAGAGCGAACCAAGTCTGAGAATACATAAATTAAGGCACAGCCGGTAATAACACTAAAAGCAAGCCGACAATTTTAATGAGCCACCCGACGGGGATATTTGCCGGGAAAACGTTAATAGAACCGCTGATGCTATTCCCAGCTGGAAGACAGCGATTTATATGCCCTCACGCTCCACTCGAGCGCATGAACACGGAAGTTTGCTCCTCCCGTAGGGCAGCAATCGACTCCCGGGCAGGCATACGTTTTAATCAAGCGTGTACTCGGTTTCCATTTTCACAGTTCATCGGGAGAAGGCGAGCGGGCTTTTCACTAGTGATGATGTACTAACGTGACCACTATGAACATTTTTCCGAGGTGGGCAGCCATGCTGCTGCTCCTGGGCCTGGCCCACCAGCTGGACCCCTCGCACGCCGCGTCCGCATCCTCGTTCGCATCCGGAAACGCCTGGCAGCGCGCCCTATTTGGCCGGGAGTCGCGCAACCTGATGCACCGCAGAGCCCCGTTTTCCGGCGCCGCTGATTTGGGGCTCGACGAATACCTGGGCCCCTATGGCGCCGCCGAACAGGAGCAGCACCAGCCGCATCCTCCGCCGCAGCAGGTGAGTCTGGGATTGGAACTGTAGTAATACCCTGTAGGGTATCTGGCCACAAAAGATTATTGATGGGCAAAATCTGAAATTGATTGGTTTATCTATCGAAATTTTAAAAGGAAAGCTGAAAATGTTTAGCTAAATTCGATTGGAAAGTGTCTAGTTTTATTTAATTAATCAAATGGATTGCTCACAAAGCATGAAAAAAACAAAACTTTTGTACTTTTTGGTTCAAAAACAATCTTTTAAGCAAACGAATCTAAAATTCAAATAAATTTATGCTCTTAAAAATTGACAATCTTTTAAAAGTGTTTACAACACATAGAAAAAAGATTCTTGCCTGAAGCAGCTAAAGGCAACACCCAAACTCAATAAAAATCGCACCACTCGAACTCATCTGAAAACGCATACGCCTTGTGGGCGTGCCACAAATATCCGAAGGCGTCTGGCGCAGCGTTTTGCAGCAATTCGAAATTGGAACTTGTATGCTTGTATGGTTTTATTGGCCCACTGGATCACTGGTTTCAATCAACGGAAATTTCAGAGTTCGCGCTGAAACTCAAATTAATTAACGCGCAACGAGTGTTAGCGTTATTGATAACCCAACCAACCAACCAACTGCTGCAGCGCTGTAAGGGGATATGGATATAGCGCATACGCACCGTGCGCCCAACAAATGCCACACTAATTGCCACCGCACTCGACCTTCCCCACAGATGCGCCAGCAGACCGAAGTTTACGGAATCGTGGAGCCGCTGATTGAGGACACGCCCTGTGCCGACCGACCCTGCCTCCTCAACGACGATTGCTGTCCTTCCGGAGTTTGCGTCAGCACATACGGCGGTAAGTTGGCCTAATTGCACTTGGTCCACTGTGACCCAACCCACTCACTTACGCTGGAAATAGTTAATGCTTATGTTGCCTTAAAAATAGATTAAATACTTGCTTAAATGTTATAAGAAAATGGGCACCAGACTGAAACTGGGGTTAGGATCTACTTGGCTATCGATCTGGATCAAGAGCATATATGTACATATACTTTAAAAGTTTTGAAGGGTTTCATTCTATCTGCTGTACTATTTTCATAGAAACAAGGATACATTTTCTATAAAAACTCCATCATTTTGTAGAAGGCAAATGCGTATATGTGTTTGGTCGTCAGCGGGATCTGTGCCAGGGACATGCGGACTGTCCGCAGGGCAGCTCCTGCATGCTGGTCCCCCAGGAGGGAGTGTGGCGATGTGAGCCGAGCGTGGAGTCGGGCGGGGCCACGTCGCTGCTGGAGGGCATATTCGGAGCGAAGGAGCGTCAACCGCTTGGCAACGAGTGCAGCAGCAGCAGCGACTGCCAGGTGATCAAGTGAGTCCGAATATCGCTGATTAGCCCAATTGGGGTCTAAATGTCCCACTTTCCAGCGGAATGTGCTGTCAACAGCAGCGTTTGCACCACCGGGCAGCCATCAAGCTGAGCTGTGGCTACTTTCGCGATGCCTTCGACTGTGTGGATATGGTCGGAGCAGAGGTATGATATAGTCCAAAGTCAAAAATACGAATTTCAGTTATATTTTATTCTCGTACAGCGTCGGCGCAACTAATGATCAAAGTTCTCGGGTTGCAGAGCTCAGAAAACCGAAGGAAAGTAGCCAAACAGCAATGGAATCGGATAAATGATTGAGTATGAATTACTTCAATATTGAAACATATCCAGTTGTTAAACGAATAGATATCAAGGTCAAATTGCTATAGCTTAGAGAGAGCATTTGTATTTCTATAATCTGCATATGAATATTTGCTATTACTCAAACGATCTTAGACATCTAGATGTGTTTTTAGTAGAGACTCCAAATATACTGACTGAGGCATTCAATGTTAATAGCAGAAAGAAGTGTATTCCAATGCAGTTTTACCATACTTAAGCAACAATTAAATCGTTTCACGTCTAAATGTAAATCGAATACAATAAAAGCATTAACAAATATCTGCACTTTCACTGGAATTGTTAACGATACTTTCGTATTTATATGAGTTAACGGATTTGTTTTCAGCCCAATTATAAAAATTGAACTCTTAAAAATAAAATATTAAATTGAGTTCTAACAAGTCATGCGACTAATTTTTAGTACAACAAAACCACGACTATACGCACTTACAAAACTAGTGACGAATGCACCTAAACAACATAGAAAACTATTGGTGTGACGAAAGCACCAAGTCTGATGACCCAAAATAAACTTACATATATAATAAGGTATATTTTCTTGCCAAAGCCGACTTAATAAACTAATAATTGAAAATACACCAGAAGACAGTGAATAAAAGTCGCAAATAATTCTTTTACAAATCTTTTCGGTTGGTTTTATTTTTGTAATTTTATTTAAAGTGCCAGTAAAAACGCAGCTTAAAGCTAAAAGTTAGACTCTGTTTACACTTTCAACGCTTTTGTTTTTAACATTACACCCAAGTAAATCATTCCTCCTTTCGTTCTCCAACTCTTTGACATTCTATATATCTCTCATGATCCAATCCATTCACGAATAATACACATTACAAATGCTTTCGTCCCTAACTTTATGGCTGAGACACTTACTTCGCTTACTTGAGCCTAACATAAATCGCACAAGGTGCATCGTTTTAGTTCTGGAAATCTTGGAAATTTCGAACCAAAAGTGTGTTTTGCCAGCAAAATAGGATTTATTTTTAAAATTATTTTTTATATGTTTTTGCGCATGTTCAAGTCTTTTGTTGATTTTGTGTTCTTCGGTTTAAATTGAATCTTAAACTCAGTTGTTTTTTAAGTTGTTTTTGGTTTGGATCAGGGACTAAGGTCGTGGGCTTTAGGAAGTGCCCCACTTCGGAGGTTGTATTGGGGGGTTAGTCTTAAGAACAACTTTCGGCTTAAACTTAGCTTGGAACAGTCAAACAAATATCAAGTTCGCTATCCTTCGAAACTTGTCTCTCGGTTTTTGTTTGACTCGCATGCACAGAATGCACAGATTATTTACAGATTTTACAATTACAGGAATAGTTTCAAAACCTAAATATACGTACGCGAATAGAGCTATAAATTTAGTTTAGATTTGTTTTCCAAAGAAATCGATTGTGTTCGTACAGGATGTGATTAACTTCAGAAAGCTTAAATTAAATTAAAATAGGAAAGTAAATTTCGCAGACCGAAAAAATAACAATATGAAGGTACTATTTAATCATAACCCTAATTACAATCTTGCTCGTACAAACTCTTACTCTTAGCTTACATCGAAATGATTAAAATGTTAATTAATGTTTACTTTAATCTCTCAGCTGGCGTGTATTGATGGGCAAAGGAAACATGGGTTGTGTTGAAACTACTATTGCATTCTGGTAATGGACTGTGTTTACACGTATACATTGATAATGGACTCATTTAGCTTTATGGCATTTGATGTGAGATTTAGTTGATTTATGATGTTAAACATATTGTATGACCCGGAATTAGCGCACCCAAACTCTGTGCACAGGCTTAAATTAGTGGTTTAGGTTTGTTCACGAAACATTTAGTTCCATACAATTTATAATAGAAGCAAATATAGTATACAATTCATATATATATGTGTATATATATTCATATATACCATGTACATTTATAGTTTTGTTTACTTATTTATGGCTACTATAAAATAGGAAGAACAAGCTTTGGTTATAAAACAACAAGAAACTGGATTTATAAAGGGATATGTTCACAGGCAACATGAAGGTAAATGAAATAACAAAAATAAAAAGTATGCGTGACTATGCAGGTTGCCAGGGTCGAGAGTTTTGGTGTAGACATTTTAAAATAGTTTAAACATAGGATTACAAAGAGAAGCGCTTCCAGCAATATGGATACCTACTTATGGGAGAGGGGTGGTGTTCATTAAGTTTTAGAGGCGATGGGCATGGCAAGCTGTTCGTGAGCAGGCGGCGCGCCAAATCGTTTGATTCCTTTCATTTTATTTTTACGTTACGATTTCCTGAGTTTATCGACTTTATCTGTTGGTTAGTGCCTAAAAGAGTTATCTTTCTTGCTAATAATCTGGTTGTGGCTGGTTTTGTATATTTCATTGCAGGCTAAAAATTGTCTGCGGTTCAAATCTGTTGTTTTCTCACTGCTTTCCACTGCTGCTCAGTCTTGACAAAGTCTTACTGTTTTGTTTTCGTTATGTATTTATCGTTTCGTTTGCTGGCGTTCGTTCTAGCTCGCGAACAGGATTTATAAAAAATATATATATTGTATATAATGTGTTATTTTGTTGGTATATAACTAGGCCCTAATTGGTAGTTCTAATGGCAGTGCGGCAGTTTATTTTTTTTGGCGCGCCGCCTTGATCACTCCGCCCGGAAACAAGCAAATCTCAGCGAAAATGTCAACGAAGGTTATGTACAATAGTTGAGGATGGTGTAACACAAAACTTATAACGAGCTCGTTCTGAACGGAAACAAAGCAAAGCATTGGAAACTTTAAGGATGAGTTAGCACATAATATTTACAACTTCTTTGTATTTAATTTCTTAACGGGTTTCTGGTTTCTGGAACTGCTTCGCAAGCGCTGCCAGGACATTTAAGGTAACGCGGGGCCAGGTTACAGGTTACTAATATTTGTCTGCCCCCGATCCCACGGGGCGCGACACGAGGGCTACTCGTCAAACTGAAGCCACAATCAGTTCTTGACCTTGTCCTCCACGCTGATGCTAGCAAGTGTCTTTTTGATGCGAAGCGCTGTCAATCGGGCCACAGGATTGGGATACCAGCACTCCTTCATCACCTTGGCCATGTTGTGGAGCACATCGGAGGCATGCCAGCGGTTTGGAATGTTTGGTCGGCACTTCTCGATGCAAACCACCTTTAGAGAAATTGTAAAATGTTAGTTAGCACGAGCCCACATCCGTTTTGCTCCACGAAAGACTCACTTTTTTCATCTCCTCAATGCTGGGATCTGGCTGCACGACATCGTAATATGGCAATTGATACTCATCGTATATCATGCCCATGTTGCAGCGACGTGCAATCTCCCAGAGGATCAGTCCAAAGGCGTACACATCCGCCCGCTTGTACGAGTCAAAGTGCTGATCATTCATACTCTCGTCCAGCACCTCGGGCGCCATATAGCGCTTGGTACCCACGCGATGAGTGGAAGGTATGTCCACAGAGTCATTCTTCTCCACATGACGCACGGCCAGACCCAAATCTCCAATAGCACAGCTTAGATTTGATTTGACCAGTATGTTTTTGGATTTGAGATCACGATGGGCGATGGCGGGCTTGCCGCGAGTGCCCACAATGTCCATATGCAGATGCGCCAGTCCAGTGGCAATACTCAGCGACATGTTCAGCATGGTGTTGGTGTCCACCGGGTGCGTGGTTAGGTAGTCAAAGAGCGATCCGTTCTCATGGTAGTCGGTTACGAGCCACAACTGTGTCCAAGTTCCATTGTCTGTAAGAAGCATATATTAAAAGGATTGCGTTAGATAAAAGGCTTATCGGCTCACCCTTGTTATCCGCAGCTATGAATCCCAAAATGTTCTCGTGCCGCAGCATTACCGTCTGATAGATTTCCGCCTCACGGAACCAGGAGCACTCCTCGCGACTAGAGAAGATCTTGACCGCCACGTTTTCGCCTCGCCAGCGTCCACGCCAGACCTCGCCGAAACGTCCCTTACCGATAACGTGGCACAGCTGCACCTGCCGGGCAATGGAACGCTGCACCAGCAGCGGAAGACCAGCTGAAAGGGAAGTACAGAATGAGGCCAAGATGCAGATAGGAATTAGCCCCCCCATGGAACTCACCCGAACCCGAACCGGAGGTGGTCATCTCAATGATGTCGTGTATGGTTGTATTACCATTCAATATAGGATCGTATGCTGAATCCTCCTTGGCAAACGGCCTTCCGCTGGCCATTCGCTTGCGACGCTGGCAATAATACCACGTACTGGTGCCCGTGAAGCAAATGAAGAGGGTGGCCCCTAGGATGATAGCCACAAACTCCCAGCTGGTCAGTCGGTGTGGCACATAATCTGGACGAAACCCACAAAGGCATTCATTATTAAGGGCAGACAGGACATGCGGTTCATGTAAATGTGATCGAATTAATGGAAAATAAATACAAAGAGAATGCAGAATGTTAGTCAATCAATCGAGAGTGGCATGCAGGAGGCCGTTAACAAGTAAATGTGCGTGATAACATTAAGAAATCAGGGTGCAAAACAAGTTAAACAAATCGAAACCCAAAAGCTCATTCCAAACACAATTAGCGGTTAACAGTACTTAAATGTAGTAATTTATTTACAAAAACATCACTGACCTGCGTGTGAATATTTCGAGTTATTTAAAAACCTTTGCATTCAATTCGGCAACGAGCTTACAAACTACTTAATAATGACGAAAACGTATTAAACAAAAAACTAACTTTGCGGCTGCTTACAAAAAAGGAAACAAGCCAAATCCATACCCGAATCCCAACCGAAATGTTCCGCAGACGAACTAATCCATACACACATACCAACCTCCCATTGAACAAACACAAAAGTGCTATGAAAATGGGCGAACAACTGCGAGAAACTATATGATAAATTGACCTCTTGGACAACTGAATACCCTATTGGAAGTTAGTTTAACAAGAATTCAGCAGGGGTTTTATAATTTACTATCAGTTCCATCTCGTTCCATTGACTATCAGAAATCGGACTTGAATAAGTGTGAAAATTTTTGAGTAAATTTAATCTTATATTGAATTTAAAGCTTAGCTTAGTTAAAGTCTTCAGTTTAATGTCCAATCACTATGTGAACCAATAGAACTCTTGGTAGGGTAACAAGTATGAAAAGCGGCAGACTGCTGGCAAAAAATGCGGCCATTAATGAATGAAATGAAAGAACGTTGACTGCGACTTGCAGTTGCAACTGCAGCTCTGAAAGCGGCATTGCACATGAATGAAACGGGGCAGACACACAGATACATACACTCTCACAAACCGGCACAGACACTTGGGGTTGGGAGCTGGAGGAAGAGGTGGACTCATGGAGAGGGTGCGCAAGGCCACCGTCTGCAAGGGCTTCTTGAAACTCCTCCTCCGCCTTCTCCTCCTATCCCGGTGGGCGGTTGGTGCTGTCGCTACTGGTGGCCCTTGAGACGGGCTTGTTGTTGCTGGTAAATGCCTTGCTTACTTCCTCCTTAAATGCGTTTTAACAAGTCAATACGATAAAGACGCAAAGGTCAGGCCAGCAGACAGAACATGCAGAACGGTGCGGCACAAACTCGGTTGACAGGTGAAAGGTGGCGGCCTAAACAAAGGGTATGGGCTGCGGGCTGTGGGGTGGTCAAACAGACAAGGCAACAATGTGGCCGGTGCGTATAATTCACAAGAAATGTGGCAAAGGAAGTTAATGTATAAACAAGGACGACAAACCACAAACAACGAAATTAAACGAGCAAAATAAAACCTTGTTCCCAATTGAATTCGCATTTTAAGACAACCTTACTATTTCAAGATACATTCTTAGGCCAGCTTTAAAAACTCTGGATATTATTTCATTTTCAACTACAATATACATTTAATTAGTTTAAATTTATTTAAAAATATATATTTTACTTTCTCGGCGTTTTGTGCTCCTCGAAAAGCTCTCAAGTACAGGTTACCAAACTCAAAACTCATTGTGACATCGAAACAAAAACGAGCTTATCATATCTACTCTCCCCTCGAAGGACGAACAAGGACGAAGACGGGGTGGGATGGGGTGGTTCGCTGGAAGCGTGGGTGTGCAAGGTGTGTGTTAGCCAGGTATGCTTATGCGTGTATGTGTTTCTCGTGTGAATTCAATGTGTTACAAATTTGAGTATACCAAAAAAAAACTACGCAAATGAGGTGGTGCAATGGCATGGGCGTGGCTGCTTCGATGGCTGGTGGTGGTTGAATTGTTGAATTGTTGGGCGGTGTTGGCGGTGCATTGCTGGTCTCACCTGGTAGGACACCACTGTAATTCTCACGCGTATTGCAAAAATCTTCGGCGCAGCACTGAGAAGAGCCTGCTTCCGAATTTAACTTGCACGAGGTAGGATCTTCAGGTGGCAACTGGTCTGTTATGCATCTACATACATAATATTTAGTTGGGGTTTGTTTTATCTACTAGGTTGCTTTAGCTTTTTAGTTCTACATTACTAAATTAGATAGGAGATTAGCACTTGTTCTTCTTGTTCTTGTTGCAGTTGTAGTTGTTGCAGTGTGCAGTTGCGAAGCAGCTTTGGTTACCACTTACGAGCTAAATTTTAGCAGCAGCCCTTTATTTATTTATTGTTGGTGGTTGCTCAGCCAGGAAAGGGTTGGGGTGGGTTTGCCAGCTGCAGCAGGTGGATACAATTGTGTTTTGGGTGCAAAGGCAGTAAGCGGAGTCGGTCGCGGTCATCAAAAAATACCAGGGAATATGGAGGGGAGCCACTGCCAAATGTGGGAGAGTTCGGGTTTCCTCTTACACCAATTTATCAGAACAGTTCCGTTTTTCACTTTCCCACACAATTTTTGTTGTTATTCTTGCAGCAGTAGAAAATCCAAGTGAAAATCGGAACCCAACCATACATTGCTAGACAATAAGCCAGGAAAAACAGCGTAGATACGTGATAAACTTTTTTTTTAAGAGACTCGTAAGCTGAAAACATTCGGAGAACCTCGAAAATTGGGATTTTAAAAACTAGAAATCCATGGAAAATCACACACATCCCGCGAAGGAGAGCAAGAAACGAGTGGGAGTGCTCCCAGGACGAATTGAATTCACCCCTTGAGTGGAAGCACTGATCTCTACAAACTACAAAGATACTTTGGCATGCATAAGGATACGTGTAATTTACTAGGATAAGGTGTTGTAGGCTGGATTCCGTATAAGATTTATGGTGTGTGTTTGTGCCACGGGGAAAAGCAGGGAGAATAGAAAAAAGTGAAAGGTAAAGAAAAGGAAAAAGAAAAGTAAAGGTGGGTGTCCGAGAAGCGAAAAAGTGCAAATAGTCAAAGTAAATATGTAATAAGCTAAGGGGAAAACTGAGGCGGTGTGCACACCTGAGGGGAAACAGACTGAACTAAACCAAAAATTATTGTTACAGATTATTGAATTGTTATAATTAATCTATTAATCATATTGATGCAGTGCTAATTAGGCGCAGTGAATTAGAGAAGGAGTGCAAACTAAAGATAGAAATTGTATTGTTGTTGGTTGTGTGGTTGTTGTTACTTGAATGCGGCTGTACCTGTTTCAAATATCCTCTTCATAATCTCATTCTTATTGCAGAAATCACTCTTACAGCAATCAATCCTATACGTATCGAACCTTTCGTTACTGGTGAGGCATTCGAAGGGCTTACTCCGCTGCATATTGTACTTGACAACCATGCAACTGGGTCACCGTACAGCACAGTCCACAAATATGTGAACGAGCGGGGATAAAGCGACATGTTCGATATATTCATTCGAGTGGAGGAGCCGAAGGGAGCGAAGGAAATATCGGGAGATAGAGAAAATAAAATAACAATTATACGAAATTAGTATTGCTTGGCATTGGTTGTTGGTTGCTGCTGCTGCTGCATCCGATTCTGATTTTGATTCTGATTCAGCTGTAGTTGTTGCCGCCGTCGGCTTGTTGCTAATTGAAGTGGCAGTCTGGTTAGTAGCAAGAAGAGTATTATAATTATATTGATAACAGTGTGTGTAACGCCGCTCTGGTTTTCAGCAGGTCATCATTAGTAGTGCTCTGCATTTGTGGTTATGATCATTTCAAAACTTCAACTCAACGAGCATAAGTGGGGGAAACAGTCCAAAGAACGATCAAAACTGGGCAACTTGTTGTTGAACGGCGTGCGAGTGAACAGAGAAATGGGAGCAGTCATAGAGGAGGGGTTTTGGGAGCGAAACACGTGCATAAGCGCACGCACCTTGGACGGAGATCTGCCGCCCTTCTTCCACACGATCACCTGGCTGGTCCTTCGTCTTGGGCCACAGAAATCGGTTGCAAAAGTCCCTGTCCTTGCAGCATGCATGGGCGCCACTGCGACCCACTGGACGGGCGGTGGGTCCGCCATGCAGCCCGTCGTTGCACCAGATGGAGCGGCCCGGCGGAAAGATTTGAGACTCGTGCAGACATCTGCATCGCTCGATAGGGATCGATCGTATCAGACATATTCACACTGGCTGCTCTGAGGGGCAAGTGCTAACCTAATCAAAGGCCTGCTCCTCAGGCTCCCGGCACTCACCTGTAGCTGAAGATGATGGTTCCATCGGCGTTCTTCTCCACGGACGTGAAACAAAAGCCGTCCGTCTCGCATATGTTGTTTGATTCCTTGCACGTGTCACAGTGGCATTTAATCTTGTCTGCAGAACAAAAAAAGGTAAATTTAATATATAGATCATTTTGCACAAAACCAAACATTCCATACATTCCGACCCAAAATGAGTTAACTTTCAACCTACTAAGAAACAAATACTAATTCTTCGCCTAGCGAAGCACCTGTATTAATTTAATGATATTAATCATTTGTGGAAAGGTAAGCAAAGGAAAAGTTAGTTTATTGACTAAATGGTAAGCCTGCGCCTCATTTGCCATGGTTAATGATTGTATTATTATTTAAACAAATAAAACTTCTCGAATTAAGAAAATGCCCCGACTCCGATTGAAGCAAATCAATCAATTAGGCGCAGGCAGAAATTAACTAATTAGAGAAATAAGAGACCCATAAATCAACCACTCGCTGATTGGCATCTCCTGACCACAAATTGGGATTTGCCATAACCATGCCCCGGGGCACCTGGCCGGGCACACGCTCGCCCAGACAGTCACATAGACATCCACAGCCACATCCATATCCACATCTACCGCCACCGCCACCGCCGAGAGCGTGATGAAACAAAAACAAAACCATTTAGCATTAACAAAGCAGACGCGGAGAAGACAAGTGCAAAGTGGAGGGCCAGACAATGCGACCAGTTTTCCCTTCCCCCGGACCGCGAGAAGCCAGCGCCAGTGCTTAGGCCTGCTTTTTTTGCACCGACTGCAGTTGCAAGTGCCCGAGTGCAGCAAGCAAATGCATCCAGACGTGGGGGTGTCTGCTGCAAGGCAGCGTTGGAGTGGGCCATGAGAGCTGTATGGCTCAGCTCATTGACACCACGGCGAGGTGACGTCACTATATGGGAACGGAATCGGAGCCTCAGGCGCAGACGAAGACGGCCTTTTTTCAGAGTCTTTGAGGTGTTACAGTCACGCGATATACACACAGAGAAAAGATCCCTATGGCATCAAAAAGATCGCCAAGTATTAACTAACCCTTGTCAAGATATTTTAATTATTAAATTAAAATTAATTATTATTTAAATTATATATCGGACAAGTAAGGGATAATACTAAGCGGTTTCTATCTGCTTTCAATAATGGATTTGACTTTGAAAATGGGAAGTAAAGTGACCTTTACTCTGGCGCACTTTCCTGGACAATCGAAGTCAAGTAAAATGTTTGCAAGTCAATACCGGAACAAGTCTGTAAATCTATCACATTCTTGTTCTTTAGATAATTCGGGGTGCATTGTCCTCAGTGTGCTCTCCACACTCGTTAGGCAATCGGAACTTACTTTCTGGCTTTTTCGCGCTAGGCTGAGCAATGTAGATGGGCAGCTGGGGAGTAACAGCAGGGGCTACTGCTCCGGATGCGTCGCTGTCTTGCGGCAGCAGCATGGACACGGCGCTAGCGTTGTTGTTGTCGTGGCTCCTGTTATCAGCGGCCAGCGACGACGATGGCGACTGATAAGCCTGTCCAGCTGTTCCAGATGGAGGCCTCAGCGTCGTCGGTGGCCATTTGCCAGCGTGGGTTGCAGTCGCAGGATCAGATCGAGAGCCATTTAAACTGGTGTCCATTACGAACTCAATGGGGGAGGCTGCACCGGGGAAGATTTTAGGTTAGTTTCGCACCTGATCCAGATTAATGGAACCGCTGGGGGTACACTCACCGCAAACGGAGGCGCCGAGCAGAGCGCCCAAGAAGATTAGCCGGGACGCAGATAACATGTTGGCTATTCGCACCGACGATCGTGTATTCGACCCGACCCGAGCTATTGTTATTGTTTGTGCAGCCCGTGAGCTTTTCTTTTGTTTTCCACGATCGCACGCACGCACACGCGCGTCGCAAGTTCAAAGTCTGTGGCCTGCAAATGAGGTTGTTGTTTCGCGGAAGGACGAGGCGGGGCCGCAGGAGCAGAAGGAGCGGCAAGAGGACACCTCAGACAGCCACTAATTGGCCCCGAACTGCGCATTTATCGCGTAGGACAGGCGCCCGCGAAGTCCCACATTTGGCGGGGGCATGGCCGGGAATATAGACTGGCAATTCTCACAAAGCGAATCTCGATGGGGGCCCGCACGACGAAACTCGAACTCCACACTCCGCCCAAGTTGGTTGGAAAAACTGCTCTGCTCTGCTTTACATTTCACGGACGAGGGCGACTTTTCAGGCGGATTTTCATCACGTGATTGGGGCAGTGTAGCGGTGGAAGTGGCACTATTTCATATTCCCTGGTACAGCCGGCACTTTCGGGTGTCAGGTGCACCCGTTATTTTATATTAATTGCTGCTATTTTTCTTAAATGTACAATTTTGTGCAGCGAAAAACGGCGCTGGTGTGTGTAGATTTGCAAACAGTGTGACCGCACCTGCAGCAGTGTGCCCAGGCTGGACTGCCCATAAAAAACATCCACCCGCTAGTGAACTGCGTAAAAATACCCAATCGGTTATGTTTTTATGGGCAATGATTTTTGTTAAAATATTGGTTGTTTCCAGGATACATGGCACAATTTCGATTTGTTTTGTAACAGATATTTATTTCCAATAGCTGCAGGTACTGCACCCGTGCCCAGAAGCCCAACCAGAACCAAAATGCGGGGCATCCGACGGCAAAACGATCATGTCCAAAATTTTTACTGCCATAACAGACTGAAAAGGTTCAGAGGCGGCATACCAGGCTCAGCTCCCTTCAAAAATCCTGCGAAAATGGGAATCGGTCAAAATCAATGTCGGTTCATTTGATATTATCTCGCTGCTTCTTCTTTCCAGCCGCGTGTAGATTACAAAAAACATGAACCACAACTTACCCAAATACAGCACAAGGGGCACGAATCCCCAGTGGAAACCAGTCTGGACGGCCCCAACCACTAATCCCAAACGATCCTTAACTCCCTCGGACAGCTCCATTTCGTATGAATATTGAATTTAGCTCCTTTTGCGAATTATGAAATGAAAACTTGTCTGACTGCAAACGAAGTGTTGGAAAACAGCACTTTTTTCGACGGAAAACAGCTGACAGACACTTTTTGTTAGGTTACTCATTCAATTTATATTTTCTATAGATGGCTTTGTCCCAGGTTGCTGGGCCTGAAATATTTGACAACTTAAAGATTCAGTAAAAATTTTTCGAATACAGATTTCCGATGGTGTGGCAGCATTGACATTTGAGCGCAAGATTTAAATTTGCTTCTGAAACGGTCACACCATTATCCGCTTGGGTTTTAATTTGATTTTCATTAATTATATTTGCCACTGTAAAAGTTTTGAACTACCATTATCTGTCTGCACCGACAAGTTGTCTAATGGTCACAAATCACGAAAAGAAAAAACTATTCTAGGTCTGCAAAATGCTTCTTCGTAGTTTTAATGATCTCGCAATATTTACTCATGTGTACTCCCATCAATTTTAAAGATGTTACATTTACATTAAAAATTTTCAAATTCTGAAAGCGTTGTTAATGCAATAAAAATTTGAAGTAAGGAAACTTCGTTTTAACGCTCAAAGTTTTCGTTGGTATTTTAAGAATATGAAGTATAAAAATAAAGAATACCCCTGCTAACTCTCGCAGCACGCAAGTTCTCCGTCGATTGATACTATCGCAGTCTCTCGAAGTCTCATCTCTAGTGTCGCGTCCCTTTCGCACTCGCCCGCTACTCACATGCGTTCTAGATCGTTTAGTTTTCTTGGTTTTCATTTGCTCGCCAAATTTTAGCAACGTTGCTGGTTTAATCGGCTGCACCTGCAATCGCGGTTAATCAGAGAGCGCCGAGCACTAAAGTTCCCATTGCCAAACGAAACGTAAGTGATAAAGAACGCCAGCAATGAGCGAACAAGAGCAGAGCGCACGCAGACGGGGAAAAATCAATTGATGTTATGTAAGCTCGAATAACCGGATACCGTGTCTACTACTGTTGCAGGTCCCCATTCGCTCGATTTGGAACTGGAACGGACCATGAAAACAAGCAATCTCGGCCTGTACGCTTTCCGTTTAACCTTCGGTCAGGTGAGCACTCGCACATTAAACTAGGCAGCCAAACGGCAGAAACAGCATGCGCATTCCGGGGGCAACCCCTAAGTTTTTCGGCCGGGCAAACCACTGACCACCACAATCGTCGTTGGAAATGGAGCGACTGCAGCCGGGAGACGAGTGTCTGGAGTGCCAAAGTGAAGGCAGGAATCACAAGCTGCGCTACTTTTATATTGGTCTCGAGGAGCAGCTGCTGAAGTGCGAGTCCAGGAGCTGTCTGTGGCCACACAACGATGAGGTGTCCTCTGATGAGGATCTGGACTCGGAGGCAGCACTTTCCATCACTGCTCTACAATCTGAACTTTTAGAATCTCCTGCTGCTACGCAACCTTCTCACCCAACGGCTTCAACGTCCAAACCTCCTCCAGATGATGACGACGAATTTATACTGGAACTGCTGCAGCAATTGACACCTGCCACAGAAACCCCTCTTAAGACAAATGTGAGTCCCAGCTCCATGCCAGATCTGCACTCGCCTTCAGAGGAAAAGCCCTGCCCACAACTGGAGCTTCCAGACTTCAGCTTTCTGGAGGAGAACATTGCCGTAAACGAGAAACCCCCACAAGCATTGAAATCAGAGCTGGGAGTACCTTCAACTGTCTTACCCGACAAACTAAGAAGTCCGCCCAAGGCAAAAACTCTACAAACTCAGGACACCAAAGCTAAGCAATATTTGGCTCCACTGAAGGGAGCTACGTCCCCAAGCTGGCAAGGCAAAGCTGAAATACCTTTACTACCCGCTTGTGTGAAGGCAAGTGTTAGGATGTCTCCTAGCATCAAATCTAAGGGGTCTCCCTTCAGCAGTCTTCCCAAGAAAGCATCTACCCAGCCGCAAAGTCAGTCACCACCGTCAACACCGCCTGCCGTCAATATTATTATCAGTGTTCCGGAGATGAACACGGGAATGAACGGCATGTTTCTAGACGCCATTAAACGCCATTCCACAGAAGCCAAACCGTCTCTACGTGGCGGAGGTAGACGCCCAAAGCGCTCAGCCAGAGGAACCAATGCCAGGGGCATTCGCACACAGGATGTGATGCACTTGATTGAGCATTTGGAACTTACGACACCACGGACGCAATAGGCTGGCGTTTACCATAGTTTACTCAAGTATTTGAAATAAATTTGCATATGAAATTATGCATGAAACCTCTGGATAAGAATTCAAGTTCGTTTATTTATAAACAATTCCGTTCGGCTATGTTTTTTTTTTTTTTTTTTTTGTCAACTCTAATTGTGGATTACTGATTCGCGGCACGCGTCTAGAGCATGTTCAAGTGGACAGGACAGATAGCGCTGCCGAAAAGAGAGCGTGCTATCAGTGGAAGTGAACTTTGGAAAGGAGGTCGTGACAACTGCGTCACGCGGAGATCTGTTCCAAGCCGGGATTAGCTGTTGAGCTTCAGAGACTGACTGATAATGCAGTTGAACGTCATTTGAGCCCTGTGACAGTGATTGTGATAGTCATGTCAGTCACGATAATCTGGCATTACATCGACCCTTTGCAACCAGTTCAGTAATCGTGCGACCATGTGGGGTAATCGCATTCATGTGGATGGCCGGGGCACTTGAACCTGGTTGCCAACGGCCGGCGCAAATTGTTTCTGCTGCGTAGTTGCCTGTGTGGGCGCGGGCCGTCGGGCAGTGGGCCAAGTTTATTGTTTGTTTGGGCTGCTATATATAAAACGGGCAAAAACTAAATCTGTCTCCCTATCTTATCTCCCGCAGGCGCCGACGCTGTCCACACAGGCCACGACGCACAGCAGCCATGGCTTCACCACCAGCTCGTCGTCGCCCAACCGTGTGGTGACCCGCTCGGCCACCATGCTGGCGCTCTTCGGCATCGCGCTGTCCTCGTTCAGCCTTAAGCAACTGCTGGCCAAGAAGCAGAAGCATCAGGGCCTGCGCAAGCTCTAGAATGGAGCCAGGAAGATCAGAGCGATGCCAACGCCAACGGTTGAAGCGGCGAAGAGGAGCCAGAGCGCCATGTCCTGAGGTCACACATTCGATTCTTACATCATCCGCCATCATCGTGTATATTTGCCTAAGTTAAGTCACCCACTCACCACAGACCCAAGCGGAACTCGGACATGGAGGCTTGTTTTGTAATATTCTGATCGTTAAACTAACTGATCGGAGGCGAGGATCTGTGCGCATATATAGATATATTTTCTTGTTTACACATGCACACCATGCGTCGCCAACTAAAAGGAATAAATTTGTGATAAATCGTGTATGAGAAAAGTCCATCGGCAGACAACCTGAACGAAGGAGGGATGGAGGAAAGGATTCGCTGAGCTTGCGGGAATCCAAAATTTTCCTATACTCTTTTGTTGCCCGTTTTAGTTATATTTATTTTATGTGTAAACAAGTCTATTATATACGTATATTTATTTACAAGTTATTTGCAAACCAGAGAAACGACTAAGTAGGAAGGTATACAACAATAATGACTTCCTTGGACTGCAGATCGCCGAGCAGGCTGTGTCAGTATCCAAGAAACAAACTAGTTCTAGTTCCGTATTCAAATAAATGCATTATATTCAATTCGAAAATATTGATTTTTATTTCTTGTTTACGTTAAAACATGCATGCTAAAGCACATATGAATATTAAGCCAGCACCTAGAGTTTATGAATAAAACAATTTTAACGTTTTCCTACAGATGCTCGTCTAATACCAGCGAACTACGAAATAAATTATTTGAAAATTCTTGTGTGAGACTATATAAAATTCGAATTCGTCAATAACTTTATTTCTTTTGGTTCCTACAAACGCTGTTTAATGAATTTGTATTGTTTATTTATTTTGTTAAATTGATTATTTTTTCAAGGCATACATAGAAGTTGCCTTCACAAACTATCCTGGTACGCTTCGTCACTACGTGGGACATCGTGCACAATGATAAAACTTACTTGAATGATATTTAATGAATAAGAATTTTAATGATTGAACTAAGTTCCATTTGCATTGTAATGCATCATCACTTTCTCATGGTTACACAATTGAATTAGATGATGTTAACCAAAATATATAAAAAATTATTCTTTGTTAGTGACTTGTTGACGATTTGCGTAAAAACTAAGTACTTTAAAAGAGTCAACACAACAGCCAAACATCAACTTTTGGCTGTCAAAGCCATGATACTTGATACCCTTGAAAAGTTAAAATACGATAAAATAGTTTTTAGACCATCAGTAAGTTCGCTGTAAGTTCCCAATCTTTTTATTTTAAATCGAGCAGAAAACATGCAAATTAAGTTTTGCTCATGGGATAGACTTTTTTTTCTTGTTATTCTAATAAATGCTCCCAGAAAATAATCACAAGAATAAGCCAAAATATTATCTAAAAATATAAAATATATGGTTCGCCTACAATTCTTTAATTTCTTTACCACTTCTTAAATATTAAAGTGCTACGGAGAGTTTCCGAAGAATTGCTTTAATAATTGCTTTTTATTCATGGTTATGGCGGCGTTAAAGTCTTGAATCACATTTTTAGGAAATATATATGGACAGCACCGAAACGTATTTCAACATCCGAAGGGTCAAGAAATTTACTTTCAGCTTGAAAAATTCGTCTGTCTGCATCCGCATTTGAATTTCGCGCCACATGTGGCAAAAGTATTGCGCAGCGCCAGCACCACAGCTGCACGGATTTCCGCAGCGCCGCGCGAGGGTCACACTGGCAGAGTAAGCACCTCACCCCCCGCCCAATGATCAAGTGACGTGCCACCAATATAACCATTGGCCGGCCAACAGCACTCTTTCGACTGCGGAATGGGCATCAACGTCAGCAGGACGGCCGACCTGGGGTCCAACCAGTGGCTCCAGCGCTTCGTGGGCCGCCAGCACATCGCTCACGATGACGAGGCCTTCTGGAACGCGCTGCTCAACTACAACATTGTGCTGCCGGAGAACAGGTGAGTGGATTGGAACAGGAGTGGAGCAACAACGTCAGCAGGGCTAATCTCGGGCTGTTGGAAATGGTGTGTATTTCAGCCAGGACCAGCTCAACCTGGACAGCCGGCTGGAAGCGTTGTGCCAGTCGTTCATCGGCAACAACCTGAAGACGGGCAACTTTGGCTCCCTGGTGACCGTGTTCCTGGAGAAGACCAGCGAGCTGCTGTCGCTGTCGGACCAGGAGAGCAACATGCACGTCTGGCAGACCTTCAACGCACTCTTCATCATCCGCAGTCTGGTCAAGTACATCAACGAGACGGGCTCCGAGTTCCAGCTGCTGCAGCACTTTGAGGCTATGCCGAACACAGAGCTGCTGCAGGCGGCCTTGGAGCAGCAGCAACAGACGCCGGCGGAGAGCGCCACCATTGCCATGGAGGCCACCGAACAGTCGGCGGCGGCTGCGGTCCCGGTGATTGTGGACGGATCCAAGTTTGAGACCTTCATCGATGCCTTGGTGAACCTAATCGTCGTGATTCCCGTCAAGGAATTCACCTACCACCTGCATCTAGAAGCCGTCAACATGCTGATCACCCTGCTGTCAGTGCATCTGTTTGCACAGCAGCCCACGGACAAGTCGATCGTGTTCCGGACGGTCTTCAAGTGCCAGCACGCCAATGTGCTAATGTCGGCACTGCTGCACTTTGTGTCGCGTATGGTGGAGGTGCCGCACACCATGTTTGGGTCCAGCTCAGCGGGATCCTTCGTCTTTGGCATCGCAGAGTCGCTGCTTTCCATCTTCACGTTCCGTAAGCAGCCAGACGTACTGAAAGCGGGCCAAGCAGCCGGCGGTGGAGAGCTCTCGCAGCGATTCCGTACCCACTACCCACTGGCCAACCAGAGCCTGCTGCTGATCCTCATACTTACTAACCACTGCACGGCGCAGGATAACGCCTATCGGACTAGCCTATTCAGTTGCGCCGACTCAAAGGATTCACCAAAACAGGGAGCTGTCTCCTTCCAAATCGACTTCTCGGCGGTATATGAGACATTGTGTACCATCGTTACCATCGACCAGGCCACGCTGCTGCTCTATCTGCTGCTCCATCGCAACGAGCGCTTCTATCGGTTCGTCATGCAGCAACAGGACTTGGAGCAGTTGGTGATCCCCATCCTCCAGACACTGTACAACGCCCCCGATAGCAACTCACATCACATTTACATGTCCTTGATCGTGCTGCTGATCCTGAGTGAAGACGAGGGCTTCAACAAGAACATGCACACCATAGTAGGTCAACTGCGCGTGCTAATAGTTGCATTACTAATTCTTTCTTTCCATTAGATGCTGAAAAACATCACATGGTATACGGAACGCACAATATCGGAGATATCGCTGGGCGGCATCCTCATCCTGATCGTCATCCGCACCATACAGTACAACATGCTGAAGATGCGCGACAAGTACTTGCACACCAATTGCCTGGCGGCGCTGGCCAACATGTCCGGCCACTTCCGCGCTCTGCACCCTTACGTGGCTCAGCGACTGGTCTCGCTGTTCGAAACGCTAGCTCGGAAGCATACGCGCCTGGATGCGCAGCTCAAGGAGCCGGCCGATAGCGCAGTGTTTGTGAACGTCTCGACGACCCCGGAAGACATGCTGCAAGATCTGAGCGTGCTGGAGGAGGTGTTGCGCATGGTGCTGGAAATCCTTAACTCCTGCCTCACGAACCAGTTGGTCTACTGTCCCAACTTGGTGTACACTCTTTTGTACAAGCGCAGCGTCTTCGAGGGCTTCCGCAGTCACCACGCCTTCCAGGATGTCATCCAGAACATAGACATGGTATGCTCACAAGTTCCGATACGATTATACGATGTGCCTCATGCTTCCTTCGTTTTCAGGTTGTCGGTTTCTTCTCCTCGCGTCTGCAGCGTGTCCAGGAGCAGCGAGGCGAGCTTGGGGTCAACGAAGTGCTCGAGGTTATATCTAAAGGTGCCAGTCAGTGGTCCAGCGATCGACTGAGAGTAAGTAATCCACTCGATGAGTTACTCAAATCGTAGGCTTACTTATTCTGTTTGTGTTTACCTTGCAGAAGTTCCCGGATCTTAAGTTTAAGTACGTCGAGGAGGACGCTCCCGAGGAGTTCTTCATTCCATATGTGTGGACGTTGGTCTGCAAGTACGGCTGCGTGCACTTCAGTTCGGAGAGCATCAAGAGCGTGACCACGGACGTAGCTTGCTAATATTTACTGCTCCATCCCTTCCTCTCACGCACACACCCGTCTCCGCTTTGGTTTCCACCATGTTTCGATGCTTCTCCGTTTGCCTTCTGTGCGGGATTACCCGATCTTTAAGCCATATACCACGCCCTACCTTTTGTTCCAAGCCAAAATGTCGAAATGCAATATCAAAAACAAACAAAGCAAGCGAAATGTTGCGCTAATCAAGAGGCATGCGAAACTCGAACGTTGACGATAAGAGAAGACAAAGCAAACGACAGAACTAACGATAATACTTAGACCTAGCTACGCTAATACTAATGTGTATGTTAACAAGCAATCCGGTCGGAAATGGTGCAAGTTAAAACATAGCAACATTGAAACATGATCATATTTTGCTAAGACGACTGCAAAGAGCATGTTTAGAGGGAAGTTAAGCTCCGTACGCCTACAGATCGATGTTCTAATCAATGGGAAGCAGCAAATCCAATAAAAAGTATATATACATATTAAAGAATCGGAATATATATGCAAAATATATTTACATTTTAGTCTATGATAATTATATATTGTATTGTATTTAGCAATTGAAAAAGTCGATAAATTATATATTAACTAAAGTTCAGGCTCTTGGGTTTTTTCTTCTGTCCTTTGCCAGTCTTTTGTGTTATCTGCGGAAAGCCCAAATTTATTTGGGTTGGGTTTTATCAAAACATAAATGTGATTAGATCGAATTGATGACGAATTACATCGGAACGTGGCAGTGCTTTAAGAAAAAAGTAGTTGGTCTTCTGGAATGGATTTATCATGAAAAACTGCAGTTCACTTTCTTGGAAAGAATTCATTGTAGAGATGGATTGGGTTATTCATATTTCTTCAAGATTCATAAAGTTGGTATTATTTCGCCAAAGAAGCAGCGCCAAACGGAAGCTTGAAATGAAGTTTCCTTTATTACGTATACGCCGGGTAAACAATGCTTAAGCACCTCGTCTCCAGTTTATCAGTCCCACTACGCATACGGGCTTCGCTGTTTGCACTTCATTGTGCATATTTGCACTATCGGCTGCAATAACAACGATGATGGGCTGCCTGCCTTGTTTATTGTTTATTACTACTGCTACGTTTTTTTCCCACCACCAGCTTCACCGGCTAAATATGTGGCTAAAAAGCCGCGGGAAAAACGGCGAGCCGACTTTTACTCTGCCTGCTTACGTTGGGGTTCGATGACTTGGACGGCTGGGTGTCATAGGGGGCGGGACTTGGAGGATGGGGGCTCAATCCGCTGAAGGTTTTGTTGTGGTCTCGTCGCTGCTGCTGCACTTTTGTTAGCTCTGCGTACGTGCCTTAAATAAGCAAGTACACAAATAACAACGCACAGCTTAGTATTGCAATAAAAATTGCATTTGTTTTATCGCCGCCGAAAGGCGGAAAATTTGTTATTGTGAGCTTTTCATGGCGTGCTGCATTTTAATTCACTTTAGCCTACAACGAACGGCGAAAATTTTTCAAATTTCTTTAGTCCTCCCTCCCCCCATTTGGCCATTAAGTTTTCCATGCTGGCTGCCTCTTTGTGCAACTGTTGTTGGATATGCAGGCTAAAAAGGTTTATTGACTTCGGGCCGCGTTTTGTTAGCCATTTGTATTGTGCTGCCAATTTCCCAATTGATAGAATTTGCCAGAAGCTTAGCCGAGTTCGCAACCCTCCGCCTGCCATTGCGAAAAGCGAACATCGAAAAGTGGCAAAGAAAACGAAAAGCGTTGCGCATGCGCACACTTGATTGGCGCTCCACCCCCCACTCCCCCCGCCAATTGTGGTTTGTTGGGCAAATTTCAGCGCAAATTAGTTAAACCAACTTAATAAGTAATAACAATGATTGGATTTGGCGCGATACAGTTGTTAAAGGTCGGAAATGAGCAACTAATGCACACTCTTAACTGGAAACATTCTTCAAAATGGCCGCCAATTTAGTAAGCTGATTTAAAAAATGGAAAAGCTTGAAATATTCTTTGAGTTGAAGAAGTATTAGGATTTCATTAATGCGTAAATACATAAGTAAAATATGTAGTTCTTATAGGTTATGATAAATGTAAAAGTAACGGTTGTACTCCATTCATAGCTTAACAACCTAAAAATAGCTTTCTATTTCAAATTTGTTTGCCATTCCATTGAATTTTTAAAATTTTATTTGCATATATGATTATTTCATTGCCATAACGTGGTGTTATTATTGACTAATGTTTGTCTTAATACAACAACAATTAAAACGTATTCAGATTCCTATATATATATTTCAACATGTATGTATACGGCTTAAGAAAAACACCATTCCCATTGTAAAATATAAACAGCAAATGGGCATAAGCTAACCGCCAATGGCTATTTCTTCGATGGACCACTGTCCAGGCCACTGCTCTGCAGGAGGGGATCGACCACTCCAATGGAGCTGTAACTGAAGCTGGAGCGGCAGGCGGTCCAATTGTCGCCGGTGGGGATGGATGATGTTGCAACGTAGCGGCTGGGCCCGCATTTTCGCATTTTGTTTTGGCAAGCGGCTTCAGGTCGTTGATCCACCGATTTGCTGTTCGCCAACGAGCCCATTTGCTATTTATACCGACGGCTGCAGGCCCGCACAATAATATTGGAAATTTGCCCAGTCCCAGTTCCAGTTTTAGATCGCAGATCCCAGGTCGAGACTCGCAGCGAGTCCAAGTCGCACGTTGGTCAAATTGGAGATCTTGTGGTCTTTCTCTAACTGTTTTGGCTGGCCGACTGGCCTGTTGCCAATCGACTTAGCATAAATTCGCACCTCTCGGCTGACTTTGGCTCGGATTTGGTATTGGAATCGGTTTCGCACCGGTTTGTTTGTTTGCTCTGCCAGATCCGCCGAATTCCGAGTGACTCCGCCGACGCCTCCGTGCGTATTTCAGCCGCTGACGCACTGGTTTGCCTAGACCCAACTACATACGTGTACGTGGTCCACTCATCCATCCGCGCCGTGCCGTGCCTGACCTTTGCAGCTGCCGATCTTGTTTGCTATGGTTATGTCCGTCTACATCTGGCCGATCGATTGAGTGATCGATGCCCATCGCATGAATGGGCCAGTTTCACATTGGGTGCTTTGGACCATTTCCAAGTGAAATCTACATATGAAAGTTAGCCTGCTGCTACTACTCGCCTCCGGCAATTGCGATATCTCACACTGTTGAGGTCGTTGGTAATTGATTGTTTTCGCGACTCTTGGCTCGCTCGGCCCAAACAGAAATTCAACAATATGCTTATAATGTTTATAAATATTCAAAAAAATAAACCAGTTGTCTATCGCTGAATGGAATTTTGCAGGCTACAATCGATTTGAAGTCAACAAACAAACATTTGTAGTTGCTAGAATTGTCTAGAAATTTGGATAGAAGGCATTGATGTGTTTTTATCGAGAATAATTGCTATTTAAGGACTAGAAAATACACCACATATAATAATAATTGCTAGTTAGAACTAAAATCCCATGCAGCACAATCCTCACAAGCATAGCATACTTAAGTATTAACTTTTTGAGCATATCCCAGGTTCTAGCAAATATTAGCGAGCTTCAGATGATCAGGAGACCTCTCCCACATTAGTGAACACCACATCGAGTTGGTCGTTATAAAAAATTCTTTATTCCATACAAGTATTTTATCACAATAACTTAAGCTCTAGCTGGGTGGCGAGTCCTGGACGGACACACCCAGGAAAGTACAAAGTAGATGGATTCAATGACAGAAACTACATAAATATTAGGTAGAAGATGGAACGGTTAGTCGCATGGATTGTGATGTTTGTGCGTGAGTTTGGGTGTGGAGAATGATGCCTTTGGTTCGCTGGATTGCAGAGCTCGAGGGGAAGCAGCCGCCTTTGGCAACACATCGGTCGCGGTGGACCGATCGCTATCCGGATCGGGATGCGGATACGAATGCGTAGAGACCTACATGCCCTCGCAGGTGGACATGCAGTCCTTGTAGCTGGCAAAGTTGTTCTCGTTGCCGTCGCAGCCGCCGAACTTGAACTCCACACACTTCTTCTGCTCCGGATCGTAGCGCCAACGCGGGATCAAGGCGCGGCAGACGCCCTTGCGCGCCGGCATGAGGCAGAACTGCTCCGGATGGGTGTTGCGCCCGGTGTTGGCCACATCGTCCAGCGAGATGGCGTCGAAGAAGTCGCTCACGTCGTCGTAGAGGTCCATAGGAAACGCCTCGCTCCAGCTGAACCCCGCCAGCAGGAGCAGCACCACTGCCACTCCGACGCACTCTTTTAGTTGTCCGCGCATTTTGTGTACTTGATTTAGATTCGTATTTAATTCACTTGATCACTTGGCGATTGTCTTCACGCAACTGTTGGCGCTGCAGTCCAGCTTTTGGATTTATATGGTGCCACCTCGTAGTCCGAAGCGGGCGAAGGGAAGCGGATACTAGACAATACTCCCATCTAAGAGCCAGCAGAGCTTTTCGTTCGACTCCAACGCTCTTGGGTTACTCTTTCGAAGAGTCCGCTTTTAACTGGGTTGTGCCAAACGATTTCTAACTATGTTAAAAACAAATTTTTGTACTGGAAGTCCAAGTGTAGATTATTATTAGTATAGTATTTTTTTACTGATATGAGCATTATCATCGTAAAACATAAAACCATCTTATGGTATACATACATAGTTTGGTTTTTATATGGGTTTCATTAATAATTAGTGTATACTTTGTGTTAATAATTGCTGTTTTTGTTATATTATGGCAAACCAACTTGTTTTATTGCCTGTGTAGTCAAATAAATATCTATACTCTTGACCCTGTACTATACATTTTAAGCCCTTGGGTTTTATTAAAATAGTTCGTATTTTCCAAATTAGAAATATATATTATATAAATATTAAATATATTATTTCGTTTTGAAATTGAAAATGAATAGATTTATGGTAACCTGTACTATTATCAGTTTTTATGGTTATTTTAAAAGTTACGCCAGTTGTAATGCTGTCGATATCGATGCATGGTGTGATCGGTAATCATATCGGGCATTTACCATTCCTAATTTGTGGTAGTTGGTGAAAACTGGCGCGACTTTGTTTAAATCGTAAATTATTACTAAAATTGAGTTGGGCATGGCACGGGAATCAATTCTAACGTGGATGCGGAGTCTGGGCGAGAAGGGGCGCTTTGATGAGCTGGAACTGCTCATTCAAAACACTCCAATAGAAAAGGTTGGACCCATAAGGCGGAAGACAATATAAATCTTAATTGATAAACATTGCTTGATAGTTAAAGGAAACCCTTAAATCCACGATGACACGCAGTGAGGGCATAACGTATTGGAACTACCTTCTCCGTGGCTTCAATCCGGACAGCAAGGATGCGCTGGCCAAGCGATTCGAATGCGTACGCAGCTTCATGGACGGACTGAGCAGCACGGAACTGAGCTACAAACAGACTTTCGATCTGATCACGCGCCTGTCGCAGGACCTGGCCACCTTTCCGTCCGAGCAGCTGGCCTGGATCGTGGAGCACTGCATGGACGGGATACGCCAAGGAGACGCCAAGTGCGTCGGCTGGAAGGATTTGCTGCCGGACGCGTTGTCGCTGCTTTTGGCGAGACCGCGGTTTCTTCTGAACGGCATATCCATAGATGGAACAGAGTTTAGGGACACCACCGTAAGGAGCATAGCCACTATGCAATGGCCAGCCTCAATCCTCACGCCAATTGCCGACATGTTCAAGTGGGTGACTATCCTAAATTAATCATAATTTAACCACACAACTCTGGGGTTCTCCTTAGGTCCATGAATCTTAGCAGTGCCGAAATTGTGACAGTACTCAACAAATTCTCTGGCGCCCTGCAGGAGCTGTCGCCCATGGAACTCCCAGCACTGTGCTTCCAGCTCTTTTCGATGTGCAGCACTGCTTCCCAGTTGATCATTCCGTTGCTGGCCCTGGAGAAGTATTTCCATCGCAACTACTACAAACGGCTCTTCTCTGACATGTGTAGCAACTCAACGAATCTGGATAGCATTGGTAAGTCTGAACTATACAATAGAATATAGTCGTAGATATTGACATCATCTCATTCTTAGACTTGTTCTCGGATAAGGAACTAAGGGAGGCCGAAGAGACTATACTGCATCACTTGAACTACTGTACCATGTACAAACTTACTGAGAAACATTTAGCCATAATGCTGAGAGTAAGCAGGACTAAAATCAATCGATCGCTCAGCAACTTAACTAACCATGTTTCAGAACTTCCTGCACATGCCCGACGTGATCCTTACTCCGTTTATGCTCAGCGCCATCATCTCGATGACCAGCATTAATCGCGACCCAGAGTCCACCAGAATATCTCATTCCATTTTGCTACCTTTTCTGCGCAATGTGATCAAAAACAACGAAGAAGAGCGAACGTTAGCCGACTACTCCGTGTGGTATCGGGATACATTGCAACGCAAGCAAGTCGATTTGCAGCAGGTCTTCATGGTGCTCATTGATCAGAACAAAGACGGCAAGGATGTGATAACTCCTGGGCTGGTTCATCTCGTATTTTACTTGCTGAAATCGCAATCGCCCAAGATGCACGCATTGGCCATCACATTTCTGACCAAGTTCATTCGCAAACGCTTCATTTTTGGACAAGGCATCATTAAGCTTATTTCAGAGTGGATGATAGTATACCAGGATCAAAATCAGTTCTCGGGTAGGTGGAGAAAATGTTCTTAATAATTCTATGCAACAAGAATACATATTTGCAGAATGTCTCACACTTCTAAGTGTGGCTGATACGTATACGGTCTCCGAGTGCATAAAACCAATTCAATCTGTTTTGGAGCACATGCAATGGGCAAGTCAGACCAATGGCATAACTGTTCTTTAGGCTAACGGCTTTGTAAATATTTCAGCTGTCTGGTGAGCAGTCCATGCGCATGATGAACTTTATTCTACCTTTGCTAAAGATTTCCAATCGTGTCCGTGATGCGCTAATTGATGTACTTTGCAAAGCAATGAGCTCAAGGTGAGTCTTATTACCAGTTTGTATTACTATATTCACTCCTATATATTTCAGCGGTATTCAAAAACGGCGAATGGCGATTTATGGGTTCTGCATGATCCTCAAACAACTGAACAACAGCAATGCTGTGCGCCAGACCTCAAGTGCCACCAGCTTCTGCACTCAACACAGCATCTCTGGCTACTCCATAATGACCCAGAACACACTGGGGAGTCGCAGTAATCCTCAAAGAAATTTCGACATGCTCACGTTGGAAATTATTGGAATGTTGCGAAACTGCTTGCAGCAACAATTCGATATACGATACTCCCTGTATGAGAGTAAGTCAAACGAAAACAAATAATACAACTTCTAACAATGCATTTCATATAGATCTTCAGAGAGCAGTGGAGCTGAATGCTAAACTAGTGCCCCATGTGCTGCAAGTCATTGACTGGCACTTTCGCAGCTTTTTCGACACCCCATCTGCAGAGGATGCTGGTGACGATTTAGACACAGTATTCCGCATTCGCTACGATCAATTGGTTAGCTCTAGCGGCGATCAACACATGGAGATTCAGCTTAAAGACAACCTGGGCAAGTTGATTCAGTTTGTGGCCAACTGCTTGGCTATTTTCGATCGAGCTCCATCGGGCTACGATACTCGTGAGATGAATCGGCTCATGAGTTTCTGTGTGGACCGTATGGTGGCAAACAGATTGCCCCTGGAAGAGATAGTAAGCACGATTATTACCTTTAAATTTCAATAAACTAATGCCAACTGATTTCAGACGCCGCCAGCCACACATCTAAAATGCGCCCTCGTTCTGCAGCAACTTAATATTATTGAAGGAATCATTTGCCACTTATTACTCAAATCCAAGCCACAAAACAATGCTGTTTGTCAAATATTGCCTCTTTTTAATCAGCATTCCAAGCTTTTGGAGAGTCTTAAAGCATTATCCGATGCATCCAAGAAAGCCTATAAACATTTGAAGCAAACGGCCAAGAATAATAGCACATCAACGTGCAATTTGACCATGAACGGCGTACCGGTAAAGACCATGTGTACACAGCCTGATAATATTTGGGACTTGGCCATATTGGATATGCTGCTGCATCTACTGCTTGAGTTAGTAACCTTGACGTTAATACTTTCTACTTCTTTAAACTATTTTCAATTTTCAATTTAGTGACGTTGTAGCCTTTGCTGCTCCAGAAAAAACAGTTCTCCTGCGCTCCAATGAGCCCCTCGTCCGGTATGTTTTATCCGTAACGGCCAGCAGAGTGGAGTCTATACGCCTGGAGCCCGATTATAAGCAGTTGGCCTACAGTAAGCGCACCTTTAAGCAATTGACGTACATTACAAAGGTCATTTACGAGCGCTGCATTCAACGCTTGCCGGAGCTGTGGAAAAATTTCGACATGCAGAGCGCCGCCCTAGCCACTCAGTGTTTTTCGGAATGCCTAAAAACAGCTCATGAAACGTACTCAAAGAAGTTCGAAGATTTTGTCAAGTCATTTGGTAAGTCAAGTCATGTAAAGCATATGAGGATAATCTAAGCTATGGTAAAACTTTCAGATATGGCATCTATAAAGGGAAGCAGAAATAAGGAAGTGGTTTACACGATACAGGATGTTTTAGACGACTTTATGACGGAGTACGGAACTGATGATTCGATTTGTAAAAATGAGTTCGTTTCCAAATTGCCTGTTTACCTCTTGGAGTCGCTTGAAATTCTTTTGGATCACATTGACTATCAGGATCGTGCTGCCACCGAATCGTACACTTGGCTGCTACATTTTTGCAGCAAAAACGAGATTCTCAATAGTGAAATGGGTCTGGTGCACAGAATGCTATTCGTTCAGCGGCAAAAGACGCACTTGGGTCCCTTCTTCGACAGTGTTGCCAGGCAATTGGGTCACGTACTGGGCGTACAAAATGAAGACGCGCCCTCAGACTCTGTGGAGCTAAGTCTGAAGTCCATAAGTACAGTGACCGTCGAGAGTTGCCTACAGCATCTGTATGCTGCCGTACAAAAGCAGTTAAACGATGTGGACTACTTTGTGACCAAAGCCAACAATCTAAACTACAAATGCCAAGTGGTTCCTGAAATTGACCAGATATATTGGCGGGGCAATCTGGATTCCATGGATCGTTCAATTTGCACACAAATAATCCATATATCTCGCACTTTGCTGGTGCTTACAAACGTTTGCATTCCTCTTGGTTCTTTGATGGACGGTCTTATGAAGTTGTTGATTCAGCACTACACTTGTTTGAAAAGCCTGACCAAGCACTACATATCGAGCTACACATCAGATACGTCCATGGAGAACATTCGAAGCACCAAGTGAGTCCATCTATTCGAAATGTAATGGATATCTAATCTGCATTTTATTCTTCAACAGATTTGAACTTTTGCTACGTGGAGTTGGCAAGCAACTTCCTGCGAATATTTACGAGCTCATCACGTATATAGAAGCTAATACCCTGGATGAGGAAGCGCAGCAGCATACAAAAAAGCGAAAGGTTCAAGCAGAACGTGCTAAAGTTCTGAGGGAGACACGTTTAATTCCCAAGGTTATAATGGTTATCGAGGACTTTAACAAGCACATTATTTTACTGTCCAAAAAGACCAAAAGCAAGAATAGGCTTACGGACTACCTTCATTTGGGAACCATGCGCGACTTCGATATCAAGTCGACAGATTTGAGGGCAGCTATAGAGCGTAGTATCTCGGATGGCCGCAACATTTCCACCGAAGACAGTAATGCTGACGATCAGGAGGATGAGGATGAAAATGAGAATGTAGAGGAAGACGATGAAGCTCAGTCCACCACGTACCCAGAGGACTTGGAGGAGCAGGAAAATGAAAGCTTAGTCGTAGAGAAGAAGGAAGAAAGGCGCAGAAGACGTGCACCTAGCAGTGAAGAAGAGGATCCACAACCCAAACGAAAAAGGGGCCGCAAAGCTGCAGAGCAGCTGGAAGCTGAAGATGAAGAGGAAGAGGAAGAGGAAGTCGAGGAAGTGCAGTCTGAAACAACTTCAAAATTAAGGCGAAACAAAAAAGTGGAGCCGAAAACCAAAAGAAGTGTGGCTAAAGCTACTAAAGAACCCGAGGAGCAGCCATCCCATGAGAGTCGTACTACGAAAAGGTCAAAAGCCCAAGCGGAAAAGCAAGCAGCGGAGCCAGCCGAAGAAGATCTTTGCGTTCCCGAAGTGCCCGCTGAGAAGAAGAAAAAACAACCTGGTCGTAGACTGGGAATCCCTCGTACTGTAAGGAAATGATGTTTTGTTAAAAAAAAGCATAGGCTTTTTATTGGCAAATATTTATGTATTTAAATCATGCCAGTCATTTCTTATTAAAAAACTGTTGCGATTAGCGCAATTTTCACATGTTCAAAAAGAAAAATTGTTTAATGTTTTTGTGAATATTGTTATCATTGGAATTTCAGCTACCTAATCTCTGTAAATTAAAAGGCTGCTTCCCATTATTTGTTAGTACTGCAAATAAAAAATATTTATAAGTATATTTATAAGCGAAACTTGATGAATTAAACAATGAACTCACTTGCAGCGTAAGCCCATGTCCAGAAACAATAACACTCCCGTCACTGCCCACTGAAACAGTTCGTCCATCCGGACGCTTCCACACCGAAACACTATCATCCCAAATTCCTGCTTGATCGTCACGAGCCACGAAGTTTTCTCCCTGGACGCGGCCATCGTGGATGCTGCGGCTTTCCCTTTCTATCAATCCTTTAAAGCCGACGTCTACCGCTCGCCCGGGTCGCTCCACATAAAGCTGGGGACTACGCCTGCCCCTTTGGACGACAAATCCTCCCGAACCCACATCCACAGTGCGACCAGGTCGCTCCACATGAAACTGGGGACTACGCCTGCCCCTTTGGACGACAAATCCTCCGTCTCCCACATCCACAGTGCGACTAGGTCGCTCCACACGAAACTGTGGATTGCGAAGTGCAGCAGGCGGAACAGTGGAGTAAGCGGGCTGTCCAGCGGTTAGGCCAGGTCCTCTAACAGTATGTGTTCCTTAAAATAGAATCCATAATAAGATGTATGCACTGCCTCGAACCATAAGTGTTAGCCACCCGGTCCTCCATCGTGCGTTTTGTGCACATAGGTGTTCCCCTGCTCATCCGTATAGACGTGTTCCGCTGGCGACGATGCGTGCTGGA